>NC_136415.1:53433071-54055571 GCF_051521515.1 Lactuca serriola
ACACAAACTTCGAAGCCCAAGTAGAAAAAATGCAAAGACAATTGTAACAACCATAAAATCACGTCAAATTTAAACATTTTAAAACATTTTGAAAACCAACGATTATAACAAAACATGTTTCCAAAATAGTATAATATTAGAGTATCCCAGAATCATTCATAAAAATCATAAAACATGAGGAGTTGTACGATCACACCTTCGCCTTCCCGCGATCATCCGTAATACCTGAAACCAAAACTAAAACTGTATGTCTAAAGCTTAGTGAGTTGCCCCAAAATACCCATACACACAACAATACACATACAATAACAAATAGCATACTATGGGTCTAATCAACCATCAGGTTGGAAAACCCGGGGCCCTCAATCATCGGGTTGGAATGCCAACATACTATGGGTTCAGTTAACCACCTGGTTGGAATACCCTAGGGCCTCAACCATCGGGTTGGAATGCCAACATACTATGGATCCAGTCAACCATCGTGTTGGAATAACCCAGGCCCTCAACCATCGGGTTGGAATGCCAACATACTATGGGTTCAGTCAACCATCAGGTTGGAATACCCTTAACTAACAATCAATCATGTGCACATATAATAGGTAATCTCCTACCAACATAAACACAATCATAACAAACTACAGGTTACTAAGCATAACTATCCTATCTGCTAGGATATCGATCTAACATGTCACAACAACTATTAATCCGAATAATAATTCAAAGGGACAGCCTTGGTGCCTTAGACCCTTAGGTATAGTGAGGATAACTCACCTCGCAAAGTTGATCTGAACTGAAGAATTAAATTCCCGAATCGTCGTCTCACCAAAAATCCCAAACTATCCAAAATAACGAATATTAAGTCAAGAGATGGGAATATCAATCTTAACCAAGAGCCCCACATAGAATAGTAGTCCATTTTTCCTTTTCGCTAATTTGGGCCAAGGCCCAATACTAAATCTATGATCCAAAAGTCCACATATACGAGGCCCATTATTGGCCTAATTTTCCAAAATTGGGCCCAACTCCCTATTTGGGCCTTATTCTAAGATCCAAATTCAAAACTGGCCCAAAACACAATTATTCAGAAAGCCCAGCAAGGCCCAAGTCCAATGAGTCCAAAAGCGGCCCAATCCAAAGCGTAATTCGTCAAAAGCCCAACAGAGGGCGTACGCGGGGCGTACTCCTCTGGTACACTGGGCGTACTTCGTTTTGTGTTGACCACCATCGGGGTGGTTGATTCAGTACGCTGGGTGTATAGAATTTACGCGAGGCGTATGCGAGGTTTTGCCAAAACCCTAATATGTGCTTAATGGCTTAAGCACTTAAGCCCAAATTCCAGATCTATAGACCAAATATGCCTAATAATCATAAAGTCTCGAACTTTAACACTTTGGACGTCCAGAAAGCTCTTAATATGTGGTCTTAATCTATTTAGACCTTTCTACTACATGCATGGGACATCCTAAGCCATTGGAACCTCATTTTTATCACTTAGGACCCTCACTAAGGTATGAAAGGATAGCTCATCGCGTCCAAATCAAAACTTGCACCAACTTGGGACTTTGGGATAAGAAATGGTTCCATAAAGCTAGCATGGCAAGATCTACCTCATACAAGCATAAAGTTTTGACCGTTTTACCTTCTGTAGCTTCTAGAGCACAAAGAAACTTTAGATCTACAAGCTTGTGCTCCTTCTCCAACTTCTTGAAGCAATCCTTCTTCTCTAACTACTCAAAACACACTCTATAAGCTCACACACTCAAGGAAAAGGATTAGGGTTTAGGGAAAAGGGCTCAAACTGTAGAGGTTGAGGTAAGGGAGGGTTATGAGCTCATCAGGATGTTTATATAGCACTCAAACCCTAAATATTAGGGTTTCCTTCTGTCATGAGTACGCCCGGAATACACATGTGTACGCCCAACGTACTAGGATGCACCTAGTATGCTCAGCGTACCCTTATGTATGCGCAACATACTCCTCCTGATCCTAAAATTGAAATTTAGCCCTTAGGCTTTTCATGGCTTTACCCTTCCATCCACAGGGAATATAAATGACAATATTAGGATAATGCTCGTGTAAACTAGGCTTTGTCATTGAAGCCTGCTGCGACGATCAATTCAGGATAATGCTCCTGCATCTTGGACTCCGCTCCCAATTCTACTCGGATCTTTTCCGATACTACCACTGGTTTCCCTACATAGTTCAAGTGCTCTCCGTCCTGAACATCACCCAGCGATACAACCACCTACTCATCCAATATACGCCTTTGCAGCTACCAAACGTGAAAAGTGTCGCAAATCTGAATGAGCTTCTTTGGTAGGCCTAGCCTTTATGCTACCTTGTCAAACCTGAAAATAACTATGATGACCCAAAGTATCAAAAACCCAACTTTTCCTTTTCTCGAAGTGAACCCTATTTGTGCTGACTCTAACGACCAAAAATTTCAACCAATTTAAAATTTTTGAAAACAACCCGATTCCATTAAAGTTATTACAAAAAGGTTTTCAATAGTATTTATTTTAAGTATTCCCAGAATCTCTTTACAATATAAACACAAGGAGGGGTACGATCACGCCTTTGCCTTGCCACGGTCTCCTGAAGAACCTGAAAAACATTAAACCACAACTGTAAGCCCGAAAGCTTAGTGACATATCCCCAAAATACCAACCACATATACCATACACGCATAACATGCCATAACATATCCGATCACAGAACAGCCATGAACATCAGCTCTACTGTGTGACTGGTCCACCGCACCGGACAACAGTCCACCTGTTCCACCCTCTAAATCTAACCACATACATCGAGTCTGCAGTGTGATTGGTCTGCCCGCACCGGGCCTTCAATCCACCTGGTCCACTCTCTAAGTCTACAATATGACTGGTCCGCCCGCACCGGGCCTTCAGTCGGCCTGGTCCACTCTCCGAGTCTCGGCACGTCTGGTCCGCCCTCTTGGGGCCTACAGCCTATCCGGACCGCTCGCTGGGCCTTCGGGACAACCGGTCCGCCCTGGGTATCTTGGCCTACAACACAAAGCAGGACCCGCCTCAACCCAACTCCAGTCCAAACAACCATGTGCACATATATATACAATCATATAGAAATTCACAATCAACAAGCAGATCAAACAGATCACATAACATATCATCATCCTAACCAGGATACCGACCTAACCGGTAACTAGCATAGCATCACCCTACCTCTCAAGATACCGATCTCAACCAGGTCTCTAACATATACCATCCTAGCTACCAGGATGCAAACATATCAAAGCAATAACATTACAACAAATACCCGGATCTCAATCCGATAAGGGCCGGCCTTGGTGCCTTAGACCCTATTGATATAGTGAGGATAACTCACCTCGAAACTGCCGACTGAACAAATAACCCAAGCTGCTCCGATCACTGATACGGTCTCCACCACTGGACAACTACCAAGGCACTGAACCTAAAACAATATTCAACAATTACCAAAATGCCCCTGGAAACCAACTGGTCAACCCTTGGTCAAAGGCAAGGTCAAAGTCAACCCCTAACTGACTCTACTCGCCGAGTCAACCCGATGACTCGCCGAGTCCCCATGCTCAGCATTTCCTTCAATCCGCGACCCAACTCGCCGAGTTCAGCAACTATGAGTCCACTCACACACAACTCACCGAGTCATCCCCTTGACTCACCGATTCACGGCTCAACCAGAAAAGATTGGGACTCTTCGACAAGACTCGCCGAGTCCAAGAACAGACTCGTCGAGTCTAAGGCTATCTTCAACCTACTCGCCGAGTTGTTCTTCCAACTCGTCGAGTTCCAGGCCATCTTCATCCAACTCGCCGAGTTGTTCTTCCAACTCGTCGAGTTCCAGCCTATCTTCAAGCAACTCGCCGAGTCCACCCGTGTGACTCACCGAGTACCACCGGGTCTGAATCCATATAGAGGCTTTCCAAGCCATGCAGATGATCCAAACCATAGATCTATCCTTCCTAAGGCCATCCATCACGTAAAGTGGAAAACTTTACGTGAATCCAAGGAGATCTAGGCAGTTAACACTCTAGGGCAAGGGTTTGGGACAAGATAGATCCTTCAATCACTCATAAACTGGGACTTTTATGCATTCTAGCGCTTCTCCATTCCAGATCTGAGGTAGCAACCCCAGATCTAGCCTTTAACTCCAATACACCAAAAGATATGATCTCTAACACCCCCAAAAATGATGAATCTAGACAATAGCAGCTCAAACAATGAAATGATACCTCAAAAGGAAGCTCCAAGAGAAGATTAGTCTGGATCCTTGCAAAGCCCCTTGATCCAAGTCTCTTCTCCTTCAAGATTTCTTCAACAACCACTTCTCCAAGTTCCAATTCACTCAACAATGAGGTTTCTTCACGAAATTAGGGTTTCTAGAACTCAAGGGGTGATAAGGAGGCTGGGGAGGAGACATAATGTTCTTTATATAGGGCTCAACCTCCGGATTTAGGGTTTTCTCCACTCAGCACCAACTCGCCGAGTCCACCCATGCTACTCGCCGAGTTGGTCACTTAACACGCGACTAGAGTCGCGACCCTACTCGCCGAGTCCACTCGTGGACTCGCCGAGTCGCTCTTTCCCATTTTACCCTTTTAGCCCTTCAACTTTAGTCTTGCTATTCCGGGATGTTACAATTCTCCCCCACTTACATTAGGCTTCTTCCTCGAAGCCTGCAACAATTCAACTCTAGAACCACTCCCACAATGCACCACCTGGCATTAACTGGGCCAGGCTCCTTAACCCACAACCATGGCAACCAGAACTCACTTTCTCCTTTCTTGCGGTGTCCTGACCACCGTCTCAAGCCGTCCACCGGCTTTACCCTCTGATAAATCCATTTAACAACTGAGTACTACTCATGATGCAACATTGCTCCAAATCACAACCATCACTCGACCCATATGATCCAGAAATAACCATGCACCACCGGATTTCCGATCCGAGTCCAACTCTAGTCATTCTGCTGACAGAAAGACACATTCTTCAGAGCAACTCCCATGAGTTCTCCTCTTGCAATCACATACACATGCTGAACTAGCTCTAGCACCCTCAGGATGGAAAACCCAATACACTGATGACAACTCCAAACATCCCCCAGGATGAATCACTACTACATACACAATTCTCTGATCAGAATCACATTGAGAGCCCAAGACTCCCTCCCTGCATCCCTTCCGAGCCTCTTGGCTCTACACCCGCAGAATTCCTTCCGCGACCTCAGCAGACATCCCAAACCGGATGTGCTTCCATTCCATTGCCGCATACACGATGCTCAATGACCATACTTGGATTACTCTAATCGTAACTCTGCTATGCCACCTTCACTTCCGTGAACTTGCACTCCCTCTCAGAGTTACACTCCTCTTTCATTCCTTTACCAAGAAATCCACTTGGCCGCCTTGTCACTCCGACAAGTGCCACGGTGCTCGCCCAACGCTACACCACTCTTTTATAGCGTAACCGCTATCCATCCAACACTCATGCTCTGACTCTGATCGCAGGGACTCTCAAGCCCATGCACTATCTCAACTAATCAAGATCACTACCCGGGGCCAGACCTTCAAATGCTATCACACTGCAACATACACAAACCATATCCTCGAACCGATCCAACAATACCTGCAGAGTCTTCAACATGACTGGACCACCTCACCAGGCCTTCAGCCAATCTGGACCACTCTCAGAACCTTCAGACAATCTGGACCACTCTTAGTGCCTTCAGTTTAGCTGGACCGTTCTCCGAGCCTTCGGCCTGACTGGTACGCCTATCGGCCTTCAGTCTATCCGGACCGCTCAACTAGCATTCATCATTCCGAGCTATCACTCCGGGAAATCTTCCCATGCATACCGTTCTAGCCCTCTAGGGGTTCCGAACTCTATCTCCATCACACGACTCAATCCCGGCCTGATCCCAGACCCTCCACAAATAAGTACCTTTGGTCTGTATTCCGCCCCGCATGCCTGCCACTTACTCATGCCAGCCTACGCTCTTGGCTAACAGAACACTGCTGAATCCCAGACAGCTCAACAATCTCACATACTCATCGATCATCCGGAGAATTTTCCAATTCTCCACCACTTAGGGCAACGACTATCAACCACCGGTCGCTATCACCGACCTCCCAAAACAAACCCTGCACAACACCACACTTACACGCGGACTGATTTCCCACTAGCACTAGCAACCTTCACAAAATCACATTTCCATACTGATCATCCCGCTCGAAAGAAACTCAATCTGCAGCTAACCACTCCTCAGAAGGCAGATACTACCCGACATTCAGACCAATGCCAGATTCCCACTAACAACCCCATGAATGATAACCAACGAAATTCCCAACACTAACCCATAACCATACCATAACTCTCAAAAACAACAAATACCACACCAAGAACCACACAAAGATACTAGCACATAAACAATACTCCACAATAATCATAAGATAATAAGACATCAAGGAAGAAACATACCCGCAGCTGCATCCGGCACTGCTCCGACCTCCTCTGCTGCAAGCTGAAAAGCACGACCCTGATCCCTTGGGGGCTCCGCTCCACCCTGACCTCCACCCGTGATCCTTAAAGTGGCCGGTGCTGGAGCCTGCACCGGTCCTGCAGCGAGCTGTGGACAGTTGACCCTTAAATGTCCAACCTGATGACAATGGTAACAAATCCTCAAATCCCAAACCGGCGCTGACTGCCGACAATCCCTCGCATAGTGCCCCTCCTTTCCGCACTAGCGGCATGCACCACCGGACCTACAAACTCCGGTGTGACTCCTTCCACACTTCCCACAAGTGTGGCTACTCAGATCACCCACTCTAGAATCAACGGTCTTGGGCCGTTTTGGCGTCGGCTGCAATTGCACTGGAGCCTGCCTCAACTCATGCATCTGCAACTCAATCTCTAACTCGTGCCGCCGGGCGGCCTCCTGCAACTCCAACAAAGTCTCGCACTTCTGCGTAGACATAAACTGTCTGATATCCCTCTTGAGCATGCTCAGATATCGAGACATTTGAGCCTGCTCCGAAGCGAACTCAGGGCAGAACATCGCCCTCTCAGTGAACATCCTGGTGATCTCAGTCACCGACTCTGAATCCTGCTTCAGCTCAAGGAACTCCTAAGCCAATCTCTCCATCTCAACTCGCAGAACATAGAGAGTGTTGAACATCTCCCTGAACTGATCCCATGAAACCGCAGCCCTCTACGCATCCGAATATGACCCCGTGGTCAATCTCCACCAATCCTTCGCCCCGAGCCTCAACAGGTTCAGAGCACACCTCGCCCTCTGCTCAGCAGGGCATGAACACGTGAAGAAACACCCCTCTACGTCCGATAACCACCTCATAGCAACAATCGGGTCCTGAACTCCATCGAAGGTGGGAGGCTTCGTATTATCGAAGTCCCGATACTGAAAGCCCCGACCAGCTCCTCCCCCTGCCGCTGCTACAACTGTTGTAGCCGCCGCGGCAGCCGTCTCTATGAGAGCTGCATAGCGCTCATCAAAATACTCAACCATGGCGGTCTTGATCGACCCAAACAGCTTTGGAAACTCAGCCCGGAACAACTCAGCAATCTCATCACCCAGGATCTCACGAATCCTCGCATCCACGTGCTCATCTGACCAATAACCTCAGGCGGTACTGACCCGCCCGGAACTCCCTCTCCTGCTCCCGATCCTGATCCGGATCCACTCCCAGCATGCCTCAGAATCTCCATACTAAAAAACACCACACAAAATCTCAGACACTTCCCACTATCCCGGGAACCAACTCTCTCGACCCAACCCTAGAGGTCATGGTTTCCCTGATACGCGTATGGTCCTGTGCTTTCAGTAGTACGGGCCCATACTACCTTCCACACCTACCCATATTTGTATGAAGTACTACCACAACACCCTAGTGAAAACATGCATAGCAACGCTCAACCCTCACAACTAAAGGAACACTGGAAATCTCTCACAAGGAAACACTAGGCTACAGGCATCACAAATCAGGCAACATTATCATGAAATCCTGAAGATCCCTAGCCTAGCACTAGCATGCTGTTCTAACAAAGCTCAAAAACAAATATCATGTATGGTATTTTGGGGTTACTTACTAGCTCCGGCTGATCGTACCTCCGCGTCCTCCTTTAATCATTTTGAAAACCATTTTAAATACTCTTTTGAAAACTCTCCTCGATTTGAGACTGGAGTCACACGAGTGTTCCTCCAATTCACTCAAACCAAGGCTCTGATACCAACTTCTAACGACCAAAAATTTCAACCAATTTAAAATTTTCGAAAACAACCCAATTCCATTAAAGTTATTACAAAATGGTTGTCAATACTATTTATTTTAAGTATTCCCATAATCTCTTTACAATATAAACACGAGGAGCGGTACGATCACGCCTTCACCTTGCCACGGTCTCCTGAAGAACCTGAAAAACATTAAACCACAACAGTAAGCCCGAAAGCTTAGTGAGATATCCCCAAAATACCAACCACATATACCATACATGCATAACATGCCATAACATATCCGATCACAGAACAGCCATGCACTTCGGGTCTACTGTGTGACTGGTCTGCCGCACCGGCCAACAGTCCACCTGGTCCACCCTCCGAATCTAACCACATACATTGAGTCTGCAGTGTGATTGGTCCGCCCGCACTGGGCCTTCAATCCACCTGGTCCACTCTCTGAGTCTACAGTATGACTGGTCCGCCTGCACCGGGCCTTCAGTCGGCCTGGTCCACTCTCCGAGCCTCGGCACGTCTGGTCCGCCCTCTTGGGGCCTACAGCCTATCCGGACCGCTCTCTGGGCCTTCGGGACAACCGGTCCGCCCTGGGTATCTTGGCCTACAGCACAAAGCAGGATCCGCCTCAACCCAACTCCAGTCCAAACAACCATGTGCACATATACATACAATCATATAGCAATTCACAGTCAACAAGTAGATCAAACAGATCACATAACATATCATCATCCTAACCAGGATACCGACCTAACCGGTTACTAGCATAGCATCACCCTACCTCTCAGGATACCGATCTCAACCAGGTCTCTAACATATACCATCCTAGCTACCAGGATGCAAACATATCAAAGCAATAACATAACAACAAATACCCGAATCTCAATCCGATAAGGGCCGGCCTTGGTGCCTGAGACACTGTTGATATAGTGAGGATAACTCACCTCGAAACTGCCGACAGAACAGATAACCCAAGCTGCTCTGATCACTGATACGGTCTCCACCACTGGACAACTACCAAGGCACTGAACCCAAAACAATATTCAACAATTACCAAAATGCCCCTGGAAACCAACTGGTCAACCCTTGGTCAAAGGCAAGGTCAAAGTCAACCCCTGACTGACTCTACTCGCCGAGTCCCCATGCTCAGCATTTCCTTCAATCCGCGACCCAACTCGCCGAGTCACCCCGAGACTCGCCGAGTTCAACAACTATGAGTCCACTCACATACAACTCACCGAGTCATCCCCTTGACTCACCGATTCACGGCTCAACCAGAAAAGATTGGGACTCTTCGACAAGACTCGCCGAGTCCAAGAACAGACTCGTCGAGTCTAAGGCTATCTTCAACCTACTCGCCGAGTTGTTCTTCCAACTCGTCGAGTTCCAGGCCATCTTCATCCAACTCGCCGAGTTGTTCTTCCAACTCGTCGAGTTCCAGCCTATCTTCAAGCAACTCGCTGAGTACCACCGGGTCTGAATCCATATAGAGGCTATCCAAGCCATGTAGATGATCCAAACCATAGATCTACCCTTCCTAAGGCCATCCAGCACGTAAAGTGGCAAACTTTACGTGAATCCAAGGAGATCTAGGCACTTAACACTCTAGGGCTAGGGTTTGGGACAAGATAGCTCCTTCAATCACTCATAAACTGGGACTTTTATGCATTCTAGCCCTTCTCCATTCCAGATCTGAGGTAGCAACCCCAGATCTAGCCTTTAACTCCAATACACCAAAAGATATGATCTCTAACAGCCCCAAAAATGATGAATCTAGACAATAGCAGCTCAAACAATGAAATGATACCTCAAAAGGAAGCTCCAAGAGAAGATTAGTCTGGATCCTTGCAAAGCCCTTTGATCCAAGTCTCTTCTCCTTCAAGATTTCTTCAACAACCACTTCTCCAAGTTCCAATTCACTCAATAATGGGGTTTCTTCACGAAATTAGGGTTTCTGGAACTCAAGGGGTGATAAGGAGGCTGGGGAGAAGACATAATGTTCTTTATATAGGGCTCAACCTCCGGATTTAGGGTTTTCTCCACTCAGCACCAACTCGCCGAGTCCACCCATGCTACTCACCGAGTTGGTCACTTAACACGCAGCTAGAGTCGCGACTCTACTCTCCGAGTCCACTCGTGGACTCGCCGAGTCGCTCTTTCCCATTTTACCCTTTTAGCCCTTCAACTTTACTCTTGCTATTCCGGGATGTTACACTGACAAGATCATGCGTTCTTTTTCTTCCGAATAACATACGTAATCAACCCACTAATAAAAAAACACTCATGTCTGGCCCAGTTAGCCTCGGGCTGGCATACCAGGCATGCTTATGATGGGTCTAGTCATCCTTAGGATGGAATACCCTCATATCACACACATGTTTGGCCCAATCAACCCTCAAGTTGGAATACCAAACACGTCAGGTCAAATCAATCATAGGGTTCGGCTATCCTCATGATGGAATACCCTAGATTGGAATACCTTTATATACATAACTCGAGTCTACATATAAATTGAGATCCAAGGAACTATCCTTGCGTCTCATCCAAAATCTTCTGATTCGTCACAACCGAGTATAGCTCACCCGAACCTCAACAATACATCCATTCCGAACGCGCTTCAACAATGGACATAACCATCACAATCTCTATGCCCACAACCTATGACTGGAATGCTTCCGATAAGCTAACGAATTTGTCGTCTTCTCGTCAGTGGCTCATTCCTTCGGGCCTAAAGGTATCCACCTTCCCCCGTTTCCCAAAAGGCCTAATAAACGTTCCAAGCATCGCAATACTGAAACTCTACCATGCATGATTTCCATTTTTGAGACAGGTTGTTACTCAAGAGTTTCCAGGCCCTCTTACATGTCCACCGACAGTCTCTAAGAGCATTCGATAAGTAATAACCATCAGGTGCAAAAAACATACAGTTCCACAGGTTATAATCACAAAGCAACATGCTCAATACCAGCAGACAGACCTATTGGTTGCTACAACGCATCAACACACTCAATTCCTAAACGTATTTCTGAAAGATCACATACAAAATCTTCAATGCCTGACAGTCAACTTGAAAATTTCCAATTCTCCCCAACTTAGGACACTAACTACCACCCACTGGTTAGAGATCAACTCAAGCATAGCAGAAAGTTAACCCAGGATACGACTCTCAATATAAATTCTTGATTTCACCCTGGAGAATACAGGATATGTCACACTCTCAAGAGAATTCGAAGAAATCTTGACTTCTTCCTCTAGGGTTTCCCTGACCATCCTAAGGGTACACAGGAAAACACCCCTTTGATCCCAGATGACATGAACTGATCCCTGCTTGTAATCCAATTGATAGTTTGGCACCCGGCCTACCCAAGAATATGGTACCTACTTGTCTCGCAAGATGCTCATGCCACATCAACTCACCTACGCTTACCATCACTAAAATACTGCTACCAACCCTTGTGACCATCGGACCCGAGCTGGAAATATAACCTGACCCTGGGGTCACAAACCTGTTCCCTCCTGTGATCTCAAGAAAACCGAAAGGGTACAACCCTTTCCATAAATGATAAAATTCTAATCAACCGTTCTACTTCCCATCCTCTAATGAATCCATGAACTCTAACTACCTAAAATCCTTTGATAATAAAATTCTCCTGACACCTCCAATGAGCTAACAACTCATGAAGCTCCGCAACACATAGATCATACAAAACAAGCGACTAACTCGGAATTACTGCATATCCATTCCCAACAATATTCCAAGACAAAATAAATACTGATAAAAGACGATTTGAACATACTATTATTACAAAATGGGTGTTTCCAATTACATACCATAGACTTCTTGGGGCTCGACTTTGACCTCCTGAGGAACGATGACCGCTGGAATCCGAATTCCTTCCTCCTTCAACGCAGGACAGCTGGACTTTAAATGACCTGACTGGTGACATTGAAAGCATATATGATCCTTCTTGTAATCCCGATGCACATGCCCTCTCTCCCCGCACTCGTGGGTTCCCCCACACTTGCTACACACCTCTTGACCCTCCTGACTTCCAGTACCTAGGTCGGCAGCATCCAACCCTTCGTCCCCTGCTGAAAAGTCCCTCCTCCTCTTTCCTAGTTATGACCCCACCACCAGCACTCCCTCAATAGTCATCCCGGTAGCAACATCTCTCACAGATTGCAAGACTACAACTTGCTCCTCGAACTTGGCGATCACCCTAGTGGTGACCCGATCCACCACACCAAACGATTCTTCTCGTAAAATCTGAGAAACCTCCACGAAAATCATCTCCCGTATCTGATCAATGGACAATACTGGCCTATCCTGGCTACTCGCTCCCGATCCTGATTCGGATCCCGCCTTAAATCGTCTCGCCGTCACCATACTGAACATATACCAGGAAGATATCAGATAATCCGTAGAGATGCACAAAGACCCGATCCGGATCCGATCCGAATTCATGATGCCACACCGAATCCGATTCCACCCTTAATCCGAACCGGTTTCAAACTGGATTTGACAGGTTTTCTGAGCCCCGAATCCAAATCTGTTTAATCCGATCCGGACCCGATCCGATCTGAAATCTGATCCGATTTTGCCTTTTTTTTTAAAACATTTTTTGGACCTCGTATATAACACAAAATGCAACATAGGTTCATTAAAATAGTTAAAACATACATCAAATGTTGAATTAGAAAGAGTTTTTAAACTACTTAACTAATAATAATAATAATAAAGTGGCGTTATAAAATTTTGCCAAATAGAAATAGTTTTTATGGTCTTCCACTTCGTGTCGCCTTCACAAAAATATTCTTCAACCACCACGCAAATAACTAGGGGTCTCATCAATGCCATATTCTTCATCTTCGTCTTCGTCTTCATCGTCATCGTCTTCGTCTTCCGGAGGTATTGATAAGCTTTGTGCATATTCTTCATCCATGATCACTAGTTCAACATTTTGTGGTAGTGGGCTTTCTAGTGATGCCAAGTGTTGTATACGTTCCACCGAATCCAAGTAATCCTTCAAGCAAACGCAAACCTCTACCGCAACCGGGGGTAAGATTCGTCCTCAACTTTGATAAAACTCAACCACTAAAAGAAAAAGTGGATTCCGAAGCTACCGTGGAAGCTTGGACGGTTAGTAAATTGCGGGCCATGATGGAGAGAATATGAAATTGTGCTTCCTTTTCTCTCCACCAAGCCAAAAGATCCAAATTTTTAAATAGTGGCATTATAACATTTAGCCATATATAAATAGTTTTTGTGGTCTTCCACTTCGTGTCCCCTTCACTAAAATATTCTTCAACCACCACGCAAATAACTAGGGGTCTCATCAATACCATATTCTTCATCTTCGTCTTCATCTTCATCGTCATCGTCCTCCTTCTTCCGGAGATTTGATAAGCCTTGTGCATATTCTTCATCCATGATCTCCGGTTCAACATTTTGTGGTAGTGGGCCTTCTAATGATGCCAAGTGTTGTATATGTTCTACTGAATCCAAGTAACCCTTCAAGCAAACGCAAACCTCTACTGCAACAGGGGTAAGATTCATCCTCAACATTGATAAAACTTTATCACTAAAAGAAAAAGTGGATTCCAAAGCTACCGTGGAAGCTTGGACGGTTAGTAAGTCGCGGGCCATGACAAAGAGAATAGGAAATTGTGCTTCATTTTCTCTCTACCAAGCCAACAGATCCAAAATTTTAAATTGTGGTGCACTCATGAATTTTAAAAAGTTTGACCCCATATAAATTCCAAGTTCGCTACTAGGGGTTAATGTGCATGCTCTTTTGTTTTGTTCCTCCAAAAGGTGATTATAGAGGTGGATATGAAAATCCGTTCGACCCCCACCACTACCCGACGCACCACTAGTAGAGTTGGTTACACTTGAAAAAGTGTTTGACATATTGCCATATTTTTTAGCGTAAATGTCAAACAAATTAGTAAAAGTATTATTAAAAGTGTGTATTTGGTTACGGATGTAGTTTGAGTCATCTTTGTGCAAATTTAAAGACATAGAAATTTTGGTAATCAAAGCCTCTACACCCGTAACATTGATACAAGGTTTTAATGTCGCGGCGCAAGTAAAAAGTGGTGGCATTTCTTTGAAATATTTGACTAGTTTTTGTCTCATTGATCTCATAAGCAAAACAAATATTTCACTTCTTTGTTCAAAATGCTCCAATTGTGCAGACATCAACCATAATTCATTTAGTAACAACAGACTTGTCGGGTAATATATGCCCAATATAAAAGTGGTTTATTGTTTAAAAACTTCTAACATTTCCACAAACTCTTCCATCCAATCCCAATCATAATCCGAAACCAGGTTTTTTCCTTTTGAAACTGTGTCGTAAAATAATTGCAAAGCGATTCACCAATTGCCACAAGTCCACCAATTGCCACACGACCCTCCATTGGTGCCAGTTAACTATTGCATGAATACAATAACATACCACACGGATTAAACAATATTACACTAAAAGATTTAATCCCACAATGGTTAGACTCAGACAAGAGCTGCACAGTAAGACTAAATCCCTTACCCTAAGACTATTTAACCCACGTAGCATGTGACTTGGAGTATTCACCCAATAGTTAGTTCACACACATAAGAGTCATACAACAATCAATGAGGTACTCTACATAGGATAAGGCATCAAAGATCAAGCAATTCTATCATACGATTCCTGAGGATCTCTATCTTATCACTAGCATGTTGTTCTAACATATCGCAAAATCAAATAATCCGCAAGGTATTTGGGGTCTATTCGCGAGCTCCAGCTGATCGTACACTTGCATCATCCTTTATTATTTTGAAAACAATTCGAAAAATCATTTTAAAATTCTTGTCCTTAGCTTGAGACTGGAGGCACACGAGTGTTTCCTCCAATTCACTCAAACCAAGGCTCTGATGCCAACTTGTAACAACCATAAAATCACGCCAAATTTAAATTTTTAAAAACATTTTCAAAACCAACGATTATTACCAAACTTGTTTCCAAAATAGTATAATATCAGAGTATCCCAAAATCATTCATAAAAATCATAAAACATGAGGAGCTGTACGATCACGCCTTCGCCTTCCCGCGATCATCCGAAATACCTGAAACCAAAACTAAAACTGTAATTCTAAAGCTTAGTGAGTTCCCCCAAAATACCCATACACACAACAATACACATACATACAATAACAAACAGGATACTATGGGTCCAATCAACCATCGGGTTGAAATACCCCAGGCCCTCAACCATCGGGTTGGAATGCCAACATACTATGTGTCCATTCAACCATCGGGTTGGAATACCCCAGTCCCTCAACCATCGGGTTGGAATGCCAACATACTATGGGTCTAGTCAACCATCGGGTTGGAATACCCAGGCCCTCAACCATCGGGTTGCAATGCCAACATACTATGGGTCCAGGAAACCATCGGGTTGGAATACCCTTATCTACTAATAAATCATGTGCATATATAATAGGTAATCTTCTACCAACATACTGACAATCAGACCAAACTACAGGTCACTAAGCATAACCATCCTATCTACAAGGATATCGATCTAACATGTCATAACAGCAATTAATCTGAATAATAATTCAAAGGGCTGGCCTTGGTGCCTTAGAAATTTGGGTATAATGAGGATAACTCACCTCGTAATGTCGATCTGAACTGAAGAATGGAATCCCCGAATCGCTGTCTCACCAAAAATCTTGAACTATCCAAAATAATGAATATTAAGTCAATAAATGGGAATATCAATCTTGACCAAGAGCCCCACATAGAATAGTAGTCCATTTTACCTTTTCTCTAATTTAGGCCAAGGCCCAATACCAAATCCATAATCCAAAAGTCCACATATACAAGGCCCATTATTGACCTAATTTTCCAAATTGGGCACAACTCCCTATTTGGGCCTTATTCTAAGATCCAAATTCAAAGTAGGCCCAAAACACCATAATTTAGAAAGCCCAACAAGGTCCAAGTCCAATGAGTCCAAAAGTGGCCCAATTCGTCAAAATCCCAACAGAGGGCGTACGCGAGGCGTACTCCTCTGGTACGCTGAGCGTACTTTGTTTTTTGTTGACCACCATCAGGGTGGTTGACTCAGTACGTTGGGCATACAGAATTTACGCGGGGCGTATACGTAAGTGCTTAATGACTTAAGCACTTAAGCCCAAATTCCAGATCCATCGACCAAATATTCATAAAGTCTCGAACTTTAACACTTCGGACGTCCAGAAAGTTCTTAATATGTGGTCTTAATCCTTTAAGACTTTTCTACTACATGCATGGGACATCCTAAGCCATTGGAACGCCATTTTTATAACTTAAGACCCTCTCTAAGGTCTGAAAGGATAGCTCATCTCGTACAAATCATAACTTGCACCAACTTGGGTCTTTGGGACAAGAAATGATTCCATAAAGCTAGCATGGCAAGATCTACATCATACAAGCATAAAGTTTGGATCTTTTTCCCTTCTGGAGCTTCTAGAGCACAAAGAAACTTCAGATCTACAAGATTTTTCTCCTTCTCTAACTTCTTGATGCAACCCTTCTTCTCCAACTACTCAAAACACACTATATAAGCTCATACACTCAAGGAAAGGATTAGGGTTTGGGGAAAACAGCTCAAAATGTAGAGGCTGGGGTAAGGGAGGGTCATGAGCTCATAAGGATGTTTATATAACACTCAAACCCTAAATATTGGGGTTTCCTTCTATCATGAGTACGCCCAGTGTACACAAGTGTATGCCCAACGTACTAGGGCGCGCCTAGTACGCTTAGCGTTCCCTTATGTATGCACATTGTACTACTCCTGATCCCAAAATTGCAATTTAGCCCTTAGGCTATTCATGGCTTCACCCTTATATCCCCAAGGACTATAAATGACAAATCTTGGGATGTTACAACAATCAATGTTGTTCGCATATACCAGTGAAGATTAAAACATACAACTACAAAATCCCTTTTGCATTAGAACTTCAGGCAACGACCCAAGAAAAATTGTTAGGTTATAAATGTGTTGTGTCAAATTTTCTATGTATGCATTTAGCCTTTATTAAATAGATTCGGCCTGTCCATCCACATTTATGGTGCTAGGTTTAGGTTATAAATATTGTTGTTGGGTTTTGATAGGAAATAAAAGTTTGTTTTTTTACAAGAAACGACAAAGGATGACTTTAAAAATAACATGTTTATTTTTAGTTCATAACAAAACCGAACCATCATGGATCCATTTATAGATGTTAGAATGAAATAAAACCAACCATAGGATGTTTTAGAGATAACCTTTGAAGCCTTTGAACCTACTTGGTTATGGGGTGTTGATGAAGATAACAAAAGATCAAAGTGTATGATCTTCTCTACAAGTATCCACCATAAAGAGTAAGGCACTTGGAATGCTAGTTCCTTCTTGTATTCTTGAGTGTGTAAAGCCTTTAAGTGCTTAACTCAGTTATGAACTAAAGGTAACATCTCAAGAGGTCTTCTAAACACCAAACTAACTTCAAAAGAGAAAGAGGAAGAAGAGAAGAAGAACCCACGGTTCTAGAGTGAAAATAGAGGAAGAAGAAGAGCTTCACTCTTGCAAAAATTAAAGCCTCATGCATCTCTTATATAGCCCATGAAAAGTAAGGACTAACCATTAAAATAATCTAATGTAATGGTAGCCTTTAGAAGCATGAGAGACAAAAGGTGGAAGGTTGAAAAGATACCTCCCACACCATCATTATGCCTTTTGAAAAGTAAGATTCTTTTATTTTTTATAAACTCCAAGTTTATAAAGTATAAACTTTGCCTTTAAGTAAAAGACAAAAGAATCCAACTAGTCTAAAATGTTGTGCATGACTTATTAGTTAATACCATATGAAATAATAACTAGTAATACTCTCTTAAAATTATTATTTCCACAAAACAATAATTATTCCTTGATTAAAATACAAGAATTGATATTATTTATTATTAATCATATTAATAATAAATACACAAAATGTGCCAACTTGATAAAGGTGTGACCCTATAGGATCATATATTATTAGCAATATCACTCCATAATGATTCTTGGGCAGATAGATCCAACATTTGCATGCATGTATTGTATTGGGGTTAATCATTTTGTGATTCCCTACTTTATCTTTACAGAAAAGTTCACGTTGAACTCTTCTAAGGCTTTGATTATTAATCATTCAGCACAACTTCAATTGCTGTTCTTGTTATTTGTTTTACTTCACTGTTTTGAATCTATCAATCTATAAGTTATTGTTTCAACAATTGGTATCAGAGCAGGAGATTTTGTAATACATATGCATATCTTCTGTCAAGTTCATTAGGGTTTTGACTTTCTATTAGATCATTTCCTATAGTCTTCATCGCTTTCATCGATTATAAATGTTAGATCTGGTGTCTTGTTAAGACCTAAACTCGATCTTTAGTTTTTACACATATGATTCTAAAGAAGTTTTTATGAATCGACATCATTTCATAAAAGATCACGTGGAGGATAGCAATGTTGAAATTCACTTTGTGAGATCTACTGATCAACTAGTTGATATCTTTATGAAAGCATTACCTAAATAAACCTTCAAACGAATTCTTCAAGTTTAGGAATGATAGAAGCAGATTCTATTCCGAAAACAACAAAGTAGAGTAAAGGAGTGTTCTTTCTCCGAACCGCTCTGAGCCCTCGGAATCTATACTTCATGTTCTGAATGGTTTCAAGCCCTCGGAACGACTCGGAATCCACTTATCATCTAAATGTTCAGAAGTTTTTTATCCCTTATATATTAAGTCTCTTCCGATTGATTTAGAAGTTACTGTACATTTTTGTATTTGAATCTATTTTTCTGTTTTTATTTCTTTTTCAGAAAGTTCGAAAATCACAAAAATATGTTCTTTATTTTTCTTCTTTTATTTATTTTTCATAAAAATCCAAAATCACAAAAACATTTTCTTTATTTATGTTTTATCTTTTTTTTTTAGAAAAACTCAAAATTTCCAAAAATATTTTTTTATTATTATTTTGTGTGATATTTTCAACATGTATTTTAGATGAAGGTATATATTTTTCCTTCAAATTGGGACGATGGGGAAAGGGGGAAAGATTTGTAATTTCAAATCCAAAGCCTCTGAGACTCTATGATTAAAGCCCTACGGGATCGATAAAACCAATTGTTTCTTCCCAAATAGGCTATAAATTCGCATAAGTCATTGAGCTACCTTACTCTTCTCAACGGAGTTAAGAATTCACTGCTTGGTCAGTCTTATATAGGAGAGGTACATATTATCTTCGAAACTACCTCCATTATTTCTCCGTACTTTTCACTTCCACAAATGTAACCCTCAAAATTCTTACCAATTACCACTGAGGTTTATGGTTACATAACATCTGTGTTGATGATCTTAAATTCGTTATCACCATGAATTGGGTGAAACCCAAAATCCGAAACCAGTTTCTTAATTGGCGGTGAACAATTAATATGTTCTAGTTTTTTCGCCATGGAATTGACGAAATTCAACCCTCGTGGTTTGTACCTTGGAATCTCATTATTTTTATTTTTGCGAGATCTTGATGAATTGTTCTTGACCCAAGACTTTCTTCCCAAAAGATCTGTTTTTTTAGATTTCTATATTATCCATCCGCTTAAATCAATCCAATGCATACTTGTTATTATGGCTACTTTGGTCAAACAAGTATTTCTTCCATACTTTCAGACTTATGTTGAGTTTCGGAATTTCATTGAAGATTGAGCCACCCTTAAGCCTATTTAAAAGAAGATTGTCATTGTTTCTCAACAAACAGATGATCGTAATTCAACGGGATGCCACACAAGCACTCCCGAGTCTCTTTCGAGTCCGAAGGAAGAGATCGTTTCCCAGGATCCAACTCTTTTTATGTTGATTTTTTATTGAAATCACAGATTCCCAAATATAATTTGCGTTATTTCTATATCTTTGGCACACTCTTGCATAAAAATCCTCGTGATTTTTCAAAAGTCTGGTCTCACAATTCCGAATGATTACTTTCAATTATAAAAATAGGAAATGGCTACTTGTTGTGAACAGGCTGTGGAGATTAATTCTTGATTACGAACGTGCAAAACTAAAACGGTGGTGTAAAAGGGATAAGATTTCAAATTGGGCGCGTCCAGATCCTGATATCATGCACATCAGTTACACAGCCTGACACACATATAGTTGTCACGTCTTTTCAGGCGCTTTTTCAGGGATACAAAAGAGTCTACGGCTGGCTTTCTCTTTCCACCAATGACGTATAAAAGGGTTAATCGGCAATTGTTTTTCTCACCACTTTCAAAATCTCTCAAGGAAAAACCTTTTTCTCTCTGCACCGTTCATTGTCTTCTTCAACTGCATCCATGGCTGCTTTGTATGAAACCACTTCTCATGTCGGTCAAACTGCATCAATAGTCATGCTTACCATCAAACCCAATCAGAACTTGTCCTTAGATCTGAACTCTTCTTCATACACTGAAGTTCGCAAACCATTGATCGAGTGTTTAAGGTATTCTCCTCTTGCTCAAGCTTTAACAATTGGGGAATTTGTGCCCTTAGTTCATCTCGTTGAGGCATATTCATCTGTAAACCATATCCCTAATGACGTAGTTATTACTTTTGAGACTGACTATCACAAAACCTTTAATCTCAAAGACCCGATTCTGCAGGATGCTAGGGTTTACTTCAACAGAAAGTCCGGTCGATCTTAAGTTGATTTCTTCATCCGCCATCATCGAGATGTTTTTCTAGATGGGATATCTAGGTGAGATCACTCTTCAATCAAAGTTCAAGAAACCTAAGCTTCCACCAATATGGAATGGACTCTTCACTCTACTTTTCAAGAGTTTTTCATAGCGAGTTACTGGGTCAGACAATGCTAGCAAACTGTTTTGTACGATCATCTATGGCCTCTACACCGAGATTAACGTTGATTATGATTCAATCCTCTAGGCTCAAGTGGTTTGGAGTACACTCTCTACAACGAGGCACTCTGAAATTTCATGCGCTCGTTTTTGGTCGATTATTGTTAAATGTGCTCTGGTTCGTCTTCAGATTGAAGTTCCATATGACTCTGTGCTTGCTGCGATTCCGATCTTTCATACTTCAAATTTCATTGAATCGTGTCCTACGAAGTTCAACTTTTTTGGTTCTCTTCCGGAGGCTATGCTCAACTTTGTTCATGCAGAGAATGTTGTTGTAAATGAATACCGGAAGAAGCCTGCTTCAGGAGTTCGCCCTATGCCTGATACTCTATGAAAGGCAATTCACGAGGCTGGAAAACCAAAGAATGGAGGAAAGAGAAAAGGCAAGGTAGGTTCCTCCGAACCTGCTGCTACTCTAAAGAAGAAGGTCAAGAAAGCTGCTCGGAATCCTAGGTCTCCGACTATGTTCAAGAAGCTTCTGAATCTCACACTCATTCGGATTTAGAAGACCAAGACGTAGTTCGGAATGAAACAAAAGATACTGCAACCCATGGTCTCGGGGCCTATTTCTACTCAGTCTACCGTGAAGGTAACATCTCTGATTCCTACTTATGTTCCTTCTCCAGACGAAACATTTCATGTTCCTTCTTCTCCACCTTCTCCTACTACTACTTCATCCCCAATCACCACTACAATTCCTATCACCATTTCTTCCTTACCACTAAAGACTTCTGTTGGTGTTTCTCAGCCATAGATTTATGTTCCTCTTACCACCCTGTTCTTCACTGATTCCACCACTTCACCAAAATCCACCTTTTTCACTATGCCGATGTCGAATGTGAACGTATCTGTTATGGGGGCATTTGATTTGGGTACTACAGTTACCCCTAACACTTCTCCAATTTCACCTTTACGGGAAGACGATCCGGATATGATGTTTTATGATGACAAGGATGATCTTCATGACTTTGTCTTAAGCCCTTTTACTGTTCATCCGACCAATGATGACGATGAGGCCCCTATGACGAAAGGGTAGTTCAAAACACTCAATGAGAAATTTGATTCTCTACTGGAGTCTTCAAAACTTCGCCCAATACCGAGTACTCTCTTGAGTCTCATAAATCCCTCATCGAGATGTTAACAATGGAACATGCCAAGAATCTTGATGACTCGAAAATGGCTGTTGAAAATTCTGAGAAGACAGTTCGTGAAACGACCGAAAAAGTAAAAAAAAAAAACTACTTTATAATGTTACCAAGTTCATGGGCGAATTCAAGAATTCTTCAGATCGCAATAATGAAGCTGCAAACAAAGCTATTACAGGTCTCGGAACTACCCTTCAGAATGAAAAAGTAGCTCTTACCAAGGTTTGTTCTGATCTCAATGTTGACAACGCTGATTTGAGTGCCTCGATTGTTTCCAAGATTGAGAAGCTGTATGAGGATCTTGCTGCCGAAAATGAACTTATGGATAAACGCACAGCAAAGACTGAGAAGGCCAAAAATTTGTCTCTCAAGCTCAACAATACCACCCATCGAGTTGATGATCTGGAAAATGAATGGGTAATTGTCAATAGAGATGTACAAAGACCCGATCTGATCCGGATCCAGATCCGATCCGAATTGATGATGTCACACCGAATCCGATTTCGCCCTTACTCTGAATCGGTTTCAAACTAGATTTGACCGGTTTTCCAAGCCCCGAATCTGAATCGGTTTAATCTGATCCGATCCGAAATCTGATCCGATTTTCACTTTTTAATAAAAACAATTTTTGGACCTCATATATAACACAAAATGCAACATAGGTTCATTAAAATAATTAAAACATACATCAAACATCGAATTAGAAAGGGTTTTTAAACTAGTTAACTAATAATAATAACAATAAAGTGGCATTATAACATTTAGCCAAATAAAAATAGTTTTTGTGGTCTTCCACTTCGTGTCGCCTTCACTAAAATATTCTTCAACCACCACGCAAATAACTAGGGGTCTCATCAATACCATATTCTTCATCTTCGTCTTCGTCTTTATCGTCATCGTCTTCATCTTCCGGAGGTGTTGATAAGCCTTGTGCATATTCTTCATCTGTGATCTCCGTTTCAACATTTTGTGGTAGTGGGCCTTCTAGTGATGCCAAGTGTTGTATACGTTCCACCGAATCCAAGTAATCCTTCAAGAAAACGCAAACCTCTACCACAACCGGGGTAAGATTCATCCTCAACTTTGATAAAACTCTACCACTTAAAGAAAAAGCGGATTCTGAAGCTACCGTGGAAGCTTGGACGGTTAGTAAATCGCAGGCCATGACGGAGACAATAGGAAATTGTGCTTCCTTTTCTCTCTACCAAGCCAAAAGATCCAAAATTTTAAATTGTGGTGCACTCATGAATTTTAAAAAGTTTGACCCCATATAAATTCCAAGGTCGCTACTAGGGGTTAATGTGCGTGCTCTTTTGTTTTGTTCCACCAAAAGGTAGTTATAGAGGTCGAAATGAAAATCCGTTCGACCCCCACCATTACCCGATGCACCACTAGTAGATTTGGTTACACTTGCCAAAGTGTTTGACATATTGCCATATTTTGTAGCGTAAATGTCAAACAAATTAGTAAAAGTATTATTAAAAGTGTGTATTTGGTTACGGATGTAGTTTGAGTCATCTTTGTGCAAATTTACAGACATTGAAATTTTGGTAATCAAAGCCTCTACACCCGTAACATAGATACAAGAGTTTAATGATGCGGCGCAAGTAAAAAGTGGTGGCATTTCTTTGAAATATTTGACTAGTTTTTGTCTCATTGGTCTCGTAACCGAAACAAATCTTTCACTTCTTTGTTCAAAACGCTCCAGTTGTGCAGACATCAACCATAATTCATTTAGTAAGAATAGACTTGTCGGGTAATATATGCCCGATAAAAAAGTGGTTGATTGTTTAAAAACTTCTAACATTTCCACAAACTCTTTCATCAAATCCCAATCATAATCCGAAACTGGGTTTTTTCCTTTTGAAATTGTGTCGTAAAATAATTGCAAAGCGATTCTTTGACATGTCAAACTTTCAAACATCATGCATGTTGAACTCCATCTAGTGTCAACATCCCAATGAAGACTATATGGAGTTACGTTAATGGAAATGGCAAACTTTCGATATTTTCCATTGTAGCTTTATATTTTCCATCGTCGATATTTTCCATCTTATACCGCAAGATTAATAATGTGACAAACACATCTAGTATGAAAAAACGATCCATCCAAAATAGGTGTATATTTTGCAATTAATCTTTTTATGGCGGCGGTATTGTTACTTGCATTGTCAAACGAAATAGAGAAGATTTTGTCGCGTAAATTATAAGTCTCTATAACGCTTACTAAAATTGCAAATAATCATGTCCCCGTGTGTGGATGCGCAAAAAGTTCAAAAGCAATAACTCGTTTGTTCATTACCCAAGTAGATGGATCTATCCAATGTGCCGTGACGGCAAGATAGCTTTTGGGACAACTTCTGGTGGAGGACCAAACATCACAAGTTAAAGAAACACCGGTCTTTATATTTAAAAATCCCAATTGCATATCTTTTTTGGCTATATCCCAATACTTTAAAGCATCATGTTTAAGAGAAGTGCGACTTACTTGCCGGTATTATGGTTGCATTTTTTCCCGCAAAATCCTTGTTAATCGTGGGTTGTCGTAGTGGTTGAAAGGAAAGCCCTCTTGAATGAAGAACTTGCAAAAGCTTTCACGAATGTCATCATTGATGTAAATAAAGATCAAACCGTCGGGAGTAATATTTGGTTGATCTGGATCGCCTTGACCATTTACAACCGGACACGTTTTTGCTGTATGACTCATCAACGTACTATTGTCATCTCTTCCCAAAAACATCGCGCATTTCTTGCACCTTGCTTTTTCCTTCCCGTTCGACAAAAAACACAAAGCATAATGTTCCCACACATCTTTACTCCGAGTGGTTGGTAAGATTCTAACCACCGTTGCATCCGACTCTTGACCCATGGTCGAATTTCTAGAGCTCATTTTTTGGAAGATTATGAAATGGAAGTATAAAGTAGAAATATAAAGTAGTAGAAATGTTTGTAAAATGGAAATGAAGCAAATGGCTTGTCTTTATATATGTTTGGAAGGGCAAAAAATTCAATAAAAGTCAAATTAACGGTTATTTTCACTTTCCAACGGCTATAAAAAACTTGAAAAATTCCCGTTTTTCAACGGTAAAAAAAAACCGGTTTGAAACCGGTTTAGGATCCGGTTTGTACTGTATCCGGTTCTCAATCCGGAATGCAATCCATTTTCTCATTTGAAGCTTCAATCCGGTGACCAGTTTAATCCGATCTGGTTCGGTCAAAATCGGTTTTGACCAAATCCGGTTTTCAGATTGGATCGGATCCTACACCCAAATCCGGTTTCTGTGCCCATCTCTAATTGTCAAAAGCTGCATTTTCGAAGTGAATCAATTTTTGAGAGGACTTGCTAACACTCGTGATTCCATTCTCACTGCTTTGGTTCGCCAACACCTCATAGGTAAACTCCAACCTATTGTTTTAAATCAAATTGAGGGTGTTTCGGGAAGCAGTGCTATTCCGAAACAAGGGGGAGAACCGATGAAAGAAAAAGAACCAAAGCCTCAGGAGCCTAAAGTTACGAAATCCACTCCCACTGATGAACATGAAGACAAACCAAAGATAGATCCAAAGGTTAATGAAGCTTCGGAATTTAAAGGGAAAGAAAAACTAGTGGATGATGATGATGAGGAAGAAGAAGTACCATCGGAAGGGGAAAAATTGGTTTGTAAGAAAAGAGATAAGGAACTAGATAATCTTTTGCGATACATAAGGGGATTAGAGAGACTTGCGAAAGTAACTCTTGAAACTCAGAAAGCACTTTTCCCTTCGTAGTCATTTGAAAGAATTCAGAAACAAGAAATAGATGATCCGGAAGTTCTTTGGTTACAACTTGTGGTGTCTTTTGACTTGAACAACACAACTAAGTCGCAACTTGATGTTCCTCTCACTCCGAAAGCTTTCTTATTACGAGTGTTCGATCATATTAAGAAAGTAACTCTTTCCGACTATGATGTGAATAATATTCTCTTCTCGTTCTATCTCAAGAACGGTCAGCCACAGTATGAGACGCATAGTCTTTAGTAGCTCCTAGCTATAAAAGTGTTTGCCCCTTTTCCTATTGAACACTTCACTAAAATCTAGTTTAAAGGCTACAGGGGAGCAAGTCGTGTTGAAATTGATTTCACACTTGTTGATTTTCCATTCTTACATCCGAATGACTGGATTTCCATTTTTCGGATTTTATCCAAGGATGAAGCAAAGTATGAGCCTATTATCTCACATCTTAAAAGAATGCTAATCTGTTATATTCACGAGGTTGCTAATATGGATGTTCAGATAGCTATTGTATTAAAGAAGAAGACTGTCGTGAATCCGAAGGAATAAACAAAGGATTTTCAGAAAAAGAAGCTTGGTAAAATCTAGAAATCTTAATGGAACATTGTGTTTTAAAGACAAAATGGAGATAAAGTTCAGAAGAGTTTGTTCTTTTTGTTAGACAAACATTTGTACTCAGCTACTGCACTGAATCACATTATGGAACTGAAAATGGAGTGCAAACACAACATTGATGAAGATCTGAAGTGTTTCAATGATATCATCAAATGGTATCTCGTGATCTGAAAAACACTTTTGAATCTAATGACAAAGATTTTTAAGTTTAGAAGGTTCAGAGATCAATAATCTCCTTCGCATTTGACACAAAGGGGAGATTGTTGAGTTATAAATGTGTTGTGTCATATTATCTATGTATACATTTAGCCTTTATTAAACGTATTGGCCTTGTCCATCCGCATTGATGTTGCTAGGGTTAGGTTATAAATATTGCATGCATGTATTGTGTTAGGGTTAATCGTTTTGTGATTCCTTACTTTGTCTTTATAGAAAAGTTCACATTGAACTCTTCTAAGGCATTGATTATTAATCATTCAGCACAACTTCGATCATTGCTCTTGTTATTTGTTTTACTTCACTGTTTTGAGTCTATTGATCTACAATTTAATGTTTCGACAACAATGATACAAACTACCATCTACTATCTAAGCATAGCTGATACACACTTGATATCATCTTTAGTGTTGGCCCTGTAAATCTCAATTTTAGTAAAGATTCCAGTCAATGTTGATGATCTATAATCATGTTTGTCTTAGAGACACTTCATGCAATTCTTCATAATACGATTTTCATGCACTTTGAATATGATACCTTGAAGCTCATTTTGTATACACCTTTCTCTCATCTCTTCAATATTTTCTGGTTTTTTTGTTGCGTTTAACACTAATGTTTTTCTTTAAAATCTCAGCCACTTCAATATCCATCTTGCACAACTCCATGATAGCAACATTCGTTTAAGTGTTGAAGTTGAGTTGGTAACTTTTTGTTGCTTCATTTTCACTTCTTTATGCATCTTTTTTCTCTAACCCAACCCGAAGTAGTTTCATTCTTTTTAATTTTTTTATCCTTCTTCAGTTGAGCTTCCTTCTCTACATCTTTATCTTTTGAATCAATTTTAGATTATGAAATGATATTCACTAAACTTTTTCTGTCATTAATTCCCTCATTAACTTCATGAATTTTAGGAGTAATATCATCCAATCTCCTTTTCAATGATTTGTCATAAATTGTAACCTTTGGAGCATCATGCTTCTTAACAATTAGTGAAACAAAATAAGGATTATTAATATTAACTTGAGTAACATTTTCTTGACCAAAACCCTCTCCCTTTGTTGCGAAGTAGCCCCGCTACGTGTAACACCTGCATTAGCTCGAAGTTTGAAAAAGTATGATTGGAGCTTCGCATCTAATATCTAACACATGTAGTTAACATGATAGGCATCTTTTTCTTCCACAGTGCTAGCTGATCTTTGATTAATCTCATAATTTGTTCATTTACATGCAACAACTCTTCATCGTTATTCTCAAACTCCTTTTTCAACTGTCCAAATTCCATCTTAAAAGACTTAATCTTGTTCTCTTTTTCAACAATGATATCAACCATATTGGCTTCAGTATCAAGTGCTCAACCAGAGTGTTAATTTCATCAGTAACAACTTGATGATGACCAATGTTCTCAGATATGATTGAAGATTAAATATTTTGAACTTCAAAAGAATATTATCCACTTTGGATAGTGCTTTAGTAGCC
Source organism: Lactuca serriola (assembly GCF_051521515.1). Classification (NCBI taxonomy): domain Eukaryota; kingdom Viridiplantae; phylum Streptophyta; class Magnoliopsida; order Asterales; family Asteraceae; genus Lactuca; species Lactuca serriola. Next base: position 53,461,503 of record NC_136415.1, read on the forward strand.
TTAAAAAGATCTTCAATGGTTTTTGAAGTAGTATCATTAGTCAACTTCTCATGTGCATCGAACAAATGCTTTCTCTTTGAAAGGGTTGTCTTCATTTTAGATTCATGCATGGTCATCATGTTTTGAAAATTCGTTGGAGAAAAAGAGTTTGCTCGATGAACAAGAGTTTTTAAATTATGATTCATCAACTGATATTCCTTTTCTCGTAATGGTACGCCTAGTTGTAAGTAACATCCTGATGATGACGTATTTTCAGTTTTAACCCTAAGCATGAATAAATATTACGTTTTAGTCCTTGCGCATAAGAAAGAGTGCAAAATTGCCTATAGTGGCATTTTGGTAATTTCTGGACAGAACTTAGTACAATGGGCGTACTCTTCGTATGCATGGTGTACATGTGAGGGACTTAGTACGTTGGGTGTAATCTTCGTACGGTTGACATATGTGTGAGGGTTCCAAACCCAAAATTTTAGGGTTTTAACCCTATTTAAACAACTTTATGGCCCCAATACCTTCACCCTAATCAGCCTCCAACTGAGAGTACGACCCTTTAGCAAACCCTAAATGAGAAGAGTACATTTTGAGCTCATTTGTGTGCTTTGGAGGTGTTCTTGATGAAGAAGAAGTTGGTGCAAGGACCTTAAAGCTTGAAAGAAACTTCAATTCGGGATTCTCCACTTGCTAGCAACCTCCAAGAGGTAAAGTGTTCATAACTTGATCACTCTATCTTGTAGATCTATCCATTTCTTCGTTTAGGGTACTTTTGGTCACAGTTATGGGGACTCTCGAGCATGGCATGCTCTTAACCAAATAAGTCATACTTTCAGACCTTGTGAGGGGTCTTGATTCATAACAATGTTTTATTGATGCTTAGTTTTTCTCCATGCATGCTATAGAAGGTCATAAGGCATTAATATGTTGAGATTTTGTGTATTAAGCACTTAATGGACATGCAAAGTCATAAAGTTAGTAACTTTATGACTCTTGGTGGTATTTTAGCCTTGGCTCTGCATTTAGACATGTTAAGTCGGAGAAATAAGTTCTTAATAGATTAAGAAGGGGACAGTTGCGTATGCTGGGCGTACTGAAGGGTACACTGCATGTATGCATATTTGGCCCTGACACCTCGGACAGATAGTACACCCCGCATACATCTGGAGTAAGCCTCGCGTACGAGCAGTGAGTTGACTCGGTTGACTTGTTGATTTTGAGAAGTTTTGACCAAGGGTGTTTTGGAAAAATATTATTAACTTAGAATGGGTAGTGTTTTGACATTTAGGATTTTGTTTGAGGTGGTATTTAGAGCAGTGTATTGTTCAGCTATTCGTCAGACTGTAAGGTGAGTTTTCCTCACTATTCTTGTGGATGGAAGATGCCACAGTGGGTCCTTTTTGGTTATGCATCCTAGTATCCAAGATTTTGTTATACAGTAGTGATATGTGGATCTACCTGCTAGACTGTTAACTGCTTATATAATTATATGTTGTTGATTATATCTTAGTTTTTATGTGCATGTCGACATGATATGGTGGGGTTGATATTGTATTGTTTTGCGTTGTAGGTCAATAGGCCAGGGCATTCCAACCGTAAGGTTGTGGGCCAGGGCATTCCAGCCGTAAGGTTTTGGGTCGGGGGTAATCCAACCATAAGGTTGTGTACCTATAATGTATTGGTCATTCCAACTGTAAGGTTGTGGGCTGGGGCATTCAAACCGCAAGGTTGTGGGCTAGGGGTAATCCAACCAGGAGGTTGTGGACCCGTTATATGTTTGATCATCTGTTTGTGTGGTGGTATTTTGGGGGAACTCACTAATCTTTGGCATATAATTTTAGTTTGTGGTTTCACGTACTTCCAAGGATTGTGGGAAGGCGAAGGTGTGATTATACACAACTTGTTGTTTTCATAATGGATCTTGGGGAAAAACTCTAATTTGAAATAATACTTTGAAAACAATGATAATTTTGTAAACAATGATGAAGAATGGTTGATTTTTTATTTATTTTTTTAATTTTTGTAATTTTTGAGTGTTACAAGTTCGTATCAGAGCCTTGGTTTGAGAGAACTGGATGAGCATTCTTGTGAATCCAGACTCAAACTAGGGAACAGTAAAAGTTTTAAACTAGTTTTTCCAAAAGTTGTTTTCAAAAGTAAACATGGAAGGATGCGATATGTACGATCAGCCAGAGCAAGAAAGTATACCCCAAATTACCCACACTATTATTTGCTATTATGGTTATAATCGAACAACATGCTAGTGATACGCTAGGGATCTTCAGGAATTGCATGACATAATTGCATGATAGCCTAGTGTTCTTTCTTGTATGGAATTGACATCATTATTGTTTTTACTTCGTGTATGCATCATAATTGTATATAACTAAGATTCTATAGCATAAGAATGTTTGGTTTAGCCTTATTCCCTACTCTCAGTTGATGAAGGGTTTAGGGCAGAATGAGGTATTCGACTGTCTATAGGATCCAACATTATGTATGATTAGCATACACGAGTGTTGCAGGGTTGGCGGAAGTTTGATGGATGAGTTACGTGAGGACAACCGACCAGTTGAGGAATGTCTATCCTTTCTCTAGGAAGTGAGAATAGGATATATCTGTATTCTAGTGAGTGTTGTTAGGGTCATTTTGATGCTCTTCTGAGACAAATACGGGTAGGTGTAGAAGGTTGTATGGGTTCGTACTACTGGAAGCACAGGACCTGTACACGTAGCAAGGAAATCACAACCCCTAGGGTTTTGTTGTTTAGGATAGCTCATATGGTATGATATACGCCTTATCAGATATTTTCTGGTTTATTTTCAATATGGTAGTTACGAGGCAATTTGAGTCAGGATCTGGATCAGGAGTAGGGGCGATGTTTAAGATAGCACAAGGTTGACTGAGGATCAAGTTAGAAAGATGATTCATGCAAAGGTTGTTTCTATTATCAGGGGCATATACCTGAGTTGTTTGGGTTATCAAGACTGTTATGATAGAGTTCTTCGATGATCGGTACGATGCACTTTCTGAGGCTATTGTTGTTGTAGCTACTATGGCCATCGCTGCTGCATGGATTGGCATGGGGAGAGCCTTCCAGTATTGAGAATTCGACAATAAGAAGCCCCCGATGTTTGATGGGGTTCAGGATCCGACTATTGCTATGCGGTGGTTGTCAGATGTTAAGGGATGATTCTTTACTTGTTCCTACCCAGCTGACCAGAAGTTCAAGCGCACTCTGAACTTTCGTCAGTCTAGATCGATGGATTGGTGACTAGCTTGTACACTCATGAGCAGAGGGTTGTCGTGACTTGGGAGTAGGAGCGGCAGGCTCAGGAGTATTTGGATCTGGGGTAGGGGACCTAGTCGGTAACTGAGATCACCAAGATGTTTATAGAGAGAGCTAGTTTCTGCCCTGATTTTGCTTCTTCTGAGAATGCTCAAGATGAATATCTACCAGTTTGTATCTAAACAATGCTATGGTAGACCCGTGGAGTTGCAGGAGGCTACTATGATGCGGAAAGAGAGATGGAGCTTCAGGTGAGAGAGTGGATTCAGGCCCCGGTTCAGACACATCCAGTAGCAAAGCGGTTCAAGCCTGCTGATTCGAGGTCTAAAGGGCAGAGGGGCCACATTTTTGGTAAGTGGAGCAGGGTTCATGAAGGTATCTGTCGATCCTCATTTGGTTGCCACAAATGTGGCAAGGAGGGGCATTATGCCAAGGACTGCCGTCAGCAGGTTCCAGCACCAAGCACTAGGATTTCATATCATTGTGACCAGGTGATCCATATAAAGGCCCATGCCCTTTGCTTATTGTTGAGCCGACGCAGGCTCCAGCGTCGGCTTCTCTGAGGATGACGGATAGATCCAGGGCAGGGCGGAGCCATCGACGGCTCGAGGTCATGCTTTTCAGCTCACGGAAGAGGAGGCCATGGTGGTGCCATACGTCATTACTAGTATGTTTCTATTTATTATTTTGTCGATTATATTATGGTATACTTATGTTTATGTTTCTAATAGGAACATTCATAGTTTATTTTGTGCCTGATCTTGTGTTATTCGAATCGGGCACGAGTCGGTCCTTTATGTCTTGATGTTTTAGTAGAGATTTCGATATGATCCTTAGTGAGTTGGAGTGTCCGTTGCGAGTTTCTATCGCCAACGAACATGGGATTTTTATCTGATTAATTTGATTCCTATTCCCATGGGGGATGTATGCGTGATAGTTGGGATGGATTGGCTAAGCAAGTTTGGTGTTATGATAGAATACGAAGGTCAACAAGTGGTAGTTCGAACCCCAGTTGAGGGAGAACTGGTCTATATAAAGAGGGTACCCTGGTTGGATCAGGGTTTTGTTCAGCAGCCAGGGCTCGACAGTATATTCAGCATGGGTATATAGGTTATCTGGCCTATATGGTTAATACTCGGGTTTGGGGAGCATGTCTCGATTTTAGATGTGACAGTTGCCAGGGAGTTTTCTGATGTGTTTCCAAAGGAGTTACTTGATGTGCCTCCTGAGAGGTAGATGGAGTTCAGGGTTGATCTAGTGTCGGATGTGGCTCCGATTGCCAAGGCGCCATACCGGTTTGCACCACCCGAGATGCAGGAGTTGCCCTCTTTGCTTCAGGAACTGTTAGGCAAACAGTTCATTAGGCCAACCAGTTCGTCGTGGGGAGCATCAATATTGTTCGTCAAGAGGAAGGATGGTTCACACCGGATGTGCATTGATTACCGGGAGTTAAACAAGTTGAAGGTGAAGAACCGTTATACCCTTCCGCGTATTAACGACCTCTTTGGTTAGTTACAGGGTGCATGTTGGTTCTCCAAGATCGATCTGAGGTCCAGATATCATCAGGTGAGGGTGAGATAGTAGGATGTGGAGAAGACAACATTCCAGCTCGTTATGAGCATTATGAGTTTGTGGTGATGCCATTTAGGCTCACCAATGCGCCCGTAGTGTTTATGGATTCGATAAATCGGGTATGTAGGTCGATGCTCGATCGATAAGTTATTGTTTTTATTGATGATATCTTGGTATATTCCAAAACCAGAGAGCTGCATGTGGAGCACCTTCAGGAGCTTTTGGGAATGTTGAGTTGAGAACGGTTGTATACCAAGTTCTCGAAGTGTGAGTTTTGGTTACGAGAGGTCCAATTCCTAAGAAATCTCATTAACCAAAATAGGATTTTGGTCAATCTAGCCAAGATTGAGGCTATGATGTAGTGGGAGGTTCCGAAATCTCCCTCAGAGATCAGGAGTTTCTGGGGTTTGGTGGGATATTATTGGAGGTTTATCCAGGATTTCTCCAAGATCGCCATACCCCTCACTTGTCTGATGAGGAAGGGAGTGAATTTACTATGGAGCCCTGAGCATCATTAGTCATTTGTGACACTGCAACATAGGTTATGTGAGGCCCTGGTATTGACCCTTCCACAGAGTTTCGAGGATTTTGTGGTTGTTTATGATGCATCCATCACAGGTTTGGGGGCAGTTGTTACGCAGAGGGGATGAGTGATTGCACATGCTTCTCGACAGTTGAAGCCGCATGAGGCATGATATCCTACTCATGACCTGGAGTTGGGGGTAAGGGAATTTTCCCTCAAGATTTGGAGACAATATCTATATGGGGTCCGTTATACCATTTACGCGGATCACAAGAGTTTGCAATATCTTATGGACAAGCCGAACCTGAACATGAGGCAACGAAGGTGGCTGGACATGGTCAAGGATTACGACTGCAAGATCCTTTACCATCTGGGTAAAGTGAAAGTGGTCGTGGATGCCTTGATCCACATGTTGGCTGGATCATCAGTTGGGGATATGTATATGAGGATATCCACTGATTCTCCACTTTTGTATTTGATTAAAGGGGCACAGGTTGAGGGAGTCAAGAAGGAGAATTCAAAAAAAGAGAGGATCAGGGGCGAGATCAACAGTTTTGTCATCGATAGTCAGGGATTGTTGACCTGGTGTGGACGGGTTTGGGTTTCAGTTTATGGTGGGATCAGGCAGATAGTTTTAGAGAAGGCTCATAAGTCTCATTTTTCGATACACCCAGGAGCCACCAAGATGTATCCGGATTTGAGACTAATTTACTGGTGGCTATGTATGAAGAGGGAGATACCGTGTTATGTTGAGAGGTGCTTAACATGTAGGATGGTCAAGGCCGAACATCAGAGACCACATGGCAAGCTACAGCCTTTGGAGGTTCCCATATGGAAGTGGGAACAGATCACCAAGGATTTCATCACCAAGCTACCGAAGACTGCCAAGGGTTTTGATGCTATATGGGTCAACATGGAATGATTCGCCAAGAGTTCCCACTTTTTGGCTATCCATTAGAGCTTCTCGGCCGAAATTTTGGACAATGTGTATGTTCGGGACATTGTTGCTCGCCATGGGGTTCTGGTCTCCATTATATCAAACTGACATGTTCAGTTGACCTCCCGATTCTGGTAGAAGCTCTACGAGGAACTAGGTAGGAGGCTACATTTCAGCATTGCTTATCATCCGCAGACTGACAGTCAGAGTGAGCGGACCATCTAGACACTTAAGGATATGTTGCAACCTTGTGTCATAGATTTCGGTGGGAGTTGGGATTCCTACCTACCTCTTGTGGAGTTTTCCTACAACAACTATAACACCAGCAATGGTGCCCCGCCTTTTGAGCTCTTCTATGGTCGAAGATGTCGTACCCCTGTTTGTTGGGGACAGGATGGTTATAGAGTCCTAAGAAGGACTGAAGTAGTCCTCCAGAGCACAGAGTTTATCCAACAAATCAGGCGGAGACTACAAATAGATCAGAGTCAGTAGAAGTGTTATGCGGATCAGAGTTGGAATTTCAGGTCGGTGATATGGTACTACTGAAGGCTCACCCTGAAAGGGTGTGATACACTCCAGGAAGAGGGAAAATTGGGACGCTAGTATATTGGACTATTCTGTGTGATTGTCAGGGTAAGCAGGGTAGCCTACCGGTTGGATTTTCCAAGTGGGTTCAACGATATCCACAACACTTTCCTTGTTTCCTAGTCGTGGAACTGCATGTTGGACGATGAGGAAGTGGTCCCTTTGGATGATATTCAGGTCGATGAACGCCTGAATTATATTGAGAGTTCAGTAGCGATAATGGAAAGAAATATGAAGGTTTTGTGCAAAAAGTAGATACCATTGGTAAAGGCTCGATGGCAACATTGGAGAGGATGTGAGTGGACCTGGGAGCTGGAGGCGGAGAAGCGAGAGCATTATCTTGAGTTATTCGCAACAACCAACTTCGAGGACAAAGTCAAGTTTAAGTGGGGGAGAATTGTAACATCCTGATGATGAGGTATTTTCAATTTGAACCCTAAGCATGAATAAATATTTCATTTTAGTCCTTATGCATCAGAAAGGCTGCAAATGGCCCATAGTGGCATTTTGGTAAAGTCTGGTCAAAACATAGTACGTTGGGCATACTCTTCATACATATGGCGTACATGCGAGGGACTTGGTACGTTGGGCGTACTCTTTATATGTTGGGCGTATGTTCAAGGCTTCCAAACCCTTAATTTTAGGTTTTGAACCCTATTTAAACAAATTTATGGCCCCAAGACCTTCACCCTAATCAGCCTCCAACTGAGAATACGACCCTCTAGAAAACCCTAAGTGAAAAGAGTGCATTTTTTGCTCATTTATCTGCTTTGGTGGTATTCATGAAGAATAAAAAGTTTGTGCAAGGACCTTGAAGCTTGAAAGCAACTTAGATTTGGGATTCCCCACTTTCTAGCAACCTTTAGGAGGTAAAAAGTACATAACTTGATCACTCTATCTTGTAGATCAAGCCATTTCTTCATTTAGGGAACTTTTGATCCTAAATATGGTGATTCTTGAGCATGACATGGTCTTAACCAAATAAGTCATCCTTTCAGACCTTGCAAGGGGTCTTAAGTCAAAACATGTGGTATTGATGCTTATTTTTTCTCCATGCATGTTATAGAAGATCTTAAGGCATTAAGATGTTGAGATTTTGTGTATTAAGCACTCAATGGACATGCAAAATCATAAAGTTGGAAACTTTTATGACTCTTGGTGGTATTTTAGCCTTGGATCAGCATTTAGATGTGTTAAGTCAGAGAAATAAGGTCTTAATAGATTAAGAAGGGCACGACTGCGTATGCTGGGCATGCCGAAGGGTACGTTGCGCGTACATTGATTTGGCCCCGACGCCTCGGACATATAGTGCACCTCGCGTACATCTGGAGTACGCCCTGCATACGAGCCCTAAGTTGACTCGGCTGACTTATTGATTTTGACCAATTTTGACCTTGGGTATTTTGGGAAAATGTTATTAATTTGAAACGGGTAATGTTTTGACGTTTAGGATTTGGGTTGAGCCGATATTTGACCGTGATGTGAGTTTTCGTCACTGTTCTTTTGGGTCGAAGGCACCAATGTCGGTCCCTTTTGGTTTTCTATCCGGGTATCTAGTATATTGTTGTATAATAATGATATGTGGATCTTCCGTCTAGACTGTTAACTGGTTATATTATTATATGTTAGTTGTTATGTGCATGTCGACATGGTATGGTGGGATTGAGACTGTACTAATTTGTGTTGTAATCCAATAAATTAGTGCATTCCAACTATAAGGTTGTGGGAAGGGCATTCCAACCGTAAGGTTGTGGACCAGGGGTAATCCAACTAGGAGGTTGTGGACCTGTTATGTACCGGGCATTCAAACAATAAGCTTGTGAGCCAAGGGCAATCCAACAAGGAGGTTGTGGACCCGTTATTTACCTGATTATATGTTTGTATGGTGGTATTTTGGGGAAACTCACTAAGCTTTGACTTACAATTTTAGTTTGTGGTTTCAGGTACTTCCGAGGATCGTTGGAAGGCGAACACATGATCGTACACAACTTCTTCTTTTGTTAATGGTTCTTGGGAAAAAAACTTTGATTTGAAATAATACTTTGAAAATAATGACTATTTTGTAAAAAATGATGATGAATAATTGATTTTTGAAAATTTTAATTTTTTGTGGTTTTTGAGTGTTATATTGTAACTTCATTTAAATCACTCTCATCATTAAGAAGAGATGGAGATAAACTAGTTCAACAAATGGTTGAAAAGATCCAATGACTTCAACTTCCTCACCATCATTTAATATGAAATCATTATCACATCCTGATGGTTTTGTGTCATTGTGAACTAGAGTAGTTTGGACATGTTCGGAAGACGGAATGGTTGAGGTTGTTCATGGAATTGTTGTAGTTGGTTGTTGTGAAGTAGATCGTGGGGATGTAGAATCTGCAAAGAATGGAGTTTGAAGTGAAATGGTTATTTGAGTGGATGAAACTAGTAGAACAGGTATTTGAAGTGTTGTTGTTTGAACCTGAGAAGTAGTAGATGGTGATGAAAGAGGTGGAACAGTAGGTGGTTGAGATTGCGAAAGATGATATTTTGAAAAATATCATTCTCAGTTTGAAAATGTAAAGGAAATGTAGTTGTAGTAGGAACAATAGAGACCTGATGAAACTACAAAAAATCATGATTCACAGTTGAAGTAGACAAAACCGTTGTAGTAGGGTATTATGATGCCTAAGGAGGATTATAAGATCTTGAAGAATCTTCCTTGTTGGCATCATCATCAATGCGAACGTCAATAACGGTGTTCTCATTCGTGTCTTCATTAATCGTAGAGACTTTTTTTTTCCAATTTCCACTGAGACTGAGGCTTAACAAGAACAGTTTCATCAACACTCTTAGCCTTTCTCTTAAAACCAGCTCTTCATGGAACACTACATGCATCCAACATAGCTTGTAAGGAAGATGGAATATGACATTCACTAAGCGTAGGAATTTTCTTGTAAATGGAAACAGTCTCACTGTTTGTAGGAACTTTATTCAACATCACATCTAGAATAGCCCTAGTATAATGAAAGGCCTTCACATCTGTTGTTATAAAAATACCAGTATTCATCATATATAACTTTAAAATTTGCACATCTGCCATTTGAGCAACCTTGAAGGGATCTCGAGCATTCTTCACAACAATGGACCAAAAACGAGCACAAGATATATTTGAATCATGTGATGAAGAAGGAATTTGGATTAATTGTGCCTAGAGAATTTGAACCAAATCATTCTTCTCATCCATATACAAGGCGTATAACAGAATATGGAATAGTTTGTTGGCATTATCAGAACTCCTAACTCTTTTGGAAAAACATCTAAATAATATAACGAAGAGTGTATTCCAAACTAGTGGTAAACACAACTTCTTAAACTTAAAAAGGAAAAACTTATCAGCATTGTACCCCATTTGATAATAAACCCTAATGATGTTCGAAGATCAAACTAAATTAAAGTTAGAATACACGTCTCCACTCCATAACCCTAACAACTTGTAGAAAGCAGACTTGGTAGTAGAAGTTTTGTGCCCTTGAAAATTAAAGATCATCATATCCATCATATTGGGATTATACTTCAGTCACTACTAATTGTATCTTGTTCAAAAATACCAACTAATAAGTAGAAAAACACTTTATAAGATTTTTGTATGCAAACACTCAATCCTTATCTTACTTAACATTCGGGTTTAAAGCCTATATTAGACTAAAACGTATAATCCTAAAAATCTACTGAATACATATTTTCAGAATACTCTAAAAGGTTGTTTAGATTATTATATACAACCCCCAAAAATTTGAAGTTCTGTTATTCCTTTAAAAGCAAAGTCAGTAGAAAGCAAGCTTCTAATGAAAAAGAAAGTGGGAGGCACATGGAACTTGAAGCAACTCAAGAACCATAGCATAATGTAGCACAAGTTGGCACTAGTTTTAACAAGAAATTGTTAAACATGAATAATGGTTATTCATCAAAACAAAGTGTTTGCATTAATGGTAGAAATCATCTATGACTTGAGAAATGTGTAATCTCTCATTGATGAGTTCTTCTTGATGATTTTTGGAAAATTCATCAACTGCCAAAATGATATATCAGATCTCGAAACTAATTAATGAATAAGATTTGTGAACACTAAAATGTAATGGATGTCTTCTAATCAAGTGTGGGCATGATTAATCTTCCTCTCTCTATGGCATGGATATAAGGAGTAAGGGATTTTGTAAAAAAGAATACATACATGGATATCTATATACATTTAGCAAGGCTTGTTATAAAAGGATTTTCTCATACTCGTTTCATTAACTATGGTCCTTATCATAAGCATGACATTGAATATGATCAAATATTTTCACAAGTAGCTATGATTGGATCAATAAGGATACTATTTACCATAACTATATGTTTTAGTATGAGATATGGAAAATAGATTTCAAGAAAGACCAGTTTCCATAATATACATCTACTTGAAGATATCTACATAATTTAAGATGAAGGTTTTTTCTTAATCCATATTATCCTAACAAAATGAAAAAAGCTTACGATCAACTTATGGATATAAAGCAAACATCTCAAGATTGGGATCATCATTTTAGTTTATAAATACAAGGTGTACTTTTATATCAAAATGAAGATCACATTTGTGTTTACTAAGAGCTAATGGGAGCATAGTGATATTCCTAATCTTGTATGAACAAGGAATACTTAATCATAAGAGATTACATTCTAACTATGCAAGGCTTTTTTTTCCTTAACTCAGAAAGTATTTCTAAGATGAAAGACATAAAAATGACAATATACATTCTTGGAATGAAAATCTATAGAGATAGATAGATATGAATGTTAAAAGTTTTAAAATGTTTATGCATATATTGAAAATGTCTTGAAAGAGAGAAAGATACAAGATTCCTTTGTAGCACTCTTGACATTGCCACATGGCACAAAGTTTGAGTTATCCTCAAAAGTATCTAGCACATAGGTTTGAGCTACATAAAATGATTTATATTCTATTTTTTTGGAAAATGAATCCATCATTTCTACCATATTATGCACAAGACCTGGTGTATGGTCATGCTATGAACATATCATAAGAAAGCAACTAAATACATGGTTAAGTTACAGGATGACTCTAAGGACATTCTAGAAGTACTTGAGAAAAACTAAGGAAGTGTACATGAGATAAGCAGTTTTGAAGAAGATCTTTATGTAAAGAGCTACAAAAGATGCTAAATTCAATATATATATATATATATATATATATATATATATATATATATATAAAATTGTGAATTATAATTGGATTACGGCTTCATTATGAAATGAAGAGGAAGTTTTTTATGAATGAGGTCAAAGCAAAACTAAATTATACAGTCGACTAAATAAGAATATACTGCTAGTTCAGAAGTTAAAATCAAACATGATTGGATGAACTAGATCATTGAAAACTAGGTTGAGTCCTTCCACTTGGGGTAATGTAGAAATATTTTATGACTTATAGAGTCCACTTAATCAAGTGAAGAAACTCTATGTCACTTCATAACACCAATCATATTCTCCAAGATACTTAAATGTATTTAGAGTAAAGTCAAATATGGAGATGATAGTATTTGCAGAATTCACCTAAAGTCCTTCCCTTTAAGCTAAGTATAAATGGTCACACTTCAACTATAGGACATCCTTATTCTAGAAATGGGATTTGATTTGAATGTAGTAATTGGATATTGAAACATTAAGATAACAACTATTATATCGTTTTGATATATTGGGATACGATCATCACATCAATACTTGTTATGTTCTATATTAACATGTCTAATCCATGAATAATCTTATTATTCTAAAAGTTCACAGCCAGTTATAATTATGGGAGAAATTATGATTAAGTCTATTATGAATTGGATTGGTGGACTATCAACGGATGAAAGTAGGCAAGTGGTTGTAATCAAGTTTCATAGGTACTTTCCAGAGAAAAAGTATTGAATGGACCCGCATTAAGATCATCACATAAATTGTTGTTATGAGTGATACTTGACTAAACGATACTATGTTTGTATCCTTAACACTTGAGATACATAGTGGAACTAAAGTGTAGGGAGTGTTGTGCCTTCATATGGTTGTTGATCCTTAAACGGGAAGTTATAAAATCCATTTTCAGGTATGGTTTAAACTATGAAACAGGCATATGTAGTCAATATGGAATTTTTTTCCTTTTATGTGTTAAGAGCTAGGAATCTACCGTGATACCCAAATTTGAACACCAAATGATATTGATTGTGATCAAAGTCTCATGTTCAACATGGTGTATGTAACAAAGGGATAACTAATAAAATTACCTTATACATCAGCTAAAGCTTTGAGCTTTTGGGAATTGGATGTTGATGAATGTCATTCTTCGTCATGTGTTATTGGGGGAAGTGAAATGTTCCTAGATGTTCGCCACACTCTATATCAATCTATGATGAGTCTTATGCAAGTGGGAGATTGAAAGATCTTGTATGCCTAACATTCATTATATAATGATATTTCTAATAACATATGTTCCTATAAGGTCACAACTTATAGCAAGTTACCACTAATTGATTATTTATTAGTATAATTTGATTATTAATAAATATATCAAAACTTGTATTTAATTTGAAAAACATTATTTTATGAAAAAAAATATTTTCCAATATACCAGGAATTATTGTTTCTAGGAAATAATAATAAAAAGAACAAAACTAGCCATATATACATAATATATGTATTTAAATGTTATGTACAACATTTTGGCCGATTTGAGTAACCATCAAGTGTCCATGTAACTAGTTAGTTGCTATAAAGAGAAAAACACTTTTTGGTCTCACTTTCTTGCACTCAAAATCATAGGTTCTTTCTTGCAAGAGAGGATGTGTGTTTTAGTTATTTGATCATGCATTCTTGTCCTTTGAGGCCATGAATTAACTAGATGGATGGTATGATCCCATCTTCCTTTTGTCCAAGTATTTAAGCTGGTGTATGGAGTCATTTGAGTTAGTTTTTTTAAAACAATTGTTCTTCTTTTTTACTCTCTAAAAGCCAAGAATGAGAGGGGCTCCACCCCTCTCCATTTTTTTATTTTTTTGTTATATGTTCTTGGTTTATAAAGTTGATTATATTTAAGCACTTATTTGGTATAAGTCTTAAAGCTTAAGAACATGTTTATACAAGTGAAGGACTAGCATCTATTAGTGGTTATACTCTTGCTTTGGCATATATCTTTAGAGAACTTCTATCTTGGAGTTTTATGCCACACTTTATCTAGTTCTAATCTCCGATGAGAACCAAAATCTTCAAAGTTTGTAACACTTACCTTTTACGGTGTTTTAATTTTTCTAAGTCTTGCAAGATGATCCATGGTCGGTTATAATGGTGTTAGTTTATTCAAACATAAAATTGCTTCCGTTGCTAAACTCGTAGTTTTGACTATTTATTTTATACTATTTTTGAACAAAAATCTAACAAGACTTTCTCGCAATATAGAAGCTTACCGGTTCAGTTTGTAGTAATTTCGTAAGCATTGGGTCTAACCTTCAATATAGGAAATATTGAAACAGTATCCATTAGAATTACGACCACTGTTACTGCAAAGAAAATTCTATTTCTTAACCATAACAGGGTAAAGTTTGTGGAGTCTCATCACAACCATGTTAAAAATGATTGGATCATAAAGACAGAATTGGTAAAATCTTGGTTCAAGTTTCTTTTACTTAAGACTTCAAGGCTTTTAAGTAAATGTGTGTGATTTTGCGAGAAAAGTTAACAGAAAGAAGTATGCATTGAGAAGAATCTTATACGTACCATGGTGAAAATGATAGATCATCATCAATTCAGACTTTGTAAAACCATGGATCGATTTGGTTTATAATCGAAATCTTATGGGTTTTAAGTGAGATGTGTAATTGTGCTAGAGAATTGAGATTTTGGATAATAGGTAGGGATTATGGTGTGTCACAGTAACTATTGTGATTGTAGCACGATCATCACATAGAATGTATAAAACCTAAGTTTCAAATTGGAATTAACCCGAAACCTCAAGGAATTTAAATGAACTACGATTGAGATATGTAGGAAACAAATTGATGGAATAAAGTTGGTACAATGAAAGATAGTTCATTTCTTCCATCAATTTGTAGTTTTAGTCTAGAATTTTGCAATTCACTGTCAGTTCATAATGGTTTAGAAATTATGAAACTTATGTTCAAGTTTGTATATAACTGAGACGTCGAGGGTTTCAAATATTGGTTAATAAGAATCATAGTACCATTTTTATATATATGGACCAAGCAAAAATCTCATAATTGCAGCATAAATAGAGATGGGTAGCTCATCGATTTATGTTAATATAGCCTATTAGGAAGAAAATCTATGAATAAAGAAAGTTTGTTAAGGTTTCACAAATAGAATATGCATGATGCTAGAAAAATTGAATGTTCATGGCATAGCGAAACATAAAATGTTTCCCAACAATTCCTTAGTTACATACATGAACAACATGTGTTCACCGTCAATTCATTCTATTAGTTCAAGAAAGTAACCCTTTAAGTTCTCTGAGATTTTTGTTGTCCAGGATGTATTGGAATATCCTCGTGATATCAATCATTATCACCTTCAAATAAAATATGAAACAACAAATCTATTTGGGTTTTCAAAAATGTTAAATAAAAGGGAAATATTTATAGCTTTTTAAAAAAAAAAAAAAAATAGAAATACAAAATCTTTCTGGATTTTTGAAAATTTTTAGAAAATTAAAATATTTTTAGAGTTTTGAAATTTTTTTAGAGAAATAAGTTTTTTTGGATTTTTTAAAAATTTTAGAATAATAAATCTTTTTAGATTTTTGAAAATTGTAGGAAATAAAAATAAGACTATGATGGGTTGCGACGAATCGCAGGTCATCACATATGAACATTATCCATAAGAACTAAAAATGAGAAATCAAATAGGCAAAGATGGGTTGCGACGTCTCACAGCCAGTCTCATATCAACAGTAACCATGAGAAATCTATGAACTAGAAAACAAAGAGTTATTTTATTATACGATGGCAAGCAACTGCTCGCACCCCATCATACATGAACAAAAGCTTTTCGGAGTTTTAATTTGAATTTGAAGTAGGAACAAAATTATCTTCCATCATTCCTAGACCATGAAGAATTCGATTAAAAGTGATTTCATGTAAATATTTTTTGAATGTGTATGCTAGTTGATCCCCCAATTTAACAAAGTGAACTTCTACATTCCCATCCTCAACATGATCCTTAAAAAAAATGATATTGCCATATGATATGCTTTGCATTTGAGTGTTATACTAGATTATGATAAATGCAAATTTTAGTCTCTATATCACAGTACAAAGGGATCTTCTTCATACTTAGTCCATAATCTTGTAGTTGGCTTTGAATCAAAATAGTGTGTCGCGTCCAAGATGTTGCAACAATATATCCAGCTTCTATAGTAGACAATGAAACACACGATTGTTTATTCGATTTCCAACTAACAATTTTTCCATCAAGAAATTAACATCCACCAATTGTGCTTTTCCTTTCAAGCCCACATCCACCATGATATGCATCAGAATAAGCCTGCACAAAGAAACATGTATTAGAAGGATACCATAAATCTAAAGAAGTGGTTTTTCAAAAATATTTAAAAATTTCTTCATTGTAGACATGTGAGGTTATCATGGATTTTCTTGGTATCTCGCACAATAACAAACAACAAACATTATGTCAGTTCTACTAGATTTTAAAATAAAGTAACAACCCAATCATTTGTCTATACAAAGTAATATCAGATATTGCTTTGTCAAACGAAGGTGTTAACTTTATTCTGAAGGCCATAGGTGTTTTCACTTTCATATAGCCATTCATGCAAAACTTTGTAAGAAATATACTTGTAAAAGCCTCATGGTTTATGAAAATTCCTTCTTTTCACTGTCCAATATTCAATCTATGGAAAAGTTAATTGGACCCATAGAGCTCATCTCAAATTTATTTTCCATTAGTTTTTGGAATTCAGCAGTACAACTTTGGATTTGTTGAACTAAAAATAATATTATCAACATAAATTTAGACAATCATCAAATGATCACCATCCTTTTTACGAAACAAGGTAGGGTCAATAGAACCTTGTTTAAGCTTATGTTTCTTAAAGTTAGAGTTTTGTACCATACTTGAGGAGCTTTCTTTAGACAATACACAGCTTTGTCAAGAATATAGCAATGATCTGGATACTTATCAATAACTAAACCTAGTGATTAACAGTCGCCTCCAGTTCGTCGTTAATGAATTCACACTTCACATCCATTTAAAAAACTTCTAAATGTTTGTGAGCAACATATTCTAGAAAAATGTGAACAAATTCTAATCTCACAACTGGAGAAAATGTATCTTCGTAATCAATGCCTTCCTCTTGGATATATCCTTTTACTATGAGATGTGCCTTTTTTTGTACAACATTTGCTTCTTTATATAACTTGTTTAAAAAAAACCCCATTTTAAACCGATGACACAAGCATTTGGAGGTGTTGGAATTAATCTCCAAACCTTGTTTCTTTCAAATTCACTTAAACTCTTATTGCATTGCTTCAAGCCAATCAGAATGATCAAGTGCAATTTTCACGACATTTGGTTTGGTCTTTGAGATGAAATAATTAAACATACAAAATTATTGATTCGCATTCAACAACGTGTACTTCTCTTTTTGTTGAACTCAAGTAAGAACACTGTTTGATGATTCACTAATCACTTGAGATATCCGATGATCTTTTCTCCATTTCATCAAAGGTGGAAAGTTAAGATCATACTCAAGAATCACTTATAAATTAAGATATTCAACCTTAGGATAATCTTCAACATCTTTGTTCATTGAATTCTCCCCTGGAAAATGTCATTAGTCAAGGGATTCTACTTTTGGATTTTATCAAATGAATTTGTTGTGTTATCCCCCCTATGTTGGTGTGTTAACATTTGGATTTTAAGAAGAAGTAGTCTCAATTTCGCATGCTTGTGGAATCGAAGTTTGCCTGCTCTCCCCCTCAATCAGAGCATTTGAATGATTAGGTGAGATAGATTACTCCCACTCAACACTAACTTCAAGGTTGTTTATTACATCGTCAACAAGCTTTGCAATTCATCTTCTTGATTATTAGTCGCTTTTTCCTCGGAAGAAACAACCATGACAATTTCATCAAATAAAGAAACGAAATCATCATCAAATTTCATAATTGTAACAGTTTTAGAACATGATGAAGGAAAATTTTCTTCATATTGAGTAACTTCTTTTTGAGAAGTTTTGATGTACTTGTCATAAAAAGTGAAATGGTAGCTTTCTCTAACTTTTCTTGATTTCTTATTAAGAACCCAATAAGCTTTTAAAGTAAGAGAATATCCCAAGAATATTTCCTCCTCTACTTTCGAAACAAACTTATTTCGATTTTCTTTTGTGTTGTAAATAAAGCACCTAGAACCAAACACATGAAAAAATTTCACATTAGCTTTACGATTATTTAATATCTAATAAGGACTAATGAAAAATTGCTTATTAATGTAAGATTTGTTTTGAGTAAAGCATGTTGTTTCGATGGCATCTTCCAGAAATTGAGTGGACGATTTGTGAATGAAAGCATTGTGCTTGAAGCTTCACATAATAAACGATTTCTCCTTTCAACAACATGATTTTTTTGTGGTGTATGAGGAGATAAGAAATTATGACTAATGCCTTTTTTTGTCAAAAATTTCTCAAATACTTGATTCTTAAATTCAGTTTCATTTTCATTGTGAAATTTCCTTACTGGTTTTGTAGTTGTAATTCAACATTCTTCACAAAATCTATCATCTTTTATGAGGTCTCAAATTTTTTTAAGAAAGAAAACCCACGTAAATCTAGAAAATTCATCAATGATAACAAATTATATATTTATTACCACTTATACCCCTAATTGAAGATGGTCCGCACAAATAAACATGAAGTAATTTGAGTAGCTCAACAATCTTAGTGTTTATGATAGATGAATGACTTTTACAACTTTGCTTTCCCATTACGCATGCAACACATAAATCTTTTTTGTCAAATTTAGGAAAAGGCAGTCCACGCATAAGATCACCCAAAATGAGTTTATTGATATCTTTAAAATTAAGATACGAGAGTCACATGTGCCATAACCAACTCTCATCTGAAGTTGCTTTCACAAGAAAGCAAATTGATGGATTTCCTTCAATGGGATCCATATCTAAAGGATACATTTCTCCCTTTCTATTTGATTTCAAAATAACTTTCTTCGATTCCTTATGAGTTAGTTCTGAACTTTCCTCGTCAAATGAGACTTTCAATCTAGTACCTACACCAAGTTGAGAAACAATTATTAAATTTTGTTCTAAGGCTTCAAGATAAGCTCCCTTAAACACCGTGAATTCTCCATTTGTTATCATGCCATATCCTTTAATTTCTCTCGTTCTATTGTTTCCAAAATTGACTCTTCCTGCATCCTTTAAACTTCAAAACTCTCACAGTTGTGATTTCCTCCAATCATATGACGAGAACAAACAATATCAATGTATTATTCTGAATCGTACTACTCGTCATGAATCACCTGCACAATTAAGTTAATTTAGATACCCAAACCATCCTGGGCCCTTGTGAGATTTTGAATTTGGAATTCACAACAGGGAAAATCTCGGTCTTATCAACCCAAAATGATTTCACAATTAAACAATTATTCAAAATTTTCACCTTTTCTTAAACTTGAGTCTTCTTGTCACAAAGATTTATTTCACCAAGTGGAATTTTCCGTTGAATGAAAGCTTCTGCTTTTGGAATTAGTTTTTCAAAAATCTCATTTTATCTTTCTTTTGCATTGAAAAAATGTTCTTTAACACAACATTCGGATTTGACAGAACTTTTTTTGAACAAATGTTGGTTTTTCACTTTTTGAATAAAACGAATTTGGACTAAAGTGAGTTTTGTTTTCGTAACATGTTGTGAATAATTTTTTTGATTAAGAGATCATAATGGCTTGTTAGACTTACGATTTTCAACATGAGATGATGAACAAGAACAATTATAAGAACCATTTTTAGTTTAACTAAATTCCTTGATTTATTCTTTAGTTTCCAACATTTCTTTCTTTCTTTCTTGATCATTTTAAATCTTGATTTTCTTTCTTTGTTCTTTTCTTTTCTTTCCTCGTTCTTGTGATCATATTCAATATTTATCTTTGACTTTCCATTCACATCTTTTGTCTCACAAAGTTTCTTTGAAATGAATTTCACATCTTGGTTATAGAATTAATCAACAACACTTTTTCACGAGAAATTGCATTCAAAGGTTCGGACATATATCTACTCTTGACTCTCCAATATGTTTTTGTACAAATTCCTATTGCTTCATCACTGTTATCTATAGGTAAATACCAAAAATGATTCTCGTAAGAAGCATCATTATCAGTTTTTACAATATGAGTCAAGTCACAAGTGTCATATTTTTCCAATCCTTGTGTAATAAACACTTGATTTTGTGTACGTTTGACTTTTGGGAAAACAACAACATTTTCTTTAAAAATTTTAATACCCCCACTTTCAACAAATTGCTCAAATGCATTTGATTCTCCAAAAATCAAATTTCATTTTTGGTTCATCAACCAGTTTCACAAAAAGAAGAACAATCAACCTCATTTTCAACTTATATTTCACTCATTTCGCTTTCATTAATTCTAAATCAATCGTAGAATCATGATTTTCTTCTGAATTCAATTTCTTTTACAACAGGTTAAATTTATTAATTTAATTCTTTTTGATGTGTTGCTTATCTTCTTTTGTTAACACATCATCATCATGGATTTGTTTTCTTTTGATTTTTAAAATTATTCAACCTTTTTTAGTCCAACCCTATATTAATCACTCAATGATTCATCAGATGAAACTAAGGATCCACAATTGTAACACTCAACATCTATTTCCTCATCTTTAAATTCTAAGAAGGGACACATCTTTCTATGCTTTTCTTTCGCAATCTCATAGATTAAATAAAGTTGTGAAATATTATTATACAAGCGATGAGCTATTTGACAAAAAATATTTCTTTGTTTCACTACAATCATATTATGTTGTTTCCAAATAATAACATCGTCCTTAGCTCTAGATATTTCAACCTGAAATTCATCAATCCTTAATCTTCTTTCCCCGTTCCTAAAGGTAATCGTGCTAAGATCATCATCAAGAATAGAAGCTCTTATAAGATTCCATTTTAAACTTTCACTAAATTCAGAAATCATAATTCTTAAGTCAGTTAATTCGTAATCATAAAAGGAAACATGAATATCTAAAGATTTAAGAGAAAATGTACCATATCGACTACCTTTTCGCTTGCAGCAACATGCTCGCTGACAAACTTTGTAGACCAAGACACATCCAAACTCACACCATCATTTGAGCAATACTCCTGACTCCTTGAACTCACACTCTAAAACATGAATCATTGTGCACTGCTTACATGCTCCATCTTGTTTGCATCATAGTAAGCACCATGTGTTGGATTGCGAACTTCATCGTCTTCTGAATCCGTTAACGATACCTCTATGTTTCCATTGTCACTATCATCTTCTTCTACGGTCAATGCCTTTCCTCTAAGATTTAGCTTGCGGAAATCCTCTATCTTCTTAACACGGTAGGCTTTATCTTTTTCTTTTTTTTTTCTTCTCATTTTGCTTCCTTAACATAAAATCTTTGAGAAATGGTTTTGTTGTTACAATAGTTCTAATCAAATCCTGAGTCTCCAACTAACTTTTTTTCTTTCTTCTCACCATCTCTTGTATATCCCTTGTATCCTTCATTCTTTGTTTTGTCAAAACTTCAATTATTTCCCTTGAAACTATTTCCTCCATTATCATTTTTACTAGAGTTGTTATTTTTGAACCTTGAGAAGTGTTTCTTGAAAAACTTCTTGGGATTAATGTGACATCCCCAAAATCTCGGCCAGAAAAGACCGATTTTCATTTATGCTTTTAAATAATTTCAGAGTAAATCCTTTTGATTTGAAAGAGTTGCGGAATTTGTTCCCAAAACAAAACATGATAAAATAATATTTATCAAAGCATTTCATCAAGAGATGCATTTTCATTATATAATCAAAACTCGGGATGTCATGTTCCGATACAGACCATAAAGCATAAACGATATCATTACAAGTCATTCAACAAATATATACATATACAGACTTGTAAACAAAACAACTTTATGATTCAACCATCTTATGCCCTCGCGCCACTACCTGTAATACAAATAAAACTGAGTGTGTTAGGCTTGGGAGCCTGGTGAGCATATAGGGTTTTCAACCCACAATAAATAAATTATATTTAATTTCACCAACCAATCACTATCCCGATTACCCATTCCCGTTATCCTCACTTCACGTCCCTAAAATAACATCTATCTCAAGGGACCTAATCTAGGATTTTCATCGGGACGGACATCACTGCTAAGGGGTTTCCTCAACAATAGATATCCTAAAGGAAACCATGAGGGGGATAGAGTACACCGGTGAACACATCGTTCACAACACCTACAGGTTATGAACCTGCTAGCGTTCCACTGGACTGTCTAGAAAGAGTCCGTGGTCGTTATCCATACTCCGCTGAATAACTAGATCAACAACAATAACAACATCGAGGCCTCTCATCTGTTTATTACACACCAACTATCTACCCATGTTCTACCCAACATATTAGTAGATAAAATATATTTTTTCATACATAGTTTAAAACCTGTATATCATTTTCATTCAATATATATCCCACATAACAGATGAGGCATACCCACGTAACACGTATTTCATAGAAAGCAATTCAGATCTATGAGATGGAAGAGGGTGAACATACATTCACACACATAACAACAAATTCTACACATAACACGTATTTCGTATAAAATACTCCATAATCATGCGTTAGAAGAAAGTAACTACACACTCACACATATAAACAACAATATACTTAATACACTCGAACCATACTTGTATTATTATCGTGTTTATGAAAGGTAGTATACACTCACTTGATCAAAAGATGATCGAACAGCACTACGACTTGCAGAAGTAGTAATCCTCAGCAGATCTGGAAGATCTCTACAAAAATCAAACTTCTCGCGGGCAGAGCTTCGACTCGGGAACCGCACTTCTCGGGATCTTTGGGATCTCGGGACTTGCCTCGGGGCTTGAGTATGATACCGGGGCTTCGGGGTATTTCTGGCATGCAAATCGATGCAAAACGGGAGAGAGAAGAGAGAAAATTAGCAAAAGAGTCGGCTGCCCTCGCATCTTATTTATAGGAGGCTGGAGCCTCGGAGTACGCGGGGCGTACGCGTCCGAAATCGTCACTGCGTTCGTCATCCGAAGCCACTTGCTGCGAGTGTCGACATCCTCGGAGTACGCGGGGCGTACTTCGGATGAGTCCGATGACTCGTCCTCGGATAATACCGGAATTAAAGATTAAAAATAAATACAAATTATTTAATAAACTTCGGAAATTCATATCTTCTTCATACGAACTCTGTTTTCGACGTTCTTTATATCCACACGAAGGTGAGACTACGCTCTACAACTTTCGTTTAGACTCCATCGGCTAATTTCGACTTTATTTTTATTATTTATTTTTAATAGGCTGCGACAGAAAAACTTCGTTATAAATTCATAACTTCTTCGTTTGACGTCCGTTCTCGCCTAACTTTTTATCGCTTCGCTACCAACAACGAGACCTTCGATCCTCGTTTAGAATGCTTCGGATAAAAACCGCTCGATCTCAAATCGAGTATTTCAGGCTGCATACCGCTAAGTCGAAACTTCGATAAATCATAACTTCCTCATACGAAGTCAGATTTGGGCGTTCTATATATATTCGGAAACCTCGTTTCAACTACTACAACATTATCCAAAGATATTAAGTTTATTTTACACTTAAATTTTGACGCTTATTTTTATTCTTAATTAATCAAACCACATAATTAAGCAATTAAGCACAAAACACATACTACTCAAATAATACACTCTTATTATTTCAAAACGGGTTACAAAGGTTAACCTAGACTATTACATTGCTAAAAAAAATGGCAAGCCCAGAAACACAGGCGTTACAATTCTCTCCACCTTAGAATGATTCCGTCCCCGGAATCACACATCAACAAACAAATGCGGGTAGCGACCCATCATGTCACCCTCCGACTCCCAGGTGAGATTCGGCCCATTCGTGTGTTTCCATCGGACAAGCACTAACCCAACCATCTTGCGTCGCAATTTCTTAGTCTTTCGGTCAACGATTGCCTCTGGTTCCTCAATCAACCTTTTGTTCTCATCAATTCTCAATTCAGAAATTGGAATTATGTCGGGAACTTCTCCCGTGAACTTCCTCAAATAACGCACATGAAAAGTGTTATGAACTCCATTCAGTTCTTCTGGTAGTTCGAGCTTGTAAGTTTGGTTCTCAATCCTCTGAAGAACTTTAAACGGTCCAATAAACCTTGGACTCAACTTTCCCCTTTTACCAAATCTTATAAGTCCCTTCCACGGCAAGACTTTAAGCAAAACCGAATCCCCAATTTCAAAAGTCATCGGTCTTCGCTTTTTGTCGGCATAGCTCTTTTAACGATCCTGAGCTGCTAACATTCTTTCCCTAATTATTTTCAACTTTTCAGCAGTTTGATGAACCAACTCCGGTCCCATAAACTGCTTTTCCCCAGCCTCAAGCCAACAAGACGGCGTACGGCACTTCTGCCCGTACAAAGCTTGATAAGGTGCCATCTTAATGCTCAAGTGGAAACTATTATTGTAGGAAAATTCTACCAAAGGTAAATGTTCATCCCAACTACCTAGGAATTCCAAGGTACATGCTCTCAGCATATCTTCAAGTGTTTGTATCGTTCTTTCACTCTGACCATCAGTCTGTGGATGGTAAGCTGTACTTAAACACAACTTAGTACCTAATTCCTCTTGTAGACTTTTCCAAAATCGTGAGGTGAAACGGCTATCACGATCCGACACAATCGTTAACGGAAAACCGTGAAGCCTCACAATTTCCTTCACGTAAGAATTCGCAAGCTTCTCCATAGACCATTTCTCCTTGGCCGCTATGAAATGCGCACTCTTAGTGAATCAATCAACGACCACCCAAATCATGTCGTGACCATTCTTTGTTCTGGGCAGTTTAGTGACAAAATCCATAGCAATGTCTTCCCACTTACCCATTGGCACAGGAAAAGGTTCTAAACTCCCATACGGTTTCTAATGTTGTGTCTTTACTCTCGCGCAAGTCACACACTCAGCCACATACTTTGCAACATCAAGCTTCATCGTCGGCCACCAGTAGTAGGGTTTCAGGTCCCTATACATTTTAGTGCTACCCGGATGAATCGAGTACATGGTCTTGTGAGCTTCTTCCATCAGAAGACCTCTAATTCCTCCGGACTTAGGTTCCCAAATCCGATCTTGGAACACCTTCAGTCCGTGACTGTTTACACCGAACACCAACGTTTTGCCCAAACGTTCCTCCTTTCGGTCATTCTTTTCAGAAGCTTCCTCTTGAGCTTTCTTTATACTTTCCACAATAGTCGAGACAACTTCAATTCTCAACGCTCTTGGCCTTTTCCTTTCAAGATTGACTTTCCGACTGAGAGCATCAGCAACAACATTAGCTTTACCGGGGTGGTAAAGTATCTCACAGTCGTAGTCTTTAAGTAATTCCAGCCAGCGTCGTTGCCTCATATTCAATTCCTTCTGATTAAAGAGATATTGGAGACTCTTATGATCAGTGAAAAGTTTGCACTTCGTGCCATAGAGGTAATGCCTCCATATTTTCAGAGCGAAAACTACCGCTGCCAACTCCAAATCATGAGTCGGGTAATTCTTTTCATGTTCCTTCAGCTGTCGAGACGCATATGCTATCACCTTTTCTCTTTAGGTAAGAACACAACCCAATCCAACCCCAGACGCATCGCTATAAATAGCGAAGTCTTCAACTCCATCGGGTAGAGAAAGTATCGGTGCCTCGCATAGTTTCTTCTTTAGCTTCTCGAATGCTTCTTTATGCTTATCACTCCAAGAATAAGTAGCTCCTTTGTGGGTCAAAGCCGTCAACGGAGTAGCAATCGAAGAAAACCCTTGGATAAACCTTCGGTAATATCCAGCTAATCCCAAAAAGCTTCGAATCTCCGTGGGACTTTTTGGTTGCTCCCACTTTGTCACAGCTTCAATCTTTGCTGGATCAACCATTATACCTTCTTGGTTGACCACGTGACCCAAGAATTGGACTTCACGAATCCAAAAATCACATTTGGAGAACTTAGCATACAGCTTCTCCTTCTTCAAGACTTCTAACACTTCTCGCAAGTGTCTGCCATGCTCCTCTTGGCTTTTCGAGTAAATCAGAATGTCGTCTATGAACACTATCACGGATTTATCAAGGAAAGGATTACAAACCCTATTCATTAAATCCATGAATGCTGCCGGAGCATTGGTTAGTCCAAACGACATAACCAAGAACTCGTAGTGTCCATATCTAGTTCTGAATGCAGTCTTCTCTATATCCTGCTCTCTTACTTTCAGCTGATGATATCCTGACCTTAGATCGATCTTCGAGAAATAGCTTGAACCTTGCAATTGATCAAACAGGTCATCAATCCTTGGCAACGGATATCTATTCTTTATTGTTGCCTTGTTCAGCTCTCTATAATCAATGCACATTCTCATACTTCCATCCTTCTTCTTTACAAATAACACCGGAGCTCCCTAGGGTGATGAACTAGGTCTAATGAAACCTTTGTCCAATAACTCCTGAAGTTGCATCATCAGCTCCTTCATGTCCGTCGGTGCTAATCGATAAGGTGCTTTCGCAATTGGCGTTGTTCCTAGCAACAAGTCAATACAGAATTCCACTTGTCGATCAGGCGGTAATCCAGGAAGATCTTCGGGAAATACTTCCGGATAATCACACACAACTGGAATATTCTGCATCACCTTCTTTTCCTTCTTAGCATCAATCACAAATGCTAGATATGATGTACACCCCTTGGTCAAACATTTTCTGGCTTTCATCAACGAAATGATTCCAGAATTCACTCTGCGTTTGTCTCCATACACCATAAACGACTCTTTTCTAGGTGGGTTTACTTTGACTATTTTCTTCTTGCATAAAATTTCGGCATCATTGGCGCTAAGCCAATCCATTCCAAGCACGATGTCGAAACCATTAAGTTCTATAGGCAATAATTCCTCGTGGAACTTATTCCCATTCGGATCAATTAAGATGTTTTTCATACGATGGCTAACAGGTACAAACTTGCCACTAGCAACTTCAACTAATAAGGCATCATCTAGTCTAACAACAGACAAAGCTAGCTTTCTACCAAATTCATGCAATATAAAGGAGTAGTTGGCTCCAGAATCAAATAAAATTTGGGCAAGCAATTCGTTAACGAGAAAGGTACCTGAAGCGACATCAGCTTCGTCTTTAGCAGCTTCCAGCATCCTCTGGAATGCTCTCGCCTTTGGCTTTGGTGGAATGTTGGGTCTAGCTGCCTCCTTCTTCTTCGGGCAGTCCCTCGACATGTGTCCCTCCTCACCACAACCATAGCAAACTTTCTTAGTGAGGGTACATTCATTGGCATAGTGCCCTGGCTTTCCACACTTGTAGCATGTGTTCGCCACCTCACATATTCCATGATGCTTCTTCTTACATTTGTCGCACCATTTCGCTTCACCTCCACTTCCCCTCGAACCAGACTTCGAGAATTTTTTTTCTTGTTGGGCCTTGAAGTTCCATCGAACTTCCTTTTTCACCAACATCTGTCCTTTCCAGACCCTTTTCCTTCTGCTGGGCCTCCACATTCTTAGCTGCACGAACAGCCGTTTTCAGAGTAGTTGCCATCTTGACTATCGGACCAAAGTCGACAGGCAGTCCATTAGCAAACCTCTCAATCTTGGAGAGTTCCGTTGGCACTAGGTACGGAAACAACTTCATTTTCTCAGTAAATGCAGTAGCATAGTCGTCTATGCTCATCTTCCCCTTCTTCAAGTTTTGGAACTCATTGTTCAGATCAATCAGATCTATTTCTAAACAATATTGCACCCTTAGTTGCTCCAAGAACTCCTCCCATGACATTTTCAGGGCTTCTCCTCGTGGCATAGTATATGCCAACAACTTCCACCAACTCAAGACTCCAGTCTTCAGTTGTCTGACTGCAAAGACAGTCTTCTGTTTGTTGCTACAGTCGCAACTTTCAAACACCATCTCCATTTCGGAGATCCAATCCATTATCTCAACAGGCTTTGGGCTCCCAGAAAGACTTGGTGGCTTGGTGCCCAAGAAGTTCTTGTACATTCGCCCATCCTTGTTGTTTCTCCTTTCCGGATCGTTCCTTCGTTCTCCTTGAGTCCCAACTTGACTCATCATGCGACTATTGTTCCCTTCCTCCGATTGCTCGGGAATCAATTCGGGTTCCTCAATAGGTATGATAGGTTCATCCCTATTATTATGCAACATTTGTCGCATCTCCTCCCTTTGTTCGGCTAGCATAGCCCGAATCATGGCTTGCACCGCAGCCATTGTTATTGGTTCTGGTGCTGCTGCTACAACGGGTATTTGCTCAATCACTGGCGGTTGATTCCTGTTTTCATCCGCGTTTCCAACGCCACTCCTTGTTCTCACCATTTTTGATCTACACACCGAATAAGGTGAAATTAGATCCTCATTCCCGATAGATATTCAAATCATCCTTATTACTCCGAAACGTTTACATGTTAGTTCTAATACCGTAGACATACGCTTAGAATCCTACACACATAAGGTTTCCAGATCCGGTCGGCAACAGACCGTAGATCCGAACAATTAATATCATATATGGCAACATATAACATTTAGCACATAAAAGCATTTTAGGCAACTTTCCTAAAATAAACTAGTCCTCGTGTCTAAAATCCAACAGACACACATCTCAAAATTTCACTTCGTATTCTAAGTTTAAGTCTAGAAATCCTACAAATTCCTAGTTCGCTTAAACTAATGCTCTGATACCAACTGTGACATCCCCAAAATCTCGGCCAGAAAAGACCGATTTTCATTTATGCTTTTAAATAATTTCAGAGTAAATCCTTTTGATTTGAAAGAGTTGCGGAATTTGTTCCCAAAACAAAACATGATAAAATAATATTTATCAAAGCATTTCATCAAGAGATGCATTTTCATTATATAATCAAAACTCAGGATGTCATGTTCCGATACAGACCATAAAGCATAAACGATATCATTACAAGTCATTCAACAAATATATACATATACAGACTTGTAAACAAAACAACTTGATGATTCAACCATCTTATGCCCTCGCGCCACTACCTGTAATACAAATAAAACTGAGTGGGTCAGGCTTGGGAGCCTGGTGAGCAAATAGGGTTTTCAACCCACAATAAATAAATTATATTTAATTTCACTAACCAATCACTATCCCGATTACCCATTCCCGTTATCCTCACTTCACGTCCCTAAAATAACATCTATCTCAAGGGACCTAATCTAGGATTTTCATCGGGACGGACATCACTGCTAAGGGGTTTCCTCAACAATAGATATCCTAAAGGAAACCATGAGGGGGATAGAGTACACCGGTGAACACATCGTTCACAACACCTACAGGTTATGAACCTGCTAGCGTTCCACTGGACTGTCTAGAAAGAGTCCGTGGTCGTTATCCATACTCCGCTGAATAACTAGATCAACAACAATAACAACATCGAGGCCTCTCATCTGTTTATTACACACCAACTATCTACCCATGTTCTACCCAACATATTAGTAGATAAAATATATATTTTCATACATAGTTTAAAACCTGTATATCATTTTCATTCAATATATATTCCACATAACAGATGAGGCATACCCACGTAACACGTATTTCATAGAAAGCAATTTAGATCTATGAGATGGAAGAGGGTGAACATACATTCATACACATAACAACAAATTCTACACATAACACGTATTTCGTATAAAATACTCCATAATCATGCGTTAGAAGAAAGTAACTACACACTCACACATATAAACAACAATATACTTAATACACTCGAACCATACTTGTATTATTATCGTGTTTATGAAAGGTAGTATACACTCACTTGATCAGAAGATGATCGGACAGCACTTCGACTTGCAGAAGTAGTAATCCTCAGCAGATCTGGAAGATCTCTACAAAAATCAAACTTCTCGCGGGCAGAGCTTCGACTCGGGAACCGCACTTCTCGGGATCTTCGGGATCTCGGGACTTGCCTCGGGGCTTGAGTATGATACCGGGGCTTCAGGGTATTTCTGGCACGCAAATCGATGCAAAACGGGAGAGAGAAGAGAGAAAATTAGCAAAAGAGTCGGCTGCCCTCGCATCCTATTTATAGGAGGCTGGAGCCTCGGAGTACGCGGGGCGTACAGGCGTACGCGGGACGTACGCGTCCGAAATCGTCACTGCGTTCGTCATCCGAAGCCACTTGTTGCGAGTGTCGACATCCTCGGAGTACGCGGGGCGTACTTCGGATGAGTCCGATGACTCGTCCTCGGATAATACTGGAATTAAAGATTAAAAATAAATACAAATTATTTAATAAACTTCGAAAATTCATATCTTCTTCATACGAACTCCGTTTTCGACGTTCTTTATATCCACGCGAAGGTGAGACTACGCTCTACAACTTTCGTTTAGACTCCATCGGCTAATTTCGACTTTATTTTTATTATTTATTTTTAATAGGCCGCGACAGAAAAACTTCGTTAAAAATTCATAACTTCTTCGTTTGACGTCCGTTCTCGCATAACTTTTTATCGCTTCGCTACCAACAACGAGACCTTCGATCCTCGTTTAGAATGCTTCGGCTAAAAACCGCTCGATCTCAAATCGAGTATTTCAGGCTGCATACCGCTAAGTCGAAACTTCGATAAATCATAACTTCCTCATACGAAGTCAGATTTGGGCGTTCTATATATATTCGGAAACCTCGTTTCAACTACTACAACATTATCCAAAGATATTAAGTTTATTTTACACTTAAATTTTGACGCTTATTTTTATTCTTAATTAATCAAACCACATAATTAAGCAATTAAGCACAAAACACATACTACTTAAATAATACACTCTTATTATTTCAAAACGGGTTACAAAGGTTAACCTAGACTATTACATTGCTAAAAAAATTGGCAAGCCCGGAAACACAGGCGTTACAATTAATAACCACCAAATCCTTCTCCTCACTGGTAAATTCATCATCTGTGTCATCCAAATCAAAATCTTCAGCAACCATTTTGGCCTTCTTTCATTTTGTATTTTCTTCGTTTGCAATAAATGCTAGAGGACCTACATTGGAAATTGGCTTCACTTCTCCCATGACTTTAGTTTCATGCATTTTCAGAATACCAACCATTCGAGCTAGATTGTAATTTTTGAATTGTCCATGAGCCTTAATAGTTGATATGATCAGTTTCCATTCTGATCTTAAGGCATTCATGAAAGTCACCTTTTGCTCAATATTTGATCTACTCAACTCGTATTTCAACAATCTGCTTCAAGGATGATTAAATTTGTTAACAAATTGATTAAGACTTTCATATGGGTTCGGTTTTAATGATCTGAATTATTAAAGAAGAGTTATTGGAACTGAATGTTTTTTTATCTTCATCTACTGGGTAGAGCTCATTTAGTCTTTTCCAAATTCCGTTTGCATTATCCAAAGAATGTATGAGTCTAAGTGTATCTAATGGAAGAGAAAATCGCAGTTGTCTTTTAGCACTTATGTTGTTTTGAAGTCTTAGTTTATCATCTAAGGTTAAATCATTGTTATTAGCAATTAATTCATCCAAAACAGCCTGAGTTTTGATTGGTTTATTAGCTTCTAAACATTGATAAGGACCTTTGGTGATAACATGCCAAATACTTGAACAATGATTCTTAATGCTACTAACATAATCTTCAAAGTGCATGACCCAAACTTCATAATCTTTAGGATACATAATTGGAATCCTAGAAGTAGAACCAATACTACTAGGTAATTTGAAAGAAATGGAGTGAGAATCATCTATAGACATGATTTCAGAAAAATTTAGTAACAATCAAAATCAATGAGCCAATACAGAATTCAAATAAAAATAAGTAATCTGGACGATGAATTTCAGATTGAATAGAAAAAGGATTGTAACATGTAGAATAGATCTAGGAAATTAAAAATTGAAAAACAAAAAACTCAAAAAACACGAATGTAGATAGATTTTAAAACAAGCCCAGAGAAATTTTTGCTTTGATACCACTTGATAGGATCAATAGATTTTGTGAGAATGTAATCAACAATGTCATGACGTAATTGAATGAACACATCAAGGTAAATAAGATCATGTTTTTCATTTAGAGAGTAAAAGGCATATAATTACAAATGATGTAAGACACTTCTGAAAAAAAAAATACTCTCTACCACTAACTAACTACCCTTATATAGTGAGTGCAAGGAAGTTGGTTAGGCTCTGACCAATGAGGTCAAGACACCTTAGCTAAAACAACTATCAAAACAATCTAACACAAACTGTGAAGCCTAAGTATAAAAAATATGAACACAAACAAAGTTTTTCTCATATACAAGTGAAGTAAAAAAAAAATACAACTACGAAATCCCTTTCGCATCAAAACTGAAACACAACATAATAAATCTTTAAATCCTAACAAAGACTTTGTTGACTGAAAGTAAAAGATTGTTCGACGAACATGATAAGCTTATAAATGCTATAACTGCGAAAATGAATGTTGCTTTGAATGATGTCAGGGAGCACAAAACTTTAAATCTTTCTGATAACATGGCTCACAATGTGAAGTACATTGAATCGATTAATACTTTGGTTTCACATTATGACACGGAAGCCAAAATGGTCGATATCATTGCGAACAAAGATACGAAGATTAATTTAGTCAAGGAGGAATCGATGATGGTGAAAACTGAGCTTGTCGAAAAGGAATATTAACTACTACTTGTCAAGGGAAGGAATTTTTAAAATTAATCAAAGGGTTCTTAAAGATTACTGAGGAGAAGGATGTGCCATATGTTGATTACATGTCAAAGCTTTTAGATGTGAAGCTTAAACCTCTCTTACCTTCTGGTAGTGGTGTTACGAATAGAGAGGCTATTTCATAACAAGTGGGAGATGGGGGAGAAGCTCAAATTCAAAATCTTTATCAAGTTATGAATATGGAGAAGAAGCCTAAAACGACAAAAAAGATTGTTATTGGTGATCAACCATTGAAGAAGAAATTGGAAGGAATCAGAACATAAATTCCAATTAATAACTTAGAAAGCCAAATCATTACTTCAGAATCTGGTACTATAAAGATTTTGAATCAACCAAAAGTTGATCCCAACAATGATGAAGCTCAAAAGAAGGGAGGTGAACAAGAGGTAGAGAAAAGAGAAAAAGAAGTTGTTGATGCAACTTTGAAGGCATTATGGCCTATGTGGATAATGAACAAAATGTTAAATCATGCCATCAAAAAGTTAAGAAGTATTGGCTTAATCCAAGGTCCTCTTTTGATGTGGAAAATAACAGTGACTATGAGTTGGATTTTCCAGTGACATCAAAGGTTTCGGGTTTACGAGTTTTCCAAATATTGTTGGTGTTCCTTTATCCAATAGTAACTCAAACAAGAAGCTTTTCAAAGTCTATGGTTCACAGTCTAGACCATAATACAAAGTATAGATGTTAAAGAAGATTTGTGTTATCAATGAGTGTGAATTTGTGGAGGTAGATGAATGTGTGAAGTTGTGGAGGTAGATGAAATTGCTAACTACAAATTCAAAGCATTGCGAGGAAGTAATAATGAAGAATTTTTATTCTCCTTTGTTGATTTGTCGTTGATGAATCTAAATGATTGGATTATGTTGTTCAATGTTCTTTCATAGGAAAAGACGAAGTATGCATCTTAGCTCATGCATTTGAAAAGAATGATAAGATCTTATTGTCTTGAGATTTCCAAAATGGATGTTGAAGTGGTTGTTGTCTTACAAATAAATACAAGTGTTATGCCTTGTGACCAGTCTGATAATCTTGAATAGATTCTAAACGGGTTTATTTAGAAAGAGCCTGAAGGTATTATTTATTAGGTTCATTAGAACAAAGAAGTGAAGAATTATATGATGTTCTTACAAGATAAAAATTGCTACAAATCTAAAATTTTGACTGATATACTTACAAAAGCTGAGATATGCAAGATGAATTCAAATAGCGACATCAAGTGTGTATCAGATATGTTGCAATTATGGATGATTGTTTAGATTGTGGTTCTCGACATTACTCGTCAAGTTTTTGAAGAGATCAAGTGAAGACTTCTTTCGCAACCCAACACAAATGGGGGATTGTTAGGTCTTGTAGTTTATAGGTGTTGTGTTTGTGTCCGTATGCGAAAGGTTTCGTATTGTAATATTTAAAGTCTTCATTTTGTATTGTGAGCATGTTTAATTACAAATGTCTTGTTAGTCTCGTAGTTTCTGCACTAAGCTTCGCAGCTTTTGTTAGTTAGTTTTGACATGTTGTCTTAGCTTATGTGTCATGACTTTATTGGTCATTTTCTAACCAAGTGCCTTAGGGTCACATATATAAAGGAAGTTAGTTAGTTAGATAGAGAGAGTATCTTTTGAGAGTTTTTTATTATATAACTGTAATCGAGCTTCTTACATTCTAATTGAAAATCATATTATATTTACTTGTTTTTATTCATTCAAAATTTCATATTCAAACATGATTTTTGTCTTCTAGAATCTAATCGATCTAACAAATATGTTTGTAGCGTGATAAAATATAAGTATTGGTATTTATAGATAAATCGGGTTTGGTTTAAATTTTAAAAAATAATAATTTGTTTTATTGCCCAACATTGCCTTCAAACAGTTAAAAAAAACTCCATCGATTTCTCGCTTGGGTGCATTGTTTATGTGTAGGGATCTCCGCCGCATCGGATATGACTCATAAAGAAGCCCCAAAACCCTTTACCCTAAGCCAAAAAAAAAAAGGACTGGAATATAATGACGGCACTTAATGTATGTTAGTAACAAATCTAAAATATGATGAAATCTTTGGGCCCATTTTAATCGATCAAACTGTATTATCATTATCTTCTGCCATGAACCAAACCAATTTATATTAGGTCAATGTAGATCGTCTGCGAAAAATGAATCCCAACTGCAGCAAAGTTAAATGAATCCCATTCAAAGGCACCATTTGGTTAGCATTTATTTCTTTTATGTCCATTGTCGGATAAGGTTTTCATAACTCTCGACTGAATGTTTAAAAGTTAAAAGTATAACAAATGCTATATCTTAATATATTTAAAAATATTAACGTTTTACCTACGCACAGCGACCGGTTCAAATAATTTTGTCAGAAATTTATTTCTAAAGCCAAGTAATTCAAATATATAAACTTACACGATTAGAAAAAGAAAAAAAAGTCATTCAAACAATCAAACTTCAAGAATTGTTGATTATAGAATAAAATTATATACTCCTTTGAATCATGATAGTTATCCAAACATTCTCCCTTTTTGGTGACTTAAATAAAATCAGCAAAATCAACCATTTTAACTGTTGAAAATGATCAGTGGCGGAGGCAGTAGGGGGGCTGGCCGGTGCTTTGCCCCCCCCCCCCCCCCCCCCCCCCCTAACTTTTCCAATAAAGCTTTATATATTTCAAGGAAATCAAATCAGGAAACTCCTTTACTTCCAAAATATAAAGAAGAAAAGAAATCGGGAAAAAAATGGTAATAGCAATTACTAATTATGTGGAATTTACAAAGATATAGAGAATCGAATTCACAAAATAGAGGGAATAATCGTATTTTGACTTTTGAAAGGAACATTGAAAATTTTGAAACATGTAACTTCTAAAAAGGTTTAACACCCCCAAACCCAAAATCAGTAAAAAACTAAAAATCGAAAAACCTTTCGTCTCCGTCGTCCCTCCCCAGTCCTCGATTCACCCCCTTCTTCGCTTGACAGCCCATTGTTGACTCCCTGAATGCCCGAGTGAAAACTGTAACAGAGTCGGCTATGTCTCTTGCCTCCGTCAGTCTGACTATGGATCAAGCTTTGCCGGTCCTAGATTGCCCTCTCCGTCGCCGGTGACCTCTGCATCTCTGCCTCTTGTTGTGTATTACATAAATTTCCAGGCTAGGCTTACTTTTTCTCTTGTGGGTATCTCTGGAACATAAGTATTTACAGGGTATATTTATTCAAGATGTCTTTTTTACTTGAGCATGTTTTCGAAATTTTGTCTTTATTCTTCTTAACATAGGTTATTTACTTTTGTCTATATGTGGTTGAAAATCATTTATATTATTAGTTTATTTGTCACTCATTCAGATAAAATGATAAAATACACATAATTAATTCTATTGAACTTTATTATTGATTTTTTGAAGGTTAGAATATTTTAGTTTATTAGCTTATTATACATTTATGAAATTTACTTTTACTAATTTGAGGGCTACTCTATTAGTTTTTTAGGTCTATAAATATATCTTTATTAATTTTGGGCCTGATTGTATGTGCTAATTTTAATTATACAAGTGACATCATTATCATTATTTCATAAGGAATGTTTCTTTTGGGTTTAGTCTATAAACGGAGAACTATTTTGTTTATAGTCTAAAATCTTCAATATATATATGAAATAATGAACCTCACAAGACCAAAAAAAAAACAATATATGAAATAAGATACAAACTGATGCTAGTTAATTAGGTTCGATATACGTGTGCATGAATTTTCGATTCGCCGATACCTTTTATATGATCAAAACTAGCTTTAACGCGTTTAACGTAAAGTGCCCCTATGCATTTGAACCCATTTGTCTGATTTCAGTTAATTGTTAAGATGCAAGCCCCCTTTAATATAAAATCCTAGCTCCGCCCCTGAAAATGACGATGTGCTTTGATAGTCATTTTCTTCTTCTTTTGCATCATTATATTATTAATAAACCATTTGGTGATATTCATTTTACATTTCTTTTTTGACACCACCATGCAATATAAAAACTCAATCAATGGTCTAGTGAAACCTCGGGTTAGGGGGCGGGGTGGGATAAGGGAAAAATTGTCATTTTCAAAAATATAACAGTTAAGCTGTTAATTTTAATAGATTAGGGATCAACCATATCAAAATAATAGTTATAACCCTGATAATAAATAAAAAAATAATTTTTTAGTGTGCAAGATATTTTGATAACCCTTCCTTTTAATTACGGTACATCAACAAAACTAACTTGCACATTTGGGAAATGCGACCAGCTTTGGCTTCAAAGAATTATGCACACTACATCTAAGTGGAAAAAAGAAATTGTATGTCCATAATCCGTTTAAATATAATATGAAGACAAAAAATATTTTATATTTAAATCTAGCGTTCTTATAAATAATTTTTTTATAATTGTTATTTATTTTTTATTAATGATATTGAATTAGAAAAAAAAAATTAAACTAAAGACTATTTAAGCATCTTTGTAATTCGTAAATATAATTTATATATTTTTTAATAAAAAACCACATAAATTGCAAACAACAATATAATCGCAATCTTTTAAATAATAGTATTATTTTTGTCCATGACCATATTTCAATTTTAAAGTGTGGATTAACATAATAATATTATAGCGATCCATTTAAGGGTCACAACTTATATAAGAAA
Source organism: Lactuca serriola (assembly GCF_051521515.1). NCBI lineage: Eukaryota > Viridiplantae > Streptophyta > Magnoliopsida > Asterales > Asteraceae > Lactuca > Lactuca serriola. The sequence continues at coordinate 53,499,133 of NC_136415.1, forward strand.
ATATTCAATAGCAGTCCATTTAAGGGTCACAACTTATATACGACAATATTCAGGATGGTAGGTTATTACATAATGTGGATGGGGGTTATAAATGAATGAACATTTGCAGAAAATAACATACTACTTCAAGTCTTGTTGAATAGATGTTAGAGATCTATAAATTATAAGTTGTATGATTAATTAGATTTAGATGATAAATTTGAATATGAGTGTTGTTGGACTTACTATTGATCCAAAGTCACTATCACCCACTTTGTTGTTCCACTCATTTAAACCAACACACAAAAATGGCTTTAAATAAGCGAAAGAGTATATTAGTTTTTAAAACCTAAAACTTACCTCACCATGTTGTTGGCTTACCCCTCCCAGGTTACCAATCAACTTCACTGATAACTTAAAACCCAACTTATTATAAACCAATGTGTTATCCAAATGGTCAAAGTCAAAAAAAAAAAAAAAAAAAAAAAAAAAAAAAAAAAAGAGCATAAGTTACCATGGACCTTCAATGATATGCCACCTCACATTTTCTTTTTTGTGTCTCCTCAAACTCACTATTTCCCACAACTAGATCTGTATACCAAAATTTAAAATTAAACAACAAAATAAATCTAGAATGATAAACATTTTCTTAATAAACTTTCGTAACTAACACAAAAGATAAAGTTACTTTCATATATAAATCAAATAACAACCCTTTCATCGATAAAGTCAATTCGGTGATAATCATTCTCTAATGCATTTCTTGTTCTTATATATGAAAGGGTTGTTATTTGATTTAAATAAAAATATGAAAGGCTTGTTATTTGATTTTTTATTCTTATATATGAAAGGGTTGTTATTTGATTTAAATAAAAATAAGAATAAGAAATGCATTAGAGAATGATTATCACCGTATTGACTTTATCCATGAAAGGGTTTGTAAAGAAACTTAGAAACTCATTTTCCCAACATCATCATCTATTATATCATTTTAGGACAAATAGACAGATGGTTTTCATATACTTACAACAAAACCTCACTACACAATTCCTATTCTACTCTCTTACATAACACTCATCCTAATCTACTGATTAATCAACAGATAAAGAAAGATGATGAACAAACTAAGAACAGCTAGAACATATAAAACCCTAATCGCTTTTCTTAGAGAACTGAGAGAGAATAGAGAAGAAAAATATCTATATGCGTCCAGACGACTCCCATCTTCCTTCTTATATCTTGGGTAATCGGATAACAAAGATCCGCGTGTTAACCCGATAACAAATCTTTATATTGATCCGCGTCTTTTACTAATTTCCATTATTAACCCTGCACAATCTCAAATGACAAGTTTGACAGGAACAATAATATTCAACAAATATTCAACACCCCTCCTCAAACTTGGCATTTTAAATTAAAGATTGATATCAATTAAAAGGATTTATTAAGCCAATTTCATCAATTAAAAAATTATGTTGTGATACACTTAAAAACTTAGTTAACATATCAGCTCTTTGTTTTAAAGAAACTATTTTTTCAACTTTTAAAACACCATTTGTAATCTTTTCCCTAACAAAATGTAAATCAATTTCAAAATGCTTTGTTTTTTCATGAAACACAGGATTTAAAGCTAGTTTAATAGCAGATTCACTATCACAAAAAACTAAAACAGGTAATGAACTTTTGATTCCTAAATCAAATAATAGTTTTAAAACCCAAATAATTTCACATGTAATAGATCCTAAAGCTCTGTATTCTGATTTTGTTGAAGATCTAGATACAGTAGCTTGTTTTTTACTTTTCCAGGAAATCAGTGAATTTCCAAAATAAACCAAATATCCAGTGACTGATTTTCTTGAATTAAGACACTTAGCCCAATCAGCATCTACATAACCCACTAAGTCACAATTTCCTGATTTTACAACAGAAATACCACAACCAGGACTATTTTTTAAATATCTAAGTAATCTAAAAGCAATGTTTAAATGTTGACTTATGTGGTTTATGCATAAACTGACTAAGAATTTGAACACAATAAGATATATCTAGTCTTGTAATAGTCAAATATATAAGTTTTCCAACCAATTTCTGAAATTCAGTAATATTTTCAAGTAAATGATCATTACTAGTACAACTCCTTTTTGGAACAAAATTTGCCTCTAAAGGAGTTAAAGCAGGCTTACATCCTAACATACCAAATTCATGTAAGAATTCAAGACAATATTTCCTTTGATTTAAACAAATTCCTTTAGTAGTATCTACTACTTCAATTCCAAGGAAGTAATTCAATTTTCCCAAATCTTTAATCAAAAACTTTGAGTTAAGAAAAGATTTAACATTTTGAACCTCAATTTCATCACTTCCTGTTAGAATAATATCATCCACATAAACCAACAGTATAACAATTGAATTACTGTTTTGTTTAATAAACAAGGAGTAATCATTTATGCTTTGAATAAAACCAAAACTAAACAATTCAAAACACAACTTTTCATTCCATTTTCTAGGAGCTTGCTTTAATCCATATAAAGATTTAACCAATTTACACACTCTGGTATCACCTTTAGTATGATACCCTTGAGGCAAGCTCATATACACATCCTCAGTTAAGTCTCCATAAAGAAAAGCATTATTAATATCTAGCTGATATAAAGGCCAAGAATTATTTACAGACAAAGTAATAACTATACGAACTGTAACAATTTTTGCTATAGGAGAAAAAGTTTCCTGATAATCAACCCCTTCTCTTTGATTATAACCCTTAGCTACAAGACGAGCCTTATACCTCTCTACTTCTCCATTGGGTTTGTACTTAATCCTATAAACCCACTTACAACCTATAGGTTTACGTTTTTAGGAAGTTCTACAACATCCCAAGTATGATTACGATATAAAGCTTCCATTTCATTATTCATTGCTTCAACCCAATTTGAATCTACAAAAGCTTCTTCAAAGGTTTTTCGTTCAACAGTTTTATTTAAATTTGAACAAAAACATTTATTTTCAGCACTAAGAACAGAATAATTCAATGTATGTTCAATTCCATATCTATGTTTTCCTTCAACTACATAATCATTGAATTTAACAGGCATTCGCGACTCTCTCCTAGATCTAGATGCCCCTATTGACTGTCCTAGAGAAGGAAAAGAAGTTAAATGACTATTTTCCTCAGTTGAATCAGAATGACTTGGCATAGTCCTATCAAATGAAGGTTCAGATACCTCGCTAGTCTGGTTATAATTATCAAAAGTAGTATCATTCAAGGTTTCACCAAGATCCTGAGCTGCATTAGAGCCATCCATTTGATGGTTAACACTCAAGTCATTAAGATCTATTAAATCATTCACATAATCAGAACTATCATAATCATCATAGGAAAAAGGGTCTACTGAATCTCTAAAAACAAATTGATTATCAACAGTTGTTGACTTCAGTTTAAATGGAAAGACTGACTCATAAAACTTCACATCCTTGGAAATAAAAACAGAATTTGTATCAAGACTCAAAAGTTTATAACCTTTTTTCTCAGAAGAATACCCTAGCAAAACACACTTTTCAGCTCTTTCAGAAAACTTATCCAAATTATTAAGTTTGGTAGCAAAACATAAACTGCCAAAGACTCTTATGTGATCAAACACAGGCATTTTCTTAAACACTAATTCATAAGGAGACTGTCCTTTTAAAACTGAGGTTGGCATTCTGTTTATCAAAAATACTGAAGTGAGGACAGCCTCTCCCCAATATTTTATTGGAAGACCAGATTGGAAAAGTAAAGATCTAGCAACATTAAGAATATGCCTATGTTTCCTTTCAACAACCCCATTTTGCTGGGGCGTATAAACACAAGTAGTCTGATGTATAATACCATTAAGATTAAGAAAAGTTTCCATTTTATGATTTAAAAACTCAGTTCCATTATCAGAACGAACTGTTTTAATTTTAGAATCAAACTGATTTACTAAAACATGAAAAAAAGAAGTAAAGCTAGCATAAACTTCATCTTTACTTTTTAAAAGATAAACCCAAGTAGCCCTTATGAAATCATCCACAATAGTCAAAAAGAACTTATAGCCTTCTCTAGTAGACACCCTATAGGGACCCCATACATCTAAATGAACCAGTTCTCCAAGTTTAGAAGAACTATGAACACTATGAGAAAAAGACTCACGAGTTTGTTTTGCTTTGTGACAGACATCACAAGGAGGAAGAAAAGAATTATCAAAACGAAGAACATCTTTTAAAGAATCCAAAGACTGTTCTGCAGGATGACCTAACCTACTATGCCATGTAAGTTTAGAAACACAGCACTTAACAGAATTACAAGAACTAATACCTGAGGGAAAAGCATTTAGATAATACAATCCCCCAGACTCTCTACCACTCTCCACAGCCTTCTTGGATTGTAAATCCTGAATTTTGCAAGAAGATTCATTAAAAACAACTTCACAATTTGTGTCTTTGCATATCTTGTGAACAGAAAGAAGATTTACATTAAAACCAGAAACAGCAAAGACATCAAATAATGTTAATTTTTCAGAAAACTGTAAGTTTCCAATTTTTTCAATCTTAGCAGAAGAACCATTAGGATGATTAACAAGAAGATTCAATTTAGAAACATCAACAGTGTCTTGTAATAGAGACTCAGATGAAGTCATATGTTGATTTGCACCCGAGTCAACAATCCACTTTTGATGATTAATAGTAGAATTATAGGCATTAAAAAAAGGAATACCTGCCATATTAGCACTGACTGAAGTATCCTCAGAAGTTGAGGATCTTTCATTAATAAGACTCAACAATTTATGATATTGTTCACTTGTGAAACAATATGTACCATCACTTCTAGGAACACTAGAAACAACACCAGAAGAAGAAACACTACTAGAAGGAACAGAAGAAGAATTAACAGAAAAAGTCTTATTCTGATTTCTTTGATTTTCATTAAATGATTTAAAATCCTTTGGATAACCTATCAGTTTATAACATCTGTCAATAAGATGACCTTTTAAACCACAATTTTTACATTGCAGATTTTGATTTCTACCTCTATTAGAATTAGAACTCTTTTTATCATTAAATCTACTATTAAACGCAGAAGACTGAGTTTTAGACACATTAGAAACAGAAGTAAAACTCCATTCTTTTGATGAGACTCCTCCCTAGAAATAATTGAAAATGCAGTTTTAACATTTGGAAGAGGTTCCATCAAAAGAATATGACTTTTTACTTGATTAAAAGAGTCATCAAGACCACTTAAAAACTGCATTAGCTTCATAAGCTTGGAATGGTCATTATATTTAGCAGCAGCCTCACAAGTACACTCAGCAAGATTAGTAAGACCATCAAACTCTTTCCAAAGTGTATCTAGTTTATTAAAGTATTCAGATAGAGAGGAACCATCTTGTTTAAGTGCATTAATTCTTTGATGTATATTAAAAATAACAGATCCATCTGCCTTATTGTAGGTTTCAAAAAGTTCATTCGAAATGTCTACAGCAGATTCAGAATAAGCATGACCAGAATAAATTGATTCAGACAGAGACCCAAGAATCCAAGAACACACTACAACATTAGCACGTTCCCATTTTGAGGATTTGAGTACATCAGTAGAATCCTTTTTTATAGTTCCTTCTACAAACCCTAGCTTATTTCTAGCCTTAAGACTCCTAGTCATAGAGCTACGCCATACACGAAAGTTATCTGTCCCAGTCAACTTAAAACTCACAATTGTGGTTACAGTATTATCAGATGGATGTATATAAAGAGGATCATCGTAGTTCACGGAATCAACCTTTGAACTACTACCAGTCTCAGGAGGAGAATCAGCCATACTGACACAAGATTAAAACAATCAAAGATAAAAGAAAACAAAAAAACTCCTATGATCCTTATATGTCCAGATGGTCACCACAGTATGTTGGGGCCCAAGACAAGAATCACAGAGCTAAAAAACACAGAAGATGAATAACAATAATTTGTGTACTCAAGACAGCCAGGAAACCCACATTTACAGCTAAAAAGGGAGAAGAAAAAGAAAGGAACAAGAGAACTTCTCACAGAGCTATAAGCAGATCGGATGAAACGGATCGACTCCTGTTACTCCGTTCTCTTTAAGAGACAACGGTGATGAAATCCGTTGTTTAGAGTTATTTCAGAGAACAGGATTAATCGACCAAAAAACGAAGAACCGACTTATCAACCAAGGATCTCCACTTGATGATGACAACAATCACTCAAGGATCTCCACTTGAAGATAAACCTGCAAGATTTACAAAGGAAAAACTCGCAGTACCATAATCTCAAGAACTAATAACTAGAAGATGACTCAGATCAACCAATAATCATCCAAAACAACAAGAGAACCCTAGATGTTCACAGAAGAGTCATATTACTGAGATTTCAAAACGGAAATCACAGTACGAACCCAACTATGACGATCTACAAGGATCTAACCAAGAAAACACAAAGCGAGACAAGGAGTACCTTTATGAAAACCGATCTTCAAGCAGAGATGTAAGCCCTAACGCTCTGATACCATGTAAAGAAACTTAGAAACTCATTTTCCCAACATCATCATCTATTATATCATTTTAGGACAAATAGACAGATGGTTTTCATATACTTACAACAAAACCTCACTACACAATTCCTATTCTACTCTCTTACATAACACTCATCCTAATCTACTGATTAATCAACAGATAAAGAAAGATGATGAACAAACTAAGAACAGCTAGAACATATAAAACCCTAATCGCTTTTCTTAGAGAACTGAGGGAGAATAGAGAAGAAAAATATCTATATACGTCCAGACGACTCCCATCTTCCTTCTTATATCTCGGGTAATCGGATAACAAAGATCCGCGTGTTAACCCGATAACAAATCTTTATATTGATCCGCGTCTTTTACTAATTTCCATTATTAACCCTGCACAATCTCAAATGACAAGTTTGACAGTAACAGTAATATTCAACAAATATTCAACAAGGTTGTTATTTGATTTATATATGAAAGTAACTTTATCTTTTGTGTTAGTTATGAAAGTTTATTAAGAGAATGTTTATCATTCTAGATTTATTTTGTTGTTTAATTTTAAATTTTGGTATACAGATATGGTTGTGGGAAATAGTGAGGCTGAGGAGACACAGAAAAGAAAATATAAGGAGGTGGCATATGATTGATGGTCCATGGTAACTTATGCTCTTTTTGTTTTCCTTTGACCATTTGGATAACACATTGGTTTATAATAAGTTTGTTTTTAAGTTATCAGTGAAGTTGATTGGTAACCTGGGAGGGGTGAGCCAGCAACATGGTGATGTAAGTTTTAGGTTTTAAAAACTAATATGCTCTTTCGCTTATTTAAAGCCATTTTTGTGTGTTGGTTTAAATGAGTGGAACAACAGAGTAGGTGATGGTGACTTTGGATCAATAGTAAGTCCAACAACACTCATATTCAAATTTATTATCTAAATCTAATTAATCATACAACTTATAATTTATAGATCTCTAACATCTATTCAACAAGACTTGAAATACTATGTTATTTTCTCCAACTGTTCATTCATTTATAACCCCCATCCCCATTATGTAATAACCCACAATCCCCATTATATATATTGAATATTATCGTATATAAGTTATGACCCTTAAATGGACCGCTATTGAATATTTTCGTATATAAGTTGTGACCCTTAAATGGATCGCTATATTATTATTATGTTTATCCACACTTTAAAATTGAAATATGGTCATGGACAAAAATAATACTATTATTTAAAAGATTGCGATTATATTGTTGTTTGCAATTTATGTGGTTTTTTATTAAAAAATATATAAATTATATTTACCAATTACAAAGATGCTTAAATAGTCTTTAGTTTAATTCTTTTTTTCTAATTCAATATCATTAATAAAAAATAAATAACAATTAAAAGAAAATTATTTATAAAAACGCTAGATTTAAATATAAAATACTTTTTTGTCTTCGTATTATATTTAAATGGATTATGGACATACAATTTCTTTTTTCCACTTAGATGTAGTGTTCATAATTCGTAGAAGCCAAAGCCGATCGCATTTCCCAAATGTGCAAGTTAGTTTTGTCGATGTACCAGTAATTAAAAAGGAAGGTTTATCAAAATACCCTCCACACTAAAAAATTATTTTTTTTATTTGTTACAGGGTTATAATTATTATTTTGATATGGTTGATCTCTAATCTATTAAAATTAACAGCTTATTTGTTATATTTTTGAAAATGACAGTTTTTTCCTTGCCCCACCCCGCCCTCTAACGCAAGGTTTCACTAAACCATTGATTGAGTTTTTATATTGCATGGTGGTGTCAAATAAGAAATGTAAAATGAATATCACCAAATGGTTTAATAACAATATAATGATGCAAAAGAAGAAGAAAATGACAATCAAAGCAGTCATTTTCAAGGTTAAAATGGTTGATTTTGCTGATTTTATTTAAGTCACCAAAAAGGAAGGATGTTTGGATAACTATCTTGATTTAAAGGAGTATATAGTTTTATTCTATAACTAGGTGTGAGTCTCGTGTATTACACGGGTTGATTAAAAAAGTTAAATATAAGATGTAGACGTTAAATATTTTCTAAAGTAAAATTTTGAAATAAATATAAACTAAATGATGAATAAGTAAGTAATTCAATTTATACTAATAAAAAATTATTATCATGTTTTAAATAATGGTGTTGAATATGAAGGTGTAAAAATTAAGTATTTTTTAAAGTAAACTTTCAAATAAATACAATAAATAGAATAAACCATAAGGATCATTTACGTAATTTGTCTTAATTATTCTATAATAATAAAACTAATTAATATAAATTCACAAATGGAATTTATTAATATATTAATAGAAATAAGAATTCACAAATGGAAGGTTTACTATATACATTAATTACTATAAGGTGACATTTAATATGTGAAATTGAATAAAAAAATGAAAAAAATATAAAAATGACAAGTGGAAAAAAAATAATTTTAAAATTATAAGAAAATGACATGTGTCAAATTCAATAAGAAATTGACATTTGGCAAAATTATCTTTATTTATTAGGGTAGATCAACGATTCTTGAAGTTTGATTGTTTGAATTTTTTTTCTTTTTCTAATCGTGTAAGTTTATATATTTGAATTACTTGGCTTTAGAAATAAATTTCTGAAAAAATTATTCGAACTCGTCGCTTGGCGCGGGTAAACAGCTAGTGTGTGTGTGTGTGTATATATATATATATATATATATATATATATATATATATATATATATAAAAGATGAAAAATGCAACAAATTTTATAATCAAACAAACAATAACCTATACAAATCACCTAAAACAATGTCTTCATGCACTTTTTTTAAGCTAAAACATCTTTTATTTTACAATAATCAATATTTTGTAAAAAATTACATTCGATACTTAAAATTGCTAATACGTTCGATCTTTCTAGAATCATGGTACTATAGAGATACGATTTCAAAAGCTTCAATTTTGAAATACATCTTTCCATTGACGCAATCGTAACCAATACATTCAGCAATATCATATAATCAACCAACACATTAGGGAACATATACATTATTTGAATAGATGTTTAAGGACTTTAACCTTTGTATGCTTCATCCGACAATATTTTTTGCAAAGATTGTAACTTAATAAATAAGTCAAATCCATCAATATCAAATTATCTACTAGGCCATTTTTCTATTAGTAAATCTTTCATTTTTGAATCATACTCATCACATACTCTAGGATCAAAAACATTAAAATGACTTAATTTTTCTTTATCAAAAAATTCATTATTTTTAAATCATTAGAAATATCAACCAAATCATTGGAAGTGGTAGGCGGATCGTTAGAATTATTAACCGGATGATGAAAATTGTTTTCACTAACATTTTGATTTATAACAAAAAAAAAATTATCCAAAAACCCTCCTAAACAACTAGTTTCTTCTTCTTTTTTCTTTTTCTATTTTGAGCATATGATGTTACTTTTGGAAATACATATTTAGAAGTCAACAAATAATGTTATAAAAGTTAAGCAAAGAAATATATAAACAACTAGTTTCTTCTTCTTTTTTCTTTTTCTATTTTGAGCATATGATGTTACTTTTGGAAATACATATTTAGAAGTCAACAAATAATGTTATAAAAGTTAAGCAAAGAAATATACAACCTGAACAAAATTTATGTTTTTTTTTTTCACTTCAAGATGTTAGAAAACCCATAAAATAAATCATAGAATAAGAAATTAAAAATTCATTTTAAAAAACTTTTGTCTAATAGCGACAATAAAATAAATTTATACCTTCTGGCACTTCTACTTCTATAAAGTCACTCAGAATCAAACTTAAAGCAACATAAATGAAATTGAACATTAACTCCTAAGCCAAACAAACAAAAAAATTGAACACAAATTATAAATTAGGATAAGAATAAAAAAACAAAATAGGAGAGATAGATCCATAAATCGAACTCACAAAGCCCCAATTTAGAAATCAAAAATCTCAAAATTCATTTCTTTTTCAGTCACATGTGATTCAGAAATCAGATAAAAACTGAATTTAGTAATCATAATAAAGGAACCTTATATCATAACTCAAAAATCGGAATGAGAGGTAAAGAGTAATACAAAAGAAAACAGAACATGAGACAAAAAGGCGAATCATAAACCAAGATACATGAATTAGAACTCAAAAATTAGAATGAGGATCACAAAATAAGAGAAAAGAAAACATAAATTAGGAAGCTTAGAAACTGTGACATCGCCAATTTCCCGATCTTTTTCAAAATTTTTGTTTATACTTATTCAAAATATTTGTTATTGCGGAATTGGTACCAAAATATCATCGACATGATATAACATCAAAATCAAGTCATTTTAGAAGATTTTATATTTTAAAAAGATGGGATGTCATAACTGATACAAGAAACATAAACATAAACGGAGACTTACAAAATCTCAATATACTAAAGATCTACATCTTTTGAATCTCTTAGCAGATAATTACATTATCTATCAGTACCTTCATATCGCTATCTGTGATATAAAGAAATTGAGTGTATCAGGTTAACCTGGTAAGTACATAGAGTTTTCAACTCATAAAAATATAATTTATCTCTTTTAAATATATAATTCACACCAAACATTTAACTCGATTACCCATTCCCGTTACTCTGTTTTTTTCTTTAATCCTAAAAGATTATGTCAAGAATTATATCCTAACGATCATTTTACGCAACGAGTAGACAATATTGCTTATAGGATTCTCTAGCGACACTTTTCAGTAATGCAACCATGGGGGGATAGAGTACTCGAATGAACCCATAATCCATATTCTCGGTTTTCATGATTCATTAACACCTACAGATTGCAAGTCTTCTAGTGTTCCACTAGAATTTCTAGATAATTCGTGGTCGTCATCTATACTCTGCTAGATGACTGCTCTCGGTAGTACAATAGTACTTGTATCTCTTTCTCTTGTGGTCTCTCACCACTAATATATCTTTCTCTCAAGGTCTCTCATTACCAATGTCTTAGCTCTTATGATCTCTTACTCTTAATGTTATTTCTCTTAGGTCTCTCGCTTTTATCTCGTCTCTTGAGCTCTCTAATTAGTATCTATTCTCTTAAGTTCTCTCTAACCTTTTTACCCAATACAATATAAGTATGGTAAATTAAATATATAATTACTTAAAGTAAAATTAGTATCTCATTTAGCACACATATTAGGAATTTAGATAGTAAACACATAAAGCGATTAAGCATATTAAATACTTGATATCTATGTGTAAGCTGAAAGTAACTATACACTCACTTGACTTAGGTGGGTGACTGGAGAATTCGGCAGCGCTCCGCCAAACTCCTTGACTTTTCTTCTGAAGTGACCTAGATACGGATGTCAATAAGTCTTAGTCTTATATTCCCGGTGACTAATAATAGTCTAGATTCCTCACTAATCCTAATGTCTACATCATGATCTATCAAGTAAGGAACAACCAGGTAGGATCATGTCGGAGGTAAGGCTCGTTTGGTATACAAAGTATACTGTTTGGAAATATCACTTTAAACACCTCACTAAATCCAGCCTAGACATCATCCCCATAAGTAGATCAATCATTATAATGACTTGGAATCACTGATAAATCATAATTATAGGTTCATAATAATGACTATGAGTATAATTAAAAGTTACACTTGAATGAAATAAGTGTAGCTTAATATTTGATAGATGTCATTTATATGTCTTTTAGGATAGTTTTTATTAGCATTTAGTATCATATTTTGCATATTTACATGCCATTAGTTAAAATAATGTTCAAGTCATGTTATTTGTTGGAATTCCTGTATTGCTCAGGTTTTTATGTCATTTTTAGATAATTCGAGTAGAGCAGTACTTTGGAAGCAACTTTGGATGCGTTTGCTGGAGCATTGGAGTTAATTGCAACTTGGAACTTATTAAGGATTATGAGGAATGCTTGGAAGATGTTTTGGTCCAAAAATATTCGCTTGAATTGATCATACGAAGATAGATTGCTACAATCTAAAGCATAAATGATGTTGTTGACAGCTTTGACCCCCTATCAGTATTTTGATCATATCTCAGATGAAAACTGGGAATTAAGCAGGAAGAACTCTAACTCGAGAGCTATCTGACACCGTAGGGCTTCACTATCTAAAAACTTAAGGGAGAAAGGGCTTAAAATTGAAGGAAATCGAGAGAGAAATGTTTAGAGGGTGTGAGAATGGTCTGAGATTCGACTCCTAGTTATAGTTGCATTTAGACTGCGTGTTGTACACCTGGTCGGACATGATGATGTGGTGATTTCTGCATGGTGCCACGTGTCGATCATCTGGTGGAGTGTAAGTGTGTGCGACACACTCTGTCGTTGCACGCGGGTGCGTGCGACGCACTCTGTCGGTTTCTGAGTCTTATATTGTTACCTGAAATATTAGAAATTTCATAACTTCCTCTCAAGAAATCAGATTTGGGTGTTCTTTATGTGTACATAATACTTGTCACATGTACCACAACCTCGCTTAAGATTATTTATCCTAAATAATCTTCTGTCAAAATATCATTTTCTCGCTTATTTGACTAGCATGTATCTACGAGTGCTACAAAAATGGAACTCACCCAAAACCAATTTAGAAATAGAATACATAAAAAATCTTCAAATTATCGGTAATTTATGTTTCATAAATCACAATACCAGAAAGCTTATCAGTAATTGAAGTAAAGAAATCTCATATTAGAATGAGAAGTAAAGAATTTCACCAGTGTGTACTAGTAAGTTGGTTTAACAGAAAGAAGTAGAGAAACCTCATATTAGCAAGTTTAGAATCGAACTAGCTCGCGAGTGATTAGTTCATTAAAGGCTCTAATATTGCTTCTCGATCTCAACAATAGGATTTTCTAGAAGTCAATTGTTTTCTCAAGTTTCTTTGCACCCTACCTCTAAACATGATGATATGTTGCCTCCTTAAACACCAGTAAGCACAATTGAACCATTTGGACTAAACCTTAGATACAGTTATATATATATATATATATATATATATATATATATATACCAAATTTATGCCCCTATTGTTTTGTTGCCCTGGGTCATAGCTCAACTTGCCCATGTATTGGGTCGAGCCTGACTACGAAGTATGGATATACAACCAACTCATGGATACTAAGTTAAAACATGGATACTACATGGTTTATAGTGTATAAATTATTAACTCAATACATTTCCAGCATCATCATTTCATTCACTATGTAATAGATGATTTACATCATACAAATACAATTGAAATCCTCACTATAGAAAATAACTCACACTCAAATGTATGTGAACAAGGAAGAACAAGAGATTAGTCTTAATAGAAGACCAAACCCTAACAGATATGAAACCCAAATTCTATCGTGAGAGAGAGCTTCAATCATAGTATATATGCGTGTGTGAAAATGAACTGAATGAATGAGAAACACATAAACAACAAACAAATTTACACACCGGGTCAAACGATCCATTAGGCAACCCAAAGTTCGTGTACCACCCGAGTCCCTACAACAAATATACCAACAAGACCTCCAATTATAGAGAATAATACAAACTTATCCTATAAATATAATAAATTAATGTTTAAGTTTGGAACATTTAAATGTTATTTTTCAACATGCCCCCTCAAACTAAACATTAATTTGAGAGAACAAACAAACCAAAAATCATGTTTTCTTACAAACATCAATTAAACCAGGATGATTAGAAATATAATCATGTTGATTACTTCTAAGAGCCTTAGTTAAAATATCAAGATTTTGATTCAAAGATTTAATTTTATTAACTTTTAAAGCTCCATTTTCAATTTTTCCTCTAACAAAATGAGGATCAACTTCAAAATGTTTAGTCTTTTCATGGAAAACTAGATTCAATGCCAATTTAATGGCAGACTCGTTTTCACAAAAAGTGTTTACAAGTATTAAGTTCTTAAAACCCAAATCAAACAGTAACTTCAAAATCCATATTACTTTACAAGTAATACTCCCTAAGGCTTTATATTCATGTTGATTACTTCTAAGAGCCTTAGTTAAAATATCAAGATTTTGATTCAAAGATTTAATTTTATTAACTTTTAAAGCTCCATTTTCAATTTTTTCTCTAATAAAATGAAGATCAACTTCAAAATGTTTAGTATTTTAATGGAAAACTGGATTCAATGCCAATTTAATGGCAGACTCGTTGTCATAAAAAACGTTTACAAGTGTTAAGTTCTTAAAACCCAAATCAAACAGTAAGTTCAAAATCCATATTACTTCACAAGTAATACTCCCTAAGGCTTTATATTCTGACTCAGTAGAAGAGCGATAAACAATACTCTACTTCTTAATTTTCCATGAAACAAGACAACCGACAAAGTAAACAAGGTAACTAGTAACAGATCTTCGACTAAACAGACACTTTTCCCAGTCAGCATCCACCAATCCAACAAGATCAAAAAAATTTCCTTTAGGAAAATGAATTCCTTTACCAGGACTATTATGTAAGCATCTAAAAAGTCTAAAAGCAACATTAACATGTGACTTACAAGGTTTATGCATATATTGACTTAAGATTTGGACAACATAAGAAATATATGGACATATAGTAATTAAGTAAATCAGTTTACCTATTCTCTTTTGAAATTCTGTTAAATTTACCAAAAAAAATAGAACTATCCAAGTCACATTCTCTTTTAATAACAAAATTAGCTTCTAAAGGAGTTTTCATAGTGTAACACTCCAATCCAGGTATTTCATTGGTCACCCTTTAGTGTTTCAATTTTGTCAGAAATGGTCATTTCCATACGTTGGGTGTACCTCTGTGTACGCTTAGCGTATATGTGTGAGGGCATCGGGTAGTTGGGGCTCGTATACTGGGAGTACGAGCATGTATGCGGGGCATATGTGGCGGATGTCTAAAACCCTATTTCTTTAACTTGCACTCTATTTAAGCAACCTTATATCATTTGAACCAAACCCTAATCAGCCTCGATAGCCTCATTCCATCCCTTAACCCAAATTTCCATGTGAGTGTGATCCTTGATCTTAAAGAGTATTTTGGTGGCCATTTTAGAGAGCATTCAAGAAGGAAAAGGTGGTGATCAAGTCTTGGGTGTCATTGAGCTTCTAGATACTGCATCTAGTTCATCTTGAGGAACTTTTGGAGGTATAAAGTCATATACTTGTCATCTCTTTTGTTAGTTTGAGCTAGGGTTTTCTTATGAAGCCTGTTTTTGGTTCTTCGACCCTCTCTTGAGAGTTGAGCAACTCCAAAGACTATGATAGTTAGATCTAAGCTCTTTGAGCATGCTTGATGCATAAAGGTGTCATCTTGAAGGTTGTTTTGATACCATGCTTGAGTTTGAGGTCTTAAATGAGGTCTTAATAGGAAGAATGAAGTATTGGGGACCCTTATGGCATGCAAGGGCATAAAGTTGCAACCTTTATGCCCTAGGACATCTTAATGGACTTAGATCTGAAGTTAAACGTTGAAATACCAAGTATTAAGAACTTAATGGCTGTTGGTGCACATTCTGCTTGTACGTCAGACGTAATATTGTTTACGCTGCACGTACAACCACGGGGCTCAATACGCTAAGCATACTGGAGCGGTACGCTGGGCGTACGCACCCCAGACGGGTTTTGGCTTCGTGTGGGCTTGTAAGCTTTTTGGGTCTGGTCCCATTTTGAGTTAGTGGTTTGATTATTATGTTTTAGGCCATATTTGTTTTGGTTGGGCCTTATTGGGTCATGTGGCCCATTAAAAGCTTTTATCGTGGATCCTAGGCCCATTAGTAAAGGAAGGACTTTGGGGCCACCATGTAAGGACTTAGGTTTAGGTTTTTTGGACTCTTTGACTAGGTTGGGTTATAATCCTAATTTACGGTTATTTGTACCATTGTTCAATGTAAGGTTTCGGGCTGATACGCGAGCAGTTATTGTGTTCAACAGATTGAAGTGAGTCTTCTCATCATACCCATGGTTCGAAGGCACCAATACCAACCCATTATCTGATATGTGGTAATTAGTTGATACGCAAGTGTATTCTTTGTGGTATGGATTGTTTTATGTGAAGACCATGGGGGGAGCCCATGGTACATGGATATCAGAGCATGGGGGAGCCCATGACATTCTAGGTAAAGATTATGGGGGTAGCCCATGGCACTTGGTTATTAGACCATGGGGGATCCCATGGCATTCCGCGTAAAGACCATGGAGGGAGTCCACAGCAACTCCTGTATGCCTTTCTATTACATGGTTTTTATGTGACTATATGTGTTGTGTATTTTGGGAAACTCACTAACCGTTTGCTTACAGTTTGTTGGGTGTTTCAGGTACTTCTGGCTCTAAGGGTAAAGGCCCGACTTGATGGTGCATCGTACACTCTCCAATATTCCGCACTAGTTGTTTTGGATACTTTGATCTTTTGAACAATGTATTATGTAATGGAATTTGTGGGAAACAAATATGGATATTATTTCTAGTTAATAAATGAAAATTTTTACCTAAGTTTTTGGGCTGTTACAAGTTGGTATCAGAGCCTTGGTTTGAGGGATTCCTGCACATCCTTGGGTGTGTCTGGACTCAAACTAAGGAAATGGTAAACCCTTTTTCAAAAAGAAACCAAAAGTTCAAAAAAATCTTGAAAATGGTTTCTGTAAGAAAAAGGGGAGAGTGTAATGCGTGTAATCGATCGAGCTCAAGTAAGTAGTTCCAATGTTCTAGCCATGCTATAGTTATATTTGGAAATTTATGTTGAACCGATTACTTGCTATGTGTATGCTTTCAGAGTTGTATACGTCTATGATTGGATAGCCCTAGAATGATGAATTCTACTTTATTCATGTTCCTTGTTTGGTTGTGGTTTAGGGTAGAAGCTTATTTGACAATCTATGTTATTCTATTTGTGTATAGCTCGCATGCATAGGGCAACCTGCTATGACTGGCTTAAGTTTCTAGTTTAGTAGGTATTGGGAAATCTTAGAATAGTCTAGGATCTGAGTTGGTGTTGTGCTTTGTGGTTCATAATTTGTGGTTGGGTGAATTAGAGGTATCAGTTTTGGCCTTGGGGAAGGTACATGTAGGTGTAGAAGGTCGTATTGGGCCCGTACTACTGAAAGAACAGGACCTGTACCCGAATCAATGTCAGACCTGGAAGCTCTAAGGAGTCCGGTGAGGAGGAATCCCCTTCAAATTCCTTATCATTTTTTCATGTGGTATTTTTCAGTTGAGGATGGTGATGATCACACAAGGTTAGGGTTCAGGATCAGAATCAGGATCGGGTTCAGGCTTTGGTGCAGAGCCCATTGATGAGAGGCTGGACAATCTTATCACGGCTGATGTTACTCATGGCATCATTGATCCTACCCCGGTGATCTTTGGTGCCGTCAAGGAGGGCATCATGGAGATCATGGAGGAGCGGCTCAGATCTTTCCAAGTCGAGATTGCTACAAGCCATATTGGGGCCCGAGCTCCCTCTTTCTGGGAGTTTAAGGTGTGTGGTGCGCCTGAGTTCTTTGGGGTTAGGGTCCCCATCAGCAGTCGACGTTAGGTGGCAAACATGGAGAATCCCCAACGCACGAGCTTTTGCACCGAGGCGGAAAAGATGGGGTTCGCATCATGTATGTTGAGGGACCAAGCATGAGACTAGTGGGAGGAGGTTACCCGTGAGGTGGGATCAACAGGTGTGGCTGAGATGACTTGGGAGGAGTTTATGAGGAGGTTTGATCAGGAGTTTGCACCGTCCATTGAGATGTATCATTTGGTGAGAGAGTTCCAGGATTTGCAGCAGACTACAAAGACTATGGCGGAGATCACCGCCAAGTTTCGGGAATAGGCACTTTTGGTCTCGCAGTACGTTGCGGATGAGGAGATGAAGAAGACTAGATAAAATTCCTTGATGTGAAATGACATTTGAGAGTTTGTGAGTTTTTTAGGGTGGAGGACCCTGAATGACATGGTGGAGAAGGCATGGGAATGTAGGATTGAGTTAGAGCTCCGCACGAAGCAGAAGATGGAGCAGGTTCAGATGGCCGTGGGTCAGGATAAGAAGCCTAAGACATCTGATCATCCCAGAAGAGGCCAGTAGGGTCGGGGCTGTTGTGCCAAGTGTGACAGGCAGAACTTTGGAGCCTGTCGAGCGTCAGGTTCATTATGTTATGCGTGTGGCCAGCCGGTCCACATGAGCAGGGATTGCCCAAAGAAGGTCTTGATTTGTTTCTACTACAACCAAACCGGTTATAAAAAGGCCGATTATCCGAGGTTGTCTTGAGGATGAGAAGTGGCGGGGCCTGTGCCCACCAAAATGAGGATCACCTATGGCCGCCCGGTCAAGGCGGAGGCTCCTGCAGTGAAGAGCTGCACATTTCAGCTGGCCAAAGAGGAGGCTCGATCAGCTCCAAACGTCGTGACTGGTATGTGATCCATTTTTGTCTTATTTATTTTATTGTTATGCTTATGTTATTATGACTTTGTATAGGGACCTTTTTGGTCAATGGATTGTCAGCTAATGTTCTTTTTTATTAGGGGGCTACCCGATCATTTGTATCCCTTGCACTCACCCAGAAGTTTCGGGATGCTCCGGGGAATTTGGATTCCCCACTCTAGGTGGAGATTGCGAATGCCCACATTGTGAGCGTTGCGAGGTTTTTTCGGAGGAGTGTTCTGAATATATTCGGGGATTGATCTGGTTTTGATTCCTTTGAGAGGATTACAGGTGATCATTGGGATGGATTGGTTGGGGCCCAATGGATCCATGATAGATTGTGAGCATCAGTTGGTGAGGATTCGAACCCCAAGTGTGGGAGAACTAGTTATCCATGGGGAGAGAGCCTCACATGGACCAACTCTCTGTTCGGCTGCGAGGGCTAGGAGACTCCTTCAGTAGGGTTGTTTGGGGTTCTTAGCTTATGTATTAGATACAAGGGTGGAGGCCACGTTGGAGATGAGCAAGGTACCTATTGTGCGAGATTTTCCAAATGAATTTCTAGAGGAGTTTCCTGTGGTTCCACCCGAGTTGCAAGTGAAGTTTTCTAATCATTTGGTGCCTGGTGCGGCTCTGATAGCCAAGGCGTCGTATCATCTAGCTCCGCCTCAGATGCAGGAGTTGTCTACGCTGCTTCTTGAGCTGCTAGACCGAGGATTCTTTCGTCCAAGCAGTTCCATGTTGGGAGCACTGATCCTATTCGTGAAAAAGAAGGATGGGTCACACAGGTTGTGTATTGATTTATTTGATCAACATCACGGTGCATCTTGGTTTTCCAAGATTGATCTTCGGTCAGGGTATCATCGGATGTGGATCAAGGATGAAGACATATCGAAGACAGAGTTCAGAACTTGTTATGGTCATTATAATTTTGTGGTGATTCCATTTGGGCTCACCAATGCTCCAACAACGTTCATGGATCTCATGAACCGGGTTTGTAGACTGATGATGGATCAATCTATGATCGTATTCATTGATGATATTTTGGTCTATTCTAACACCATGGAGAAGCACGAGCAGTTGAGGGAGGTGATGGGGACCTTGAGGATGGAGAGGCTTTATGCAAATTCTCCAAATGCGAGTTTTGGTTACGTGAGATGTAGTTTATGGGGCACATTATCAACCAATAGGGTATTTTGGTAGATCCGGCCAAGATTGAGGCGGTAATGCGTTGGGAGGTTCCGAAGAACGAATTCGAGATCCGGAGTTTCTTAGAGTTAGCAGGGGACTATCAGAGATTCATCCAGGATTTCTCTAAGATTGTCATACCTTTTACCCGTTTGACTAAGAAAAGTGTGACCTTTCGATGGGGTCCATATCAGCAGTCGGCTTTCGAGACCTTGAGGTAGAAATTATGTGAAGCCCCGATTCTAGCGCTACCTGAGGGATTGGATGATTTTTTAGGCTACTGTGATGTTTCTATTTCGAGTTTAGGGGTTGTTCTGATGCAGAGGAGGTATGTGAGTGTTTATGCCTCAAGGCAGCTGAAGCCTCATGAGGAAAATTACCCCACCCATGATTTGGAATTGGGGGTAGTGGTTTTTGCCCTCAAGATTTGGATGCATTATTTATATGGGGCCTGATGCACCATTTTCACCGATCACAAGAGTTTGAGATATCTAATGAATTAGCGGAATCTGAATATGAGACAAATGAGATGGTTAGATGTGGTAAAAGATTATCACTACGAGATTTTGTATCATCCCAGGAAGGCCAATGTGGTGGCCAATGCTTTGAGTCGTAAGGTGGCGAGTGATCTGATCTGAGATGCCTGCTTGAGGATGATGGGGATTTCACATTTATTGGATATGATCATGGAGGAACTGGTGGAGGGATTGAAAAATGAGAACTGGAAGATTGATCGAATTCAGGGGCAGATTCCATTGTTTGTTCGGGACAATCGGGGGTTATTGACTTAGTGTGGCAGATTTTGGGTTCCGAAATTTAAGGGAGTAAGGAAAAGGGACTTGGAGGAGACGCACAAGTCCAAGTTTTATATTCATCTGGGGGCCACAAAGATGTACCGAGACCTGAGATTGAGCTATTGGTGCTCTGCATGAAGCGGGATGTAACATCCCGGCTACCAGGTATAAAATTAAATTAATTTATATTCATTATGATAGGGCAACTCGATGAGTTGGAGGCCCCAACTCGTCGAGTATAGATAGAGATAGCCGCGTTGTTTTTAGAGTCAACTCGACGAGTTGGAGGATCCAACTCGACGAATAGGAGCTGAGCGTGAAAACCCTAATTTTCGGGGTTTGCACCCTACTTAAAGGACCCTAAGTCCTTTACCCGGCCTCCCTCACCACCTTAGCACCCTGAAAGAAACCCTAATGGATTTGTTATCATCTGTTTGTGTGTGTGTGTGAGAGAGAGAGAGAGAGAGAGAAAGAAAGAAAGGCTAAGATTGTGTGTCTTGGTGCATTCTTTGAAGGAGCTTGAGGAGAAAAAGGTTTGGAACGTGAATGAGTCCTTGGATCCGGCATTCCTGCAGTGTTAGCGGCCATTGGAGGTAAAAAGCCACTAACTTGGTCACTTGATTGTTAGATCTCTCCATTAGAGAGTTATGGCCATTTTTAGCATTTCCCTTGGGTCCTTATTGGCCTTGAGCTTACTTTGAAGCTAAAACTTCATATATGGACATTATTAGGCCCTTTAGGCCTAAAGACTTGAGCTTTATCCATTTTTGGTCAACTTCCATACCTTAAACCCTTGTTGAGATTTGGTTTGGCAATATTAGCCCTAGATTCCACATGAACGTAAAGCTAGCAGTTTTACGTGTTATTTCAGCCTTAAAAGGCTAGATCTAGAGTTTGGGGCCCTAGCCTTTCTTAAAAATGTCTGAATGAGAGAATATCTTGAAGGAAATCGATGAGTTGGTGACTCAACTCGATGAGTTGGTTTGGGTTTTCCCCAATAGTCTAGATGCGTTACAAAATCGGTGAGTTGGTGAGACAACTCGGCGAGTTAAGTTGGATTTTCCCGATATTTCAAAGAAACGAAGGAACTCGACGAGTCGCATAGACGCACTCGAAGAGTTGGGTCAACAGGGACTGTTGACTTTAGGGTTGAGTTTCGTTGACTTCTAGGGTTTGGTCAAGTTATGGACTTAGGAGACCATGGAGGGGTAAAATGGTCTTTCACCCTTTCTGAGAGTTAGTAAAGGAATAGTTGAACATCCTAGGAGTTGTTATTATAAATTGTTAATTAGAAATGATTATGATATATGTAGGAGGAGTCTAGACCTACCATTGAGTTCGAGACATACTTGCTTACTGACGGGGGTGAGTCTTCTCACTATACTTACCTGAGTGGTAATACTGTGTGACCGGAGGGTCTTACTTGAGTTATTGACCAGAGGTTCTTATGTGCTTATACTTAGATATGTGATATCATGCATTTTTTTCTTTGTGATTTATGTTGTATATTATTTATGTGCCTTATTGAGTTAGGACCGGAGGGTCCAAACCGAGTTGTGAGACCGAAAGGTCTTCACTGAGATACTGGACTGGAGGGTCCAACCCGATCTGTGAGACCGGAGGGTCTTCACTGAGACACATGATCGGAGGGTCCTTATCGAGATATAGCCATGATCGGCTAATTATTTGTGCATGGTATTTTGGGGAACTCACTAAGCTTCGTGCTTACAGTGTTGTATGAAATGTGTTTTAGGTACCTCTTAGGATCGCGGGAAGGCACCGACTTGATTGTACACACCAGCTTGAGATTATATTTTGAGGATTCTGGGATATTGTCAAACATTTTATTGTCTTGTGTTTTGAACAACTTATAAATTTGGGTTTGAGAAATGTGAAATTGTGTTCTGTGTAGTTTTAAAAATGAAACTTTTATTTGAGAATTTAGAGTGTTACATAGGAGGTTGTGTGGTTTGTCGAGAGGTGTTTGATCTACAGGAAGGTCAAAGCCGAACATCAGAAGCCTCACGGCAAGGTTCAGCCGCTACCTATTTCCATGTGGAAATAGGAAGAGATCACCATGGATTTTATCACGAAATTACCTAGGACGACGCGGAGTGTGGATTTCCTTTTGGGTAATTGTGAACAGGTTGACTAAGAGCGCACATTTTATTTCGATTACTGAATGTATCTCCGCCGAGAAATTAGCAGATATTTTATCATGGGAGGTGGTGGTCAAGCATGGGGTGCCGTTATCTATGGTCTCGGAACGCGATGTTCGTTTCACCTCTATATTTTGGAGGAAGTTTCATGAGGAGTTGAGTACTCAATTGCATTTTACCACTGCTTACCACCCCTAGACCAATGCTCAGAGCAAGAGGACGATCCAGAAGCTCGAGGATATGCTTCGGTTGTGTGTATTGGATTTTAGAAGGGAGTTGGGATACTTACCTTCCACTAGCAGAGTTCACATACAACAATAGTTATCATGCTAGTATTGACCGACCCCCGTTTGAGATGATGTATGGTCGGAGGTGTAGGACTCTAGTTTTTTGGGGGGAGGTTGGACATCGAGTCATGGGAAGCACTGAAGTGGTGTTTAAGACCACCAAGTTGATTCAACAGGTGTGTGATTAACTGAGGGTTGCGCAGAGCCGTCAGAAGAGCTATGCTAACCGACGACGATTAGATCTTGAGTTTCAATGGGAGACTTTGTGTTGCTTAAGGTGTCACCGTAGAAATGTGTCATTCAGTTTAAGAAGAAAGACAAGTTGGGGCCCCAATTCATTGGTCCCTTTAGGATTTCTTCCCGGGTTGGTAGAGTTGCTTATCGGTTAGATCTTTCGGATGAGCTTAGTCAAATCCACAACACCTTTCATGTGTCTCAACTCCGAAAGTGTGTTGCGGACGAGGCCGCAGTTATTTCCTTGGATGAAATTCAGGTGGATAGGAGCTTGAATTAGGTAGAGAAGCCCATCGCAGTCTTGGATAGAAAAACTAACGCTCTTCGTAACAAGGTGGTGAAGATAGTGAAGGTGTAATGGAAACATCGGAAGGGATACGAATGGACTTGGGAGCTGGAGAACGAGATGCGAGAGCATTACCCGAATCTATTTACGACTGTGGACTTCAAGGACGAAGTCTAGTTCAAGTGGGGGAGAGTTGCAACACTCTAATCCAGGTATTCC
This sequence comes from Lactuca serriola, assembly GCF_051521515.1. Lineage (NCBI taxonomy): Eukaryota > Viridiplantae > Streptophyta > Magnoliopsida > Asterales > Asteraceae > Lactuca > Lactuca serriola. Next base: position 53,523,259 of record NC_136415.1, read on the forward strand.
GTTGTTCACCCTCTAGTGTTTCAATTTTGTCAGAAATGGTCCTTTCTATACGTTGGGCGTACCTCTGTGTAGGCTTAGCATACGTTTTTGAGGGCATCGGGTGGCTGGGGCTCGTACGCTAGGCGTACGAGCATGTACGTAGGGCGTATGTGGCGGGTGTCTAAAACCCTAATTCTTTGACTTGCACCCTATTTAAGCAACATTATATCATTTGGACCAAACCCTAATCAACCTCCATAACCTCATTTCGTCCCTTAACCCAGATTTTCATGTGAGTGTGATCCTTAAGCTTAAAGAGTGTTTTGGTGACCATTTTAGAGAGCATTCAAGAAGAAGAAGGCGGTGATCAAGTCTTGGGTATCATTGAGCTTCTAGATCTTGCATCTAGTTCATCTTGAGGAACTTCTGGAGGTATAAAGTCATATCGTTGTCATCACTTTTGTTAGTTTGAGCTAGGGTTTTGTTATGAAGTATGTTTTTGGTTCTGGGGCCCTCTCTTGAGAGGTGAGCAACTCTAGAGACTAGGATACTTAGATCTAAGCTCTTTGAGCATGCTTGATGCATAAAGGTGTCATCTTTAATGTTGTTCTGATACCATGCATGAGTTTGAGGTCTTAAATGGGGTCTGAATGGGAAGAATGAAGTATTGGGGATCCTTATGGCATGCAAGGGCATAAAGTTGCCAACTTTATGCCCTAGGACATCTTAATGGACTCAGATATGAAGTTTAACGTTGAAATCCCAAGTATTAAGCACTTAATGGTCATTGGTGCATATTCTGCTTGTACATCGGGCGTAATATTGTGTACACTATGCGTACAGCGAAGGGGCTCCATACGCTAAGCGTACTAGAGCAGTACACTGGGCGTGTGTAGCCCATATGGGTTTGGGCTTCATGTGGGCTTGTAAGCTTTTTGGGCCTTATTCAGTTTTGGGCCTGGTCCTATTTTGAGTTAGTGGTCTGACTATTCTGTTTTGGGCCATAGTTGGTTTGGTTGGGCTTTATTAGGCCATGTGGCCCATTAATAGCTTTATCTTGGATCCTAGGCCCATTAGTAAAGGAAGGACTTTTGGGCCACCATGTAAGGACTTAGGTTTAGGTTTTTTGGACTCTTTGACTAGGTTTTGTTATAATCCTAATTTAGGGTTATCTGTACCATTATTCAATGTGAGGTTTCGGGCTGATAGGCAAGTAGCTATTGTGTTCAGTAGACTAAGGTGAGTCTTCTTATCATACCCATGGGTCGAAGTTGCCAATGTCGGCCCATTATCTGATATGTGGTAATTAGTTGATATGCAACTGTATCATTTGTGTTATGGATTGTTTTATGTGAAGACCATGGGCGAGCCCGTGACACTTGGATATCAGACCACGGGGGGAGCCCATGGCACTTGGTTATCAGACCATGGGGGGAGCCCATGTTACTCCATGTAAAGACCATGGAGGGATTCCATGGCAATTCATGGATGCCTTTCTATTGCATGGTTTTTATGTGATTGTGTGTGTTGTGTATTTTCAGAAACTCACTAGGCATTTGCTTACAGTTTGTTGGGTGTTTCAGGTACTTCTGGCTTTATGGGCAAAAGTCCGGCTTGATGGCGCAGCGTGCACTCTCCAGTATTCCGTACTAGTTGTTTGGGATACTATGATCTTTTGAACAATGTATTATATAATGGAATTTGTGGGAAACAAATATGGGTATTATTTCTAGTTAATAAATGAAATTTTTTACCTAAGTTTTTGGGCTATTACACACAGGCTTACATGCAAGAATACCAAAATCATGCAACAATTCCTTACAATACTTTCTTTGATTAAGACATACCATTATCAACTTTAATACCTTTTATCCCCAAAATATATTTCAATGATCCTAATTCTTTAATCAAAATCTATGATTTAAGAAAGATATTAACCTTTTGTAACTTGGTACTACAATTTCCAATGATAATAATATCATCCACATATACCAGAAGCACAACAATAGCATTTTTAAAAATTCTAAAAAAAAGAGTAATTATTTATACTTTGTTTAAAACCAAAAGTTGAAAGAGAGGAACACAATTTTTCATTCAACTTTCTTGGGGCTTGTTTAAGCCCATAGGGAGATTTTATCAGTTTACAAACCCTAGTATCATCTTTAGAATGATACCATTTAGGTAAATTCATGTAAACACTTTCAGACAAGTCACCATATAAAAAATGCATTATTTATGTCAAGCTGAAATAGAGGCCAAGAATTATGAACAACCAAGGAAATAACAAGGTGAACAGTAACTATTTTTGCTACAGGAGAAATGGTCTCCTCAAAGTCAATTCCTTCCCTCTGGTTATACCCTTTAGCCACAAGTTCGGCTTTATATTGGTCTATTTCTCCATTAGTCTTATATTTAATTTTGTAAATCCAACGACAACCTATAGCCTTTCTACCTTTGGAAAAATCAATGATCTCCCAAGTGTTATTTTTATAAAGGGTTTCTATTTCTTCATTCATAGCCTTCACCTAGTTAGGGTCAAGGTTTGCTTCATTAAAAGTTTTGGGTTCACAAGACTTATTCATATTAGACACAAAGCACAAATTTGCAATATTAGGAGAAGAATAACTAACATATTTCTCAATACCATACTTGTGTCTTCCTTTAACAACATAATCACTAATCCTAACTGACATGTGAACATCACAACGTGACCTAGTGACCCTAGTAGACTTACCTTCAGAAGGACTAGGATTAATTTGCCCACTTTCATCAGTCAAAGTAGAAGAACTAGGAATTGTACCATTAGAGGGAGACACATATGCCTCGCCAGTGTGGATGTTGACAATAAAAGGACCAGTCTCATCCAGATTGTGGATTGCATTAGTACCATCCCTATGATGGACACCTCTCAAGTCATCTAAACTAGCAGTATCATGTAAAGTGCTAAACAGTAATGACTCATCATATGAAAAAGAATCAGAAGCATTTAGATTGTTGTTGGGTTTATCAATCATAGGGGATGATAAAGACTTAAGCTTGAAAGGTAACATAGTTTCATCAAAATTTGTATCCCTGGAAACAAAAATAATATTTTTATCAAGACTAAGAACATTATAAACCTTTTTATTAGAAGCATAACCAACGAAAATACATTTATTAGCTCTTTCAGAAAATTTATCTAAATTGTTAAGCTTAGTAAGAAAGCATAAATAACCAAATACTATAAGTTTATCAATAGAAGGAGAAGTTTTATAAACAAGCTCATAAGGAGAAGAACCATTCAAAAAAGAAGTAGGGGTTCTATTTATGAGAAAAACAATAGTTAAAACAACATCTCCCTAGAATTGAAGAGGTAAACCAGACTGAAAGATTAAAGACCTTGAGGCATTAAAAATATGCTGGTTTTTCCTCTCCACAACACTATTCTTTTGTGGAGTATGAACACAAGAAGTTTGATGCAAAATACCTTTAGATTCAAAAAACAATTTCAGCCTATTATTTAATAATTCAGTTCCATTATCTGACCTTACAGTCTTAACTTTGACTTCGAATTGATTAAAAACAATATTAAAGAAAACAAAAACACAGTTATAGACCTCATCTTTAAACTTCATCAAGTAAATCGAAGTTGCTCGTGTGATATCCTCCACAATAGTAAAAAATACCTAAAACCTTTTGAAATGTTCACCATATAAGGACCTCAAACAACAAGTTGAATTAGCTCACCAAGTCTAGTAGTGATATGTTGATGATTTGCAAGGACTCTCTAGTTTGTTTGGCCTTGTGACGTATATCACAAGGTGGGAGAACATCATTACTAAACTTTAGCTTACTTTTTAAAGAAATTAAAACGTGATAAGATGGATGACCAAATCTATGATGCCAAGTGATTTTAAAAACACAACAAACAGAAGAACTAACAATCCTATAATTATTACCTGAAGGCTAACTATGTATATAATAGAGACCTCCAAATTGTTTGCTATTCCCCACCATCTCCTTTTATTGGAAACCCTGAATTTTACAATTATGTTCGTTAAAGACAACCTCACAATTACTTTCTTTGTAGAATTTATGGACATATAAGAGATTTACATTAAATTTAGGAACAATGAAGGCATCAAACAAGGTTAAGGAATCAGACAAATTCGTATTCCTTATTTTTTTCAATTTTAGCAGAAGTCCCATCAGGATGACTAACAAGAAGATCCAACTTAGATACACCCACAGTATCATGAAGAGAGGATTTAGAAGCTATAGTATGTTGATTTATTCCTGAATCCACAATCCATTTTTTGGAAATTAATGGTAGAGTTAAAGCTACAATTGGAATTAAAAGCTTTGAATAAGCAAGTAGCTGCCATATTTGCACTATCAGAGGCTTCCTCATTCAATTGTTTTTCATTGATGAGTTGCAAAAGCTTGATATATTGATCCTTAGTCAGTTGATTTAACTCATAGTCTCTATTGGAATTAGATAAACTAGATGAATTAGGACTTCCAGAAGGGGTAGTGGCAGAACTAACTAGAAAAATTCTGATTACAACTGTTTTGATTATTAGACTTATTCTTGGCTTAAAATCTTTAAGATAACCAATTATTTTATAACATTTCTCTATAGAGTGACCCTTAATACCACAGTTTTTACACTTAACAACTTGGCCTTTGTTCTTATTAGAGTTATTTGAATTAAACCTATTGTTGAACCTACTATTAAATTCAGTAGGTTGAAACCTATATGAAGACTGAGATGATTGAGTAGTAGATAAAGAACCATTTCTTTGCAGAGACTCTTCTTTGGACACAAAAGAGAAGGAATTTTGACATTGGGTAAAGGTTCCATAAGCAAAATATGAATTTTGACTTGACAATAAGAGTCATCACAACCACTAAGAAACTGCATAAGTTTCACTAGATTTGATTGATCTTTGAGTTTAATAGAAGCCTCACAAGTACACTCAGTCAAGCTAGTAAGACCATCGAACTCCTTCCACAAGGCATCAAGTTTATTGAAGTACTCTGACAAGGAACTTCCATTTTGTTTGAGAGAATTAATTTGTTGATGAATGTTGAAAACAACAGACCTATCAGACTTATTCTAGGTTTCAAAGAGATTTTTTCAAATGTCCTCAGCTACTTTAGAATAAGCTTGACTCTAATAGATGGATTCATAAATAGATGAAAGAAGCAAAGAACAGACAACAACATTAGCCCTGTCCCATTTAGATTGTTTGGATGCATCAACATCATTCTTTTATAGGGTACCATCAATGAATTCTAATTTATTTCTAGCCCTAAGAGCTCTAGACATGGAACTTCTCCATTGCCTAAAATTTTCATTACGAATTAACTTTATGGTAATAATTGTTCTAACAACATTATCACAAGGATGAATGTAGAGAGGATCATCAAAGTTAACTTAACCATCCTTTACACTTCCACCCATAGAATCAGTAGGACCAGCCATAAAAACACAATTAATACACAAATAACAAGCAAGAATCACAGAATAGATAGGAACAAAAATCCAAGCAAAGGAAACAAAAAAAAACAACAGACAACTGTATCGATCACAAGTCCAGATAGTCACCATGTTTGTGTTAGATTAGGTTTCTAAGCCAATAAATAAATTAGTATAATCTTGAATTATTAGCAAAGTCCTTTTTGGTTGCCCTCAAACCTAGTAATTGACTAGAATGTTTTTTTTTGGAGAAAGAGACTGGTTTATTAATTTATTATACAGTTAATAAATTAATTAGAAATCAAAATAAATTATTTATTAATATATTATGAGAATAATATATTAATTAGAAATAGTATTATTTAATTAAGAATTAATCAGAAATTAATTGGAATTAATTTTGGGATTAATTAGATTAATTAAAAGTGGAAGGACTCAAGATGAAAATGTTCAAAGTTGAACATTGATAAAATCTAGAACCTCCTTAGGAGGGGGGGGGGGGACAAAATTTTAGATGGTAATGGGGTTTCTAGAGCTTTTCTTGGGCTCTAAGGAAGATTGGATGCCTTAAGGGTAAAGCAAAAGGGATAAGGCTTATCCAAGGAAACCTGCCTTATCCTAGCTCCTCTAATCACCTATATAAGCCCTCCTAAGGGTTAATAATTTCGTTTAATCCTTATATAAGAGGTAGAAATGAAAATCCTTCCTCCTCTCATCTCTCCTCTTTAGCCTCCAATTTGCTAGGGTTTGGGTGTGAGTCATTCGAGTTATGAGATTTCTAGTGCTTTCTTTCTAAAGCTAGATCAAGAAGGAATCATTATTTATTTACAATAATAAACAAAAGGTATGTAATTTCTATAATCGTTTGATATTTTCTAAAATAGAAATGTAATAATTTTAGGGTTTTTGATATTCAATAGTTGCTTGCAAATCATAGTGAGAACATAGATCATTTAGGGTGCATGTGAACTTAGGGTTTATGTTTTTTCCGCCAAAATAGTTTTTTGTAACATGTAAAACCCATCAGTGCCATCAGTGGCATCAGAGCCATTGTTCTCATTGATCTTGCACAAAGTTGAATAGATCAAAATTAGGGTTTATAGAAACTAATGCCTAATGGATACATTTTCGAAAATTGCTAGGATTCTTGAAACCATAGCCTCTACCCTTAGTTCTTTTTTTCGATTTTTACAAGGGTTTTAGAAACCCTAGACTCCTCCCTATTTTTAATTACTTAGAAGGCAAGTTAGGTTTCCCTTATTTGATAATTATTTTTTTAATTAGTTAAAATTGAATAATTAAGATTGCTTCATCAACTTTGGGTTGGAACTTTGTAAGCTGATCGCGATTGTTTTTTATGAAGCATCTGCATCCAAAAACATGAAGAAAAGAGATACTTGGCATTTGACCGTTCATGGCTTTGTATGGTATCATATTGAGGCGTCGATTGATAATACTCCTATTTTGAGTGAAGCATGCAGTTGAGACAACTTCAGCCCAAAGATAGAGCGGAAGATTTTCAAAGTTAAGCATAAATCGAGCACTTTCAACAAGTGTTATGTTGGGTCGTTGGACTACACCGTTTTGCTTTAGGGTGTATGGAGCAGAGAAGTTGTGGTCCATACCTTCTCTGTGAGGAAGTTCTCAATGGTGGCATTGGTAAACTCTAAACAATTATCACTTCGGATTCATCTCAAAGGAAGTTTGATGAGAACTTCAATTCCTTTGATAAAGTTGATGTGTTCGGAGGCTGTTTCTTACTTGAGCCTTAGGAAGAAGACCCAGGTGAACCTAGTAAAATCATCCACAAACACAAGAATGTATTTTTTGTGATATAGACATTCTACTGTTGAGGGTCCACACAGATCAATGTGCAGAAGTTATAATGGCTTCGATATGGATTTTTCAATGATGACAAGATGACACTTCTTTGATTGCTTTCCACACTTGCATGCACCACATAAATGATCATTCTCGAACTTGACGAGTGACAGACCTCTTACCATTTCACTGGAAACAAGATCGTTGATATATCGGAAGTTTATATGAGCAAGCCTTCAATGCCATAACCAACTGACGTCATGAACATCTTTTAAGAGTAAACAGAGCAGGGGCTTGCCAATGATCGGGTTGATGTCAAGAGTATACATGTTCTTGTTGCGATTTGACTTGATTAAACATTCCTTCCAGTATTCTGTCATGACATAGTTGTGTTTCTTGCAAAATTCAACTTGATGATTTGCATCAGTGAGTTGAGCCACACTTATCAGATTATGCTTCAGGTCAGCTACATATGCCACATTTGAAATGGAGAAATTGCCATTTTTAAGGATGTCATAACCTCTGATCTGAGAGTTGGAGTTATTTACATACGTCATGTAACAAGAATTTGGTGAAAGTTTGAGATCTCGCAGAAAGTCCTTCTGCCATTTCATGTGCATGGAGCAAGCACTATTAATATACCATATTGTTTCTTGCACTGAAGCATAGAGTGCCTGCAAAATTAGTGAGTTGTGGAGTTATTAGGCTCCGAGTTAGGTTTTGGGACAAGGGCACGGGTTTTGGACTTTGGTTGTGACTTTTAAGCAACAGTTTTTTAGAGGGTTTATTTCGAGATCCTTTTGGAAATAAAAAGATAGCCATGGTTCTTTCATCTATCCAGTAATCATACTCAATGACATGTGGTTTCGGAACAACTTTTCTCGGACCAGCAACTTCCGGAGCAGTGGGAATTACTGTGTCTCTCAAAGTTGTAGTTTCATTTTTGAGATTTTTTACTTTCCATACAAGATTTTGTTTTGAAGATCTTTGTGAAAATGTTTTCTTAAATACTTTTTCTTTGTTTGATGATACATTTGGTTTTGAAAGCTGTTGAGTTTTGAAAATCATACCATCATATTTGGCTATGAAAACAGATGAAATAGTCCGAGGAGAGTTAGTTCTGACAGATTAAGTATTTGCAATGGGCTTTTTCGAGATGGGGTTGACAACCTTCTTATGTTCTAACTAACTGGGAGGATTAGATGGCCTTTTGAGAATCTTAACAGGTACGAAGGTGGTGTGACTCCTAGTCGATGCGCTAGCAGCCCGAGATACACTCTTTTTGGAGTTCTCAAGGAATCTGGAATTTTGTCTTGACTTAATTTCCTTTTTGAGAGCATTCTTGGCTTCTACCTTAGGATCAACAACATCTTTCCTATTTAACATTGGATTCTTTTTAGATTTGAAAGAGGCCTTAGAAGTTTGACCTACAGATGGATTGTTAAACGCAGGGTTGAATGGCACAAGATTTGTTTTGGAAATTAGTTGAGATTCAGAATCACATGAATTCGATGAATCATCAATGTCACTATCTAAAGATGCCCAAACAAACTCAGCAGTATCAGGTTCAGTTGACTCGAAAATGATTTCCTCAACAACACAATTGTTAGGAGGATTGTGATTTGGAATTAGAATGAAAGTGTTTGGAATGCTAGAGTGAGATTCTGAGGTCCGATTCAAGTCCTGGTTTATTAAAGGCAGAATAAGTGTGGAATCGGGTGTGACATCCCCTTTTTCACAGCCAGAAAAGACCGATTTGTTTATGCTTTGTTTTGAAAATTAGAATATCCTTTTAAAGAAAAATGTTGCAAAATTTGTTCCCAGAAAAAACATGATAAATACGTTATCAAATCATATCCGAAGAAATGTATTTTATTCATTTTAAAACTTTGGGATGTCATCGTCAATATAGAAACATAAGCATAAACAGAACTTACATTCATTAACACTTGTGATTTACATCTCCTTAATCTCTCAGTGTAATAGAACTTCATATCGATACTTGTGATACAATAAACTTGAGTGGGTCAGGTTGGGAAACATGGTGAGTACATAGGGTTTTCAACCCACAATAATATAATTATTATGTTTAACCATCAAACAATTAACCCAATTACCCATTCCAATTATCTTCTTTATTGTTAAGGATCTACCCTAAGTATCATCTATCTTGCATTCATTCCTTCCGAATTCTGTTTGTTCCATGGTTTATATGACAGGCACTAAGTCCATAGTTGCCAATGTCCATTCATAAAGCACTAAATCAATAGCTGCTAAAGTTCATTTATCGGGCACTAAGTCCATATCTACCAACGTTTATCTGATAGGTACTAAGTCCATGGCTACCGACGTTATTTATTTGGCACCCGCTCTTTATCCTATGTTGGACTTCCAGTCGTAACCTTCGAGTTACAAAATCGATCCTGATTGGTGACTCCTTCTTCTTCTTAACAAACTTAAGATAAGTTCTTTCCTTCGATTACCATAATAGACCGATGGGTCGTGTTCTAATGGTCTCTCGTTGTATGATGCAATGCTTAGACTTATGTCTTTTAGAGTCAAATTCCAGACTTGAAGACAACTTCCTTCATGCTCTAATGTGATATAATCACATTCTAACATGTAGCAGTTCTAGCTACAAGCTCTTACAACTATCGTCATCCTTCTATTGATCGTTTCGATTATCTTTCACTTCAACTGTCTGGCTTAAATCAGGTGCTACATCGAACTTGGTTCTCTAAATCAGGTAACATACTTATCTTAGTCGGACTCAATTTCACAAGACCATTAGGGTCGGAGTAATAATCATCTTCTTAGTCATTACCGAAACAATGGTAACGACATAGATGAACAAAACGGAATCAATTACTAGCTTCTTGGTAACCTTATGATTTTCCATGACCCAAGTGCGAGTCATGTGCTTTCGGTAGTGTAGGCCTCTACTACCATTCACACCTACTCATTCTCGTCCTAAGTATTGTCTCGCAATTTGTCCAAGTCACCATACAAGAAAATCATATAACAACTTAACACACTAGATAACAAAACCAAGTTTTATATTACTTCTTGAAACGATTACACAAATGTTCATGTTTTACCTATACTATGCCTCTAATAGGCTACACCACGTGGTACTATCTACATGGCTACTTCATATCTTGATCTTCAAATATAAAGTCCTTACTTCTAATTCCTTGCGTTGTTATTTGTGTCATCTAGGATCATGTGGAATTCCCTTGGCTTTGGTGGTGCATCTGGCCTTGCTGCTTCATTTTTCCTCAGGCAGTCTCTAGACATGTGCCCTTTGCCTCCGCATCCGTAGCATACTTTATCATTATGTGCACAATCCTTGGAATAGTGATCGATTCTTCCACACTTGTAACAAGTTACTTCTTCGTTGCATCTCCCATAATGCTTCTTCTTGCAATTATCACATCATCTCGCTTCTCCTCTTCCTCCTCCTCCAAGCTTCGAGAGTTTGCTCTCCTTGTTGGACCTTGAAGATCCTACAAACTTCCTCTTTTCTCATGCCTTATCTTTTTCTAGGCCCCTTTCTCTTATCTGGGTCTCTACATTCTTAGCAGCTCTAACAACTGTTTTCAAGTTAGTTTCCATTTCAACCGTTGGGCCAAAGTCTATGGGCAGTTCATTAGCAATCCTATCTATCTTGGAGAGTTCAGTAGGCACTAGGGATGGGATTTAGAACCGAAAAACCAGACCGAAACCAGAACTGGTTTAGAACCGGAACCGGTTTAGAACCGGAATATATAGAACCAATTCTGGTTCCTGGTTTAAAAATTGGCTTTATCCAGGTTTCGGGTAATCCGGGTTTGGGTCCATCGGGTCCTGGTAAAGCGGGTCTGAAAACTGGAACCGATGTTAGGAACGGGAACCACTTTTTGGGTCGGAACCAATTTTTGTGAAACGTTTAAAAGATACATATCTGAATTTGTTTCAACTCCGATTGACATGCGGTTTCTTCTAATGTATATTTTAGAGTTTGTACATGATTTTAGACTATAAGTTTGTATTTTTTAGTTTTTTGTTCATTGACTTACAGTGCCCCAAAGTCGAGATATCCAAGCTGAAAGTTTTTTGTTTTTCAGTTTTTTTGTATTCTCTGAAAGTATTAAAACATGCATATCTAATTCGTTTGAAGTCAGATTGACATGTGCTTTTTTCCAACTTGTAGTTTAGAGTTTGTACATGAGTTTAAACTATAATTTTGTCAATTTTGGTTTAGTATTCAATGATTTACAGTCCCCCGATGTCGGGATATCAAAACTGAAAATCAAATTTACAGATAAGGTTCATATCTGTTTGAAAATCAAATTTACATGTCCCCCAAACTGGAACATGTGTTCATATCTGTTTGGATCTGGGTTAGATAAGGTTCACAGAGAGAAATCAAATTTATTATCATTAATCATAGATTTTACCTGTTGAATGATGCTTCTACCGGGTGGGTCGTTGCTAGCCATGTAGCAGTAGTTTGGTTCAACATCTTCATAATCCCCCTCTGATCTAGATGACCAGTAGCCTTCATCACATTCAATTGTATGTCTAGCCATAAGGCACATATTTCTGCCAGTACTTATGTCATAATTATCTCTAGAAGACCAATACCCTTCTACTTCTCTTGATACGGCGGTAACAAAAGCCTTTCACTCTCTGCTATTTCTTGAGCTCGTCGTGCATAATAAGTAGAGTCCTTAATCTTGGGTTTTTGTGTAACTTTAGCCAAGCAGTCTTTGGCATAATGGTTTGCATGACCACATTTGTGACATATGATCTTGGGTTTATCTGACTTTGGAGTCTGTGAAGATTTCGAGGTGTGATTTGGTGTAAGAAACGTTAGGTTTGTAAGTTGGAGGGATTTCTGAAGGTTTGTTGAATGGTTGAGGATTGATTTGGTGAGGAGAATGGAAATGGTTGTGATATGGCTTGTTAAAAGGACTCTTGTATTTCATGGAAAGTAAGGCAAAATCTTGTTAAAAGCAGAGTTTGGGGTCCATTTCTTCAGGGTCGAGGTCACCATTTGATTGATAGTTTCTGTTTGTAGGAGCAGGTAAGGCTGGTGATTAGGGTTGAATAGGTGGGATATATAGGAAAATAGTTGTGAAGAGGTCCAAGACGGAGATGTTCGAAATCTGAGGATCATAGGAACTGACAAGAGCTAGAGGGCCTCCTATGAGTTCTCCTAAGGTTTGTGCAACATTTGATTCATGACCTTGAAGATCATCAAACAGTTGGTAGAGCTTCATCTTTTTCAGAAATCCATTACTCTGAAGACACGATTTCATATTTCCCCATCCCTTTTCGAGGTTGTTAATGAACTTGAGGTTGTATTCTAGTGAAGTTCGTACTATCCCATGAGTTGTCATATTGTCGACGACAATTCGGTATCTGTTTGAAGTCGAGGCAACAGATTCACTAGGAGTTGTAGTGAAGGTATCAAACTCGTTGAAAACCGAGGTTAGACGCTTGTCCTTAATATCTTCTGATCCCTCGAACAAGTCTTGAAGTGTGTCCCAAATCTCTTTAGCAGATTTGCACAACTTAATGTGCTCAAAGAGAGAAGGTCGAAAACCAAACACCATTTTTCAGAAACGGCAACCAGATCTGCATGTAACTTTTTGATGTCATCAGCATTGAGAGATGCTTGATGCTGTTCATCTTGTCCCATGATAGTTGCAGCAACATCTCTAACACTTTTTCGACCTGGAACATGTGGACCTTCTTTAACGGATCTCCAGATAGCTTCACCTTTTTCTTTACCAAGTAAAAATGTTTCCACTCTGACTTTCCAGTGATCATACTCTTCAACAACTAGCAATGGGGCATGAAAAGGACAAACCACACTATTTGTTATTTGCATTGAATGCATTTGTTGAGAATTAGAAGCAGCTATTGAAGTTAAGACATCTTGAGCAAAAGTGGTATATAAAAGAACTTTTATCCTGAACACAGAAATGATCAAAATACCACGATAATGTCGAATCAATTATAATCTATTCGTATGGATTCAAAGGAAGACCACTCAAGCTCTGATACCAATTGTGAGAATAAGGATATGATGCGTAGGGACAAGGTTTGAAAACTGAAACCTTGATTTAATGCTTAAGATCAATGTCTGCTTTTAATTATATGTTCCAGTCAAGTCTGGTAATACCAGTCGAGACTTGAAAGAAGAGTTCAACAAAGTACTCAAGTAATAAATGAAGAAATATGAGTATAATCAAGGTAAAGACAATAAATGAACAAGAAAAAGTTTTGAAAGAGTTTGATATAAGAGAAAGGGGAAAGAGAGTTACTAAGAGAATATGTTATCTTTTCAAGAACAATCCACACTATTCTTGTCATTAAATCACTCCTTAAATAGTCAAGGAGGAACAACATACAAACCGATCAACATACAAAGGATTGGATAATCACACTACTTCTGACATTCTAATTATCCAAATAAACAAAAAGGACTTGGTCCTATGAAATGTTACATCATATAAAAAGACAATAATAATTAATGCATAAACAGACACTTGATCTCGGATCACTTCTTCATCTCGGAGTTTGCTCCACTTCGGACTCTGACTCCATCTCGTACCACCATGCATTTCAGACTCATGACTGACTTCATATCTTCAAGATTTAGAGATTGCTAGGGGTTCACCTTCAGGTTCCAACATAAAATAAAAACGATAAAAAAAAGAAACTTGTTAATTGCAGGGTGTGACATGCCTAGGGCTTGGAACAACGCACTTCTGGCTAATTTAGGGTTTCAAGATTTTGTTGCTTAATTCGAATAGTAGGATAATTATTAGTCATTAATGGTTGTCTTATCTGATTAAAATTCGAACCTTAAGGCTAAATAATCATAAAACCCTAATTCGAATTTTGAGGAAGTAATATATAAGGAAACTAAATTATTTAATTATAATTAAATGAAACTGGATTATCCTTAAAAGGAATTTATTATATTTAATTAATGGTTTAATTAAAATATGAATATTAAATTCAAAATTGGTTTAATAGAATAATTAATTAAATGTAAACTCAGATAATTGAATTTAAATCTTTTATTTTGAAAAGTTTAAAAGTACATAATATATATATATATATATATATATATATATATATATATATATATATATATATAAGATTTATCATATTATATGTATAACACAAACTCAGTCAAATCAAGAGTATGCGTCATTTATGAAGCCACACTATAGGAGAGGTATAAGGAAACAACTTACAAAATGATCTTTGAATGGGTGTCCTTTTCACCCACCGCTTCTTTGTGTGCTGGAGGGTCTAATCCATGAAAGTGAAATTTTTTTCTTTGTGAGTCGTTAGTGGAGGGTGTGTGGTTAATCGGAACACTAATGTGGGACTAAAAAGTTAAAATGATGGTACATACTCGAAATTCATGATTGTTGATGGAGCATGTATGGTTAACCAGCACGTCAATGTGAGGAGATAAACGATATCGAGGGTGTCATGTGGGTTTGCATGGTTATTCACATCCTTTTGTGATCCTTGACATCCCAATCACAAATCAAAGAGCATAATCTGAGATTACCACGCCATTGATTGTTCAATGAATCTCAAAAGATCTAGGAGCTTCATTGTAATTGAAATTGGTAAAGTGTTTTACCAACTTAAAATAGATTTGTGATGTGACTACCACATCCCTCTTCATATTGTGAATCATATTTATGGATCCTAGCCTTAATTTAAAACTTGGTTAATAATTAATGATTGAAACGACTTATTTAAACCTTTTCTCTTAGGTTAGATGGAAATCCTCTCCCACCGTCTCTCACACTTTCAAAAATCTAGCTTATCTATGTTTTCTATCAGGAATAGCTCATTTACTATAAGCATCTCCCTCAAATCAGTAATGCATCAAATTTAAATAAGTTCTTATTACCATAAAATAGAGATTTGTCCAATAAGGTCTCTTGCATCTTTATGTTTATGTCCTCGGTGTTCCAAAAGGTTTTTGTGAACATGCGAACATATGTAATGAATTTGTAATTAAGTGAAATGTTTCCCCAAAAGGCAAGTAAAGAGTGATTTGAAGATCATCAAAAGTTCCTAATTGCATTTGTATTGAAGAAAAGAGTTTTATATGCAATCAATGAGAGCAACATAGATAAAATCGAGAATCTCAATGTTACCCTTGACAAGAGTCTTGCAATAGATATTGTGATATTTCATTAGTACTTATGATAATTTGGACTTGATTTATCATATGAATAGTATGGAGAAAAACATTGAAGGATTTCTTAAACCTTCTCCAAACTAACGAAACTGGGAAAGAATTACATTTTTTATCCAATTCCAGTTATCGCCCTTCTCAGTGGCGGAGCCAGACTCAAAGCAAAGGGGTATCCCAACTTTTTTTTCTGGGGTATCACTACAACGATTGAGCATGGGGCGGGTCGGGTTAGTTTTTCCTAAAACCGAACCCCAAAACCGACATCCTTAGTTTTGAAATTTTAAAAACCAAACCGAACCCAAAACCATTGGTTAGGTGTTTTGGTTTTAAATTTGTACTTGGGTTTTCCGGTTTGGGCTTGGTTTTAAACCCAAACCTTAATCGAATCATTAGCTAACTTCAAGTGTTGTTATATAAAAATGAAGTTGAAGTATCTTATGATACTTGAATCGATGTGAGACTTAAAGTGGATATAAAATGAAGCATGAGGATAACAAGCTTATATAATAGATGAAAATAACTAAGTTTACATGTGTTTGGAGATGTGGGATAGAATAGCTAGGAAAATAAAAGAATAGAATAGTTGGAAAAATAAAAGATATGTAAATAAAGGATTTGTAAGAAGCAAGAATTGATCCTAAGACCTTTATTTCAATAAGTTATCACCTTAACCAGTAGACTAGCTATATGTTTGTGCTTATAAGTGAATTGATGTGTATATATACACTACATAAAACGAATTTTTTCTAAAAAAATTACACTACCAAAATTTTTTCGAGGGGTATCACAGGATACCCCTTGGATCCGCCCCTGGCCCTTCTGAATGCTCTTGGAAAGAATAGGAAACGTTCGAATCCTAAATGGAAAGGAACGGTTTCGGCTGGAACTTCCCATTATGAAGGAATGGAATTGGTATGTCCTTTGTTCCACGCAACCATGATTTAAAAGAAGCAAGTTGAAATTAGTGCAAAGACAAGGATCATAGGAAACAAAGTTACCCTAAGTACTTTGAAGATCTTGGAGATAGTAAAGTCAAATGTTTGACTCTACATCAAGTACTTGAATGGTCAAACTCAAAATACATCAAATACATGGTTTCTAGATGCATGATGTGGTAATCACATTTGGATGGAATTATATGATCTAAAGGAAGGAAGGAAGCTTAAGCATCAAGAGTTAGGATACATCGAGTTATTTGTTATTACTCTTCAGAGGTGTCTAGAAACCAAAATTTCATTTTATGTGCTATATAAACATGAATTTCAATTTTCATTTGATAATCGAAAGGTAATAATTCTAGTTTATAAAGATGATTGTTTTATGTTTAAAATATCTTCTTGCAATTGGCATTCATGTAGTTGTAGTTTGTGTTTTTAATAACGTCGGTGATGAATTAAGTATTGATTCCTCTAATAATTTAGATATGATCATGCTTTTTTCATAATTGCCTTGAACACATAACTAAGAGATAGTCACATCACCGAGCTCCAATTGGACCGGACTTGGAATAATTTGATCTTGAGTTGGATGATGTATACGAGTCTTGTAAGTTGGAAAGACTACTTTATCACCATTCACATGGACATGTAACGGAGATACCTGATTGTTGGATCTTGTACACACTATATGTGTGGATCCATCAGATCCACCACAAGGGAGGACATATACTACTATGTCATATTTATTGATAGTTTCAATAGATGTGGTTATGTTATATGATTATACATAATTCTAACACTTTGAAAAGTTTCATAGAGTATCAAAACAAAGTACGGAATCAATTAGGAATGAAGATAAAGGGTCTTCAATCTGAAAGGAAAAGAGAATTCCTTACTACCGAGTTTAATGATCATCATAGAGATTGTGGAATAGTTTCCTAATCGGATCCTCCAAGAACATTGTAGTATAATGGTGTTGCTGAAAAGGAGAATTGAATACTATATGGTTCAATCTATGATGAGTCTGCTTTCCTACCATTCACATTTTTTTGGGGGAATATACACTTGAAATAATTGAGCATTTTTGAACCTAGTAACTAACTAGGTAGGTTTTGAAGACACTTTATGAAATATGGAGTTGGAAAGTTCCATCACATTTAGTTTTGGTTTTGTGAGATCTTTTTTTAGGCGAGAAACCAATTACCAACTTTAATCAAGATCTAGGAAGTGTTACATTGCTCGGTATTCACTTAAGACATTTGATATTTATTACTTGGAGATCAAAATGAGTGTTCCTTAAGATAAAGAACATATACATATCAAGAAGTCAGTGGAAGTCATACTGACCCTATGTAGTCAATAGCGGCGCTATAGCGGTTAGTGGAGGTAAAGAAACGCTTTTTCAAAATAGCGGTTTGGAATAGCGGTGGCACTATTAGCGCCGCTATTTACCGCGATTCCGGTCACCGCTATAGCGACGCTATAACCGCTATTTGAAGAAATTCCATTTTGGGCTATTTTACATTAAAAATACATTTTTTTGTTTCATTCCATTGAATAAAATTGTTTTTTTTAGCCCAAATCAAAACTTTTGTGTCATTCCATCGAATAAAATTGGAATTTTGTGACTGTCATTACTTCCATTGAAACCATGTATGTTTTGTCTTGCTAATTATGTTGAAAACTTGAAGTATTACATTATGATTAACTATCAAATTACTTAATCATTTTATTTGCTAACTGTAGTTGTGTTAAAGTATGATAAAATAGTAAGTAGTGCATATGTTTTCTTGTTGATTGTGTTAAAATATGATTAACTGTGACATTGGTTGTGACATTGGTAATCGGTCTGTGAATTATGATTAACTAATAATGGTATGTGTATGATTAACTAAATATGATATGTGAATTATGATTTACTGATCAACTAATTAACTGGATTGAGTTGAACTTTGAAGTATGATTTACTGATTAATACTCGAATATATATAAATTATAAATAATAAAAAACGCTATATCACCGCTATACTGCCGCGAAAACCGCGATTTCAAATAGCGGCCGGTGACCGCTATTAGATTTTTGACCGAGTTAACTGACAATGAACCTAAATTTGGCACTAGCTCTCGGTTTGAGGTTGAAATTCCAGTAGAGTCAAATGACATTGCCTGACCTATTTACAAGATCTATAAGAATTTGAGCATCCCCCAAGTTTTATGAGTTTCATCTAACTGTAGAAGGACATATGTTGATTAGTGATAAAACATTAATTAATTTAGATAAGCCTAATAGCTACTAGGAAGTAATGAGTTTCATCTAACTGTCTAAGGATGGAAAAATTCAATCCATGGAGGATAACCAAGTTTGAGATTAGTTTATTTTAAATTTAGTCTTATGACAATGGGTAGTAATTAGATCTTCAATGTGAAGACTAACATGGATATGAATGTACACACATTCAAAACTAGTACGATAGAATTGGGTTTTACTCAAACTTAAGAAATTGATTATAAGGAAATATTCTTAGCATTAGCTAAGAAAGGGTATTTTTGGCTATTTGTTACCATTGTTGCCTTCTATGATACATTATATGGTAAAGTAGATGTTTAAACACCTTTCCTCAACATGAAAGTGTAGGAGGATGTATGACACATTCTGAAAGTATTTAAACATACAAATATCCAAATTCGATGTGTAAGCTTGAGAAGTCTATTCGTAGATTTAGATAATCATCGCATAGAGGAATCTATTCTTCTATGAGAAATTCAAAGATATTTGTTTTCCTAGAAGTAAATATGGGTTCTAAGTATATGTCAAAGCTAGTGGGAGTGCCATTTCCTTGTCGATATTGCATGTTGATGACAATATTGTTCATAGGAAACAATTTCCCTAACTTGCAATCTGCAAAAGCTGGAGAATTTTTTTGTTATGATGGATAAGGGAAGTGACATTGAAACTTGATCTTTGGATCCTAAAGTATAGATTGAAATTTTAATAGGTTTTACTCAAAGCACGATGTGTTAGAAGGTTTCAATATGAAAGTTCCAAAGAGATTGTTTATACGCTTCATAGCAAGGACTTGAGTGAATCTCAAAAGTCCTTTGTATTAGACATGAAAATGATAGGAGGAGTCAAGTCCTATATGCTTCAGATATAAGATCGATCATCAATGCTATGATTTGCTTATTCTGATGACTCAAGTGTTTTGAGCGTTGTTAGATTGTGTTAGAATTTGGCTCGATTGAATTGATAGACAACTGTCAAGAACATTTTGAGGTATTGAAAGATACCTAGGAATGATTGCTTGTAGACAGTAGAGAACATGATTGAGAAGAGTTATAGTGACATGATTTTTAGAGATGAATTTAAGTCATAGTCTAAATGGATATTAATTTTAAATTGTAGCATGAAAGGTTTCATGTTGGATATAGTGGTAGATTCGACAATATAAGTAACACTACATTAGTATAAGTGAAGTATCCAAGGAGTGCACCGAAACTAGAAAACTTCATAATTGACCTTGAATTTGTTTTGAGTATACTCCTATATTTGAGTGGTTGAGCCTATATATACTCGATTTTTTTATGAGTTTGAGGGAGCTAAGTATATATATAAGATCAGGTGAGGACTTTATTTTCGACGAGTACTATGATGACAAATCTAGACCTTTAACCATTAAAAATAAGTGGCTGGGATTTGATTTAAAAATTGAGCTAAATTAAAAAATGGCACGGTGGCGTTTTCATTATTTTAACCAATTGTTTATAATTTACCAGCTAAGTGCTTAAATTTCAGGGCATAACTGTGAAGACAACAAAAGTCATGCACGTCACGTTCGAACTCAAATAAGACACACACGCTTCACTCTCAGTTGGCACATCACACCTTTTTATTGGTTTCTTTTATTTACTTTTCATATAATTCGTTTTCTAGCCTTCACTTTTTTTTTACAAAACCAAAGTTTTTAAAATTTAATTCTCTACAAAATGGGCATAATAATGAAATTTTGAAAAAAAAAAGTTTTTTTTTTGTTTTTTTTTAATTTAATAAATACTCAAAAAAAATCTTCAAAAATCATAAATAATTCTACTCATTATACTAATAACTTTGTAAAAAATAAATAATTAAAATAAATTTTAAAGTGTTCTTATTTTAATTTTATTTAATATTAGGTTTTATAGAATATAACGAATTTTTTATTTCTCCAAATACAAAAAGACAATTGAAAGAGCTATTCGTTTTAATATTTAGTGGGTTTTAAAAAAAAAATTAAAAATATTATTGTTAAAGGTACTTACGTATTGTTTAAAGAAATCCAAGTTTTCTAAAAAAAATAAAACATAATAATTTCTGTCATCTAAATCAATTATTTTAAAAGATTTGTTATATATCATATTTGAAAATAATATGATCCAAATTGAGATAATTCAAAATATTTATGATCCAAAAAATTATAATTCAACATGTTTTATGATAATAAATTTGTTATGATCCAAGTATGTTATATGGTCTTTAATGATAACTTTTTATGATTTTAAAAGTAAATAGTATAAAAAATTTAATGATCTATAATATGTTACGAACAAAAGTTCGATTTAATTAAATATATTATGATCCAAAATCATATTATGCAAAATACTGTGATACAAGAAAATATGATCTCAAAATATTATGATTCAAAATTATTTGTAAGCAAAATGATATGATTCTTAATTTTTTATATTTTAAAAATTTTATCATTGTTAAACATCAAAACTTGAACCGATGTATATTTCAAAAAAATAAAAGAAAATTCATAAAAATGTCAAAAAAAAACGCAAGACACTTTAAATATTTAGTAAAAACATTTAAAAAAAATAAGACAAAATGAAAAAAAGTGTGTTAAAAATGTGATAATTTGAAAAAAAAAATATAAATAATAAAAATAGAAAAATTGATTTCATACACGTATATAACTTGATATTTAAAAATATTTAAAGTAGTAAATGGTAAAATATATGTAACGTGATTCGTATTTGTGATAATTTTCAAAATGATAATATAATACTAATAATAATATTAAAAACAAAGTGGAATAAAAGAAAAACGAATGTTTATTGACGTGAAATTACAATGTACAGTTTAATGCCTTCACAATTTATTTAAGAAGTTAAAGTGTTCAGTGGGCTAAATATTTAACAATACATCTGACCCATAGATGCCAATCAAAGTGGCCCATATGACTGCGGAACCAGGCCCCCGACATTCTGATTGTCCACATTTGGTTAATGCCCCTTAATAAAGCGATTGTAGAAAACTGTAATTATAGTCCTCATCGATATGATATTGAAGTCCTCATTACATCCGGACCCTAAAAGCAAATATAAGTAAAAAATCTTTTGCAAACTGAAAATTTTATTATGAAAGCTTTTTTTAATTTGATATTTTTTGAATAAATTTGTTATTCTTTAAACAATAATTTTTATTTTTAATGTGTGACCCATCAAATTTTAAATTATTGAAACCATTAATTTTCTAAAAAAAATATGTTTATGGTTTTCTAACAAGAATCATAAACGTTCTTTATTTTATTTTATTTGTTTTAACAACTAAGACACTCATTAAATCCTACTCTTAAATTATTTCGTTATCAATAATGAAACTTAAATCTTCAACCTTAAAGGATAGACATTATTCCAACTGCTGGGTACCGCTAAATTTTTTGTAAATTTCTAACTCCTAGGTTTTATTTTATATATTTGGCTGTTTTTTTCTAAAAAACATCTAAAAACAACTAATAAAATATAAATGAAAAAGTTCGCCATATAATGTCCTTTTATATTTAAAAATTTTATATTAAAATTTTCAAATAGAAAACCAATCTATTGTAGATGCTTTAAGATAAACCATCAATATTATTATATTATGACTGATTACAAACAGCCAAGTTCAAAAACCAAACTTGATTGATAAGTGGGCTGGATAATACAAATTCAAACGTTTAGCAGGGCCTTGAATAATTTCTATTCTTAGAATTTTGTCCTATAAAGTCGTATAAATTATAACTTGGGTTGGGCCTATGACAAAACATTTCAAACATTAAAGCCATAAATGATATTTTATGAATGGTTTTGTCCTCTAAATATCTATGTCTAAATCTAATTCAAAATACCTTAACTTAACTTAAGGTGCGGAAAAATAGATTGCAATAGAGAATGAAATGTAGAGAAAAAGAATTATGCTAGAGAAAAAGAATTGAATCCATTGTTTAGTAGAACTGAAAATTCACTAGATAAATGTTTTTGTTAATCATTTCTTTCATTTGGTTGTATTAAATAGTGAAATGAAAATGAGTTTTTTATCTAGTTTATTCATTTCAAATAATATTTTTTTTATACAAAAATGCATTATAATATACATCTTAATTTGTCAAAATATCTTTTATTTTTATAATTTTTCATTTTAACATTATTTGTTACCAAATAATTTATTTTCTTGTTAATTATATTAGTTTTTATACATCTTGTATTGGAAAAAATATTTCTAATATAAATGAATAAGTTACAAACAGATCCAAACTTATATATATATATATATATATATATATATATATATATATATATATATATATATATATATATATATATATATATATATATATATATATATATATATTACTTAAAAACTATGTCCAATATAGGATGTGCAAAGACTTAAATTCAATATTCGTTACAACTAAACAAACATAATTATGTCTAATATAGGATGTGCAAACATTCAACTTAAATATTCATAAAAACTAGAAAAAAAACATAACTTAAAATAGATTAATCATGATATTGAGCCATCTACAATTATTTCCATGTAGCAAACTTTTTCTTCTTCTCTCATCTTAAAAAACGATCCTGTGCGGAATTGAACATTGCTAAATATGTCAATACTAGATAAATGTTTTTGTTAATCATTTCTTTCATTTGGTTGTATTAAATAGTGAAATGAAAATGAGTTCTTTATCTAGTTTATTCATTTCAAATAATATTTTTTTTATACAAAAATGCATTATAATATACATCTTAATTTGTCAAAATATCTTTTATTTTTATAATTTTTCATTTTAACATTATTTGTTACCAAATAATTTATTTTCTTGTTAATTATATTAGTTTTTATACATCTTGTATTGGAAAAAATATTTCTAATATAAATGAATAAGTTACAAACAGATCCAAACTTATATATATATATATATATATATATATATATATATATATATATATATATATATATATATATATATATATATATATATATATATATTACTTAAAAACTATGTCCAATATAGGATGTGCAAAGACTTAAATTCAATATTCGTTACAACTAAACAAACATAATTATGTCTAATATAGGATGTGCAAACATTCAACTTAAATATTCATAAAAACTAGAAAAAAAAACATAACTTAAAATAGATTAATCATGATATTGAGCCATCTACAATTATTTCCATGTAGCAAACTTTTTCTTCTTCTCTCATCTTAAAAAACGATCCTGTGCGGAATTGAACATTGCTAAATATGTCAATTGCCTTAATTCGATGTTTGACATTGATATTTGGCATGCATTATATATCTTCAATAACTTTATCAATCATATCGCGTGCTTCGTTATTTTCTTGCCTTCCTATATTGTATATTGTTTCAGTAAGTATCTCACCAACCTCCTTGAAAGTCTCTTCCATCTCCTTCGCTAGATCCTTATAAGAGCTTGCGGTGTCATCGGTTGGAGGCCTTTTACGTTTACTATTGACACTAGCATTTTTTGTGTCTCTTCAACATATATCTTCCAACACTTCCACATCAACATGTGAGTTTCTTTGTGTCTCTTCAATCACATCTTCTCCAAGATAAGTTGCTCCATTACCATTATCTTTATCCTTACCGAAGATTTTACATAGGTTATCGAATTGGGGAAATGGTTTATCGCGAAAACAAGTAGCACCTTTATGACTCTACAAGAAAGGCACAACATTAATTGGCTACTATTCATTTACAATATGTTTTAATGGTGATAAAAATACAACATACATAATCTTTATAGTGCCTTGATATACCCATCCCAAACTTCAACATCGGCAGTAACACAACGTTTATCCATATCCCAGCCGAATCCACTAGTGTTTGTTCCATATACCATGTCGTGTATGATGTTGAAATGGTTTTTCCATGTCTTCATTCTCAGTTTAATATGAGGCTCTACTTTTAAACCCAAATTAGGAAGACTTACATATAGTAATTGTTTCACCACCTTCAAATAAACGGGTTATAATTTGTTGTCGGCATCACCATACTTTACGAATACATGTAACTCCAACAATGCTTCAATCAGCTTTGCATCCTCTTCAGTAGTTCGTGTGTGTTTGCTTCGTGCTGCCATGCCTACAAAAAGATTTACATAATAAATGCTTAAAATAATAATTCAACCATTAAACATAATATTATCACACCACATATTGAATACAAAATATAGCCAAGAATAATGAAATAATAATAGAGTTGTTCAATCATTAAACATAGTATCAACACCATATACTGATTAAGGAAATTTGCATAAAAACATGGAATAAAATAATTGTTGGCACGCCTTGCACTCCACTCAGTAAGCATATTATTAACAAGAAGATCTAGATGGTCAGTTTATCCTTGCGATGTCTCTACGGTAGAAATAATTTTTTCATGTTCCTCTCCAAATTGTGTGTGATTTGTAATGGTTTCTTGATCAAGGGATCTTCGTTCATGGTTGTACGTATGAAATTATGCATCAAACAACATGCAATGATTATGCATGTCATAGATTCTATTGGATGGTATGTATTATCACGTAAAATGATACATATACACATATGGATTTAATCAATCCAAAACATCGTTCTTTTACTTTCCTTGCTGATGAGCATCTCATGCTATATAACTCTTTAGCATTTGTAGGTGGTCGATACAAGATGGTAATGTTTTGCGATAAGGTGTTAAAAACCTTCACCATTCGTATACCCACATCACAAAGGTAGTATGTTCCTACAATAGATTCTACATATTGAGTTAAATTGTATTGGTAATATTATGTAGCTTTATGATTTAAGTATATCATACCATTAGGTATTTTAAGACCATGTGGTCTACTAATAGCATCTCATAGTACTCGACTACCTGCTGTTGAACCCTCCCATCCTGCTAATACATATATGAATTGAAGATCTCTCGTACACACTCAAAGTACATTAGTACAAATCTCACCCTTGCATGTTTGATAATGTTTTCTCTTCACTGTAGGGACTTTAAATTTGATATATGTTCCATCTAATGCTCTTAGGCAACCCTTTACATAAAACGAATGATTTAATTAATATTGGAAGTAAATAAATTTATAATAATTAATTACTAACCTTAAACCACCTCCACCTCTCCTCAGTGTCATCATCGAGTATTGGGAAAGGTTTCTTGTAGAACTCTTTATGCAATCGACATTTTTCATCTAAGACTAACTTGAAATATCAACTTATAGTTTCAACTGACCTTTTGAATCTTTATACTATAATCCTATTTTTTCGTTATGTGCAAGTACATGTAAGACCATAGAGACTTTCTTGTCAACTAACATGTTTTTGCTATTTTTTAATCCCCCCTATTTGTCCAAACATGTCATATAGTCTGGTAAATGCATTTCTATTCATTCTTATGTTAACCAGACTCGTTGTATCACTTTTATAAACCACATTGTGAATACTATCACGCCCACTAAAGTAACACATTAAGTATTTTTTGCACGTGATATTTTAGCTTTTTCTAAACACTTCATAGCAGAATCATACATCATCCACTAACGAATCATAACATACATTGCATAAAATGCTCTTACGGCGGATGTCCTAGCAATTTGTCTATTCGTACAATTTAATATTGCAAAGGTGACCATGTCATCTACATATATACAAACAAGGAAGAGTTGGATATATGTTTGAAATGATTTAGTTTAATGTTTTGGGACGGTTTTTTTCATGTCTACATTAAAAACTTAAAATTCTTCAAAAAAAAAAAATCCAACAACGCCCTTTTTAGGGCTATATAACTCAACCAAAACTTAACCCATTAAGCTAATTTTTTTTTATCCAAACATGTAGACAAGACAGAGGAAAACAATATGGAAAAAAAATCCCCCCATTCCGAGCTTGTATGAATATTTTATGATGGTTCAAAGCTGAACAAAATTTCTAAAAAGTGTTGAATAGTTAAAAAAAATTGTAACATTCCCTGTTTAGGGTTGTATAACTCAGCCAAAACTTAACCAATTAAGCTATTCTTTTATCCTAACATATTGTAACGACCCAAAAATCAAGGGTAAAAAATTTATTTTTATTATAGTCAAAACACAAATATCTTTTAATCCAAGTATTCCAAAACATTGCTAATTAAAAATATTTATCAGAGTTCATCCCAAAATCACATAATGCAGAAAAACACGAGTGTGTGTGTTGCGATCAAGCTAAGCCCTTCCTTTCCAAAACAATGATACCTGAAACCATAACAAAAACTGTAAGCACGAATCTTAGTGAGTTCCCCAGAGCAAACCCCACACAGTCCACATAACCACATAATCCATATTAGCTATAACAACTACATAAACCATAAAAGCCATGCATGCAACATATAAGGGCGTTGTAGGCTCGTCCCTAGGGTCTTACTCCAGGATTCCATGGTCTCCCCACATGGTCTTACACGTAAGTGTCATGGGCTCCCCCATGGTCTTTAATAGGAAAGCCATGAGCTCTCCACATGGTCTTACATCCAAGTGCCATGGGCTCTCCATAGGGTCTTACATCCAGGTGTCATGGGCTCATGGTCTTTAATAGGAAAAGCCATGGGCTCTCCACATGGTCTTACATCCAAGTGTCATGAGCTCTCCTATGGTCTTCCATACAAGCATACCACATATAAAACTAGCATACCTTCTAGCACTTAACCAACTAACATGCGACATAACACTACTTCAACTAGTGTACCACATATCATAAAATGGGCCAGTCTTGGTGCCTTCGACCCATTGGTATGGTGAGGAGACTCACCTCTATCTGCTGAATCCAAAAGTTGCTCTCCTAACAGTCCCTAACCACCCGTGCTGAACAATAATACCATTACCTAAGGTTAGGGATGAACATAATCCAATTGAAGAACCCAAACTCCAAGTCCTTTCATTATGGCCCAAAAAGTCTTCCCTTGCTAATGGGCCCAAAGTCCATGTCCAAAATCATTAATGGGCCTTATGGCCCATTAAAGCCCAACCATAGTAACCATGGCCCAAAAAAGATAAGTTGGACCACTAGCTCAAAACGTGACCAGACCCAATGACTAATTAAGGCCCAAAGGCTTACAAGCCCAAAACAAGGCCGAGCCCATCTGAGGTGCGTATGCCTTGCGTACCACCCTGGTACGTGTAGCGTACTGAGTTCCTTAGTTGTACGCGCTGCGTACTCTAAGATACTCCTAACATATAGAAACAGATTAAGCACCTTCTTCCATTAAGTGCTTAATACTCAATGTTCTTACGTCCAATATCATATCTGAGTTCATTAAGACGTCTCAGGGCATAAAGTTGGCAACTTTATGCCCTTACATGCTATACGGGACTTAAAAACTTCATTCTTCACATTAGGAATTCATATAAAGCTTCAAACGCATGCATGGAGTCTAGATACTCTTCAAGCTAACACCTTTATGCATTTAGCATGCTCACAAAGCTCAGATCTAACCATTTCAGTCTCCGGAGTTGCTCAACTCTCAAGAGAAGGTCCAAAACCAACTAAAGAGACAATATAGAAAACCATAGCTAGATCTAATGAATAAGATGGCAAGATCAAATCTTTATACCTCTAGAAGCTTTTCAAGGTGATCTAGATGCAGATTCTTGAAGCCCAACGCCACTCCAAGCTTGCTTAGCAATTCTTTCTTCTTGAATGAACTCTAAAATGGCCATAAATACACCCCTTAAGCTCAAAAACACTCTCACAAGGTATCTCTGGTGTAGAAGGGCGAAATGAGACTATGGAGGCCGATTAGGGTTTGGTCCAAGAGGCTTAAGGGTGTTTAAATAGGTGTCAAGTCCGAGAATTAGGGTTTTGGCCCTCTGTCGTGTACGCTCCGCGTACCTATACGTACACCCTGCGTACGCAGCCACCCTCCGTGTTCATGCATCCTTAGTACGCTAAGCGTACTCCTGGAGTACACCCCCGCATACTAAGGGACCTTTTATGCCATCTTTTCCATTTCAAAGGGTCTAAACAGTAATACCTGATTCGGAGTGTTACACATGTAGACAAGACAGACAACTACTATATCTAGGATTTAACTTTATCATTCAATTTCTCCCATTTTAATGATAGAAAATTACCATGACAAAAAATAACAATGTTTTCGTTTCAACAAAGTGTTTCACTTTCTCCCATTTGAATGAAAAAACATGACCATCTTACAGTTTGTTTGATACTAATGTTAAATACAAATAACCATTATAATTGATCATGTAGTCTAAAAAGGTCATAATCTCCATAGTTGTATTTGTATTTAGAATACAATTGATTTTAGTTGATATCCTTAATATATTATTACCTTATTAAAATAAATACGATCGTGTTTATGTTTAAGGCATGTTTTACAATATATTTATTTTTAGTATATACTCTCATAATAGTTTGGTAGACATGAAACCAAAAAGCATTTTCTATTTTTCGTCTAGTACATTAATTGTTATTACAAAAAAAAAATAGGATGAAAATATTTTAGAATCAATTATAACACCCATGTTTCAGTATGGTTTAACCTTTATTCTCTTGGGCTAAAGATGGATTTTTTGGGAAAAACTTTGTGCCATTGCGTGGAGCATGGATGCCCACGACATGGCATTGAAAAACCGGCACACACATTTTATTGAGCCACCACGACGTGGCAGCTGTTTTATCACAAGCCCATCTTTCTTTTAGGGTTCCTTCTTATTTAAACCCCTCTAAACCCATTTTAGGGTTCATTATCAGCCTCCAAGCCCTCTTTCACCTTAAAAAAAAAACTCTAGCCTACATCCCTTGTTTTATTCTTGATCTTTTTGGAGCTTTCTTGGCTTGAGAAAGAAGAGAAGAAGAGGATAAAGGTGATATTTTAGCTTCCAAGGAATCAACATTATCATCACCTCATATTATCACTGGATCCTTGTAAGTGTCCAAGTTCTTTGCTTTATGTCATTTTGTGGTTAGTCTTGAATATTATCTAATGTTCTTCATGTTTGTGCAAGTTTGAAAGGAAGGAACTCATAAAGTTGGAAAATTTATGAATTTCCTAAGTCCTATGAGTAGCATATATTGTAGATCTAGGTTTTGGTTGGGCATTCTTGATCTTGCAAGAGTTTTGGTCATTTCTAGCTCATTTTGACCTAAAATGGGTTCTAGACATGCTTTGGATGTGCATGTCTATAAAGCTTCCACCTTTATGATATATATGGTATAATAAACCCTTCTAAAGTGGTTGGGTTAAGGATTTTTTTAGATTAAGGACTTAATGGTTAATACATTATGGATTTTGGCTTTATTTGGACCTAGGGTTTGAGATCTTGATCTCTTTGGGTATCTCAATGGATGAAGTTGGAAAATTTATCCATTTAGACAATAGTATGGACCAGATCCGAACTTTGGGGCCCTAAGGATCGAGGGAGGCAGCTTAATCGATTAAGATGTTGAAGACCCAGTGCCCACGGCGTTGCAACAGGTCGCCACCGCATGGCGATAAGGAATATCGTGATGGACTATTTGCTGGATGGCCACAACGTGGCGGTTGACTAAATTCGATGTTGACCATTGACTTTGGATTTGAGTTAACTTTTGGTCAACACCTGGTTTGAAGGAAATCTAAGGGATTATCTGGTACGACCGTATAGGTGGTGCATAGCAGTGGTAATATGTCATTGAGAGAAGTAACAGTTGATTATTCTCTGTGAGGTGAGTTTTTTCTTTATATCCATGGGTCGAAGGCACCAATGCATGCCCATTACTTTTTATGTGGAATGCTAGTTGTCTATGTGATACTTACATGAAAGACCAGGATCTAGCCCTTGGAACTTGTATGTAAGACTGGAAATTGGCCCTCGACATTGCAAGGAAAGGCCATGGGGTGGCCCATGGCACTTGTATGTAAGATCGACATTTGGCCCTCGGCATTGCAAGGAAAGACCATGGGGGTAGCCCATGGCGATTGTATGTTTTGGTATGTGGTATTTTGGGTAACTCACTAAGCTTTGTGCTTACCGTTTATGTTTATCGTTTCAGGTTCTTCTGGTTCGAAAGGGAAGAGCCCAACATGGTGGCGCAGCATCCTCCCCTCATAAATTCCGCATTTTGAATAATTGTACTCTAATGTTTTGAATATTATGACTTGGTGTTGATTTTTAACAATTAATGAATGATTTGATAGACTTTAAAATGAAAAATTTTATTACTATTTTCGGGACGTTACAAGTTGGTATGAGAGCCTTGGTTTGAGGGATACAGGCACCCTTCTGAGTGTGTCTAAACTCAAATTGAGGAATTGATAATCTTTTTGAAAGGAAATAAATTTTCTAAAAAGGTTTTAAAGAAGAAATGGGTGTGATGTATGCAATCAGCCGAACTCAAGTAAGTGATTCCCAAAATACCCATACATGTTGATATGTTGTATTATATGAATGTTTGCATGCAAGGATAAGGCTAGGGATCCTTTCAGGAATTGCGTGATAGATTGGCCTGATATGTGATGCCTTGCATCCTAGGAAGCATTGGATGCTATGTTAGATTGGGAATATGTATTGATAGCAGTAATTGCTAAGTGTATGCTATAAAAATTGCATACGGTTAGGATCATATAGCCCTAGAATGATTGATTTGGCCTTACTTCTTTATATTTGTTTGGTTTTGGTCCTAAGGTAGAGTCTTTCATTCGACAGTCTATTTGATCTTGTATTGTGTATAATTTACATGCATACGACAACCGGCAGTGAGAGTAGAAGTTCCTAGCTTGGTAATAACAAGTGAGCATTACGAGAAGTCCTTTGATTGATTTGTTTCTTGGAGTATTACTGCCTGAATGCTGCTTGCTTTGTGCTTTGTGAAATTCAATTTGATGTGAGTTAATTATTTCATGAATATGTTAATTTGCATGCTGCGGAGGTTAAGTAATATTAGAGTGATTGATTTGGCCCTATTATGTGGCTCTCGTTTGAGTCTAACCATTGTAGGTTTGAGTCTATTACTCGAAGGATTATCTAAGATTTATGCCATGTAATTGTATCCATGAAGTAGTTAGCTGACATTAGTGGTGTTCTTCAACAGCTGATGGCAGGGTGAGGTCGGGAACCTAGGAGAGCCTAGGAAGTGTAGTAGTGAATTTTGGTGATGCTGTTTAGCGGGTACTTGGAGTACCAATTTGAGAAGGTGACATAGAGGATTTCAGATAATTCTTGAAGAATGTATCGATAGGTGTGGAAGATAGTATTGGGTATGTTTTGATCATTTGTATGAGTGCCTCATTGAATGTTGATGAGCAAGTGTGGAGGAGGTTCAGGTTCTGGTACAGGTTCATGTGAAGGTACTGAGCCGATTGATGAGCGGATGCGGGAGTTCATCTCGTCGGAGATCACCCATGGCATTTTGGAGCACACTCTAGGGATTTTCAGTTCGGTCAAGGAGGGGGTCAGGGAGATGTTGGATGAGTGTCTGGGTACATTCTGCATAGAGAGTATGACTATTGTGTGTAACGTCCCAAAATTTGTAACGTAAAATTTTCATTATTTTAGTTAAACTATAAACACTATTTAACCATTTCAATCATTCAAAAGTACATTCGAGTAAAATAATTATCATAGTATAATTCCCAAAATCATGAAGTGCGGAAACATGGGTGGATGCAGTGCAATCACACCGGGCCCTTCCCTTCTGTACCGAAAGTACTTGAAACCATAAACATAAACCGTAAGCACAAAGCTTAGTGTGTAACATCCCAAAATTACGAGGTAAAATTTTCATTTTTAATTCGATCAAAACACTAATTATATTTTAGCTAAACATTCATTATCCTTTTTCTAATTATCCAAAAGTATTTCATGAGAAAACAATTATCAGAGTACAATCCCAAAATCATCCAAATGCGGAAACATGGGTGGATGCACTACGATCAAGCAGGGCCCTTCCCTTTCGAACCGGAAGTACCTGAAAAATTGACCATAAAACCGTAAGCACAAATCTTAGTGAGTTCCCCAAAATACCACATACCACACAAACATACACCAAAGCATATTTGGGTGCTTGCAATCCCTTCGGTCTATTTCAACTGGATATTGGGTCTATTTCACCCCTACCACTATCATACATATCAAACATATAGTGGGCCCTGCCCTGCATCGAGCCCTGCTCGATATACATATCTGCCAGTCATCAGGTCCCGCCTAGTATACATATAAACATATAATCATACAAACACATGCGATAATCACAAAGATAGTACCATACAGTATAGTTATCGGGCCCCGTCCGACATCGGGCGTTTCCCGGTAAGCATACCAACGTATAACACATGCAAGAGTCATGAAAACATCTACCATCCTAACTAATAAACCATGGGCTAGAAATGGTGCCTTCGACCCGCTACATACAGCGAGGAAACTAACTTCAAGCTACTGAATCACTCAAATAAATCTTTGGTTGCTGCTCCGAAAAATCCTCACGCTATCAATATCAATATCATCCATTAATAAATTGGATCTCAGCTTATAACCAGAGTCTAAGCTACTTAGCCCATAGCCAGGGTAAAAGACCATTTTACCCATTATCTAACTTGGCCTAAATCCAAAGCCCAACTCAACTGTTCAAAAGGCCCAAAACCTAAATGACAACCCAAGGCCCAAATATAACCCAATCTTCCAAATTAGGCCCAAAACTCATCATGGCTTAAAATCCAAGGAAGCCCAACATGCTAGTCCAAAGCCCAAAGCAGAAGTCTAATGGCCCAACTAGGCCAAAACTTACAAACCCAAACATTTGCCCAATACCGAAAATGTCAAGCCCAAGGCCCCTCTGATGAGTACACGGGGCGTACTCAACTCGTACGCTTAGTGTACTCCTTCTGGGGCTAGTATGTGCAACATAACGGTTGGGTATACCCATTGTGCTCCCTAGTGTGTCATCTCCCTCCATTAAGTACTTAATTGGTTAAGCCTGTCCTCCAAACTCACAGATTAGATCCCTAAAGGTGACTTATCACGTTAAGTTGGAAAATTTACATACATGCATGGCTTAATGGTGCTCAACAGCTCAAAAAGTTCTTAACAAATGTCTTAATACATTCATGGGTCCAAATACTCCATAAAGTTTACATTTTTATTAATATGGTGACTGATTGGAGCTAAGATTTAGCATCCATTGCCTCTGGAGTAAGATCAAAAGCTCACATTTATCACAAAAGGCTCAAAAAGTGCACAAAATGCTCTATGAACTAGATCTAACATATAAGAGCATAAAGATGTAAGCTTTTTACCTCAAAAGCTTGAAAATACGGAGATGATCCTGGATCCACAAGCTCAAGAAATTCCCCTCAAGTGTTCCTCTTCTTCTTCTCTTTCACAAACCACCAACAAACACTCTTCAAGCTCAATACTCACCAAAACACTTAAGGGTTTCGTTTTTCTAGGACAAGGAAAGGTGGAAGTTGGTTCAACATGTCCAAATGAGGCTATAATGAGGTTTAAATAGGATGCAAACCCTAAAAATTAGGGTTTACCTCAGCTTCACGTACGCCCTGCATACTCCATGTACGCCACATATACGTGGTTAAGAACCGAGATCATGAAATGAGCCAGTATGCCCAACGTACTCCAACTTTTATGAAGTTGGCAAATCTGCCCCCTAGGGACCAATTCTACAAACCATTAATACACCGAGGGTCTAAACTGAAAAGTACTTTGAATCGTGTGTTACAACTCTCCCCTACTTAAATTAGATTCCATCCTCGAAATCATTCCTTACCATTCCAGGTACGCCAGACAAGTTGAAAAATCCAACTACAACCCCGATGCAGACCAAATAAGCAACCCGGGGCATATAACAACTTACAAAAATGCAACTGAACCCAGCCTTGGCAGGGCTCCCAAATCCTGACTATGAATGGATCCTTACTCAACTTAATTTAACCCCTGAAGAACAAGAACTGAAATCTTTAAACTTGTCTGACTCCACGACAGACAGCCCATATTGAATCACTGCTATTTCAACTCCACTTTGTATTCCAAGCTGATCATCCAACTTCTGATTACCTTTTTTCCACTGGAAAACAGAATCACCGACGATTCGTTGCTTCCGGAAACTTTTCACTTGATAAAAGGAATTAGATAATCCTTCGAGTAAAACACTCATCCTAAAGTTAACGAATCCATGAACATAATAAATAACAAGAGGCAGTCTGGGAGTTAAACCTCCTAGTGTTGAACAAGTGACTGATTCCTTAATAGTCGAACCAATATACGACTGCTATAATTCTGAAACCCCATAACTTGCCAGGCATACACACAATTAGAACCATTCCACAGCACAATCTCAAGGGCCTTTTCTACCATCAGAACTGAAAACATCATTTTGACCCTGAACCCTTTAGTTAATGCCCTTGGTATACAGATTCCTTAATTCATATCTTGTTGAAATAAAGATCTTTCACATGTACACTAATGATTCCCAACGCAAATCTCAACCAAAAGTCAACTCAGTACATAACTCATAACCTAAGATCCAAGGATTTACAGTTTTATTTCACCCGAAATCTTCTGATTCACAGCAACCATTTACTAAACCGGGATATAAAACTCCCCAACCCACTGCTGAGACTGCCAGCCTCGTACCTGGTCCAGCCACCAGGTCCCTAAGAGTCCAACTGATAAGGCTACCCTAGCCTATGTATCACTCTATGCCACTCACTAACCATATAATCATCCCACTAAAACCATGATCCAATTCTTTGACCCAACCGGTCTCTACCAGGTGTCACCTGCACTGCCATAATCATACGGGCCTCGTCCACGGGTCTCACCCAGTCTATACCAATGAACGAGCCTTTCCCATGGGTCTCACCCCATCGAGAGTTACATAGGACTAACCTCAACTCGGACTCTAATGGTCATCCTCCTATTATATAGAAATTCCCTCCAAGAATATTTTCCGCCTTTCCTAATGCACGAACTAATCCTCCTTTATACCAATGACCACCTCAACGATGGTCTATCTTAATCTGGTGAATACTACGATCACATCGTAGCCTTACAACATTTCCACAACTGTCTAATATCCTGGTGAATGATACGACTACCTCGTACTCTTACAACACTTCCACACTATCTGCCAATCCAATGAATGTTACCGCCACCTCGCAGTCTTACGACACTTCAATTATGCTATGGTCACCGCCCATGGTCTTACCATACCTCATACCGACCAAAATCGACCTGACTCGAACTCGCGTCCAACTATATCCCAATCAGGTGTTCGGGTCATGCTTTGAACCCCACAGCCTTAATCATACATGATCAAGCAGAGAGGCCTTAACACCACCCTCGACCTGGATCCATCCATATACCCGCCATGCGTCGCAATATATGTGCAACGAAACCCGAATATTCTTCCTTGTGGAATCCTTTGGACCAACGATTCTCCCCCACTTGGGATTGACAGCGTCCTTCCAATCCATAAGATTTGATGGATTTCCAATCCATCTCGCAACCTTGCGATTCAAATTGTTGACATCATGAGCTTACGAATGCCATCTTTCCATTACTATCCAATCTCGATGATCGCACAAATATTAAAATCCAGATGAATACTCCCCGAAATCTCAGCAAGCCCGAGAATCTCAATCACTTCCCATGATACAACACCAAATCCTTAGGTCCTTTATGCTGGTGAAAAAGACTATAAACTGTGACAACCGTCAAAATTTGTGACAGTTTTAGATTTGAATAAACTTAGTTGCACATATGAGCACGACACATACTAGAATTTGTAACTAGGAGCTATGTTATAACCTACTAGAAACTTGGAAACAAGTAGAATCGAAGAATAGTATACTTAGATTTCACATTGGTATATGAATTCTACAACTACTTAACTATAATGACTATCCATATTCGGGTAATTCCTTGAATTGAACATCTTTGCATGAATCATGTAGACACATAATGCACTTGACCTAGAAGTAGAAATTAGGTCAAAGTCTTATAGAAACTTAAGTGAAAGTTGAAACTAGGACTAGTATACTTCATTCATCAAATTCACATGAATCTCAGAACCACTACATAGAATACCAATAAACCGATAAAAAAATTACAAACATTATTTCTAACTTGAAGAAGAGTTATGAAACACTAAAATAGTTTGAAGTCTCAAAATTCAATTACTTTTGATATGCAAGGATTTACAAAATTCCTTAAAGCCCTAAAAGTCCTAAAAACTTAAATTTATGAAGTTTTACATTAAAATCCCATGAAAATTTTTATAAACTATATAATATCAAATTAAAATATTTAAAATGTGGAAATATAATCAAGGAAATTAATTTATTTCATTAACATTAACCTTACTTTTATAAGTTAAAAATCTAAGAGTTTGAACAAATTTTATATAAAATAAACATTTTATATAAATTGAAAGAAATTTTATAAAAATTAAGGAATTAAAAAAAAGAGAAAAAAAAAATCAAATATCCTCTCCTCTCTTCAAATTTCAGAATCCCTCTCTCTCCCCTTATTTCTCCTCCCAAAGTCAATCATTTTCACTTCCAATTCACTCAATCTCCCACTTTTCTCTCTATAAAACTTTGTTCTTCATTTTCTTTACAAATGACGAACCTAAAAGCAATATAAATGGGAGAGATTTTTACATTCAATTCTTCATGAGTTCATAAGCATCTCTATATTTTGGGGGACGATTTTGGTGGAGTATAACCCCAAAGAGGTGACGAGAGAGATGAGTTATCCAGAGACATATAATCTCTCTTTTCTCTCTTTTCTTCTATCTAAAATCCCCTCTCTTTACCTCTATGAATTAGCTCCAAAATCCACGAAATTTCCAGAAAATATCCCTCATTTTACTCAAAAACCTTCATCATTTTAAGTTGATATTCAAGGTAAAATTAATGTCCTTATATTTTCTTTACTTTTCTTTCAAAAATTTCACGTATCTTGCATTTTTTCTCCCTATTCTACACTTTTCTTTAAGATTATTTACATGCATGTTCATGCATGTCGAATTTGATGATGAAGGTTGTAGGATTTCACCCAAAAATAACATGCATGTTGTTAGAAGGTGAAATCCAATGATCAAAACCTAAAGTCAATCCATCAACTTGAGTTTTACAAGTTTTAAAGATTCAAAACCACATGCATTCAAGATTTTCATTTAGAAACATCATTTTGAACAAAATAAGTTCATGCATGGTCTTCAAATCATAAAGCATGTGATGAACATCAAGCTTAAAGGCTTGATTATCAAAGTACATCGTTAAAAATGCTCATAAAGAACTTATTCATAAATAAATATCTAAAACTTATTTTCTTCTCAAATCTGATTTTTCCCAGAATACAAGCAGCAAAGTTAGATGATCTGGAAATTTTCAAAAAATAACTCATTTTTCTAGATTTATTGTAGCTTTTGCAAAAAATAGAGCAATAATTCATATAAAATACTTTTGATGGTTAATAAATTCTGGTGTCACATATGCACTGAGTAAAGACTTTTCATGAAGTTTTATGCATTTCTAAGACTATTTTCTGTTGATTTCTAATCTATTTTTGTTGAAGACAAATAAATATCAAAATACAGTTATGAATATCCAAAGCCATATTTCATAATTTTCCCAAAGAGGTGACGAGAGAGATGAGTTATCCAGAGACATAGAATCTCTCTTTCCTTCTCTCTAAAGTCCCCTCTCTTTACCTCTATGAATTAGCTCCAAAATTCACAAAATTTCCAAAAAATATCCCTCATTTTACTCAAAACCTTCATCATTTGAAGTTGATATTCAAGGTAAAATTAATGTCCTTATATTTTCTTTGCTTTTCTTTCAAAAATTTCACGTTTCTTGCATTTTTCTCCCTCTTCTACACTTTTCTTTGAGATTATTCACATGCATGTTCATGCATGTCGAATTTGATGAAGAAAGTTGTAGGATTTCACCCAAAAATAACATGCATGTTGTTAGATGGTGAAATCCAATGATCAAAACCTAAAGTCAATCCATCAATTTGAGTTTTACAAGTTTTAAAGATCCAAAACCACATGCATTCAGTATTTTCATTTAGAACCATCATTATGAACAAAATAAGTTCATGCATGGTCTTCAAATCATAATGCAAGTGATGAACATCAAGCTTAAAGGCTTGATTAACAAAGTACATTGTTAAGAATGCTCATAACGAATTTATTCATAAATAAATATCTAAAACTTCTTTTCTGCTCAAATCCGATTTTCCCAGAATACAAACAATAAAGTAAGATGATCTCGAAATTTTCAGAAAACAACTCATTTTTCTAGATTTATTGTAGTTTTTGAAAAAAAATAGAGCAATAATTCATATAAAACAGTTTTGATGGTTAATAAATTCTGGTAAAATTCTGGTGTCACATATGCAATGAGT
Source organism: Lactuca serriola (assembly GCF_051521515.1). Taxonomy (NCBI): domain Eukaryota; kingdom Viridiplantae; phylum Streptophyta; class Magnoliopsida; order Asterales; family Asteraceae; genus Lactuca; species Lactuca serriola. Next base: position 53,562,396 of record NC_136415.1, read on the forward strand.
AAAGACTTCTCATGAAGTTTTATGTATTTCTAATACTATTTCTATTGATTTCTAATTTATTTTTGTTGAAGAGAAATAAACAACAAAATACAATTATGAATGTCCAAAGTCATATTTAATAGTTTTTGAATCTGCTAGACATCATAGATACTCCATGAAAAGAATTTATGATTTTTCCAAGACAATTTCTTATTTTTCCCGATTTAATGAATGTTTAAGGGATTAAAATGATGAAAAATAGCTACAGTTATCCAAAAATTATGAAACTTCATCAAAATATCTTATATACTACATATCAATCAGAAATAGAAAGTTTAGTGAATTTTACCTACTGTTTAATATTTTTTCCGAATTAACACTTATTTTAATGAATAAAACAAAGTAAAATAGTTAAGCTATTTGTAAACCAGCTTTGATATTGTTTCCAACTTATATATGTTAAGTAACAGTGTCACAAAATGTTTGGTGAATTTTATAAACCGATTCCTATTTATTCTGATTTTTGCTATAATAAATACACAAAAAGCATAAAATCGGGTTAAACTATTTGAAAATCAATTTTAGTATTTTTCCCAGTTTATATACATTATATAACAGTTTTACAAAAAGATTGGGAATTTTTATTAACTGTTTATTTATTTTTTTCACAATTTTATGATATTTTCAAGGAATTAGATGGTGGAAAAATGGTTAAACATATTTAAAAAGCATGAAAATTACAAGAGGGCTCTAAATTATAGTTAGAATTGAATTGTAAAGTTCGGAAATTTTTAGAACTGATATGATTTATTTTTGGATTTTTAGTTTGTAAAGCCTTTCCAAAAGTGCTAAAATGCATTTCAAACAATTACACACAATGGGATTTGTCACTTGCAAATGTTAATAAGTCAATTGGTATATGGAAATCTGAACTTTTAGAGAAGTATTTGCAATTTATACAAAACCTAATTTTGACACAATAATGGCATAATTCTATTATAGAAATTAAGTATACTAGTGTTAGATTTTCGACTAGAGACTTACTAATATGTAACCTTATCATAGGGAATCGGTAGTAGGACATGAGGGAAGTTAGCTCAAGGCATCACAAATACCTTCACATATCATTGTGAGTATTCACGACTCCCCTTATTTTCGGTTTTAAATGTTTTGGGGTGGAAAATCATTTCCAAAAAATGTTTATTGTTCGTTGTATTTAATTTGACTTGTATCAAACTTGGTTGCTATATTTTGTTGTGTATGTGTATGCTATTGTTAATTCATGAGTCCTTATCACGTTTAAGTCCCTGGAATCAGTTCACACAACTCATTAAATCATTTGACACAATGGTCATCATGGATAGCGCTATTAAGAGGTAGACAACTCCTCACTCGCACGATTCGCTTGAGTGCATTTTTACCATTATTTCTCCCTATGTTAGCGATAGACGTAGCATTCAAGAGGGCATTTGGTCTTAGGCTTGGGTTGTGAACTCATGATTTGATCACTACGCACATACAAACTTTGTTTCTCAATATAGCAACGAACTTTTATTACTGGAAACTTATTTACTTGTCTTAGCAATGACTTGTTTGCTCATTGTAGCAGCAAACTTGTTTTCTCTTTGTAGCAACGAACTTGTTTGCTCTTTGTAGCAGTGAACCTGTTTACTCATTTGAGCCACGAAATTTGTTTTTCATATTAGCAACAAACTTCTATTTATGGTAACTTTATTACTCGTTTTAGCAACGAACTTCTATTCATGAAAACTTATTTACTTATTTTAGCAATGAACATTTGTTTATGGAAACTATTATCAATATTCTGATTATCATGACTTCAAACTATATTATGTTATAAACCTGTGAGTACTCACCAACTATTTTTATAGTTAACGCTTGTTTTACATGTTTTTTTTAGGAATTCCCTAGTAAAAGGCATGTAGAGACACAACACTTGTAGGAGCATTTGTATGTGTTGTCTTTCAAATAAATTGTAATTTATTTTAAAAAGTTGTTCAAACTCATTGTAAATTGTAATGCTTTTTAATACTATGGTTGGTGTTGTCTTTTAACTTTTTCTATGAGACCCTTTGTACTGCCACGCCCCGTATTTCCGCTTTAGCGGGGTGTGACATAACCCTTGACCGGAAATGGTGAATCTTCACTCCAACTTCCCGTTCCCAAAAGGATCTCTACATTCTAACCATATTCAACCTTCGTGATTATGACATTCCTTTGGCACATCCAATAACCAAGCAACCCCTACAATTGTCGCCTTCATCTTCTTGCTACCGCTCCTTCCCTAGCAACGGTAATGATTTGGACCCTGAGGTCCTCCCATAGATGGCTGCTGATCCTACCAGAATAAATGCTAACAATTTTGAACTCCGACTCTGCTGATGAACTATTTCTTCTTATTTGACCGTTGATCTTCCAAACAATATCCTTGAATTGACCCTATCAAAGAACCGGAACAACAACCGAACAACTGAATCCCGCTCAACAAGATACGACCCTCTAATAATTATTGGCATGCAGATATGGCATATAACAGTTCTTGACGATATAACTCAGGAGATAACATAGAACCGAACCAAAGATAATGCTTACCCATACCAATACAAGATTCCAAGGCAAATATAAAATACTGATAATAAGCATGAAGGAAGCAAAAGATAACATATCCGCAACAACATCTGATGAAACTCTGGCATCCACTTACTGGAACTTCAATGCTCGGTTCTTCGCTACTGGGGCTCATGTTGTACCCTCACGAATGCCAGATCCTCAAAGTAATTGGATCAGGTACACTCACTGCTCCAACCCTCAACATCGGACAGTCGGTCTTTTGTGGCCCACCTAAGTGTAGTGCAAACACATCGGAACCTACCCACGGGGTAATCCCTACTAAAATGACCCATCAGACCAAAACTGAAGCATCCTCGACCTGCCTCCCGACATCCTCCCACATGGGTCCTCCCATACTTGGCACAACGACTCCGACCCTGATGGCCTCCCAAAAATGAATCCTGAGTCATGGGCCTCTTCACCTAGCCAACTGAAAACTGAGTCTGCTCTGACTTCCTTTTCTCGAGGTGCTCCAAATCAATCTCATGTTCCTGACTCTCACACCCTGACAAACTCACAAACTCCTTGATGACATCCCTCAGCATGTCATGATACCTTACCTTCTTCATCTCCTTATCCACTAACTATCTCCTACTATAAATGAGGTCCTCCTTCCCAAAGGACTCGGGAGCTCCATAAGCACATAACTCATGGAAGAAAAGAGTGCGAGCTCCAACAATAGCCATAATCTCAGTGCGGAATGCGCCCAGACGCTCATCCAAAATCTCCATAATCGCCTACTTGACCGTAACAAAGATCACAAGAGTCTTCTCCAAAATGTCATGGATGATCTTCGATGAGATAAACTCTACATCCGCTCATCAATCGGCTCAGTGCCTGTACTTGAGCCTGAACCAAAACCTGTACCTGAACCTCCTCTTAGTGTGCTCATTGCCATACCGAGACAAAACAATCATACCAATAATTAGAACATACCCAAGAATCCACATCCCACAACTTTCCTATATTCTCCAAGACTCTCCTCAAATTTGAGTATGGATCATGTGCTTTCAGTAGTACGGGCCCAATACTACCTTCCACACCTACCCATACTTTCCTCAAGAATCATCCTAAATCCTCTAAGTCGCCTTCTCAAACTGATACTCCAGATACTCACTAAGCAGCGTAAACAAATAACTACAATACACCCTAGGCTCTTCCAGGTTCCCGGACTCACCTTGCCATCAACTGCTGAAGAGCTCCTAATAGTGTCAATTAACCACCTCATGAATGCAATCACATGCAACAAAGATTAAATAACCCTTCGAGTAAAAGACTCATCCTTATAACGGTTGGACTCAGAAAAGAGCATTCACTTTGTATTTAACCTATGCAACATGTGCCTTGACATATTTACTTTGTAGCTAACCCACATCACTGGGAGTCATACAGAGCACAAAGCAAACAATATTCAGGGAACGGAAAATCTAACCAGCGTACCAACTAATCAAGCCATTATATTAAATTATCTTAAAACCATACTAGCATGCAACTCTAAGAGCTCAAACAATCAGCCATATAAAGGCATCTCTCCTAACATGAATTCCTAAGCAGAACCTTAGCCCTAATCTAGCATGCAATTCTCATAACATATACATAATAAACATGTATGGGCATTCTGGGAATCACTTACTTGAGCTTGGCTTTGCACGGATCACACCCCTCTCTTTTATTAGAAAATACTTTAATAAAACTTTTATTCTATGAAAATTTTACCAAACCCTCAGTTTGAGTTTAGACATGCCCGAGAGTATGCACGAATCCTTTAAACTAAGGATTTGATACCAGCTTGTAACGTCCCAAAAATTACGAGGTAAAAAATTCATTTTTAATCCAATCAAAATGCTAATTATCTTTTATCCAAACATTCATTATCCTTTTTCTAATTATACAAAAGTATTTCATAAAAAATAGTTATCAGAGTACAATCCCAAAATCATCCTAATGCGGAAACATGAGTGGATGCGCTACGATCAAGCCATGCCCTTCTCTTTCGAACTGAAAGTACCTAAAAACGTAACCATAAAACCTTAAGCACAACGTTTAGTGAGTTCCCAGAAAATACAACATACCATACAAATATATAGCCAAGCATATCTGGGTGCTTGCAATCCCCTTCGATCTATTTCAACCGGATACCGGGTCTATTTCACCCTTACCACTACCATACATATCAAACATATAGTGGGTCCCGCCCGACATCGAGCCCCGCTCAGTATACAGAAACTGTCAGTCATCAGGCCCCGCCTGGTATACATATAAACATATAATCATACAAACACATGTGATAATCACAAAGATAATAGAATATAGTATAGTCATAAAGCCCCGCCCAATATACCAACACATGACACATGCAAGAGTTACGCAAACATCTAGCATCCCAACATAATAAATCATAGGCCGACACTGGTGCCTTCGATACGCTACACATAGTGAGGAAACTCACCTCAAGCTGCTGAATCACTCGAATAAATCTCTGGTTGCTGGTCTGGAAAATCCTCGCGCTATCAATATCAATATCATCCAATTCTAAATTGGGTCTCAACTTATAACCAAAGTCTAAGCTACTTAGCCCATAACCAAGGTAAAATACCATTTTACCCATTATCTAACTTGGCCCAAATCCAAAGCCCAACTCAACCATTCAAAAGGCCCAAAACCTAATGACAACCCAAGGCCCAAATATGGCCCAATCTTCCAAATTGGGCCCAAAACCCATCATGTTCTAAAATCCATGGAAGCCCAACATGCTAGACCAAAGCCCAAATCAGAATTCCAATGCCCAATCATGCCCAAAATTACAAACCAAAACATTTTCCCAATACCGAAAACATCAAGCCCAAGGCCCATTTGCTGAGTACGCAGGGAGTACTTAGCTCGTACACTTAGCGTACTCCTTCTAGGGCTAGTATGTGCAACGTACCAGATGGGTACGCCCAACGTACTCCCCAGTCTGCCATCCCACTCCATTAACCACATAATTGGTTAATCCTTTCCTCCAAACTCACATATTTGATCCCTAAAGGAGACGTATCACGTAAATCTGGAACTTTACATACATACATGGCTTAATTGGGCTCAATAGCTCAAAAAGTGCTTAACAAATGTCTTAATACATGCATGGGTCCAAATACTCCATGAAGTTGACATTTTTATGAATATGGGGACTGATGGGAGCTAAGATGTAGCATCCATTGCCTATAGAGTAGATTTAAAGCTCACCTTTATCACAAAGGGCTCAAAAAGTGCACAAAATGATCCATGAACTAGATCTAACATATAAGAGCATAAAGATGTAAACTTTTTACCTTAAAAATCTTCCAAATATGGAAATGATCCTGGATCCACAAGCTCAAGTAATTCCATCAAGTGGTACTCTTCTTCTTATCCTTCACAGATCACCAATAAACACTCTTCAAGCTCAAAACTCACCAAAACACTCAAGGGTTTTATTTTAGGGGTCAAGGAGAGGTGGAAGCTAGTTCAACATGTCCAATTGAGGCCATAATGAGGCTTCAATATGGTGCAACACCTAAAAATTAAGGTTTTCCTTAGCCTCACGTACGCCCAACGTACTCCACGTATGCCCCGCATATGTGGTTAAGACCCGCGATCAAAAATTGAACTCGTACGCCCAACGTACTCTAACTTTTCTGAAGTTGGAAAATCTGCCCCCTAGGGACAAATTTTACAAACCATTAACACAACAAGGGTCTAAACTGAAAAGTACTTTGAAGCGGGTGTTACATATTGAGTTCCCCAAATGCCAGATACCACACATATCATGCATACACATAGACCACAGGCCCCGCCTGACATCGGGTCCTACTTGGTACATTCATCACGCCTTGCCTGGCATCGGGCCCCGCCCGACATACATACAAACATAAACAACACAAGAAATAATCACATAGACAACTAGGACCCTACATAATGTACAATGGGCCTTGTCTGACAGCCATCGGGCCCTACCCGACATTAGGCCCCGCCAGGAAAAAATCTGTAAGTAACATGAGATGGGCCCCACCCATTCATACTCATCAGGCCCCACCCTGTACACATAAAGACATATAAAATACATGCAAGAATCACTAAGATGGATAGCATACAATACACTCATCAGGCCCCGCCTGACATAATATCCCGTCTGGTATACATATCACCTATCACACATGCAAGAGTCACACAGACAACTAGCATCCTAATCATAATAAATCATGGATCGGAATTGGTGCCTTCAACCCACCAAACACAGTGAGGAGACTTACCTGAATCATGAGGTCAACTAAACCACATATCACAACCACATAACCATGCTAAAACTCACATATAAAATCATAGAAGGTCTACCCTTAGTATGAAAACCTGAATCCGACCATTTGGTCCAAAAGGGTCAACCCAAAACAACAAGTCAACGATCGACATACCAACAGTTGACCCTCATGTCGTGACTAGCCCTTGGTCACGTCATGAGAATACACTATGACAGATTCTAGCTCCAACTCACACCAACTCAGCAACTCGAATGAACCGACTCAAAAGCAGTCCTCACGATGTGAGCCTTCCTTGGTAACGTTGTGAGCTTCAAATGGTTAAGTTTTTGAGGAAAAATCATTCTCACATCGTGACACTCCATGTGTCACATCGTGAGCATAGTTTGCTGCCATATCCAAATGTTTTGTGTCCTTAATCCATTAAGTCTTCAACCCAACTCTTTCATAAGCTAAAGGGGACTCCAAAGGTCAATAAAAATGATTACTTGATGGACATGCATGCCCCATGCATGTCCTAAACCCAACTTAGATCAAAATGACAAGAAATGGCCCTAAACTCATACAAGATTCATAGATCACAACTAAACCTCATATACATAAGATATGATGCTCAAGGGACCCTTAGAGGCCATAAAGTTGCTTACTTTAGGGTTCTCCTCCATGAAAACCGTCATAATCATGAAGGAAAAGGGACAAGAACCTAGATCTAGTAACTTAAACTCTTAAAGGTTGAATCTTGGACACTTACGAAGTCTAGAGTGCCCACAAGATGATGATAATGAAGCTTCCTTGTTGGACCAACACTCTAGAACATCTTCTTTTCCTTCTTCTATCCACCAAAACACCAAAATGTATCCAAAACCACCAAAAAGGATTAGGGTTAGGGTTTTATGAGTTGGAGGGAGGTGGAGGCTGAGAAATGAACCCTAAAACCATGTTAAGGGGGTTTAAATGCATGGGAAACCCTAAAAGTTTGTGGGATTGGGCTACACCAACTCTCACAGTGCTGCATAACAATTCACATTAACACATCTCACGTCGTGAGCCTCTTATTCCTCACATCGTGAGCCTCCTTTTTCTTTAAAAATCTAACCTTTTGACCCTTGAAACCCTAATTCGATTCGTCCAGGAAAATGGATGTTAAAACCTTCCCCCACTTAAATTAGATTTCATCCTCGAAATCAGTCCGTACCACCCTCCTTATATTCCAGACAACTTGGGCAACTCTTCGACAACCCCGGTACGAACTAAGGAATCCACTCATGCATACATTAGCCTTCAAAAACTGAGCATAAAATCTTCTAACCCTAGATTATCTTGTTGTCTCACAATTTCATTTCTGGTGCAACCGAGGCCTTTTGGTCTCATACTTACCTACCAATTAACCGATATACCGTATTTTCCAATTGGTTGCTGAGGCTGATAGACTAACACCATCGCACCTCGTGACTCCTGAACAAAGGTGTATCTGGAAAGATTTGTCCTAGCTCGCTTGCCATAACGGCTCCAACATCCCTCCTGGTCCAACCAAGGATAACATAACAAACCATTAATCACAATCGAAACCTTCACTTGAGATCTAATGGTGACTTCCGAATGCAAGTCCCACCCCTAAGTGCCAGACCAAACTAAAACTCACATTCCGATAATCAAAAGGATTTGCAGATTCAATCCTTCTGAGATCTCCTGCGCCCATGGTGACCTCCCACTGAACTAAGATGTAAACTCCCAAATTATTCTCGAAAACTGATCATCACACACTTGGTCCCGCCACAAGGCTTCGACTAAAAGTCTAATGATAAGGGCTACCCTAGCCTAACCATCACACGAATACCAACCATTAACCACAGAGTCATCTCACTCTAAACGTGATCTAATACCTAGTCCAAGCCAATTTCCATTGGGTCTCACCCATTCCATCACAATGGGCCTTGCCCATGGGTCTCACCCAATCTACACAATCTAACGGGCCTCGCCCACGGGTCTCACCCAATCGTGTGCTATACAAACCTAACCACGCCTCAGATCCCACAATCCTCATAACAAAACACAGAGAAATCCTCCGACAATACTGTCTGTCTCGCCCCAAGCATATGCTAATCCTCTTTCAGCCCAACGACCACACCTACTATGGGCTACCTCATTCTGGTGAGTGCTACGACTACATCGCAAACTTACAACATTTCCCTGACATCCTAACATCCTTGCGTACACTACGGCTACCCCGTAGTCTTACAACACTCATACATCTTCCTATTAACCTTGTGAATGCTATGGCTGCTCCGTAGTCTTATGAAATTTCCATACTGCCATGGACCCACCTAGGGTCTTACCTTATATCTACCATACCAACCATAATCATCATGAGTCAAACCTGCATCCAATGAAACCCCCAATCAGGTGTTCGGGTCATGCTTCGAATCCTAAAGGCTTCATCAGACAAGAACAGGCAGAGAGGCTCTAATACAACCATCCACCTGAATCCATCCACATACCCACTATACATCATTATTGAAGCGCAATGAAACCTGAATATCCATTCTTGTGAAACCTTTAGACTGAACGATTTCCCCCCACTTTTATTCGACTGTGCTCTTCCAATCCACAAAGAATTTAATGGTTTACCAGTCCATCTCACAACCTTACGATTCAAATTGTCAACAACCTAAGTTTACAAGAACTAGCGTTCCATTACTAGCCAATTTTAACGATCACACACACATTCTAAATCCTGCTGAATACTTCTTGAAATCTCATCAAGTTCAATAATCCCAAACACTTCCTATAATACAACTCCAAATCTTTAAGTCATTTTAGCTCGTGACAATGAACTATAACCCTTAACAGGAATGGACGGATCTCCAATCCACTACCCACTCATCGAAGAATCTCTATATTTTAACCATCTTCCCTAATATCGGTAGCGATCGGACCCCAAGGTCCTTCCATAAATATCTTTCATCCCTACCGTGTGACACAACACTTCAAAACTCTGACTTTATAGTTGAGCTTACCACTCTAACCCTAACTGTTGATATTCTAAGCGGTACCCCTAAATTTCTTTCCCTAATAAATCACAAAAACTACTTGACAAGCCAACTCCAACTCCACTAGATGTGCCCCACTCCTAACACTCGACATGCAGATATGGCATATAATAATCTTTGATAATATCAACCAGGCAATTACAAAGAATATAAACCGAAGACAATGCCATACACATACTATTACATGATTCAAGGGTACATATATACGAATAATAAGGTACGAGGAAAACAAAGGATAACATACCCACGACCTGTCCCCCGACATCCTCCTTCATGGGTCCTCCCACACTTGGCACAACAACCCAGGCCCCAATGGCCTCCCAACATGAATCTTGAGTCTTAGGCCTTTTCCCCCGACCCACTGCAACCTGAATCTGCTATGACCTACTCTTTCTATGGTGATCCAAATCGATATCATGTTCTCGAGTTCTACCAGTCATATCATTCAGGGTTTCGCACCTTGACAAACTCACAAAGTCCCAAATGTAATCCCTCATCATATCATGATACCTTACCTTATTCATCTCATCGTATGCTTCATACTGTGGAACCAACAATACCCTTTCCCTGAACTTGGCATTGATCTCTACCATAGTCTCAGTCGCCCGACAAAGGTCCTGAAACTCCCTTGACAATTGCTGCACCTCAATAGCTGGTGCAAACTATGCTCTGATCCAGGTCACAAACTCATCCCAACTCATCGTCTCCAAGTACTCACAAAACAACATATCCTTCAAGTAACAGACTCAACCCTACAACAGTTAGACTCAAACGAGAGTTGTGCAATAGAGTCAAATCCATCACTCTGAGATTACTTAACATTTTCAACATGTGACATGACATATTCACTTAATAGTTATCTCACATCACCAAGAGTTCCACAAAGCATAAAACAAGAAACATTCGTGCAGTAACACTCCAAACCATAGAACAAACAAGGAACATCCAAAGCTCACTTACTACAACCCGTGCTAAGAACTTCCATTCTCACTGTAGGTTGCCTTATGCATTCAAATTATATATAATATAGGATCAAATAGAATGTCAAATAAAAGACTCTGCCTTAGGACCACAACCAAACGAGGAACATGAAATAAGGCCAAATCAGTCATTTTAAGGTTATATGATCCTAACCGCATACAATTTTTAAAGAATACACTTAGCGATTACTTCTGCCAATACAGATTTCCAAATATATCATAACATTCGATCCTCTTAGGCTACATGGCGTCACATATCAGGCCAATCCATCTAATCATCTGTAAATTCATTTTAGCATGCAATTCCATAAGCTCAAACAATCAGGCATATAAAGGCATCTCTCCTAGCATGAAATCTTGAGCAGATCCTTAGCCCAAATCTAGCATGCAGTTCTCATAACATAAAATCATAACAAACATGTATGGGTATTATGAGAATCACTTAATTGAGCTCGGCTGATTTCACGCACCACACCCCTTTCTTTTATTAGAAAATCCTTTAATAAAACATTTATTTTAAGGAAAAACTACAAAACCCTCAGTTTGAGTTCGGACACACCCGAGAGTATGCCCGAATCCCTCAAACCAAGGCTCTTAAACTAACTTGTAACGTCCCAAATTTTGTAAGGTTAAAATTTCATTTATAGTTCACCATTAACACTATTTAACCATTTCAATCATTCAAAAGTATATCCGAGTAAAATAATTATCAGAGTAACATTCCCAAAATCATGAAGTACGGAAACATGGGTGGATGCAGTGCAGTCACGTTGGTTCCTTCCCTTCTATACCGAAAGTCGCTGAAACCATAAACATAAACTCGTAAGCACAAAGCATAATGAGTTCCCCAAATACCACATACCACACATATCATGCATGAAGGGTTTTGAGCATTCTAACACTCCTAAGGTGTTCATGCAACCCTAGAAACCTTGGATCTATGTTTGGCGAAGATACATGCAAAATTGATTTTCCAAGGTTCATAATCCTATATAGCATACATGGGGAACTTTTAAACATAAAATTTAGTAAGAAAACATACCTTTTAGTACTTTGGATTCCTTGAGAACTTTGTGAGCCTAGCACCCCAAGTGTGATGCCTCAAATGTTTCACACAACACCAAATGCACTTGGAATAAACTTGAGAGAAATGTCACACTACTAGAAATCGGCTAGCCCTCTTCTTTCTTACTTAAGTATCGGTTTTGGTGAACATAAGGATCCTTATATAGTGTGTTACAATTAGGTTTACACCATGTAAACCCTAATTGTCATGAATTTTCATTTCCATGACCCATGGGTTCAATACACACCATGGAGCATCCTATGGGTTTTAGCCCAACTTGATAATCCATGAACCATTAGCCCACTATATAAGTATGAATGATTTACACAATCAACCCATAGATTTAATTACTATTCTTTTGATCACTTAATTAATTCCAAATTAATTATTGATCAATACTAATTAAATAATATTATTAATATATTAGAACTTATAATATATTAATAAACCATACGTGTTATTTCTCTCATTTTAGTCTATCCAAATGCATGATGCCATGCAACCCAAATGGACCATGCCAAACCGGGCCAAGTACATACCAGAAATAGTTATGGACTTAGACACCTTATCCAACAGTCTCCCACTTGGATAAGTCTAATAACTATAACTACAAGTATGACTTCAGGAACCGATCAAGAATCGTAGCTCTTTCAAGGTCTCTAGGAACTGAGATGATGATGATACGCCATTTAAGATAAGTGATCATATAATCCTCTATTCTAGATATCATCCGGATAAATACATGGAACATTGTCTTACTTATTATCCAACAGTTTGTTTCTTGATTTCTGATTTGTTTGACAAAGAACTTAATCGAACACATCAATTTAGTTCTGACCGGGCCCCGCACATAGGTCAAAACAAAATCATCGAGGGTCCAAATATCGCTTCTAATCCAAGAAGGAACAGATAAACTTTGACTCATATGCTTGTTCTATTACTTGTTGAATTATACACAAAGGCATGTTTTATAACATCGAGTTACCAATGCATTTTCGTACAATCAATGCATAACCAACTCATAGGCAACAATTCATATCTCTAGGTTTGAAGACTTATATGATATTACCGTCTCACGATCACTCGAGATAAATTCCATGAGGTGATACCAGTGAGCATGGGTTGAATCCAATACTCAGAACTTATGAGCACTCATGAGTGTTGTAGCCATGTCCAACATCTTAGACCTCTACAACCAACTCATGACAGTCTTGATTCATATCTACTTCCGACATATGACCGATTGTGGAGAATTTGAATAATATGTAATACATAACATAAATATTCTGGAAGTCAAAACATGCAAAGGAAATAATAGTAAATAATTGACAAAAGATAGCAACACTTTACTCATAATAAACACAACTTTTATTCATCATCAAATGTCAATTACACTTTACAAATTTCAGAGCTATCTAACTATTAAAACTAATATCATCCTTCAAACCTATGCGCCTCGCATGCTGAAGATGCTTAACCCTACCCAATCCCTTCGCCAGGGGATCTGCCGGGTTCTCATCCGATGATACCCTCTTTGCCATGAGGAGTCCTTCTTCTATTCGATGTCTGATGAAATGATATTTTTTGTCGATGTGTCTGGATCTCCCGTGATCCCTTGGTTCCTTGGCTAAGGCAACTGCACTTTCACTATCACAGAAAATCTCTATCAGATCCTTAATAACTGGTACAACTTCAAGGTCTCCAATGAAGTTCTTTAGCCATATAGCCTCCTTTGCTGCCTCACTTGTTGCTATATACTCTGATTCGCAAGTTGAATCAGCCACTGTCTCATGCTTGGAACTTTTCCAAGTAATTGTCCCTCCATTCAAGGTAAAGACCCAGCCTGACTGAGAGCGGAAATTATCCATATCAGTTTGGAAGCTAGCATCACTATACCCTACAACTCTCAAGTCATCACTCCCACCGAGGTTAAGGACCCAGTCCTTAGTCCTCCGCATGTACTTGAGGATATTCTTTACCACGGTCCAGTGAGCCTTGTGAGGATTCCCCTGATATCTTCTAACCATGCTCAAAGCAATGGGTACATCAGGACGAGTACAAGTCATAGCATACATGATCGAGCCTACAATGGAAGCATAAGGTACTCGACTCATTTATGCTATCTCAGCCTTGGTACTCAGGCTTTGAGTCTTACGTAATCTGGCGTTACTATGGATAGGTAACTCTCCATTCTTGGAATCCTGCATGTTGAACCTATTCAACACCTTATACAAGTAGGTACTCTGACTAAGTCCAATTAGTATTTTACTCCGGTCTCTCAGAATCCTTATCCCTAGAATATAGGTAGCTTCTCATAGGTCTTTCATAGAGAAACACTTCCCAAGCTAGGACTTCACTTCCTGCAAGGTTGGGATGTCATTTCCTATGAGTAGTATGTCATCCACATACAGTACCAAAAAGCTAACTATACTCCCACTAGCCTTGACATATACACAAGATTCATCTTCACTCCTCGAAAATCCAAACTCATTGACTTTCTCATCGAAATAAAGAGTCCATTTGCGAGGTGCTTGTTTCAATCCATAGATGGATTTCTCAAGCTTACACACTCTATTAGGTTACTCTATACTGACAAAACCCTCTGGCTGACTCATGTAAACATCCTCAGCCAACTTTCCATTAAGGAAAGCAGTTTTGACATCCATTTTCCATATTTCATAGTCATGAAATGCAACAATGGCTAACATAACCCTAATAGACTTAATCTTTGCTACCGGTGAAAAGGTCTCATCATAATCAACTCCCGGAGTTTGAGAAAATCCCTTTGCAACCAGCCGCGCCTTGTAAGTGTGTACATTACCATCCATGCCGGTCTTCTTTTTGAAGATCCATTTGCACCCAACTGTCTTGCGACCTGGTACATTGTCAACCAAGTTCCAAACTTGATTGTCATACATGGACTGTATCTCGCTGTCCGTTTCCTTTTTCCATTTAGCAGACTCGGAGCCTGCCATGGCTTCCGTATAGCTGTTAGGTTCATCTAGACTTACCAGTGTCTCATCACTGACAAGTGTATCACCTTCCGCAGTAATATGGAAACCATAGTAATTCTCAGGTGCATTCCTAACTCTCGTGGAATGACTTAGTGGTACAGACTCGCCAATTGGATCAACATGAGTTTCCTCCTCAGGTTGACTGCTAGGGTTTGAAGTTCCTTCACCACTTGACTCTTGAATTTCTTCGAGGTCAATTTGCCTCCCACTGTTTCCTTGGCTTATGAACTCTCTCTCTCTCTCTCTCTCTCTCTCTCTCTCTCTCTCTCTCGAAAGACACCCCTCCTTGCTACAAAGACCGCATTCTCACTGGGTCTGTAGAAGAGGTATCCAAAGGATTTCTGTGGATAGCCATTGAAAATACACCTCTCACTTCGAGGTTCGAGCTTATCGTGAGTCTCACGCCTCACGAACGCCTCGCAACCCCAAATCATGATGTGGTCTAGACTAGGAACTTTTCCAGTCCACATCTCATGAGGATTTTTGGCAACTTTCTTTGTAGGGACTAGATTAAGGATATGGACGGCAGTCTCTAAGGCATACCCCCATAATGAGATTGCTAACGAAGCTCGACTCATCATGGAACGAACCATGTACAACAAGGTTCGATTACGCCTCTCAGCCACACCATTCAACTATGGCGTCCTGGGTGGTGTCAATTGTGAGACAATCCCACATTCCTTAAGATAGTCGAGGAACTCTATGCTAAGATACTCACCACTACAATCGGATCGAAGCATCTTAATGTTCCTGCCCAATTGGTTCTTGACTTCTTGTTTAAACTCTTTAAATCTTTCAAAAGTCTCTGACTTATGCTTGATTAAGTAGACATAACCATATCTACTATAATCATCTGTAAAAGTCACATAATAACGATTAGCATCCCTTATGGAAGTTTTGAAGGGTCCACACACATCTATGTGCACTAGGTCCAACAAACCTTCACCCCTTGCACAAGAACCAGTAAAGGGTGACTTTGTCATTTTTCCAAGTAAACATGATTCACAACTATCATCTGAATTTAGGTCAAATGACTCCAAGACTCCATCCCTTTGGAGTTGGCCTATTCGTTTCTTGCTTACATGTCCAAGACGATAATGCCATAATGATGCTTTATCCAAGTTATTATTATTAGAAGAATCAATACACAACACATTATTTCCTAGGTTATCTACAACAGACACAACTTCATACACACCATGATGATTTTCTTATCAATCATCTATGTTTTTTTTTCTTTTTCTTTTTTCAATTTTTATTTTCCAGCCGTACATACATGGGTTTAAGCCTAGAAATATCATTAAAGCCGCAACATTTTCAAAATATATCTTGTCATTTATCCATTCGCACACTAACGACATTAACTAATATGTTTTCTAAAATATTTGTGTCCTTTATCTATTCCCACACTAACAATATCAACTCAATTATTTTAATCTTTCAATCATCTAACACATATTATACATGAATATTAGACTTACTAGTTGTGGGATCCATGTATTATATGAGTTAATTTAAAAAAAAAGTTAAATATAAATGTCAAAATATTTGAGAACTTTGAATTTATAAGAAAAAAAATAATGAATTATTATAATGTAAATATTTTTTATCTTTTAAATTTAAAGAAAGAAAAGAAACTAATGAGCTTTAATTTTGGAATTTTGAAATTAAAAGACAAGTTTATTAATGAAATTAATATCCATTTATTGCTACATTTATTATAATTATTACATTAAAATATTATATAGAATTTAATAAAATAGAAAAACTCATAAAATAACATGTGGAAAAAAAATTCAAAATAATCACAAAATGAAATTTAACAAATTAAATAAAAATGTGACAAGTGAAAAAAAAAACCTTTATTTATTAGAGAGGTTATGCAATATGGTATAACTCTCAAAAGAAAGTTGTAGTTGAATGAATTTTATATTATATTTATTAGTCGTTATTTATTTGTAAAACAACAAATTTTATTTAAGAAATATTTTACATTAACGACTAGTTAATTTTGATATATAAATACTAAGAAATTATCAAATGCTATTGAAGAAATGATACGTCAGGAATTTCAAAGAAAGGAAAATGATTTAATAGGGTAATATATTTTGTCTTGGAAGTGCAAATTCGAGTTGGGAGAAAACAATCATAAATAATCTCATTGTTTACTATGGAGATAGATAAAATTAAAATCGAAGACATCTTATTGTTGGAGAAAACTAAGGGTACTAACATTATTTGACCGATACGTGAATTATGTTACTAATATAAATGAGAGACAAGCCACGTATGAAATCATCTTATTAATGATTGTCCCACATATGATGTCATTTGAGCAAAACCTAAAGAAAATCGATCATAAGGACTTATTTTGCAACAAAAAAACATTAATGACTAAATGTTTATAAATTGAGAACTTAACATGAAGTAGCCGATTATAAGAACTGAACCAGTACAAAACAACAAATTAAAAGACTTATTTTACACAAAAAAATAATAATAATAAGGACTAAACGTGTACATAACGAAAACTATGTTACCCTATTAATTCATTTTCCCTTCAAGGAATTACGGGAAGAATATCGAGATTAAAAGCCAAAGAAATTGGTGGTTATGTGGACACAAAAATTAAAGTATTTAAAAAACGATTGAAATTAATTTGGTTTTTTAGTTAAATACTAATTGTTGTGAAATAATTACATTTCATAAATGTTTTGATTTAATTAAATAATAAATTAATTATATCTCTAACTAGAAGAAATAAAGAGAGAATGTGAAAAGGGTGAAAATTGGTTTAATTAAGTAATAAATTAATTATATCTCTAACTAGAAGAAATAAAGAGAGAATGTAAGAGGGGTGAAAATGAAGCAAAGTTGATAGTTGAGGTGATGAAGAAGAAAATATGTAAGGAAGATTGAAGATCTGCGGCTGAGCGCCTTCAAAAACAACGGGACACCTCTCCCCCAGCCCCTCCACCTCTCTGATTTTTTAAAGTTCAGTCCTTCGACTTTTCAACCATCAGACCGTAGCCCATTATTTTTTCTGTCTCCCCAATTTTTAAGAGACCTAAAAGATGGCCCTCTCCGCCTTTCAACCCAAGTAGGGGTGAGCAAATCCAAACCAAGAAACCGAGAAACCGACTAAAGCCGAGAAACCGAAACCGAAGCAAAACCGACAGTTAGGGTTTGAATTTTTTAAAAACCGAAAAATCGGGTTCGGTTTCGGCTTTTACCCAGAAACCGACCCATCCAACCCATACTTAAAACCGACAAACCGTCCCAAGAAACCGACCCATCCAACCCGAGAAACCGACCCATATTTGTTTGTTTTTTGGTTTTAATAGACTATTACGGGCTTTAGTTGTAACTTGTCATAGACTATTTGTTGTAAGACTCATGTTTTTTGAAGTATTTAAATTAAATTTGGTGTTTTTTGAAGTATTTAACTTGTTGCTTTATTTTTGGAAAATGTGTTAAAACCCAAAACTTGTGAATATATGGGTTGAACCCAAGAAACCGAAAAACCGCCCAAACCGACCTCAGAACCCGAGAAACCGAACCGACCAGAAACCGATCATATTGGGTTCTAAAAACCAGAAACCATTGGGTTGGGTTTGAGTCTAAAACCGACCCAAACCGACTCATGCACAACCCTAAACTCAGGGTCTCCATTTTTTGGATGCGAGCTCTCCGATTTATTAAAAATCATTATTTTTGAATTGTTCCAATCTATTTTTAGCTCAAACTCTTTTACCTCTACGTTATTACTATAAATTACATCTCTCTACACCCAATAACTCATTGTTTTAACAATTTTGAAGGTGCAATCAAGCAAGAATCTTTGGAGGTCAATCATCAATTAATTGTTTATTCGGTTCAAGTATTTTGTCTCTTTTTATTATGTTTTTACATGTTTTCAAGATCAATATGTTGTGTTTTTTCATCAAGATGAATGGATAAATTCTTTAAGATTACTTTTGGTAAGGTTTTACGATGTTAGGATGAGCATACTTATATTATTACCTTTACTCCAAACAATTTCTAGTATTATTATATTTTTTCTCCGTTGATCATTTGAATAATAGTACTTGATTTTGTGCTTTATTCTCTTAGATTGTTATTTTAATTTAGATAGTGTATTGTCAATATATGTACTATAATGATTTCAATTAGTGTAGAAATGAAGGCGATCTATTGAATCAACATAAATATTTATAAGTTTTAATATTGAATACGAAATATTCTGATGGTTTAGTTGTAATACATGATATTCTCAAACTATTAGTTGTGTCTAATCCAATAGACGTAAGGACTAAGATAACTACTTAGATCAATATATTGTGTGTCCAAAATTATATCTCTGCATGTTAATTAAAATCAATTATCTTTATGTAATTAAGTTAGAATTTATTGGAAGATAAGTTTGATAATTCTGAACATCTAAATAATTAAACCAAAAGTGATGTTGTTTTCTCTCGTTAATTAATTCTCATTCTAAGTCCTCTTTTATTTACAAAGCTTGAAATATATTTTTTTATTTATTCACAATCTTTTAAGTGACATATTTGCAACTCGTGGTTTAATTTATTGATCATTTTAAACACATAATTTTACCAAAATCATCCTGAAAATTTGACTTGAATTATCATAGCTAACTAGGTTAGTTTGTTTTATTTTTTACCCAGATGACTACCTCGACTAGTAGCATAAATAGGGTATCATAAAAATACAATGGGAACATACATTACTATTTCCTCATAATTTTATTATGAGTGGAGTGAACATACAAATGACTAAAAATGCCTAAAATAGATTTGTTGTTGGTACATATAACTCGACCAGTAGTGATGAAGGTTACTCTCACTTAAGGGGAATATTGTTGGAACTCGAAAGTGACATTAGCAGGAGTGGTATGTAGCATATATATTTGAAGAAGAGTGAATACTGAAGATACGTGATCTGCAGATCCATGATCTCTCTGAAGAAATCGACTTTGTTCTTTTGTCTTATTTATTTGATGTGATTGTTAGTTTGTTAAGATGCTTTTTAGTTATCTATGTAATTAGGATAAGGGTTCTTTTGTATCCTGTCAATGTGTGACAGAATGGATTCTTCTTCTTAGTTTATAAATACTTATCAGTGTAGAAAAACATTAACAAATTGTGAAATTTGGTTAATATTGAAGAATATCTTTCTCTCTGCAATATGCTCTTAATGTTTATTTACTTTAAGTTATGTTCTTTCTAGTTTATGATATATATCAGTTGTTAATTATGTTTCTAATATTTTGCATATAAACTAGTCATAGTCTTTTTGTATCAATAGAATGTCCACTACCGATTGGAGCCGGACTGGCATCATTTTTGGTAATATGTCCCCATGTGCATATATATTTTTATCTCACCCTCTTGTGGTATGATCCACCTATTCTAATGTTGATTAAGGTGGTTGTCTCACTCCATGATAGTCTACATCTGAGTATTATGTGTAACATCCGAAATCTAGAAGGTCAATTATGGAAATAATTCCCTTTTTAGGGACCAACTCGTCGAGTCTATGGCATAAACTCGGCATGTTGGAAGCTTTTGGGGTGCTTGTTTTTAAGGACCAACTCATCGAGTTGGTGAAGGGAACTCGACGAGTTGGACGTTGTTTAAGAAACCCTAATTTTTGAGTTTTGCACCCTATTTAAACATCTTAAGTTCAAGGTGGTGGCCTTAATCCCATCCTCTATAGCCCCTAACCCTAATCTCGAAACCCTAGAGCCTCCTTGAGTGTTGTGAGCTCATTGTGGGTATGTTTTGGTGTGTTGGGAAGCTCATTGAAGGGAAGAAAAGCTTGGTGCAAGGTGGTGATCGACGTAGGAGCTTTTAGATCTTGATTCTCTGCTCCATTTCTAGTACATTTTGGGTATAAAGTTTTAACCTTGCTTAATATTTGCTTAGATCTATTCTTTGGTTAAATTGCATGCTTTTAGCCATGGATGGTCGATTGTTTGGGAAGTAGAAGTCTCAAGTGTTTATTCTTTCATATTTGTGATCTTCATGAGTTCTTTTGGCATAAAGGTGGCAACTATCTTAAGGGCTTCATGCAACTATTAAGCTCTTCTTTTGGTCTCTTATGAGCTTTTGAGCCTCTCCTAGCCATGCATGAGTGTAAAGTTGGAAGCTTTACATGACCATGCAACCTTAAAGGACCAAATCTGTATTTTGGGGCTTTGTCTTGGTGATTAAGTGATTATTGATTAAGCCCTTAACCTTTTAAGCCTGGGGTTTGGGTTTTGAGCCCACTTGGTTGGTCCATAGGGGTAAAGTTAGAAACTTTACCCTTCTAGACGCTATTTCAGTTAAGTCTGAGTGGGGAAGTTGTTAGCTTCGATTGTGTCAGCTTAATGGATTAAGATGTTCGGTTCCTGATGAACTCGACGAGTGTTTGGGAGAAATCGGCGAGTTGGATCGATTCTACTCGATTTTGCAATCTGATGAAGGAAAATCGACGATTTGAAGGGCAACTCGGTGAGTTGGGTCAACTTGGGTAGTTGACTTTGACTTTTGACTTATATGTTTGACCTAGTTTGTCCCAAGGGGTGTTTTGAGGTAATCTAAGTTGCGTTTAAGGAAAATATGGGCTTATGATAAGGCCTATATGGGATCGAGCCCAATTTGGAAAATTGGGCCATTAGTGGGCCTTTGTGGATCTTTTGGTTTTGGACCTTTTGGTTAATGGAATTGAGCCTCAGTTTTGGTACATGTTGGGGTCAGTGATAAATGGTCATTTTACCCCAAGTATGGATGGTGGGCCTTAGAATGGAACCCAATTGCTAATTGGGTGTTATTTTGTTTTGTTAGATCGGAGGTGTCGTCAGGGCAACAACTAAGGATTTCTTTTAGTAAGCTTCAACATTCGAGGTGAGTCTTCTCATCATATCAATGGGTCGAAGGCACGAAGGCCGGCCCATGTTATTTAGCTGTAGTGGTTATTTGCGAATGTGATGTCAATGTGTTTTATATATATGAAGACCATGTGGGGGTTTCCATGGCAGATAGTCAAGACCATGTGGGGGTTCCTATGGCAGTTAGTCAAGACCATGTGGGAGTTCTCATGGCAGTTAGTTAAGACCATGTTGGGGTTCCCATGACACCCGGAATAAGACCATGAAAGGTTTCCATGGAATCCTTATATATATATATATATATATATATATATATATATATATATATATATATATATATATATATATATATATATATATATATATTGCGTGCATGACTTATGTGGTTTCATGTGTGGTATGTTATGGGGAACTTACTAAGCTTTGTGCTTACGGTTTCAGTTTTGTTTCAGATACACCAGTTTTCAAATGAAAGAGCTCGGGACGATCGCAGCGCATACACCCGTGGTTTCCGCAATATGTGATCTTTGGTATTGGACTCTAATAATTGTTTTATTTGAAGGCTTTTCAATGTTTTGAACAGAGTTGCAATAGGGTTTTGAATATAATAAAAATATTTTTTTTACCTTGGATTTTTGGGCTGTTACATTATGTCTATTATATCTTGTTGGATTAAGGTTTCTAAGCCAATAACTAAATTGGTACATTCTTAAATTAAAAACGAAGTCCTTTTTGGGTTGCCCTCAAAACTAGCAACTGAGAAGAATTACATTTGGAGAGAGCGGATGATTTATTATATATTATATGACTAATATATTAATTAGAAATAGTTATAATTAATTTAGAATTAATCAAAAATTAATTGGAATTAATTAGAATTAATTCGACGTACATGGACTAAGTTGTAATTGTTCAATAGTTGAACAAGAGAGAGATTCTAGAATCCTCCTTGCATGGCCGGTTTTTGCTAGGGTTTAGGTACAAACCATTGTAGACATCATCTCTTTGGTGCTAGTCTTTCCAAGCTTCACAACTACAAGGATTGGTTTTATTTTTTTACAATAAAAAATCAAAAGGTATGTAATTCTATGCTTTGTAATTTTTGGATTACACTAGGGTTGTGCTAGTTTAGTTGTTCATTGTATCTTGCTATCAAGGTGTATGACATAAATCTTTTATAGGATGCATGTATCCTATTAATTGTTAATTTTTTCGCATTGTACAAGTTTGTTTTCTATAAAACTCATCAGTGGTATCAGATTTTAGGTTTGTGAAACATTGATTTCACATGAGTTGAATCGAACTAAACCTGTTTTTCGCAAAGCACCGATCTCACGACGTGACAGTGCATCCGTCTCGACGTGAGAATGGATTTTTCTAGATTTTCGGTAATTATCTCCCTAATCAGAGTAATGGTGTTGTTTTTGTTAATTATCCAGTATTAATTCTGTTTGATTCCTAGTTTTGAATGCCTTATGTGATAATTAATAAAACCCTAAATATTATGAGATATCCTTATTTGATCATTTTTAATTAGATAAATTAAATTGAATTATCTATTATGATTTTAATAATTAATTTGATTATAAGAATAATTAAAGGATAATTATAAATTCATTCTAAGTTTAAATTAATTAATTAATTAATTAATTATATCATAATTTGGATAATTAATGTTTGAACCTTGTATTTCAAAAATATTTAAAATACACCATATACTATGTATGCTTAAAAGTTAATATATTATATTTATAAGACAAGTCAGACAATCAATAGTAGGTCTCATTCACGAAGCCATGCTATAAGGGGGTATAAGGAAACGACCTATAAAATGACGGTTGAATGGGTGTCTATTCTCACCCAACGCTCCCTTGCATTGTGGAGGGTCGTTAGTCGAACGGGTTGATAGAACATCACCTCTTAAAGGTATCATACTATTAAAGTACTAGAACCTTTTATATGAATCCCAATTCTAGTTACTTTAGGAAAAAAATGAGAAATGTATGTTAATCCATGAAAATGCACATCACTCTTTATATGAAGTTATAGAGCGTGGGTGGTTAACCAACACACTAATTTGAGACTATAAAGCTAAGTGATGGAGAAATCACAAATTATCATTGTTAATGGAGCGTGTGTGATTTACTGACACATTAACTTGAGATGATAAATGACATCAATGTTGTCAAGTGGGTTTGCATGGTTATTCACATCTTATTTGTGACCCTCAGAATCCCAGTCACATATTGAAGGGCATAGTATGAGATTAAACATGTCCTTGATAAGATTCAAAGAATCTCAAATGAACTAGGAATTTCATGTTAGATTGGAATTAGTAAAATTTGTATTACTTACCTTAATAAATTCGCAATTAGATTATGACATCCCTCTTCTTTGTTGTGAATTGTATTTTGGGTCCTAGCCTTGAATATTTATTGTGGGTTAAAATATTAAGGATTTATATCACTAACTAATAACTATGTTTCTTTTTATAGATTTCTGGAAACGGTGAACTCGCAACTACTTAAACTGGCTCCTCCAACTCAAACTTCTCCTAACTCTCAATTGTTCAAAAGAGAAGCTCACTGTTTCTAACTACATGGACTAGATGAGAAATTTGAAGATGAATCTTCTATACGAGGACAAAGAATATGTCCTCAAAAAGGCTCTTGTTGAAATCGACTATTGCACCACTACTCCTAAGGAAATTACTTCCTACGACAAACATTCTAATGACACCACGTATGACAACCAAGAGGATTCTGTCACTAATCACAATTAGGAAAGAGTAGGAAAAATAGATGTAGTAGCTCAGTATTGTAATATTTGATTTTGAGCTAATAAAAGTCAAATGTGTCATTACATTTATTTGTTAAAACGACTATTAGACTCGAAAATATGCGTCCAAAAAGTTGTACCATTTTCTAAGTTGGTTAACATACTTGAAAAAGTACTCATTAACGTGATCCCAAGGATATAAGATTCATAAAAATCCGACTCCAAAGGAAAGAGTTATGGATTTTATAAAAATAGAATTCAACAGCATAATTAAATTAATTACGTCAGAACGGTACTTAGAGATTGGTTGAGTTTTTACTATAAGTGCAAAAAGGAGATTCGAGTACCCCTTAAGATAAGAACTTTAGGACAAAGAGTGCCAAAAACAAGATCCGTATGAGAGAGATATGATTTTTGTAAAATCATATATTTTTACCCCCTTTAGGCACAAAAATGAAAGTCAAAACTAGTTAAAAAAAACCTAAAGGAGAGTTGTAGTACCCATTGAGATCATCATATAGATACAAAGAGGGCTTAGATCAGAGCTCGCAAGAAGAAGTATGATTTTTACAAAATCTTTTCGAACGTGCGAGGTACGCGCCTATGCCCCTCGCGCACCTGACACTAGATTCGAGTAGATTGCAGGTGATGTGACCAATTGGGGAAGTGACACGTGGCCTTCTCTGGATGTAGCCACGATGATCATGCGTGACACGCGGAGATATTTTGCGCCACACGCACCCCAAATCCATGACTATAAATAGAAGGCAGTGCAGATCACTTATGCACACCATTCTCATACTCTCCCTGCATCTCTCGAAGTTGCTGCCCTTGGAGTGGTCTCTGGAGTCCTAAGCCCGATTCAACCCTACACCAACGGTCTCACGCGACTAGGGCGAATTCACGGCCCCTATTTCACTATTTAAATGTTTTACAGGGGGAGGGGGGGAGTAGGGGATATATGCTTATTAAACTGCTTTATCAAAATATATTTATATCAAAAAATATTAATCGTTTTATAAATCTTGAAACCTTAGGATAATGTAGCTATAGATACTATACCTAGTTGTAAGCTATGATATTATGCCTAATAGTTATGATGACTGATAGTCTAGGAAAAGATACTACCAAGATGTTATAATGGCCAATTCCCTAGGATAACATAATACCTAGAAGTAATGCTGGTCAAATATAGGGATATGCACTGTACCTAATCGTTACTCTGCCCAAAGATCTAGTTGTCAAATTAACCATAATTAGGTTATATATGTATGGTAAATAATATATATATATATATATATATATATATATATATATATATACACACACACACACACACACTAGATAATTATAGAACTAAAAGACATAATTATCAAATATAAAATTAAAGGGGTTTATATTACGTTAGTTATAGGAAATCACTAAGAAAGATAAAAGATAAAAGATAATATACCTAAGGTTAATGTGTTAGTGATCTATTAATATTCATCCTTAGACTGATTAAATCCAGCTACCCCGAACCTGTAATCGTTAATCTAGAAAGGGTTAGGAAGATATGTATAGATCTATATGAGGATTAACACCCTAACCTGTGATTGCTAGCTACAATCCCGACATGATAGCTTTCTTATTAATCACTATTCAACATCCGATGAAGCATCGTGGCCGGGTAACCAGTAGTCAAACAACATCGATTATGGGGGCTCATGGTAATATACTACAACCATATTAGAGTTTCGACTACCAAGAGGGATGCCTTAGAGTGGTAGATAGAATATGTTAGGATTAGTAAAACATCCTAAAAGATAGTAAATTAGGATTAATAAAATATCATAAAAGATAATAAGATAGGATCGTTAAATATCCTACAAAGATAGTAAATTATGATTGATAAAGTATCCTAAAAAGATAGTAACCTAGGGTTGATAAAATAGTTTAAGAAAGGTTTTTCAAAAAGAAAAAGCATTCTTAATTTAACACAACCAAATAAAGCAGAAAACTATAAAAACTATTGCACTCACCAACATTTTGTTGACGTTTTAAAAAATACATGTATTCTCAGGAAGATGAGTGAGGAGGATAGTCATGCCAAGGAGGATGTCTTCGAGGACGCTTGCTGGAGTTTAGTTCCGTCTATTTGTCATTTCTAGTTATTTTTAGGATGTGTGCTTGACCTTTTAAACAATGTAATTCTAAATAAATTATAATAAATAAAAGTATTGTTTGTGATATACTTTTTCATTATGTTCCATATATATCTATATGCCTCGATCCAATATCCCTACGCCACACAACCCGACGTTTCCACCGACGGTCGTGGGTGTGCCAGATTGACATCAGAGCTACAGGTTATAGCGAACTAATAATTTCTTAGGAACTACAACTATAACTGGGGGAATATACTCTGAATTAGTTAAACCTAATGAGAAGTATTTATTATTAATTACCGTAAAAATAAACTACTTTGTAGTGACCCAATTATGATGTCATGTGCGGAAATGTAAAGATTAAATGAATCAATCAATCATGAAGACTACAAACAGTAAATAAAATCGTTTAAGCTTCATTAAATTTAGTAAGCTATTACAAGTGGGAAAGTAATAATTCTCTTACTAATCTAATCTCACATCAAATAGGTTCCATAATCGTTCTTACATTAATTAGAGTCACTCACTTCCTATTTATAGGAAACACTCAACCCATTACACATCGCAAGAGGGTAAGCCACATCCAAGGAGAACTTTGCACCCTAACATTCTTCCCCTCAAAGTTAGGATTGGATGTCCCGACTTTAATTTCCAAATGAGCTCCAAGTGATCAAGAGCAACTTCGCCTCGAAGTAACACCGGTCTTTAAATCCGCTTTGAAAAAAGAATATACAATTATCTTAGAATACCCATTTCCACATTCTCTCCCTTTTTATAATCAATAAATGATTATAAACCCCACAAGGGTATGAGAAGCGCTCGAGGAATGAATGTGACGAAACTCCCCCTCGATGTGTGAGAAAAACGAAACCACAAAAATCTTGCACTAAAAACAATCACAAAAAGCCGAGAAAAATCTCCAAATTTTGTGAAAATTTCAACTTTTAGGTGAGAGTTGCAAGAATTTTGAAAACTGGGTAATAACTGTCAATTTCACAAACTCTGCAGGAATCGGTTGTGAAAAATCAGCTTCAAATGCGAAACTGAGTATAAAGTGTCAATTCACATAAGCTTCAGGGTCCAGTTTGAAACTTCTTCCCACTTCACAGAAAAGTACCCTAATTCGAAATTGGGTAGAAACTGCCAAAATGCTCAAAGAGCAAGTACCATTTTCGAAACTGTCATGTGTTCTTCCTTAATTGTACCAGATGCGAATTTGGAACACAACACCAGTCGAAATTCATTCGATTCGAATCAAGATTCATCACCGGTCAAAAGAAGATTTCTTGACTCGAACTAACACCCAACACGTATTCTTTCGATCCCAACTAATTTCCATTTCGTTTCGAGACACGAACTAGCATCATTAGTCGAATTCAATTTCGACTCCAAACCACTCGAATCAAGTTTCGATTAATACCAGTCGAATTCTATCTTTCAGATGCTTCAAGCTTTGGTTCCCAAGACGTGTTACATTCGACTCCAAGTAAATCCAAATCGAAATCAGTTTCGATTTCGATTTTGGTTTGACATTAACATCAAGCATTTGACTGTGAAACCCAAACCGAAATCAACAACAATCGCATTCGATTCCACACTTTTGACTACCAAACAGAAAACTTGTTTGAGATCATGGGACATTTGGCTTTTAATTTCCACTCAAAGCAACCTTTTGATTTCTGATTCTCGTATATGGTCATTTGACTCAAGAACTTTGGCTTTTGTTTCCAAGTTCTTCCAATCAAAATCGATAATTAAACCAAAGACATTCGATTCCAAGGTCTTTAATTTCGACTTTAACAAAATCATTCACAGTCGAACTAACGTTCACACATCCAATTCTATATCCAAATCAAATACGTTCTATACTCAAGGCTCTGATTTTTTATTCCTAGCCTTCTTCAAATCGTCGATTCGATTCTGACCATCTAACGTCGAAATCAATTTCGACTCCAAGCAGTTTTCAATCTTCAACAAACTATTTCGATTTCAATTAGCAAAACTCCTTGCATCGAAATCTTTTGAATCAAATCTTTTGGAGCTCGAACATCAAGAACATCATGAACATGATGAACTTCTTCAAGAACATCTTCAACAAACTCAAGAGCATGAAGATCATTTGGGTCTTCAATAAGAGAAACATATTCCTTTTTGAATAATTCTCTTTCTTGTCCTTCCTTTTGATTACTAAACCAACATAACATATTCATGTAAATTTGAACCAAACTTTCAATCTTACAAAGAGGTTGAAATAACAATTTTCCATGATCATCTTTCTTGTCTCCATAAGAATTCCCATGTAATAAACTCGTCTTTCAACAATAATCCATAAAATTGTTTCTCATTGACTTTGTATTTGACATCTTTAATCATCACAATCCAAGAGTCATACCCCAAACACACCATCGTTGATCAATTAACAACAAAGATCAAAAAAACTTGGCTATTTTTAGAGAGAGAAAGTGATTATGAATGAAATCTCTAGAGAGAGAAAGTAATTATGAATGACTTTCTAGAGAGAGAAAGCAAAATTGATCAAAATTTTAGAAGGAGAAAATGAAAATCACATGAATTCTAACATTCTCCCTTTCAAAGTTAGGATTAGATGTCCCGACTTCAATTTCCAAACGAGCTCGAAGCGATCAAGACCAACTCCCCTACAAAGTAACATCGGTCTTCAAATCCGCTTTCAAAAAAAATATCCGATTATCTTCAAATACCAATTTTGCTTAATGGATAGGTAACTAGTTTAAAGTTCCGCTTGGTTTGCTGGATTTCAAAATGGCTATATGCTAAAATGGTCCTTCCCTCCGGCACTTCTTATATGGTCAATCCTTGCTTAATAGTCTTAAAGTGCAAAAACATAGAATTATAAGATACCCTAATCAAACACTAACAATATAAAGAGTTATACAAACTCTTAGAAATACACCCTTATATTTTAAAATATTAGAGGTGGCAATGGGTCGACCTGGGTTGGGTTCATGCTCAACCCATTTAACAGTTGGGTTGAAAATTTCTACCCAACCCAACCTGTTTATTAAAATGGGTTGATATTTCCAACCCAACCCAAGCTTTAAGATAAATGGGTTGTCACCAAGTTGACATGTTTATGTAGTTCCCGATCCAACCTATTAAATAAATAGGTTAAACTTGAGTTAACCCATTTAAAATCAATTAAATATTATAACACTTAAATTATAAAACGTAAATAAAACTTCATAATTATCACAAAAACACAATCTTAGTTCATAAATACAAATAAATTGTTCAAATAACATTAAAAATTTTTAGTTTCACAAAGATTTTGGAGAGTAACCAATATTATCAGTGTTAAAAAAGGATGGAAATTAGGATTGAGTTTTATTAAAAACAGATAATAATAATGCAACATTATAATTTAAAAACTTATACTTTGATTAATACATGATAATATTCAAATTATTATATATATATATATATATATATATATATATATATATATATATATATATATATATATATGTTGGGTTTTGAGCATTCTAACACTCCTAAGTGTACATGAAACCCTAAATACCATGGATCTATGTTTTCTCTATTATACATATAAATATGAACATCCAAGGTATTATCCTAATCTAGCGTACAAAACAATGAATATAACAAGATAGAATACATACCTCTTTGATGTAGAATGTCTTCATGAAGCTTGAGTGCCTAGTGCCTTAATTGTGACACCTCAAATGGTTCACACAACAGCAAATACACTTGGAATGACTTGAGAGAAATCCACAACTCATGAAATCGGCTAGCCCTTCTTTTACACACACACACTAGTGGCTGATTTTGGTGAATAATATGATGCTTATATAGTGTGTTACAATTAGGGTTACACCATGTAAACCCTAATTGTCATGACCTTTCATTTCCATGACCCATGGGTTATGTAACCTCCATGGAGCATCCATGGAGTATCCTATGGGTTTAACCCAACTTGATTATCCATGGAGCTTTGGCCCACTATATAAGTTATGGATGATTTGCACAATCAACCCATATATTTAATTAGTCTTCTTTTGATCACATAATTAATTCTAACTTAACTCTTGATCAATACTAATTAAATATTATTATTCTTATTATTAATATACTAGAACTTATAATATATTAATAACCATAAGTGTCTTATTTCTCTCATTTAGTCTATCCAAGTGAATGATGCCATGCAACCCAAATGGACCATGCCGGGTCGGGTCAAGTCTTACCAATTATAGTTATGGACTTAGACATTAATCCAACAGTCTCCCACTTGGATAAGTCTAAAACTATTATTGCGTATGACTTCAAGAACCGACTGGCAATCGTAGCTCTCAAAAGCTTCTGTCGAACTCTAACCTTGTAGATGAACTCTGACCTTTGTCAATGACTTGTCCATTAGATAAGGGATCATATATTCCTCCATTCTAGATATCATATGGACTAAGACATGGATTATAATCATTCTCTCTGTCCATTTGTTGTTTCCTGATTTTCGATTTATGACGACTGACTAATTGAACAAATCAAATCAGTCCTGGCCCGGCCGAGCACTTCCATTTGTCATCATCAAATCATCGAGGGGCCCACATATATCACTTTTATCCCGAAGGTAAAAGGAATGGATAAACTTCGACTCATATGGCTTGTTCTACTACTTGTTGAATCATACACAAAGGCACGTTTTATAACATCGAGTTACCAATGCGTTTTCGTGCAATCAATGTATGACCAAATCATAGTAACAACTCATATCTCTAGGTTTGAAGAATATAAAATATTATCATCTCATGATCACTTGTGATAAAATCCATGAAGTGATTCCAATGAGCACGGGTTAAATCCAATACTCAAAACTTATGAGCACTCATGAGTGTTGTAGCCATTTGCCCAACATCTTAGACCTCTACAAGCCAACCCATGATTGTATTAATTCATATCTACTTCCAACATATGACCGACTGTGGATGGTTTGAATAACTTAGTCATCCAGAACAATGACCTAGTTTATTCTGGAAGTCAAAACATGCAAAATGAAACACAAGAATAATTGAATCGAGTATGGTATCAAAACCTATGAACATAAATAAAACACCTTTTATTTATCACCATATGATTACACATCATTCATTGCATACTGTTTCAACTATCAACTTTATTCTTGAATTTAAAACAATAGTTGTCCCATGCTCCAAGCATGTACACTGTGTTTTCTAAACTCTAGTCATGCTATACACCAAGTATGTATACTATGTTTGTCTATGATCTTCACTTTGTGAATTAGATCAATTGAACATAACTCCAATGATCCTCTTTCACAGTCCCAAAACCTTACTGCAATTGCAAGAATTCGAAATTTATGCCATTTACTGAAATCTGTTAGTGTAACAATCCGAAATTGTCCATCGTCGAAAACCCGTTCTACCCGTAAAAATTCACTGTTTATCAATTCGTTTCGATTTCGTTTTGGGTTAGATGATTTAAAATTATATGTTTATTATAATCTAATGAGTGTCCACACCCCTTAGGAACTCATGAAATTAGCCCAAATTGTTTATTTTAGAAATTATAGAAACGTCCCCGCCGGGTTACGGAAACTTAATCGGGTGCGACCAAAAGCCCCGTTTAATGCCGGTATCGGGTAGAATTCCTCTATGTCCAAGTTTTGGGACCTATTTAAATGTGTTCAAGATTTCATTTGAAGCTTTTGCTTCATCTCTCTACTCTCTCTCTAACCTCTCTCCTCAACCAAGTTTAAGGGTCCAAAATCATCAAAATTTAAGCTCCAAATCACCAAGGTAACTACCCTAACTCCTAGTATAACATCTTAGGCCTTCAAATTCGAGTTCAAATCATGGAATAGGACCATATTCATAAGTTTACGGCCCTAGAACAGTCCTAGGCCGTGAACTCACATAAAATGGGTTTTGGAGCCCAAAAACCCTTCCAATCGACATTTGGAGCTTAGATATGGCTTAATGGCTTAATGGAATGGACTTAGAATGCCTTAAACATGGAATTTGAAGAGTAAACATGAGTTTACTGCCCAATAACATACTTGGGCCGTAAACTCATATGAATGGGGTTTTTATGCCCTTAAACCCTTCCAAAACTCCATTGAAGCTTAGATATGAATCGTAGAATATTGGAATTGGCCTTGGAACACCTTGAACATTAAATTAGAGGAGTAAACATGAGTTTACTGCCCAAGAACATGCTTGGGCCGTAAACTCATTATCATGGGGAGTAAACTCCTTTTAGTGTGTTAAAATGCCATTTACACACACCATAAGCCTTGGGATAAATTCTAGAAGTGACCACAAACAAGATTTGGACCTTAAAACATATTAAATCCCCCATCTAAGGAGTTCACGGCCATGAGGTGGTTCATGGGCCGTAAACTCCAAAAATCATGTCCAAAGTCCCCTAAAAATCCATACAAGGCTTGGGAAAAATCATTGGAATCACATGTGATTGTTTAAGGACCAATACATTAAGGATTCTATGTGTGGGCGAGTTTACGGCCGTAAACTCCAAGTTTACTGCCGTAAACTCCAATATATGGTCCATAATTATGTTTAATCCATTCCAAGGCCCTAGAATTGATCCTAGCAAATTTTCCCAAGTAGTATAAGACCATTTTGCATCATAAAACACCCCACCATGAGTTTACGGACGTAAACTCATGGGGAGGGGGTCATTAGGGTCGAAATCTCTTGTGTGAGTTTACTCTTGAAGAGTAAACTCCATGTCCAAGCCTTATGTGACTTCAAACGCCACCCGGGTCCTTCCAAACACTTGTAAGGGAGTGTTTCCGCAACTAGAAGTGTTTGTCTCTACCAAATAAGTAATCTAAGTCCTAATTAGATACAAATATGTACCTTTTCATAATTCATAGGAACCTCGTGCGTTTGCAAACCCAGAAACGACGTTTAGGATCCGAGCAGACACGTTTCTCGTCCGGTGAGTTCATACCCCTACCCTTTTTAAATGGTTTTTCAATGTTTTCAGGGGGGAATACAAGCAAATTACAAATGTTTTCAAAACATAACATTTATGAATTTCAATAAATATCTGGAAAATTATAAATATTTTTACCCCTTATATATTATGCTGAGCATAAGGGATGATTTATCAATCAAAACTATATGAATTTCAGTTAAGGAAATAACCAAACTAATCAAATTATTATGGGAATAATTTGGGGTTCTTTAGTTCTCGTTGCATCGCATATTGATATATATATATATATATATATATATATATATATATATATATATATATATATATAAAGTTTATTAGTTAAACTATGTCTGATTCAGTTTATCTCCATTTCCCTTAGTATATATTGCTAGATAATTTCATTGTATATAACTGTTTTCGCTGTATTATGTTTCATATCGTTTAGTATGTTTGATATCGTTTGAGAATTTTGTGAATACTTAGTACTAGTTTGTGAGATTTGTCATTACCCTTTTGGGTTATTAGTAAATCCTCCCCGGAAGTGTAACCAGAGTCTCCAGGAGGGAGAGCGTGGAATTTATGAATAGATTTATTTGGGACTGACAATCCCACACCTTAACTGCTAGCTACAATTAGGCGGGCACGCCTGGGGTGACAGATTCTGGATATCGTCCGACATCTGACAAGCGTCAAGGAGGTCTCGTTGTCGTATCATCATGGTTACCCGACTCACAATATGTATTAATATAAGTTTATTCAAGGCTTTGGTTTTGGATTTGATTTGATATTAATCTTCTATCTTTAGATCTTATATCTAGTATGAGATGGTAATCCCATGGTTTTTAATCTATAGGTTTCATATCTATTGCAGGATGTTATTCCTATGGTTAGAATCTATATCTAGTTCGGGATAGTAATCCCATGATTTTATCAAACTATTTTATATCTAATTTGGGATAGTAATCCCATGGTTTTGAAACTATATCTTGTACGGGATGATAATCCCATGGTTTTGAATCTATGTCTAGTCCGGGATGGTAGTCCCATGGTTTTCAATCTATATTTTCATATACATCAAACTATCTTGTATCTAGTCCGGGATGGTAGTCCCATGGTTTTCAATCTATATTTTCATGTATATCAAGCTATCTTATATGTAGTACGGGATGTTAGTACCAAGGTTTTCAAACTACTTTCCATCTACAATTCATGTATATCAAACTAATTTATATCTAGTTCGGGATAGTAATCCTATGATTCTTAATATATAGTTTTATGTATTAAACTATACTCTGTGATATTCAATTGGTCTTGTATTTATGAAAATATGGGATTTTCCTGGGGTAACATATAACGCGTAATTGAACTGGTAATGAAAGATAACTAAACTGTTTTACATAAGAAAATATGGGATTTTCTTGGATAACAAACCTTTTCGAAAAACTAAAGGAAACTGGTACATTTTCAGAAAACAAACATCTTATGAACTCACTAGCTTTATGCTGATTTTCAAACTGCTTGTATTCTCAGGTCCGCATTAGACAGGTACCCGGTGATCTCTTTTGGTGAAGACAGAGTGCGTAGAAGACTCGTCGTATTTTGTTCATATATATATATATATATATATATATATATATATATATATATATATATATATATATATATATATATATATATATATATTATGTATCACAGTTGTACAATTTACTTTTGAAACAAATGTAAACTTTCAAATATATGTAATGTAATGGTTGTTTACTTTGATTGCTATGTGCATTGGATTTGATACTCAACGTGGAGTCAACCCCGGAAATGTTTCCGCCTTCGTTTTTTGGGGTGTGACAGATTGGTATCAGAGCCCTTGTTTATAGTGAACGGAGTATACCAAACCTTACATGGTATAAAACTATAAACACTAAAGGGCCTAAGCGCTCTGAACTAAAAGTATCCTTCAAAATATAAGTATTTTCAAAAGTATACAAGTATACCGAGCCGTTGAGATCCGTAACTTCAAGTAGAACAAAACATAAGTAAATGGGTGTTGTACGTTGCGGTTAAACCTGGGCAGTTATGTAGTCGTATCTAGGGTCAATATAGCCTGGCCAACTATATTCATTCGAGACACGGCCAACATGTGCTTGGGAGTGACTGTGGTATGCGGCATACCTAAAAACTTACCCAATACCCCAAACAACGAGTCGTCGTTGCAGTGAATCATGAAATACTATGGGAGTATTTCTCGAGTCAATCCTTTGTAGAAAATCCTCATATACGCGTTGTTCCTTGATCATTCCTCTAGCGATAAAATGTTCTGCCTTGATAACTCTTTCCTGCTTTATCGCTTAATATGATGCTATATCTGTCTTGATGAGATATCCCCTGTTCCATATCTCTTGATTCAATTCAGAGGACTTATGATCCTCTCTTTCCTGATCTTTTTAGATCACGATGCCTCCAAGAAAGAGACCCAGCTCGAAGAACACCAACAACCCTCTGCCACCACCTCCTACTGAAATCGACCTCGTGGTATTTCAGGCAGCTGTTACCGCCGCGGTGGCCGCTACTATGTCCCAATTGAACACCGATGGTTCCAGTGGTTCGGGAGGTGATACTCAAACCCAAAACCCAGAGAATAGTCAGGGACACCGAAAAGAGGGTTCCTATAAAGACTTCGTGAACGCGAAACCCACATCCTTTGATGGCACTGGAGGTGTCATTTCCCTCACTTGATGGTTCGAGAAAATCGAATCAATCTTTGAAATATGCGCCTGGTCGGAGTCTGACAAAGTAAAGTTTGCCGCCTGCACCTTCCTTGACAAAGCCCTGAATTGGTGGAACGGCCGAGTCAAATCCTTAACTCTAACTGTAGCAAATGCTATGGGATGGGAAGCTATGAAGCAGCTTCTGCTCGCAGAGTATTGCCCTCGGGGCGAAATACATAAACTAGAACACGAACTCTGGAACCTAAAGATGAAGGGTTCCAACATAGCCGCTTATACTTCAAGATTCGATGACCTGGCATTACTCTGCCCGAGAATGATTACCCCGGAGAGTAAAAAGATTGAGAAATTCATCTGGGGGTTGACCCAGCCAACAAAAGGGAATGTCTTGGCTGCGAAGCAAGACACCTATGATAGCGCGAAATATCTTGCGCAAACCCTAATCGATCACGAAGACAACTCTGATGAGGAGGCTACCACTCCCGAGCCAGTCACAAGTGGAGGTGGGAGTAAAAAGAAATTCTGGAACAAGCGGAAGGCCCAAAGTACGCAAGGTTCATCTAAGAAACAGCAAACGGTAGCAATCCATGCTGCTACTACCCTTGTTGTTGTTTCAGCTGTCGGGTCCATGGCCCAAACTCCTACCAGTGGATACACTGGTACCCTTCCTTGGTGCGGTAAGTGTAGCTACCATCACCGTATTCCTGGTCCATGTCGCGAAAGAATCTGTGACAACTGTGGCAAGAAGGGACACCTTGCTCGAACCTGCAGAAAACCAGCAAAATCAACAAACCAATCATCCGGAACGGGAATCAGTCCAGCCTGCTACAGTTGTGGCGAAGTAGGGAACTTCAAAAGAAATTGCCCCAAAGCAGCAACAAATGGCAACACCGGAAGAGTCCTAGCAATAGTACGAGAGGAGACAACCGCTGATCCTACTGTCACCGTAGGTATACTCCTCTTTGACACCTCTTATACTTGCAACTCTTTTCGATTCTAGTACTAGAAGGGAAACCTGTTATCTATCTATTCGAACACCTTTCTAAACTTAATCCTTCGTTTGTAATCGAAATTGTGTACCGTCGAGACGGCTATCTAATGAAATAAGAGAACGCTAACTTTGTACCTATAGATTGCATTCTCAGTCCGGAGGATTATTCTGTTCCATTCGATTTAATGGAAAAACGTTTCGCGAAATGCTTTGATGCTATGTTTGACATGAAATGACCAAGTCTCATTCATGTCGTTATTCTTGGTTTTGAAAGGGTCGCCGTCTAGATCTTTCCCCCGACCCGACTCTCGTGATCTTCGGCATCAAACCTTTGCATCATTTCGTGCATTGTAGCTCAAAAAGTTTTCCCTATTGGAATTGCCACGCATCCCTCGTTCCTGTGATCATCGGGAAACGGGAAGTCTGCAACTCTTTTCCCTAAATTTCTTTCCCGAAGGACTCTCGAGAACTCTTTTCGAACGTTTAGTCTAGTCTCGCACCGGCCTAATCTCTGGAACTACCTCGTGACCAAACCTTGGTGAGAATTACATGTCCAATTCGGTGACCAAGAATTGATATGATCACTACGAGTTAGTAGTGGTACCCTTCGGTCAAATCATTTTTCCTTGATCATGTAGCTGAGCAAAGCAGTCATACCCATGAACCTTTTCAACAACTAAGGCGATAGGGAATTAGTCAGCACCAAAGATACCCATAGAAACCTGTCGATTCTTAGATCCCATCGACTATTATCGCAGACCTACCCAGAAATTTCTTCTAGAACCATCAGACCCTTAGCTACTCGGCTCCATGAAGATGTGCCTTCCTGTTGGAGCATCTGTCATGTTGAAGGATCTATCCCAGAAAAGCATGATATGCTTTGAAAAGTGCGAAATACTTCACTCATGATACATTAGACCCTTCGTGATCCTCGTAGAATCGATTTCGCAACCTTCAAATTTTGGCTATCCTCAGAACTTAGTAGCATCCATCTAGTACTTCACGTCTCTGTCCTTAAGAAGTATCTACCCAACGAAACCCTAGTGATTCCTTTGAGGAGATCGAAGTCATCAAGGTTCGGAACCCCCATGGGAGAATCAATTGAGATCATAGATTGAGAGAGAGTCAATGTACGAAACAAAGTCGCATCCCGATATTGAGGGTTCGCTGGAACGCCAAGCGGAGACCCTATTTCCACTTGTGAGCGTGAAGATCCGAGGTAACAAATCCATTCGTATCTCATTCCAATTCATGATTTGTATCTTAATCTTTGAATTTCGGGACGAAATTCCCTCTAACGGGGGGATAATGTAACAACCCGAAATTGTCCATCGTCGAAAACCCGTTCTACCCGTAAAAATTCGCCGTTTATCAATTCGTTCCGATTTTGTTTTGGGTTAAATGATTTAAACTTATATGTTTATTATAATCTAATGAGTGTCCAAACCCCTAAGGAACTCATGAAATTAGCCCAAATTGTTTATTTAAAAAATTATAGAAACGTCCCCGCCGGGTTACGGAAACTTAATCGAGTGCGACCAAAAGCCCCGTTTAATGCCGGTATCGGGTAGAATTCCTCCGTGTCCAAGTTTTGGGACCTATTTAAATGTGTTCAAGATTTCATTTGAATCTTTTGCTTCATCTCTCTACTCTCTCTCTAACCTCTCTCCTCAACCAAGTTTAAGGGTCCAAAATCATCAAAATTTAAGCTCCAAATCACCAAGGTAACTACCCTAACTCCTAGTATAACATCTTAGGCCTTCAAATTCGAGTTCAAATCATGGAATAGGACCATATTCATGAGTTTACGGCCCTAGAACAGTCCTAGGCCGTGAACTCACATAAAATGGGTTTTGGAGCCCAAAAACCCTTCCAATCGACCTTTGGAGCTTAGATATGGCTTAATGGCTTAATGGAATGGACTTAGAATGCCTTAAACATGGAATTTGAAGAGTAAACATGAGTTTACTGCCCAATAACATACTTGGGCCGTAAACTCATATAAATGGGGTTTTTATGCCCTTAAACCCTTCCAAAACTCCATTGAAGCTTAGATATGAATTGTAGAATATTGGAATTGGCCTTGGAACACCTTGAACATTAAATTAGAGGAGTAAACATGAGTTTACTGCCCAAGAACATTCTTGGGCCGTAAACTCATTATCATGGGGAGTAAACTCCTTTTAGTGTGTTAAAATGCCATTTACACACACCATAAGCCTTGGGATAAATTCTAGAAGTGACCACAAACAAGATTTGGACCTTAAAACATATTAAATCCCCCATCTAAGGAGTTCACGGCCATGAGGTGGTTCATGGGCCGTAAACTCCAAAAATCATGTCCAAAGTCCCCTAAAAATCCATATCAGGCTTGGGAAAAATCATTGGAATCACATGTGATTGTTTAAGGACCAATACATTAAGGATTCTATGTGTGGGGGAGTTTACGGCCGTAAGCTCCAAGTTTATTGCCGTATAGTCCAATAAATGGTCCATAATTATGTTTAATCCATTCCAAGGCCCTAGAATTGATCCTAGCAAATTTTCCCAAGTAGTATAAGACCATTTTGTATCATAAAACACCCCACCATGAGTTTACGGCCATAAACTCATGGGGAGGGGGTCA
This sequence comes from Lactuca serriola, assembly GCF_051521515.1. Lineage (NCBI taxonomy): Eukaryota > Viridiplantae > Streptophyta > Magnoliopsida > Asterales > Asteraceae > Lactuca > Lactuca serriola. The sequence goes on from NC_136415.1 coordinate 53,602,522, forward strand.
TTAGGGCCGAAATCTCTTATGTGAGTTTACTCTTGAAGAGTAAACTCCATATCCAAGCCTTATATGACTTCAAACGCCACCCGGGTCCTTCCAAACACTTGTAAGGGAGTGTTTCCGAAACTAGAAGTGTTTGTCTCTACCAAATAAATAATCTAAGTCCTAATTAGATACAAATATGTATCTTTTCATAATTCATAGGAACCTCGTGCGTTTGCAAACCCAGAAATGACATTTAGGATCTGAGCAGACACGTTTCTCATCCGGTGAGTTCATACCCCTACCTTTTTAAATGGGTTTTCAATGTTTTTAGGGGGGGGGGGGGGAATACAAGCAAATTAAAAATGTTTTCAAAACATAACATTTATGAATTTCAATAAATATCTGGCAAATTATAAATATTTTTACCCCTTATGTCTTATGCTGATCATAAGGGATGATTTATCAATCAAAACTATATGAATTTCAGTTAAGGAAATAACCAAACTAATCAAATTATTATGGGAATAATTTGGGGTTCTTTAGTTCTCGTTTCATCGCATATTGATACATATAAAGTTTATTAGATAAACTATGTCTGATTCAGTTTATCTCCATTTCCCTTAGTATATATTGCTAGATAATTTCATTGTATATAACTGTTTTCGGTGTATTATGTTTCATATCGTTTAGTATGTTTGATATCGTTTGAGAATTTCGTGAATACTTAGTACTAGTTTGTGAGATTTGTCATTACCCTTTTGGGTTATTAGTAAATCCTCCCCGGAAGTGTAACCAGAGTCTCCAGGAGGGAGAGCGATGAATTTGTTAATAGATCTATTCGGGACTGACAATCCCACACCTTAACTGCTAGCTACAGTTAGTGGGCACGCCTGGGGTGACAAATTCTGGATATCTTCCTACGTCTGACAAGCGTCAAGGAGGTCAGCATGGTTACCCGACTCACAATATGTATTAATATAAGTTTATTCACGGCTTTGGTTTTGGATTTGATTTTATATCAATCTTCTATCTTTAGATCTTATATCTAGTACGGGATGGTAATCCCATGGTTTTTAATCTATAGGTTTCATATCTATTGCAGGATGTTATTCCTATGGTTAGAATCTATATCTAGTTCGGGATAGTAATCCCATGATTTTATCAAACTATTTTATATCTAGTTCGGGATAGTAATCCCATGGTTTTGAAACTATATCTTGTACGAGATGATAATCCCATGGTTTTGAATCTATGTCTAGTCCGGGATGGTAGTCCCATGGTTTTCAATCTATATTTTCATATACATCAAACTATCTTGTATCTAGTCCGGGATGGTAGTCCCATGGTTTTCAATCTATATTTTCATGTATATCAAGCTATCTTATATGTAGTACGGGATGTTAGTACCAAGGTTTTCAAACTACTTTCCATCTACAGTTCACGTATATCAAACTAATTTATATCTAGTTCGGGATAGTAATCCTATGATTCTTAATATATAGTTTTATGTATTAAACTATACTCTGTGATATTCAATTGGTCTTGTATTTAGGAAAATATGGGATTTTCCTGGGGTAACATATAACGCGTAATTGAACTGGTAATGAAAGATAACTAAACTGTTTTACATAAGAAAATATGGGATTTTCGTGGATAACAAACCTTTTCGGAAAACTAAAGGAAACTGGTACATTTTCAGAAAACAAACATCTTATGAACTCACCAGCTTTATGCTGATTTTCAAACTGCTTGTATTCTCAGGTCCGCATTAGACAGGTACCCGGTGATCTCTTTTGGTGAAGACAGAGAGCGTAGAAGACTCGTCTCATTTTGTTCATATATATATTATGTATCACACTTATACAATTTACTTTTGAAACAAATGTAAACTTTCAAATATATGTAATGTAATGGTTGTTTACTTTGATTGTTATGTGCATTGGATTTGATACTCAACGTGGAGTCAACCCCGGAAATGTTTCCGCCTTCGGTTTTCGGGGTGTGACAGTTAGATTCTAAACTTACATGCATTGATCCTCTTGTAATGATTATGCACAAAGTCAGAAAGACTGGACAACAATCATTAGAGAGCATTCCAAAGGAGATCAGCTCCTTGGAAACATCCTTCATGCACTAAGTTTCCTAATCTTACACAGATTGAATAATTTCTAACTTTGAAACATTTCCATATTCCATTTTGACTATCACTTCTGAACAAGAGTTGCCTCCTTACAGATTATGTCAACATGGTCCTTCCATAATTATCACTATACTTTCAACTGTCCTTGAGCAACCAATCTTTGGTAAACCTTAGATAGTCCTCGACAATTGTTTAATCCTTTTAGTCATATCCAATTCTATACCTTTTCCCTTCTTAATGCCCCAGGCATTAGGAAAATTTTAGAAAGGATAAATATAACACATGTAATCGATCATATATCCGAAGCATATGGGACACGATTCATGATGTCTCACATAAAGACTAAACCGGTCTTTTGCTATCATATTTCCATTTCAATTTGCCAAATTCTCATAATTCAGATTATGAAACGGGATGCCGTAGTCATAATCGAATTTTAGAACGCAAATAATGGACCCATATATAGAATTTCCTTATGTTGAGCCATTCCAACATGAAATTCATATATATATATATATATATATATATATATATATATATATATATATATATATATACCCTTGACTAAATATGATTAAAACCTCAATCTAAGCTTTTAGATTTGATATGAAGTATAATTTCCTCTCCCTTAATTATAACAAAACAACTTTTCCCCAATTGAAACCTTTTGTTTTCTATAATTAACATTGTTAACTTGCAACCTTTATCATAATTATCATGCTCCTACTAACATGATAATTATTAACATAACACTTATGCTCCCACTAGCTTTGACATGTACTCAGAAATCAGCTGGACTTCTAGAAATCAATACTTTATTGACTTTCTTACCAAAGTTTAGATTTCTGATACTAGATTGCTATGATAAAACTTTATCAAAATCATACACCTTGCCTTAGATAGCACACTTATGTGTCTAAACAATTTTAAGAACTATGAAAACGGATGCCGTAATCATAGTCTCGATCGTTTAGACCTTTGCCACTTCTCACAAGTCCATGTTAGTGTGCCGGTTAACCACACATGCTCCACTAACGAGTTTGAGAATGCAAATATCACAATTGCTATCTAGCTAAAATCTACTTAGTGAAAGTATTTCCTCACCATCATTTTCATGAATCGGAGAGAAACCTTATGACACTTAGATTTAATGGTGTATGTGTTCTTATCCATGTGAATTGTCAAAACCATAGTAACAAGACAAGGATAATGATAAATCCAAACTCATATGGATTGAACTTGTGTAATCTTAAATTCTTGCGACCTGGCAGCTCAAGGGCCTTCCATTGCTTCCAAGTTGTTGTGCAACCAATTGAGAACTCTAAGAACTCATATGCAATGCCAACTTTAACTGGAATGGGCACAGAATATGTCAACACGATAGGTTATAAACCTCAAGTCGTGTGCTATTGAATAACTTTGGGTTTTATTCTTGATTAGTTCTTGAGACTTTCAAGACCTTTAAAACTCCCACTGTCCTCTTGACATATAAGACCTTCTTGTCAGATATTCAAGAGATAGTGTGGATTCTAATCAAGACAAACACTTCACACAATTGACCTTAGTTGGTCTTTTTTTTTTATCCAAAAGATCACAACTTACCAATTTAAAATGTACAAGAGTAGAAAACTTTTACTCTTGCATTTGACAAGTGTTTTAAGCCTTCCTTTACGATATGTCACTCAACTTACAGTCTTGGAGTATGACTCTAAGACTTGTTTTGGAACGAAGTATGACTCATCTTCTTGATTTAACCACTTCAACAATTCATAACTCCTCTTCTTATCTACCGAAATGCACTTAGAGGATGAATTGTGATAAGGTCTCTTAATCATTAAGATGATTATATAACATGATACTAAAGTACTCTCTCATCTTTTTAGATTTGAGAAACTTTTACCTTTCTGCCTAAGTTGATTCTTCTTATTCGCTCTGCCTTACATTGGAACCTTTTGCAATGTCTCAGAATGACACTTAAGCTTTTAAGTATAACCATATTTACTGAGCTTTAGTAAATTATGACGAATAATCTTATCGATATGTTGTGGCGGACTTGACCAGTGCACAAGAATGTGTACTCGATCCCTTAGTCCTTCACTTGACTCACATATATATGTGAACAAGGAACTAGTCTAAATTTACCAAAGATGAAAATTTCTCGTCCATCATGCTATACAACTTGCATGATTCCAAGTTCCGGTCCAATTAATACTTGGGTGATGAGGATCTTTCCTTATTTGGTAAATTTAGACATTACCACAAATGAAAGAATCAATTTCATATTTCCACTCTTGCTATTAATGGAATCATATAAGCAACAATTTTTCCTCAAATGCCATTGTAAGGATATTTTAAAATAAATAAAATCATCATTTTTCCTTTTATTTTAAAAACTTTGTGGAAAAACTATCCTTACAATGCGAAAGAGCATGAAAACTTTGTTGTTATCTATTCCTAAGCAATATCTCATAACTCCTAAGAAGTAGCTCAAGAGTCTGATCTTCAAACTATGCGATAGAAATCCATCTACGCGATCAGATTCAACATATTCTTTCTTTAAGTTTCTTCATTTTTCTTTGATTCTTAAAACATCAACATGTGACCCAGTCACATCATGTATCAAGAATCTCAAAATAGAAACTTAGCAGAGTTAGATTGTGGACTTTACCTGAAGTAGAGTCAAACTTATTGACTTTAACACCCTTAGGTAAATTGGCAGCTTTGCAACCAATGCCCCTTCCTTTGGCAATATAAACATATGGACCCTTTGGTAATGGTACACGAGACTATCACCGACTTAGCTTTTCTCTTTACCATTTGGTCAACCGAGTTGACTATGGCCGATCCCTTTCCATTGGGAAGAGAGAGATTTACTGGATATCCAATGTCATCATTGTCAATGTCCATAAAGTTTTAGGAAGTTGATCTTATCAAATAGATAAGATCATTAAGGGTCTTGTCATAGTCTGTTTCATAGGAGTCCCAAAGGAGCTCACTATGTGACTTAGAAAGTGACTAAACCACCTACTTTCTCAAGACTTTGACACCTAACTCTCCCGGCTTGTCAATATGTGACTCCATCTCCAAGATGTGATCATACCTAGACCTTGCCTTGCCAATAGGGCTTGAGTGACCTTGAACTTGTGGGTTTAGGAAGAATAATTGGACGAGGTGAAAGAAGTATGTTTTCCATGGGAGATCATCTTCATTTAGGAAAGCTTGTTTCAAGAGATTTAGGAAGATCATAAATGTCTAAACCAGACATCTTTTGGGAGATATTCAAGATAGTTGATCTAAAGTCCTTAATTAACACCCAATATGAAACATTAAGGCTAAGACCCAACAAACTATTTTATAACTTAGAAAAGGGATGCTGTAATCCAAGGTATAAAATATTTGAAGGTAGGTGAATGACGATTCACCAATTTCCACCAAGATAAACGAAATGTGTTAGTAGGTTTTAATTGGATTTGAAACTCCTAGATCTTTTGAGATTCATTGAACTTTTCAATGGCATGTTTCAATCTTGAGTGTGCCATTCAGGTTTTGTGACTGGGATGCCGAGGATCACAAAACAAGGTGTGAAGTAACCATGCAAATTACTTGGTACCCTTAAGTGTTTACCCCTCAATCGATGTGCTGGTTAACCACATACGCTCCATCGATACTATGATAAACATTAAATTACCCTTTTCCTACCTTGTTAAATACGATTTAGTGTGCCGGTTAACCACACACGCTCCACTAACCGACTTAAACAAAGTGCAAAGTGTAATTTCATGGATTAGCACCTTATTCACATTTTCCTAAGTAACTAAGATTGGGTATTAATAAAAGGTATAGTTACTTACTATTTATCATTAATACTTTTAATGAAGAGAGAATTATAGTTCTTGTCCTACCCGTTCGGCTAACGACCCTCCACCAGTCAAGGAAGCGGTGGGTGAGAGTGGACACCCATTAAACTGCCATTTTATAGGCAGTAACCTTATACCCCCCTTATAGACCAGCTTCGTGAATGAGGCCTACTAACGGTAAGACTGACTTTACTCTTATACATATACATATGTATATATGTATATATATATATATATATATTATTAACTTATAATATTATAAAGTATAAGGGTTGAATTTTAACTTTTAAAATTCTTAGGGCTAACTTGGAATTAAAGTATTCATAAGAGAAAAAATTTCAAATTCCAAAACTTGAGGGCAAGTTTTGAAACTATTCAAAACTAATTAATTCCATAACTTATGTGTTTAAAGTAGTTTTAATTAAAAGACTCTTCAAGTTCCATAACTTGAGGACAAGTTATGGAAGACTTTAAACTAATAAAAGGATTAACTTTTCTTTATTTTATAACTTATGGAATTAATTAAGGTTACACATTTTATTACTTAATGAAGTGACTCTTGAACCTCCATAACTTGAGGACAAAACTCTTCATTTTTTTGTAACCATTGCCAACTTTTATGAGTTTTATGAAACTTAAATGTGACTTTTCATATAACTTGAGGACAAGTTACAAAAACACATTTTAGAATCTACTCTTAGATTAATTTGGATTGAAAACAACTATTTCACACAACTTTTATATTAATCTAAGCAACTCATAAGAACAAGATAATTCAAATCAAACTTTTTCATGTAATTAGTCTAAACCTTAAACAAATACAAAACATGAATCTATTGACAATTATCTTCGAAATTGGATTAGCATGAACATTACCACATCAAAAACAAGTTTATAAGTCCAAAACCATCTTAGGGTAATGTTCCTAGTCCAATTCTAGCCAAAAAAAATCGAATATATGCTGTCTGGGGGTCCACCTCGTCGAGTGCATGAACCAACTCGGCATGTTGGATCGATTTGATCACTTTTTAGGCATGGACTCGCCGAGTCTCCTGATGGGCTTGCCGAGTCTGATGGCCAGACAACAAAGAACTTCGATTTTTTTAAGCAGTTTTGCAAGTATAACAAGAAAACAAGCCTAGGCTCTGATACCACTGTTAGGTTTTGAGCATTCTAACACTCCTAAGTGTACATGCAACCCTAAATACCATGGATCTATGTTTTCTCTATTATACATATAAATATCAACATCCAAGGTATTATCCTAATCTAGCGTACAAAACAATGAATATAACAAGATAAAATACATACCTCTTTGATGTAGAATGTCTTCATGAAGCTTGAGTGCCTAGTGCCTTAATTTGGACACCTCAAATGGTTCACACAACACCAAATACACTTGGAATGACTTGAGAGAAATCCACAACTCATGAAATCGGCTAGCCCTTCTTTTACACACACTAATGGCTGATTTTGGTGAATAATATGATGCTTATATAGTGTGTTACAATTAGGGTTACACCATGTAAACCCCAATTGTCATGACCTTTCATTTCCATGACCCATGGGTTATGTAACCTCCATGGAGCATCCTATGGGTTTAACCCAACTTGATTATCCATGGAGCTTTGGCCCACTATATAAGTTATGGATGATTTGCACAATCAACCCATATATTTAATTAGTCTTCTTTTGATCACATAATTAATTCTTGATCAATACTAATTAAATATTATTATTCTTATTATTAATATACTAGAACTTATAATATATTAATAACCATAAGTGTATTATTTCTCTCATTTAGTCTATCCAAGTGCATGATGCCATGCAACCCAAATGCACCATGTCGAGTCGGGTCAAGTCTTACCAATTATAGTTATGGACTTAGACAATAATCCAACAATATATATATATATATATATATATATATATATATATACATATATAAAGAGAGAGAGAGAGCTAGGTTTAAGTATTCTAACTAATTATTGTGCGGATATCATATGCTATGAGAATTACTAAGAGAATAAGCTGTTTAGCAATGGAAATACGTTCAAGCTTACAAAAATATCGTCATTTTCATGCATTCTCGCTAATTATTATTTATTTTTGTTCTCACACATCGTTTTTCACTCATTTTCATTCTGACAGAATACGACCCAATAAACATTCTGACAAACACTCTGACAGAAATGAGAATAATAATAATAAGTGTATAATAACCTTATAGACGATTTAGTTAGTGAGAATGTGTGTTAGTGACGATAGTTATGTAAGATTGAACGTATTTATATTATCAAAGAACATATTTTCTTTATCATTCTCATAGCATACGATATCCGCACAAAATTAGTTAGAATAGAATAACCTAAGTGTGTATATATATATATATATATATATATATATATATATATATACTAAAGTTTAATGGGTTAGACGGGTTGACCCATTTAAGTTAAATGGGTTGAAAATATCAACCCAAACTGCTAATTTTGGGTTGGGTTCGGCTTGGGTCGATTTTTGCCTGTTTTATAAAATATATCCATTCAAATCATAACTTAAGATTTTAGGTCAAAAACAAATCCTAGGGTCAGTCTAATAATGCGGTTGTATCATAACTAGACCTCGAATGAGCAACTAAATTTTATTATGGTCTGACCAACACACGCCTAAACCTGGATGTCGTAGTTAATAATCTAAATGTTTGAGAGTTTATAGATCAGTAGTTTAGTTACTTAGTTAATAGATTAGGACGAGGCCTACGACTAGATGATCTTTGGATCGGTAACATAGATCGACTTCCTGAAGACTAGATCCTTCGATCAAGACCTAGTGCAAGAGGATTCAACACATAGCGGAATGATACGCCTTGAGGATATCCGAAATAGAGACAAGTATTCGACATACCCCTATATGGAAAGTTACCAAAGATACGGTACTATATATATATACACTTAAAATAGGATGTTATATGTATTATATATTATTTATCATAAATAAATTCCCGTTTGATGACTTTTGTGTGTGTGTGTGTATATATATATATATATATATATATATATATATATGTGTGTGTGTGTGTGTGTGTGTATGTATACTTATAATAGGAAATTATATGTATTATATATTATTTCTCATAAACATCTTCCTGTTTGATGTATTATGTAGGATATCAGAGTGATATGGAGGATATATGGGACTGGGTGTTGCATCCTTACCCGGAAGAAGACCAAGTGATACCGCACACACCTGAGGAAGACAGATTACGACCCAACAATGCCCCTACCACCTACCCCCATATCAGATGATGATGAACCATTTGAAGATGAGGAAGATCCCAGTGAGGAGGAGGAACAACCTAGCGAAGAGATCGGTGGAGTACCCGTAAATAGTTCACCCACCCCCCAGATTCGTCTTACCACCAGGATCGTGAGGAGACTTAGGAGGATGACCCTACTGAGTCGGTGTCATCCCTAGAGATTGTTGTTCTACTTCTCCCATCCTTTCTCAGTATTCATGCTTTGGGACTCAGGACTATAACTACCCCCATAAAGTCCATTCGCATCCCATCCCGCAAGAGGCCAACCTCACTGCCATCATCACCGAGATCATTAAAGAAGCCTTGCCCTTATCACAAATGAACTCCATGGGTGGACGAGTGGATAAGGGATGAGAGTATTGGGTTTTATGAGGTCAGAGAGTCCTCCCATGCACATAGGCATGATCCCATTGCACAGGAGCCCACGTATAAAGTGATCTCAATGTTAGTCATGCGAGTAGCACGACATGGGGATTATATACATCAGGTGGAGATGGATCGTGATTCACTGACGAGGGATATCAGATAAGTAGTTGGTAGAGTTATAGATTTAGAGCAAGGGAGAGATTTAGAAGATATGAGGATCCTCAACACATATGATTATATGGAGGAGACTTATTCTCTAGTACAGTATCAACAGATCGTGATCGAGAGTCTAGAGCAACATGTGAGACAGATGAAGTTGAGATTGATGGTGTCAGAGATAGGTGCAGCCACTATAGAGGTTTTGATCAGTTGCCTTCAGCACTAGTTAGCACAAATACTGCTTTGGATGGTAGTTTGTTTTGGTTTGTGGTAGATAGTTCTAGCCAAGGAAGATAGGAACTATGATTTTTAGGTTTGAGGGAGGGAAAATTAATGTAGCAAATAATAGGAAACTGCTACGTGTTTTGATTGAAAATAGATGTTTTTCCTGTTCAAACCACATCATTGTACACTCTTTTGAGGAAATCTGATGTAAAAATTTGCGGAAGTTAATGAAAATTTTGTGATATTAACGTATATTGTGTTACTTTTGTGATTCGTTTTCTTGATATAGTTAACTCTCTTAACTAAATTATCAAAGTAAAACTCAAAATTTATTATAACAACTAACATATGGCATAAATTTAGAACCATGTCTCGCACCAGGAGAAACCCAGGACAGCCTGAACCTAATATCGAGCTTATAAGCTCAGTTGTGATTGAGGCATTAGTAGCCCAACGAGTCGCTAATGCAATAGCAAACCTAGAGACCCAAGGAATGTAGTATTAAGAGGAAATGGAGGTAAGAGTTCGAAAGGAGATAAACGAGGTCTAACTAGTGTCTATTCATTTTAAGATTTTATGAACTGTAAGCTGAAACCCTTCCATGGAAACGAAGGCATAGTTTGTTTAACTAGGAGGATAGAAAATATGGAGCCCGTTTTAGAGATAAGCTTTTATTTGGAGGATTGTAAAGTTAAGTTCGTCGCCTGCACCCTAGAAAACATAGCCCTAAGCTGGTGGACTAGTCACACGAAGACCATGGGCATTAATGTAGCAAATGTCGTGCATTTTAGTGAGTTAAAGAAACTCATGATTAAGGAGTACTGCCCACACGAGGAGATTCAGAAGCTGGAGTAAGAGTTATGGAATCGATAATGCAAGAAGTTGATGTTGCCACCTATACTATCTGTTTTAATGAACTTACCACCTTATGTCCTGGGATGGTCACCCCAGAATATAAGAAGGTGGGTAGGTATATTTGGGGTTTTCCTTAGCCTATCTAATGTTTAGTCACTACCTCAAAGCCAACCATTTTCGACAGTGCCCAGAGACTAACCTTTAGTCTGACCAACCAAAAGATTCGTCATGATTCGATGATCCATAAGGCTGACCTTCCGAAGGTGGATGGTAGAAAAAGGAAATTTTGAAATGAGTCCAAAGGGAAGGCTAGGCAACCAGTAGAAAAGAAGCAGGAAGTGATTCAGGCATTTGCAGTTACAACAACCTCGACAGGGACTATGTAACGCCCTGTTCCTGATACATAATTATTTAAATTATTCAAGTATTTAGTTTGAGCTACTCGACAAGTTGTTAGCCCTAACTCACCGAGTAGATACCAGATTGGACGCGAGGTTTAAAGAGTCTACTCGGCGAGTCCAAGCATGGACTCGACGAGTAGGTCTGCCATAGGGAAACCCTATTTTTGGGGTTTTGCACCCTATTTAAACATCTTAAACCCCTTTTGGTCCTCCCTTATCAGCCTCCCTATCCTCTAGAAACCCTAGTTCGTTAGAGAGCCTTTTCCTTGAGTTTTTGAGTGTGTTTTGGTGCCATTGAAGGTAGTTGCAAGAGCTTGGAGCTAACAAGCTTCGGGAAAAAGAACAATATCTGGGAACACACTCATCTTTGGCAGCTTTCTGAGGTAAAAAACTCTTAGCTTGGTGAACTCTAGCTTAGATCTCTTTGTATGTTGAGTTTTTGGGTCTTTTGACCCTTTTGGGAAGGATGAGTTAGTTTATGTTGGTTGTATGCAAAGCAACCCCTTCTTCCTATAGTATTTAGTTTCTAGGGTCATAAAAACAGGTTTGAATCCGTTTGCATCCAAGCCATAGTCATATTTATAGAAGTAGATTGCTATAACTTGAGTTTGGGTCCATTTGAGGTGTGCAAAGCCATCAAGTATCCAACTTTATAGAAATGGACCTTGGAAACGACATACGTTGGAAACGACATAGATTTGTAATTTGGAGTTGTAGAAGTGTGAAACCAGTTATCTAGGTTAGATCTGCAAGGGACTTGATGAGTTCATATGGGAACTCGGCGAGTCCGATGAAGAAACTCGGATGATGTTCATAGGACTTGACGAGTTGATTGAGGAACTCAACGAGTAGTATGATTTTGTCCCTTTTTCTGATGATGCTAGGACTCAGCGAGTTTGAGGACGACTCGACGAGTTAGTTCGTTTAGTCGTGACGATGGTTAGTTTGGGAACTCGACGAGTCATAGTGTGACTTGGAGATTCGAGTCGCGAATTTTAGGGTTTCTAAGTTCTAGAACTCGGCGAGTCAATAGGTGACTTGGTGAGTTAGGTCAACCTGGAAGGTTGACTTTGACCAGGACGTTGACTTTGACCAGGGGTAAAATGGTGATTTTACCCTAAGAAGGATTATCAAATTTTGATTAAGTGTTGTTATGGAATTGATAGCCGGAGAGTCATCGGTGCAGCAGAAAAGGACTCCTCACTCGTGTTTCCAGCAGTTAGACGTACGAGGTGAGTTTCTCTTCAGTTGGAACGGGTCTAAGGCACCAAGACTAGTCCATAGTATGATATGTTAGTATTTGAGTGTGGGCGAGGCCCATATCTCATAATAGCCAAGTGTGGGCGGGGCCCGTGTCTCACAGTTTTGATTGTTCACGGATATATGTCTGACCGATACATTTAGTTATACTTGTTGTCTGTGTGATACTTATATGTTTGTTTAGTAGCGGAGTGTGGGCAGTGCTCGTACCTCACAGCATTGAGTGTGGGCAAGGCCTGTATCTCATAGTAGTCGAGTGTGGGCGGGGCCCGTATCTCAGAGTTAGCGGAGTGTGGGCGGGGCCCGTATCTCCTAGTTCGCGGAGTGTGGGCGGGGCCCATATCTTCACGAGTGTGGGCGGGGCCCATATCTATTAGTTGTATGTTGTATGTGTATTGTATGTGGTAGTTTGGGGGATCTCACTAAGCATTGTGCTTACGGTTTTAGTTTTGGTTTCAGGTATTTCCACTAGCATAAGGAAGCGCTCGGGATGATCGCATGGCACACACCACAATCTTCAGCCTGGGAGTTCACTCGGATGTTTTGTTTTGAGATTTTGATTTGAGACAGATACTATGATGTTTTATGATACATGATTTATGATTTTACTTATAAATTTGGATGGTTTGACTTTAATATTGATTTGAAAACGAAATTTTTGGGTCATATTTTTGGGATGTTACTAGTTGGTATTAGAACCTTGGTTTGAGGGATTCGGGCACACTTTCAGGTGTGTCTGAACTCCAACTAAGGAATTAGTATAGAATTTTCAAAAGGAAAATCAATTTTTTTGTAAAAATAAATTTTGGGAAAAGGAAAGAGTTTTAGAAAAAGAATTTTTTTTTTGAGAAAGAAAAGAATTTTAAAAAAAGAAAAAGAGTGTAGTGCATGCAATCAGCCGAGCCCAAGTAAGTACTCCCAAATGACCCGTACAAGTTTATGTTATGTTATGATTATCAGCTTTATGAGAACAACATGCTAGTTTAGGACTATGGATCTAGGAAGGATGCCTTATGTGCCTGTTATATGTGTTTCAGCTTTATGAGAACTGCATGCTAGTACAGATTAGTTAGTATGAGAGCCAAAGTAATATATGCTTGATTATGTGTACTCGATGCGTGAATGCTGCTTGCTTTGTGCTTTTAAGAGTCTTAGTTTTCTTTTACTCACTAGTAAATCAATATGTTACGTTACATATTTCGAGGATTAAATAATTTCAGAAGGTTAGGTCTAGCTCTATTGCACAACTTTTGTTTGAGTCCGACCGTTGTTGGGTAGGATCTCTCAATCGATGAATTATCTAGCCTTAGTGATATGTAATAGTATTCACAAGATATTTAGGGGAAGATAATAGGGACTTCTTATGCAGCTAATGGAAGAGAGTGGGACAGTGATTACTCTAGGTCAAGCTTAGGATGAGAGTAGCGCGTGAAGCAGTAGTAGTAGAAGGGACTTGGTGGAGTCAAGGTAGTTCTTGAGGAAAGTACGGATAGATGTGGAAGGTAGTATGGGACCGTACTACAGAAAGCAGAGGATCCGTATTCGAACCAAGTAAGGATGAGATGAATCCAAGAAACTTATGGTGTATGAGATCCCTCGAGTTAAGTTCAGTATTATGATGTTGTTATGTTGGGTTTTTCAAAATGGTGGTTTTACTCCCTAGACCAACAGTCGGCAGTTCAAGTGTCGGTGAGGGATCAGGCTCAGGCTCTAGAGCTGAGCCACTAGATGAGTAGACCAGGGAGTTCATCTCCTCAAAGGTCACACGCAACATGTCAGATCAGACTCCTATGATCTTTGGCACGATCAAGGAGGGCATTCTTGAGCTTTTGGATGAGAGGTTGAGTGCGTTTCGCACTGAGATGGTGGCCATGATGGGGTCGTGCATACTGACTTTCAAGGAGTCCATGGCTTGTTGAGCTCCCGACTACCATGGGGATCAGGACCCCATTACGAGCACCAGGTGGTTGGCAGATGTAGCCAACGAGTTCCGCACAATAGATGTCCTAAGGGGGACAAGGTTAAGCTTGCGTCCTGTCTTCTGAAGGACAGGGCACATGACGGGCGGGAGGAGGTTGGGAGAGCCATTGGTGATGACACTGTGTTGGATGCGATGACCTGGAGCGATTTCACGACCAGGTTCAGGACTGAGTTCGCACCTGTTATTGAGGTGCAACAGCTTGCTAGAGAGTTTCAGGACCTCCAGCAGACGACTGAGACTGTGGCGGAGATCATCGCCAAGTTCAAGGGGAGGGCCCTTCTTGTTCCGTAGTATGTGGTGGACGAGGAGATGAAAAAGGCCCGGTACCATGAGATGTTGTGGAGTGATATCCGCCAGTTTGTGAGCCGTTCCAGCTGCAAGACGCTGGAGGATATGATAGCGAGGGCTCGTGGGAGGGAGATTGATTTAGAGATGGAGAGGAAGATGAAGCCTGAGGCAGTGTCTGGCATGGAGGGCTCGGGCAAGAAGCCCAAGACAGATTCTCGAGTGAAGGGCCAGCAGGGCCGAGGCCGCTGCGGCTAGTGTGGCAGGTCGCACGAGGGGACATGCATGGTAGGGAGTTCGGGCTGCTTCAAATGCGGCCAAACAGGGCATGTGAGAAGGGATTGTACTGCTGCTTCTACCACTACTACCAAAAACACTATCTGACCTGATTTGCTTTCAGTGCAATTAGAGCAGCCACAGGAAGTCCCAGTGCCCGAGTTTAGCAGCAACAGCAGGGAAGGTGATGGCACCCGCCCCTGCTACATTGAGGATTACAGACGGCCATCAGGGTCAGACCGAGGCACCAGTGGCGAAGAGAAGAGCCTTCCAGTTGATAGCAGAGGAGGCACGAGCAGCTCCTGATGTGGTTATGGGTATGTATTTTCTCCATTATCTCTTATTTATCTATGATTATTACTTATGATTGTGTGTTGGTTTATAGGGTCGTTCTCAGTGAACGACATATCAGCGATGGTACTGTTTGATTTGGGTGCTATCCGATCTTTCGTGTCGCTTACACTTAGCAAGCGATTTAATAGAGCTCAGGGGGATCTGGATTGCCAACTCGACGTTGAGATAGCCGATGATAGGACCGTCAGGGTCGCGAGAGTTCATAGAGGGTGTACACTACGGTTATTTGATGAGCAGTTCTCAGTGGATTTGGTTCCTATTCCCCTGCGAGGGAATAAGGTTATCGTGGGTATGGATTGGTTGAGCCCTAAAGGGGCAGTGATTGATTGTGAGCTGTAGGTAGTGAGGGTTTGCACTCCTAGTGGGGGAGAGTTAGTGATTCAGGGTGAGAGACCATAGCGCATAACGATTCTTTGTTCAACGGGGAAAGCGGGGCGCTACTTTCAGCAGGGTTGCGTAGGATACGTTGCCTATGTCATGGATACCCGAGATAAGAGTAAGGCGACAGTCGATGATGTACCAGTAGTGCGAGAGTATCAGGACGAATTCCCGAAGGATTTGCCTGGGATACCTCCGGAGAGACAGGTTGAGTTCCGGATTGACCTGGTCCTTGGTGCGGCTGCGATAGCCAAGGCACCATATCGGTTGGCTCCTCCCGAGATATAGGAGTTGTCTATGCAGCTGCAGGAGCTACTAGACAAGGGTTTTATCAGGCCGAGTAGTTCGCCATGGGGAACCCCGATCTTGTGTGTAAAAAAGAAGGACGGGTCGCACTGTATGTGCATAGATTACCGGGAGCTGAACAAGGTAACGGTGAAGAACCGTTACCCACTCTCGAGGATAGATGATTTGTTCGACCAACTTCAGGGAGCATCTTGGTTCTCCAAGATTGATCCACGGGCCAGATATCACCAGATGCTGGTCAGAGATGATGATGTGCAGAAGACCGCTTTTAGGACCCGCTATAGTCATTATGAGTTTGTGGTGATGTCGTTTGGGCTCACCAATGCTCTAGCTGCGTTCATGGACCTCATGAACTGCGTGTGCAGAAAAATGTTGGATCGGTTTGTGATA
Organism: Lactuca serriola; assembly: GCF_051521515.1. Taxonomy (NCBI): domain Eukaryota; kingdom Viridiplantae; phylum Streptophyta; class Magnoliopsida; order Asterales; family Asteraceae; genus Lactuca; species Lactuca serriola. The sequence continues at coordinate 53,619,056 of NC_136415.1, forward strand.
GTATTTATTGACGACATCTTGGTTTACTCCAAGACTCAGGAGCAGCATGAGGAGCACTTGAGAGAGGTTCTAGAGACACTGAGGAGGGAGATACTTTTTGATGAAGTTCTCCAAGTGTGAGTTCTGGTTGCGCGAGGTGCAGTTTCTTGGGCACCTTGTCAACCAGAAAGGTATTTTGGTAGATCCAACCAATATAGAGGCCGTGATGGAGTGGGAGATTCCGAGGTCTCCATCTAAGATTCGGAGTTTCCTGGGTCTAGCAGGGTATTATAGGAGATTTATCCAGGACTTCTCCAAGATTGCAGCTCTATTGACCCGACTGACCAAGAAGTTGGTGGTTTTTCGTTGGGGTTCTGAGCAGCAGACAACCTTTGAGACGCTCAGACATCAATTGTTTGAGGCGCCGATTCTCACCCTACCAGAGGGGGTAGATGACTTCGTAGTCTACTATGATGCTTCGAACACAAGAATGGGAGCAATATTGATGTAGCAAGGTCATGTGATAGCCTACGCTTCGAGGCAGCTGAAGCCTCATGAGGCTAGCTATCTGATACATGATTTTGAACTGGGGGCTGTGGTGTTCGCCCTCAAGATTTGGCGGCATTACCTCTACAGGGTTCGGTGTACCATTTACACGGATCATAAGAGTTTGAAATACCTTATGGATCAGCCGAATTTGAACACGAGGCAGCGTCGGTGGTTAGACGTGGTGAAGGATTACAATTGTGAGATCCTTTACCACCCGGGAAGGCCAATGTAGTGGCTGATGCCCTGAGCCGCAAGGCGGTGGCAGCCCCGATCCGAGACATCTGTTTGAGGATGACAGTGATTACTCCACTGTTGCAGCAGATTAGGGTGGCACAGGTTGAGGGCCTGAAGGACGAGCCCCAGAAGTGTGAGGTGATTATGGGTCGAGTAGCTTCGTTTGACTACGATAGCCGAGGGTTGTTGACTCTACATGGGAGGGTCTGGGTACCGTACTGGAGCGGAGTACGACATGTATTGATGGATGAGGCCTATAAGTCCCGATTCTCCATCCATCCACAGACGACGAAGATGTATAGAGATCTCCGACCCGATTACTGGTGGCCCTGCATGAAGCGGGATGTAGCTTGGTATGTATAGAGATCTCCGGCCCGATTACCAGAGGCCTCACGGCAAGATGCATCTGTTAGACATTCCCGTGTGGAAATGGGAGGATATCACCATGGATTTTCATTACTAAGCTTCCCAGGACCGTACGTGGGGTCGATTCAATTTGGGTCATCGTGGATCGGTTGACCAAGATCGCTCATTTCATACCGATCCAGGAGAGTATCTCGGGCGAGAAGCTGACAGAGATTTATGTGCGAGAGATAGTGGCACGTCACAGAGTGCCTATCTCGGCGGTGTCAGACCGAGATGTACGGTTTAATTCCAAGTTTTGGAAGCAGTTTCACGACGAGATGGGTGCTCGTCTCCATTTCAGCACTTCTTTCCACCCTCAAACGGACGGTCAGAGCGAGTGGACGATTCAAACTCTCGAGGACATGCTTCGTGCATGCGTGCTAGATTTCGGTGGCAGTTGGGATACGTATCTTCCGTTAGCAGAATTTTCGTATAACAACAACTACCACTCCAATATAAATCGGCCTCCCTTCGAGATGCTTTACGGGAAGAAGTGTAGGACCCTGATCTGTTGGGGTAAGGTTGGTCGGAGGATCATGGGGAGTACGGAGGTGGTACTTAAGACCACAGAGCGGATCCAGCAGGTCCTGAGCAGACTTCAGACTGCTCAGAGTCGGCAGAAGAGTTACGCCGACAAGCAGCGTTCAGACATGGAGTTTTAGGTAGGCGACATGGTCCTCATGAAAGTGTCACCCTGGAAGGGTGTTATCAGGTTTCGGAAGCGGGGAAAGCTGGGCCGCATGTTCATTGGTCCATTTAGGGTTTTGGCTCGGGTGGGCCGGGTTGCTTACCGGTTAGATCCTCCAGCAGAGCTCAACCAAATCTACAACACGTTCCACGTATCCCAGCTGCGGAAGTTCTTGGTGGATGATTCAATAGTAGTACCCTTGGTAGTTCTTGGTCGATGACAGCCTGAATTACATAGAGAGACCGGTAGCGATTCTGGATCGCAAGACTAAGGAGCTGAGGAACAAAAGGGTCAAGCTAGTGAAGGTGAAGTGGCAGCACCGCAAGGGTTCAGAGTGGACGTGGGAGCCTGAGGAGGAAATGTGGGAGCACTTCCAAGAGTTGTTTTCAGACGTATCAGACTTCGAGGACGAAGTCTAAGACAAGTGGGGGAGAATTGTAACGCCTCGTTCCTGGTACACAATTATTTAAATTATTCAAGTAGTTTGAGCTACTCGAAGAATTGGTAGCCCTAACTCGTTGAGTAGATGTCAGATTGGACTTGGGGTTTAAAGAGTCTACTCGACGAGTCCAAGCATGGACTCGACAAGTAGGTCTGCCAGGGGGAAACCCTATTTTTGGGGGTTTTCACCCTATATAAACATCTTAAACCCCTTTTGGTCCTCCCTTATCAGCCTCCCTGTCCTCTAGAAACCCTAGTTCATTAGAGAGCCTCTTCCTTGATTTTTTGAGTGTGTTTTAGTACCATTGAAGGTAGTTGCAAGAGCTTGGAGCTAACAAGCTTGGGGAAAGAGAACAAGATCCAGGAACACACTCATCTTTGGCAACTTTCTGAGGTAAAAAGCTCTTAGCTTGGTGAACTATAGCTTCGATCTCTTTGTATGTTGAGTTTTTGGGTCTTTTGACTCTTTTCAGAAGGATGAGTTAGTTTTTGTGGGTTGTATGCAAAGAAACCCCTTCTTCCTATAGTATTTAGTTTCTAGGGTCATAAAAGCAGGTTTGAATTCGTTTTCATCCAAGCCATGGTCATATTTATGGAAGTAGATTGTTATAACTTGAGTTTGGGTCCATTTAAGGTGTGCAAAGCCATCAAGTATCCAACTTTATAGAAATGGACCTTGAAAACGACATATAATTTGGAACTATAGAAGTGCGAAACCAGTTATCTAGGTTAGATCTGCAAGGGACTCGACGAGTTCATAAGGGAACTCAGGGAGTACGATGATAAAACCCTGATGATGTTCATAGGACTCGACAAGTTGATTGAGTAACCTGACGAGTAGTATGATTTTGTCCCTTTTTCTGATTATGCTAGGACTTGGCGAGTTTGAGGACGACTCGACAAGTCAGATCGTTTAGTCGCGACGATGATTAGTTTAGGAACTCGACGAGTCATAGAGTGACTCGGCGATTCGATTCGCGAATTTTAGGGTTTCTGAGTTCTAGAACTCGGCGAGTCAATAGGCAGACTCGACGAGTTAGGTCAACCTGGAAGGTTGACTTTGACCATGACGTTGACTTTGACCAGGGGTAAAATGGTCATTTTACCCTAAGAAGGATTATCAGATTTGGATTAAGTGTTGCTATGGAATTGATAGCCCGAGAGTCGTCGGAGCAGCAGACAAGGATTCCTCACTCGTGTTTCCAGCAGTCAGTCGTACGTGGTGAGTTTCCCTTCAGTAGGAACGAGTCTAAGGCACCAAGACCGGTCCATAGTATGATATGTTAGTAGTTGAGTGTGGGCGAGGCCCGTATTTCATAATAGCCAAGTGGGCGGGGCCCATATCTCACAGTTTAGATTGTTCACGGATATATGCCTGACTGATAGACTTAGTTAAAATTGTTGTATGTGTGATACTTGTATGTTTGTTTAGTAGCGGAGTGTTGGCGGGGCCCATATCTTGCAACAGTTGAGTGTGGGCGGGGCCCGTATCTCATAGTAGTCAAGTGTGGGTGGGGCCCGTATCTCAGAGTCAGCGGAGTGTGGGAGGGCCCGTATCTCCTAGTTAGCGGAGTGTAGGCGGGGCCCGTATCTTCATCAGTTTGGGCGGAGCCCGTATCTCTTAGTTGTATGTTGTATGTGTATGGCATGTGGTAGTTTGGGGGAGCTCACTAAGCTTTGTGCTTAAAGTTTTAGTTTTGGTTTCAGGTACTTCCACTAGCAAAGGGAAGGGCTCGGGATGATCGCATGGCATACACCACGGTCTTCAACCTGGGAGTTTACTCTGATGTTTTGTTATGAGATTTTAATTTGAGACAGATACTATGATGCTTTATGTTACATGATTTATGATTTTACTTATAACTTTGGATGGTTTATGACTTTAATAATGATTTGAAAACGAAATTTTTGGTTCATATTTTTGGGATGTTACAGACTACCTCTGGAAGTAGCCTGATTTGTAATGAGTGTGGGTTTCATCACAATGGAGCATGTTGGATATGAACCAACTACGGAAAAAGGTATATTGCCAATATATGCGAAACCTCACCCAACTGAGGAACCGCAACAACAGAAAGCTGAGTATGTTTTCAGTATAAGGAAGTTGGAAACGTCAGGAAGGATTTTCCAAAACTGAAGGGACAATGAGGTAAGGCTAGGAGTAGAGAATTTGTGATAGGATCCAAAGAAGTCGTCCAAGATCCGCCGGTAATTACGGGTACGTTCCTAATTAATAATTTATATGAAAATATATTTTTTGATACCGATGCCGATAGAAGCTATATTACTCCCAAATTTAGAAAAATATTCGACTACCCATCTAGTAAACGTAGGGAAGCCTATAGAGTAGAAATGGCTAACGAACAAGTCGGTAGTACTCAAGAAATACTTAGAAACTGTATCCTAAAGTTAGATAATCATATTTTTATCGTCAACGTTATGCTAATGGTTATTGGAAGTTTCGACGTCATCATCGGTATGGATTGGTTATCCTCTAACCATGTCGAAATATTATGCTTTGCGAAAGCATTACGACTACCCGAACAAAACGGAGAACCCTTAATCGTCTGTGATGACAAACCTGATAGAAATCTTAGGATCATCTCCTGCATGAAGGACATAAAATACTTTCAGAAAAAGTATTTCGCCTTCTTAGCTCATATTGTCGATAAGAAAGACAATAAGAAGAAAAATATCAAGGAGGTACCTCAGATGTGCGATTACCCTGGTGTATTCCCTAAAGATCTACCAGGTCTACTGCCAACTTCAAAAATAGAGTTTTAGATCGATCTAGTTCCAACAAATTCCTAGTAGAAAACTCTCTTTATATATTGGCACCATCAGAGATGAAGGAAATCTCCAGCCAACTATAAGAACTGCTTGATAAGGTTTTTATTAGACCAAGATTCTCGCTTTTCCTGTTCTATTAGTTAAGAAGAAGGACAGATCTTTTAGAATGTGCATAGACTATAGAGAGCTAAATAAGTTAACCATTAAGAATAGATATCCACTACCTCGAATAGACGATCTCTTCGATCAACTGCAAGGATACACTTACTCCTCTGAGATCAACCTGAGATTTGGATATCATCAACTTCGAGTCATGAAAGAGGACATTCCAAAGACTACTTTCAAAACGCATTACAGTCATTATGAGTTCTTGGTCATGCCCTTTGGTTTGACCAATTCCCCATATGTTCTTATGGATCTCAGGAATCGAGTGTGAAAGCCCTATTTGGAAAAAATTTGTGATTGTATTCATCGACGATATTCTAGTATACTCACGAACCAAGGAAGAGCATGGGAAACATCTTCAAGTGATCCTAGATCTTTTCAGAAAAGAAAATTTGTATTGAAAATTCTCTAAGTGCCAATTTTGGATAAGAGAAGTACACTTTCTTGGGCATGTGGTAAGCAAAAAATGTATTCATGTCGACCCTTCCAAGATCAAAGTGGTAAAGAATTGGGAAGTGCCCAAGACCCCACCAGAGGTTCATCAAGTTTTGGGACTGGTTGGCTATTACTGGAAATTTATAGAAATTTTTTCTTGTATAGCCAAACCTCTCACAACATTAACCCAAAAGGAAGTAAAATTCATTTGGGGAGACCAACAGGAAACAACTTTCCAAAAGCTGAAGGTAATGTTGTGTAGCGAACCTACACTATCCCTTCCAGAAGGTACTGATGACTTCGTCTATATTGCGATGCTTCGCATTAAGGGTTAGGATGTGTATTAATGCATATGGAAAAGGTCATGCCTACACCTCAAGAAAACTCAAGGTTCATGAGAACAACCACACCACCCACAACATAGAGTTGGGAGCGATAGTTTTTACCCTAAAGATTTGGCGTCATTACCATTACAAAACAAAGTGTATAGTCTAAACGACCACAAGAGTCTGCAACACGTCTTCACTCTGAAAGAGCTCAACGTGAGATAAAGAAGATGGTTAGAGTTGCTAAATGACTATGATTGTGAGATTCATTATCACCCAGGAAAGGCTAACGTCATAGTTGACGCCTTGAGCTATAAAGAACGAGTTAAACCTCGTAGAGTCAAAGCACTTACGATGACTATTCAATCTAACCTAATTTCACAGATTAGAAGTGCTCAACTTGAGGCTTTAATGGAAGAAAACGTTAAAGAAGAAGGTCTCAGAGGAAAAGATATACAACTCGAAATTAAGGATGATGGAACGAGATATTTCATGAACCGAGTATGGGTTCCAAAATTTGGAGATGTTAAAGAACTAGTTATAAATGAGTCCCATAGGACTAGATATTGCATCCATATTGGAACAGACAAGGTGTATGTGGACCTAAAAGCCCTTTATTGGTGGCCAGACATGAAGGCTAAGATTGCGACTTATGTAAGTAAATGCCTAACATGTTCCAAGGTCAAAGCAGAACGTCGACTACCCTCGGGATTGTTGAAACAACCAGAGATTCCCGAGTGGAAGTACAAGCAGATCGCAATGGGCTTTGTTTCCAAATTACCAAAGACTATTAATGGTTACAACACTATTTGGGTAGTTATCGATAGATTAACCAAGTCTGCTCACTTCATACCAATAAAAGAGACCAATAAGATGGAGAAGCTAACAAGGATGTACCTTAGAGAGATAGTGAGATTGCATGTGGTACTCTCATTTATTATCTGTGACAGAGATAGCAAATTTAGCTTTTTCTTCTGGAAGAGTTTGCAAAAGTCCTTTGGTACACGGTTGGATATGAGTACAACCTACCATCTTTAAACCGATGCCCAAAGTGAAAGGACCATCCTAACATTGGAAGACATGCTCAAAGCATATGTGATAGATTCTGGAAATGCATGGGATACTCAACTTCCTCTGATTGAGTTCACATATAATAATATCTATCACACGAGCAATAAAGCATCATCGTTCGAAGCACTATACAACCGAAAATGCCGATCTCCGATTTGTTGGACGGACGTTGGCAATACCTAACTGGCCAAGAAATTCATAGGTGTCACAGCCCCAAACCTAAACGGCAGAAACATTCGGGGGCAGAGGACGTCATGTACAGTATCATAACAATTGAATAGTAAATAAAGTACACACCACCATAATCTATATTTGAAAAGTTTACATGATTGTTGTATTACATGTTTCAAAAGTCAAATACAATATGATGTTCCAAAAGAGGTTACTAACACCAGAGCATTAGTCCCCAAAAGTAGATGCTAACCTGGTGCTTAGCGATTCCCTAAGAATACAAGTTATTTCAAAGAAAAAGTGTCGACAATTAAGTTAGTGAGTTCATAAGTAGATATTTGTGTAAATGTATGCCATTCGAAAGTTCACGTTTGTTTTCCATAAAATCAGATATTTTCTTATAAAATGAGTTATGAATCGTTGTTTGTATGAAATGAATGTATTGAACCAGGAAAAACCTATATTTTGCTAAAAGTGAGAAGCAGTCTTAAATGCCCAAGACTGTAACTTATAGGTAAAGATGTCATACTTAAAATGATGATGTATAGTTTTATTAGTAACCAAAACTATAGGAAGCTTGTATTTTCATAGAGTAAAAGTGGAAAGGAAAGTACAATTAAGGTAGTCTCGGGATACATAACCGGGGCGTCAGGGTAGTCTCGGGATGCTTAACATAGAGTAAAAGTGGAAAGGAAAGTACAATTAAGCAGCCTAAACCCGAGACCTTCGGTTTCTATTTATAGTGAGTAATTTTGGAGTTCACATCGTGAACATGAAGATGTTCACGTCGTGTACTTGGTTCTTATCCATCTGCTGACTCGACTTTTGACAGCCCGACTATGGAACCCATCCATCACTGGCTCATGTCGTGAGCTTCAGACTCACATCGTGAGTCCTCTGACAGTGTGGGAATTCATGCCCCAAACTTCATAAATTCATATCTCTCGCATACGAGCTCCGATTTTGACATTCTTTATATCCATGCGTAGGTGAAATTATGTTCTACAACTTTTGTTTAGACTCTGTCGGCTAATTTTGACTTTATTTTAATATTATATTTTTAACAGGACGGGACTGGAAAAGTCCGTTAAAAATCCATAACTTCTTCATCCGACGTCCGTTTTCATCTGTCTTTTTACCGTTGTACTACTATTTTCAAGATCTTTGATTCTCGTTTAGGTTGTGTTCACTAAAAGTCGCTCGATCTCTTTTTCGAGTTTTTAGCTGTCTACTGTTATATCTGAAACTCAGGAAAGTCATAACTTCCTCATACGAAGTCAGATTTGGACGTTCTTTTTATGTACGTTTACGCTTTAATGATATCTACGGCTTTCATTTAGATACCTAAGGATATAAAGCTTTTTATTGAAATTTCTCATTTTACGCTTAAGAGTGTTTTACCTGTATTGCCGCACATCTTTGATCGGTCATAACTTCTTTGTTATAACTCGGATTTCAGTTTTCTTTATATTTTTCGAAACCTAGTTATGATCTCTACCACTTTATGTAACCCAATTGAGATTGTTAAAAAAACAAATTTTGACCTGAATTTGACTGGTGTTACATTTTCCCCCCGTTAGAGAGAATTTCTTCCCGAAATTCGCATTTTGACTAGGACATCAATGGTTGAGGAAATGTGAGTGTACCTCTGTTCCATTTGATCTTCTTATTCTCTAGTGAATTCGGATCCTAGCGTGGGTGTTCCAGCGGGCCTTCATTATTCCGTCTGTTGTTTTGATCGGAAGAGGTCATGTGGATTTGGGTTTATTTGTCTATTTTCATCTAAATGTTAGCATTGATCACTCGTAATACAGGTCAGCTTTGTCTTGGAGTTCGTGGTTGAATTCATACCTGGTCCGTCTATCGTCGCCTTGTGTATACAAGTCGCATACACACTTTGTAGTGATAGGTTAACCGTATTCATTCCTAGCCTCTGTGTTTGAACTTGACTCATTGTACGCGTGCTTATTCCTAAGTGGTCTGTCGAGAATACTTCGGGTAGATTGCAAAAGACATAGTACTCCACAAAAGAGTACTTCAGAATTTTGAAACAAGAGACGATTTGGAAGTTTGTATCGGGTTTGTCGTTATAGATTGGAAGAGTTTCATTAGTTGGCGGTTAGCGCGAAGGGTCTTTCTGTAGCACATGGAGCTGGTGTAGTGAGGACCAAACTAATCCATGTCGAATGACAATGTCGGAACTTCCCACCGTAGCAGTTGTTAAGTCGATTAGGAAAAAGTGTTCGTTAGCGCGATGGTGCATTCTATGTGTATGTTGCCAGCGCATTTAGTTGAGCCTTCCTATTACTACTGCGAACCTTGTACTCCGTTTAACGGTTACTAGCGGACGGGTGTTTCGATAATTGAAAATGATGAAAGTTCATAATATAATCCCAACAGTAAAAAGTTAAGCTCCGTATAACCTGCCGTTGCTCACAGGGGTTCCGAAATAGTCTCTCCTACGGTGATCATCAGTATTCTTCCATCTTCGCTAGAGTTTCTTGTTATTGGACAATCCCTCTGGAAGTGTCTAGTTTCACCGCATTTGTAACAGCCAGGGATCTGAGAGGTTGTTTGTGCCGGTGCTCTACAGAAACGAGTAGTGTGTCCTTTCCTATTGCAGTTCTTGTGACGCATCTTCCGACAAGCTCCTGTGTGATGAAAATGACACTTATTACATTGTGGAAGGTTTCCAGCATACCGACTAGTAGGTGCTAGAGTGGTAGGTGTTGTGGCAGTATGAACACCAACTTTCTGTTGTCCTTTCGAGGTCTCTTGTGTTGGTTGTCTCTCTTTCTTACTACACAACTTTCGCTTATAGTCGTTCCTTTTTTTTAGCTCAGGAGTGGGGGTAAGGATCGTTGCATCTTGTTGTCTTTTGGTAGACCCTTGATTCGAACTGCCCCCTTTTTCATTCCAGAAATTTCGTCTCGTGTTACTAGGTTTGTGGTTTGGAGTATCTTTGTAGGTAGACACTCGTTGGTTTCCTTGGTTGTCACAAAATTTTGAATTGTCGACATCGTTCCCATTTTTACTAGCGTTACTTGCGTTGAGATGTGTCATGATGACTGTCACGGCAGCTGTGACCGCAGCTTGAAAAGTAGCTAAGTCTATATGCAAGAGTGGTGTTTCATTGGTTGGTCGGTTATTTCCATGTGAAGACATGATTCTGTTACATGATGTGAAACGAGTTGGTTAGATAACTATGATCGTTTGTTAGTCGGATTCTATAAGTATAATTTCCTCATCTTGTTATTCGGTTTCTAATGTTTCGACTTACATCCTTATGATGTATTTATGAATGAGGATTGAAATAGGTATCGCATTTAAGTTAAGTTTTTTTTTTTTTTTTTTTTTTTTTTTTTTTTTTTTTTTGCAAATTAGGGTATAGATGTTGAAATCTTAAGTTGATCTAGTTTCATGGGTTTTGGAAGAGGGTATCTCTCTTACTATTTATGAAGAATGATGTGATATACCTATCTCATAGCGCGAGTAATATAATTACCAACTCACTAGGTAATATTAATTATTAATTATTCGTTTGACGCATCAGGTTCTCTACCACCTTGCATGCTTCACAAGTGGTTTCCTCTGTTTTCTGTCCTATTTTTGGTGGTAATGATTTGTTATCTCCTGGTATCTATATAGGGTGTCCTTGATTTTTCTCAGGCATGTTGAATCTTCGTCATTGTTTTGATTGCCCTAGTTGAAGTTGAAGATATTTATTATCCTATGGTAACTGTCTATTTCTTTAAAGGGTGTAGGTGATAGAAAAGTTGGATTTATTGAAGGATTGGGTCTGTTTGATTAGCGAGACGTGATTTTCCAGCTATAGGGTTCAAGATGAAACGGTGGTAAGACTTCGACAGTGTTTTCAAGTTCAATAACATTGAACTACAATAGATTAGATCAAAAAGGATAGTGTAGTGACTTGCTATAACAGTTTATGACACGAACTGTTTACATAGCCAAAGTATGAACTGATGGTGATGCTCTTTAAAGGAAAAAAGAGGTCTGTTATAATAGTCGATATAGGAGTTATGTAAAATTCGGAAATTTAGACCTTGGAGTAGGTCTACAATATACCACATAGGGGAAACTTGACAGCATAGAGATCTAGTGAACCAGTACTTGCTAGACAGGAATGTTACATGAAATAAGTACTACTTGGAGGACATACTATGGTTATTTCACAACGCAAAGGGGGAGTGAGTAGATTATCCTCTACTTGCGATGAGAACTGTTCAGATGAGCCTTAGGTTCTTCCAACTGACGCTCCATCTCGAGCATACGCAATTCATACCTTGCATGGCGTGCACGAAGTTCCCTGGCTTCATTTTGAGTTGCAGTTAGCTCTCTCTGCAAAGCTTCATTTTGATTTATGGTTCTTCCATGAGCTGATTCTAACTGTCGGATGTGAACTGTATTGACTCCGGTGCTCGCATCATTCTCCTCGGATCGTTGGATAGTTTCCCTTCCTTGCTTATCATTGCGAGCTATCCGGTGAACTAGTATAGGAAGAACTCTGTCTGCTGAGCCTCCCTCGCTTAGATTGTAGAAGCTTCGGTCTCCACTGTACGGAGGGGGGGGGTTGACCCTGTTCACGACTCCACCTATTTAGGTTCATTGCCCACAGAGGTGTTAGGCCTTTAAATCTCGGTCGCTGATTAGGATTTTGGATCGGAGCCACTAAGGGTAGGTTATTGCCTTTGGGATCCGAGTCAGAGTCTTCTTGCATTTTTTCCTTGAATTCTTCTTCCGGTTTGGTCTCTTCTTCTTCTTCTTAGTTCGTAATTTCTGATGGATCCTCTTCTGGATCATCCTCTATCCATCCTCCATTGTCTTGGTTCGGGTAGTAGGAGTCCCCAGGTAGATGGAATCCGACCATTGTGTCTGCGCGAGAATAGGGATATGGGAATTGTCTAAGAACTAAGTCATGTAAATTCGAACATGGAGGTTTAAACTATTGTATTTACGAAATACTCCTATAGTATTCTAAATTTTATGTTTGATTCTAAAGTTTATATGTTTGGTAATTTTAGACTTGTTGCCCACCGCAGCTATTCCATGGCATACATTAGTCGGCTCTCGAATAAATATAGTTGATCAGGCTATATTCATCCTAGTTCCGATTAAATATTCCAAGGCATACCTGTAGTGCACAACTTATCTATAACACTTCTATATTGTTTTCCTTATGACACTATTACTGTTATGTAATGTATGCATGTATACTTTTAATAAAACTATATTTTTAAAAGTATATCTCTTAATCAGCGTGTTTTTTCCCAGTTGTGTTTACAGTTGTATATCAAAAATGGTTTTGATATACTTAGTTCACTATAAACAATGCTCTGATACCACTCTGTCATACGCCCAAACCTGAACGGCGGAAACATTCGGAGGCAGAGGACGTCATGTACAATATCATAACAATTGAATAGTAAAGAAAGTACACACCACCATAATATATATTTGAAAAGTTTACATGATTGTTGTATTACATGTTTCAAAAGTCAAATACAATATGATGCTCCAAAAGATGTTACTAACACCAAAGCATTAGTCCCCAAAAGTAGATGCTAACTTGGTGTTTAGCGATTCCATGAGAATACAAGTTATTTCAAAGAAAAAGTGTCAACAATTAAGTTGGTGAGTTCATAAGTAGATATTTTTGTACATGTATGCCATTCGAAAGTTCACATTTGTTTTCCAGAAAATCCGATATTTTCTTATAAAATGAGTTATGAATCGTTGTTTGTACGAAATGAATGTATTGAACCAAGAAAAACCTATATTTTCCTAAAAGTGAGAAGTAGTCTTAAATGCCCAAGACTGTAACTTGTAAGTAAATATGTCATACTTAAAATGGTGATGTATAGTTTTATTAGTAACCAAAACTATAGGAAGCTTGTATTTTCACGTAAAAATAACTTTAATATTACTTTTCCCATAAAAACATAATACCATAATAATTGTCTATCGTACGAGTTTTCGTAACCGTACTATTATGGATTTGGCTGTAGCGACGTTCTTCAGGCGTCGAAATGTTATGACACTTGTCACCCTTAACCTACCAGTCCAGCTGTAGCTAACAGCTAGGGTATGGGATCATCAGTCTCGTATAGATCTATACACACTTATCACGTTCTCCGGACGGAGACTCTGGTTATAAAACAGGGCTTTCTTTTATACCTTGATAGGTACAATGAAGACGAATGACTCACATATTGTCAATTAAGTCACATATTTTGAAATGTATATGTTTTTGTCCAAAATGATTACCCTTGTGATGATATGTTATGCAAACAGATAAATAAAGCATGTTATTATTTATAAACACATTTCATGCCGATAGGGTAAAGTGGTGTCGTAAGATGTTTTGCATGCCAACGTTTTCATATGATAGTTATAACAACAATATGAAAAGTATAGCAAAAGATTGATGTTTTTCACACGATTTTAACCGTGTGTTTACTTGTATCCCCCCCCCCCCCCCCGCTTAAAAGTGTTTTAAAGCATTTAAAAGCATTTGAAAGTGTGGTGATAGGAGTATGAACTCACTTGGAAAGAATGACGGTTTGAAGAAGACGATGTTTAACTCGGGCAGCACTTGGTTCTTATCCATCTGCTGACTCAACTTCTAACAGCCCAACTCTGGAACCCAATCATCACTAGCTTACGTCATGAGTCATCTGACAGTGTGGGAATTCATGTCCCAAACTTCATAAATTCATATCTCTCGCATACGAGCTCCGATTTTGACATTCTTTATATCCATGCGTAGGTGACATTATGTTCTACAACTTTCGTTTAGACTCTATCAGCTAATTTTGACTTTATTTTAATATTATATTTTTAACAGGCCGGGACTGGAAAAGTCCGTTAAAAATCCATAACTTCTTCATCCGACGTCCGTTTTCATCTGTCTTTTTACCGTTGTACTACTATTGTCAAGATATTTGATTCTCGTTTAGGTTGTGTTCACTAAAAGTCGGTCGATCTCTTTTTCGAGTTTTCAGCTGTCTACTGTTATATCCGAAACTCATGAAAATCATAACTTCCTCATATGAAGTCAGATTTTGACGTTCTTTTTATGTACGTTTACGGTTTAATGATATTTTCGACTTTCATTTAGAAACCTAGTTATGATCTCTGCCATTTTATCTAACCCAATTCAGAGTTTTGAACAATTTATTTTTGACTTCAATTTGACTGGTGTTACAGTAGGGGATACACTACGAACAGGGCCAAAGATTATCCACGAGATGATTAAAAAGATAGTGCAGATACCAGAGCGCATGAGGGCATTACGTGCCCTCCATACGAGCTACGCCGATGTAAGGCATAAACCCTTATAGTTCCAAGCTGGAGATAAGGTGATGCTCAAAGTATCTCCATGTAAAGGAGTTATAAGGTTCAGAAAGCAGGGTAAACTGAACCTGAGGTACATAGGACCATTCGAAATCCTTGACATGATAAGTCTGATCGCCTATCGAATTAAGTTTCCCCAAGAGCTTAATATTGTGCTTGACGTCTTCCATGTGTCTAATCTTAAAAATTGTCTTTCAGACGATACACTTGACATTCCACTTGATGAAATTCAGATTAACCCTGAACTGAACTTCATCAAAGATCCAGTTGAAATCATGGACAGAGAGGTCAAAGTCGGATTCCCATTGTCAAGGTATGGTGGAACTCTAAGCGAGGACCAGAGTACGCATGGGAACAAGAGGACCAAATGAAGGACAAGTACCCTCACTTGTTCGAAGGAAGCCCGACGATAAGATTAAATTTTCTGACAAAATTTCCTAAACAGGTGCAGAATGTGAGAACTGAGAGGATTCCGTCACTGATCACCGTTAGGAAAGACTAGGAAAAATAGATGTAATAGCTTAGTATTTTAATATTTGATTTTGAGATAATAAAAGTCAATTGTGTCATTACATTATTTGTTAAAATGACTATTAGGCTCGAAAATAAGCATCCAAAAAGTTGTACTTTTTCTAAGCTAGTTAACATACTTGGAAAGTACTCGTTAATATGATCCAAAAGATATAAGATTCGTAAAAATCCGAATCCAACGGAGATCGTTATGGATTTTATAAAAATAGAAATCAACCGCGTAATTAAAAATAAATATGTCAAAACGGAACTTAGATTGGTTGAGTTTTGACTAAAAGTGCAAAAAAGGAGATTCGTAATACTCCTTAAGATAAAAGTTTTAGGACAAAGAGTACCGAAAACAGAATTCGTATGAGTGAGATATGATTTTTCTAAAATCATTTATTTTTACCCTCGTTGGGCACAAAAAAAGAAAATTAAAACTAGCTAAAGCAATTAAAAGGAGAGTTGAAGTACCCATTGAGATCATCACATAAATATAAAGAGGGCTTAGATCAGAGCTCGCAAGAAGTTATGATTATTACAAAATCTTTTCTTGTACGCGAGGTGCGTGCCTATGCCCGTTGCGCACCTGACACCGAATTCGAGTAGATTGCGAGTGGCGTGGCCAATTAAGGAAGTGACACGTGGCCTTCTCTATATGTAGCCACGATGATCATGCACGATGCACACAAATATTTGCATCACGCGCACCCAAATCCATGACTTTAAATAGAAGGCAGTTCAGATCACTTCTACACACCATTCTCACACTCTCTCTGTATCTCTCGAAGTTGTTGCCCTTGGAGCGGTCCTTAGAGTCCTGAGCCCAATTCAACTCTACACCAACAGTCTCACACGACTAGGGTGATTTCATAGCCCCTATTTCACCATTTTAAATGTTTTACCAGGGATAATACATTCTTATCAAATTTCTTTATCAAAATATATTTATAACAATAAATATCAACCGTTTTACCAAGTTGGAAACCTTAGGATAATGTAACTATAGGTACTATACCTAGTTGTAAGTTATGATATTATGCTTAATCGCTACTCTGCCCAAATATCCAATTATTAAATTAACCATAATTGTGGTATATACATATGGTAAATTATATATATATATATATATATATATATATATATATATATATATATATATATATATTATCAAATATAAAATTAAAGTGGTTTATTTTATGATAGTTACAGGAAATCACTAATAAAGATAAAAGATAAAAGACAAAATGCATAAGGTCAATACCTTAGTGAGCTGTTAATATTCACCCATAGCCTGATTAAATTTGGCTACCCTGAACTTTTAACCGTTAATCTTGCGAGAGCTATGAAGATATGTATAGATCTATACGGGGATTAATGCCCCCACCTGTGATTGCTAGCTATAATCCCGACACGATAACTTTCTTATTAATCACTATTCGACATCCTATGAAGCATTATGGCGGGGTAATCACTAGTCAAACAATGTCAATTATGGGCGCTCATGGTAATACATTACAACCACCTTAGAGATCCGACTACCAAGAGGGACGCCTTAGAGTTGTAGATAAAATAGGTTAAGATTAGTAAAACATCCTAAAAGATAGTACTTTAGGATTGATAAATATCCAACAAAGATAATAAATTAGGATTGATAAAGTATCCTAAAAGGATAGTAAGCTAGGGTTGATAAAATATTTTAAGAAAGGTTTTTCAAAAAGAAAAAGGATTCTTAATTTAACACCACCAAATAAAGTAGAAATATTAAAACTTGTGCATTCACCAACATTATGCTTATGTTTTAAAAAATACATGTATTCTCAGGGAGATGAGTGAGGGGGATAGTCGTGCCAAGGAGGATGTCTTCGAGGAACCTTGTTGGAGTTTAGTTCCTTCTATTTCTCATTTCTAGTTGTATTCAGGATGTGTGCTTGACCTTTTAAACAATGTAATTACTAATTCTAAATAAATTATATTAAATAAAATTATCGTTTGTGATATAATTTTACGTTATGTTCCATATATATATCCGTATGCTTCGATCTAATATCCCTACGTCGCACAGTCTGACGTTTCCACCGCTGGCCAGGGGTGTGACACCATGAAGGTTGCTTGTATCATGGTGGCCATTATGACACCTCATCTAGCCAAGTTCTATGAGGACTATTGGCCTTATGAAATGAGTCTTGAACTTTGTGGAAAATTCTACAAGAAGGCCATACAAGATCGCTATGAAGTTGTCAAATCACTTATGGCATGCAAGCTTAAAGAAGGAGAATCGGTTTGTGATCACGACAAAAAATGTAAAGGTACATAGAGCAACTCCAAAGTCTCAACATGCCATTTGAGGAGGAGTTGGTCATTGACATGGTCCTTAACTCCTGACCTCCTATTTATGATCAATTTGTCTTGACTGGTCATTTAAACAACCCAGAGATGACATTAACCTATCTCCATAATTTGTTGTGAACTTCTGAGTCGGGGATGAAAAAAAATCATGCTCCTACTAAAATAAATGCTCTTTTCCTAGCTATTGGATCTGGAAAGGGAAAAGAGGGAAGACTCATTCCCAATCCAACAGGAAAAGGATGGCCCATGATGGAAAGTCTTAAAATGGATCAAAGATGAAGCCCAACTTTGATGTTTGTGCGATCAGTGATCCAAAAGTGGCCACTTCCTTCCATTATGGCGAAAAGGGTCATTGGAGAAGAAGCTAACCTAAATACTTGCAGGGCTTGAAGAATGGAAAGATCAAGGTGTCCTCGTTAGGTATTTCCACTATTGTCAATAACACAACTTTCTCAATCATGGGTTCTTGATACAGGATGTGGTTCCATGTTCTGATTTGTAGGGACTAAGCAAACGTGACGAGGTGGAGCATGGGAAGTTCAACCTGGTCATGAAGAATAGGCGATCTTCACCTATTACAAAGATTGGGACTTATGGGCTTGTGCGTAGTAGTGATGGGAAAATACACACTTTCAAAGCTAGGTTGGTTGAAAAGGGCTTTACTCAAACCAAAGGGATTGACTATGATGAGACCTTTTCACCAGTAGCTAAGATAAAATCTATCAGGATCATGCTTGCTATAGCTACACTTCATGATTATGAAATTTGGCAAATGGATGTTAAAACCGCTTTCCTTAATAGGAAGTTATCTGAGGACGCCTACATGAGTAAGGTAGAGGGTTTTGTACATGCTAAGTTTCCTAATAACGTGTGTAATCTTGAGAAATCCATTTTTGCATTGAAACAAGCATCTCGCTGCTATAATATTTGCTTCCATGAGAAAGTCAAAGAGTTTGGGTTCTCTAGAAGCGAAGATGAGTCATATGTATATGTAAAAGCTAGCGGGAGTATAGTGAGTTTCCAAGTATTGTATATTGACGACGTAATACTTATAGGAAACAACATTCCAACTTTGCAAGAAGTTAAGTCTTGGCTTGGAAAGTGTTTCACTATGAAGGATCTAGGGGAAACGGTCTATATTCTGGGAATAAGGATTTATCAGAATAGAAAGAATCGTCTTATTTGGATAAAATACTGAAGCGTTTCAGTATGGAGAATTCAAAGAAAGGAGAATTTCTACTCATAGTACTGTCAAGTTGAGTAAGACTTAAATTCCCAGTACTGATGAAGAGATAGCTTACATCAGCCGAATTCCATATGCTTTGACTGTATGATTGGTCATATGTGTAATGACATGTATTCACCCTCATATGTGTTATGCTTTGACCATGGTTATCTGATTTTAGGGAAATCCTGGTAGAGCTCATTGGATTGCGGTGAAGATTATTTTTAAGTATATGCGAAGAACAAAAAATATATTCCTAGTTCTTGGCGGTAGTGATACATTAAGAGTAATTGGTTATAGTGACGCCAACTTTCAAATAGACCGAGACAACTTTTTTTCGTAGTCTGGCTAGGTGTTCTTATTAAATGGGGGAGCAGTTACTTGGAAGAGTTCCAAGCAAGACACAGTGGTTGATTCCACCTGTGAGTTAGAGTACATTGTAGTGAGTGAAGCATCGAAGGGAGCGACTTGGCTGAAGAACTTTATCGGAGATATTGGAGTCGTTCCAACAATTTAGAAACCAATGGAACTCTTTTATGATAATGAATTCATCATTGACTTGACAAAATAACCAAAGGATCATGACAGATTCAAGCATATCAACAGAAAGTACCATTATATTCGACATCGGGTATAAGGATTGCTTCTGGTGAAGAGAGTGTCATCGGAGGATAATGTTGCAGATCCTTTCATAAAGGCACTTAGCAGATTTAAACATTATCAACATCCTAGGAGCATAGGTTTAAGAGACGATGTTAGTTTTAGTAGTTAGGTGATATTTCAAACTTGTAACAAAATAAATGTAATTATTCGGTGAATGAACAATAGAGAATTATTTATGAGTATCATAATGCCTTATATAATTATTTATTCTTGTGTTACTTTTTGCATGTTTATACTTATTCAGTAATTTGAATTATTCAAACTTTCACAGTCTTTCATACTTTGGGAAGTAAGTAGTGGATTAAGACAATGATGAATTGATTGTAGATTGTCGATTAAGGTTAAGACATTTCAGTTGGAATTGCTACAATATTCATGAGTACTTTGAAAATAGGGATTTTAAGTATTAGATAAACCCACGCTTAGAGATTACTTCATGAATATTTTCATGAGTAATTCCAAGACGATAATTGTAACAACCCAAAATTTAAACCCGAAAATTTCATTCTTGAATTAACAGATTTAACAGACATTTTACCAAAACATTGTCGATAAAACAACACCTTACAAAATCATAACGTTGTGCCTCAAACCATGACATCAAAAGTAATGAAAATCAGAGTACAATCCCAGAAACTCAATGCGGAAACCATGTGTGTGTGTGTGTGATGCACTGCTACACCGCCGGCTCCTTCCCCATCGACAAAGAGGTACCTGAAACCAAAGCCAAAACTATAAGCATGAAGCTTAGTGAGTTCCCCCATCATACCACATACGATACAATATCGTCGGTGTCTTTCAACCGGTAACCTTCATCGGTATCTTTCAACCGGTAATCATCATTGGTATCTTTCAACCGGTAACCGTCATCGGTATCTTCCAACCGGTATAATCATATAGTAAGGCATATCCGGGTACTAACCTACCCCTAGGTCCTAAGGACCACTTTCAGGGAAACTAATCCCTACTACACACATAACATGTCATACAGATCAATCTCGTGACCAAAACGCATAACCAGACCAAGATAATTATCACAAAGACAATCATCCTCTAAATACCCCTTTTTGGTGGGACGGCATTGTGGCCTTAGACCTGCCCCTACTGGAAGGTAACTCACCTCAATGTCGTGCAGTGTTTGAGTTATCCACGGCGCACAAGTCAACTCCCTACGACTCCTCGATCCCTACACAACAACCTCCAAGTCAACACACAACATGTACAACCCTAAACAGGGTTAGTCCAAGTCCAGTCAAATTCAACTTTAAGTTGACCCGACTCGCCGAGTTGGGCCGTCAACTCATCGAGTCCCTAACCCTTTACTCGTCCTTATCCATGACTCGGCTCGTCGAGTTTGGCATCGACTCGACGAGTTCCCCTATCATATGAACATCATATGAACCTCATCCATCTTACCAAATAGCATGAACACTCGTCGAGTCTACCTTCATCTAATGAACAAGTTCTGTCCTTAACTCGCCGAGTTGTATGAACAACTCGTCGAGTTCATCTCAAATCTTAAGGAGATTGCCTTGGAATCGTCGATTTTGTTCTAGTACTCGTCAAGTCCCATGAACTCCAGGTCTAAAATTACGTCCAATGCGTTGGGTCACTCTTCATGTCTGGTTACAACCCTTCTACACTCAACTGAGTTCTTTTGACCCTCAACAGATATGGGACTCCAAGCCTCGGACTCATCGAGTCCCAGGAATGGACTCACCGAGTCGGTCACGTCCACTCTCCAAATCCTCGATTTCTGATGTACAACCTTTGATCAAGAGATAGATCCAAGCGTCTACAATCGATCTAGCACGTAAAGTTACAAACTGTAACTTTACGTGCTTGCATGGGACTTTGAGCTCAAAAAGACCTAAAACAAGCTCTTATGATGCATGGGACCTTTCATGGGTGCAAAAGCTACCCAAAACTGCCTTGGAACTCCATTAATGACGTGATTCAGAAGCTTTACCCTCCAACCATGTTTGCAAACATGGTTGGCCATCAAAAATGGTTTATAAAAGCCCTAAATCTCCCCAAAGAGGGATCTAACAAATGAGTGAGCAAGTGAACAGCTTTTTACCTTCAATGAACTATAGGATGTGCACAAAATCGGGTTCCCTTGGCCTCTACTTGCTTCCTCAAGATTTTCACCTTCCTTCTTAAGACAACAAGCACCAAAATCCACAAACAAGGCTTAGATTGCTTCAATAACGGCTAGGGTTTCGATGAGAGGTGTTTTGGGAGCATAAGGGACGTTGTGGCCGGCATAACATTGCTTAAATAGGGTGCAAACCCTCGGATTAGGGTTTTTGTCCAGACAAGGTCTACTCGTCGAGTCCGGGTTCCGACTCGTCGAGTCTATAACTTAAATCCCGTATCCCGTCCCGCTTCTACTCGGCGAGTTGGTCCTTCAACTCGCCGAGTCCAAGGCCAAAAATGCAAAATACCTAGAAAGAAATACGTCCCAGTAACCAGGTGGTACAAATCTCCCCCACTTATTTTAGACTTCTTCCTCGAAGTCTGTTGCTCATTCCTAAAATAGTTATGGGTAGTGTTCCATCATCTCGTCCACCGACTCCCAAGTCCATTTCGAACCCTTACGAAGCTGCCATTGCACCTTTACGAGCTCCAATTTCTTGTTCCCCAGATCCTTCGACTTCCGGTCGAGGATCACCACAGGTCGCTCGATGTAGTTCAAGCTGCCATCAACCTGAATGTCTTCCAAGGGCACCACTGCCAAGTCAACCACCAGGCACTTTCGCAGCTGGGAAACGTGGAAAGTGTTGTGGATCTGACTGAGTTCGGCTAGCAGATCCAGTCTATATGCCACCTTTGCCCACCCGGGCTATAACCCTGAACAGTCCAATATACCTGGGGCCCAACTTGCCCCGTTTCCTGAATCAGATAACGCCTTTCCATGGCGACACCTTCAAGAGGACCATATCCCCGACCTGGTACTCCAGGTCCGATCGACGCTTATCGACATAGCTTTTCTGCCGACTCTGAGCAGTCTGAAGCCTGCTCGAGACCTGCTGAATCTTCTCCGTCGTCTTGAGCACTACTTTCGTGCTGCCCATTACCCTTTGGCCAACCTCCCCCCCAACATATTGGGGTCCTACACCTCCTTCTATACAACATCTTAAAAGGAGGGTGTCGATGCTCGCGTGATAACTATTGTTGTTGGAGAACTCTGCCAATGGTAGGTAGACATCCCAACTACAACCGAAGTCTAACACGCATGCATGCAGCATATCCTCCAGACTCTTGATGGTTCGCTCGCTCTGACCATCCGTCTGAGGGTAAAAGGCGGTGCTTAAATGTAGATGAGTACCCAGCTCATCGTGAAACTTCTTCCAAAACCTGGAAGTGAACCATACATCCGTATCCGAAATTACCGAGACTGGCACCCCATGTCGTGCCACCACCTCCCGGATATAGATGTCGGCCAACTTCTCGGCCGAGATGCTCACCTGAATCAGAATAAAATGAGAGCTCTTGGTCAATCGATCAACGATGACCCAAATTGAGTCTACCCCTCGCGCGGTCCTGGGAAGCTTTGTGGTAAAATCCATTGTAATGTCCTCCCATTTCCACAACGGAATATCTAACGGCTGCATCTTGCCGTGCGGTCTCTGATGCTCGGCCTTGACCTTCCTGCAGGTCAAGCACCGCTCCACGTACCATGCCACATCCCGCTTCATGCAGGGCCACCAAAAGTCCAGATGAAGATCCCTATACATCTTTGTTGCCACGGGATGAATGGAGAATCGGGATTTGTGTGCCTCCTCCATCAGGACCTGGTGCACACCCCCATGGTACGCCACCCACACCCTACGGTGTAGTGTCAGTAATCCTCGGTTGTCGTAGTCGAAGGAGGAAACCTGCCCCACTATCCGCTCGCTCTTCCGATGTTCCTCCTTCATGGCCTCCTGCTGGGCCTCCCGAATCTGCTCCAAAAGCGGAGTCACCACTGTCATCCTCAGACAGATATCCCTGGTCGGCGCCGCCTTGTGGCTGAGTGCGTCAGCTACCACATTGGCCTTCCCCGGATGGTAAGGGATCTCGCAATCGTAATCCTACAGCATGTCCAACCACCGAAACTGCCTCATGTTTAGATTCGGCTGGTCCATGAGGTACCTCAAACTCTTATGGTCCGTGAAGATGGTACACCGGACCCCATAGAGGTAATGACGCCAAATGTTGAGGGCGAATACAACAGCCCCTAGTTCCAAATCATGCGTCGGATAATTTGCCTCATGAGGCTTCAACTACCTCGACGCGTTGGCGATGACATGCCCTCTCTGCATCAGTACTGCGCCCAAACCCGAGATGGACGCATCACAGTACACAACAAAATCCTCCATTCCCTCCGACAGGG
The DNA here is from genome assembly GCF_051521515.1 of Lactuca serriola. Classification (NCBI taxonomy): domain Eukaryota; kingdom Viridiplantae; phylum Streptophyta; class Magnoliopsida; order Asterales; family Asteraceae; genus Lactuca; species Lactuca serriola. Next base: position 53,642,812 of record NC_136415.1, read on the forward strand.
CTAAGATCGGCGCTTCGCACAATCTCTGCCTCAATGTCTAAAATGCAGCCTGCTGCTCAGGCCCCCAACGGAAGGCCACGACCTTCCTTGTCAGCCTGGTCAGGGGCACAACTATCTTGGAGAAATCCTGAATGAATCTCCGATAGTAACCTGCCAGTCCCAGGAAGCTCCGAATCTCGGATGGAGACCTCGGGACCTCCCACCTCATCACGATCTCTACCTTGGCCGGATCTACCGAAATCCCATTCTGGTTGACAAGGTGCCCAAGAAACTGCACCTCCCGCAACCAGAACTCACACTTGGAGAACTTTGCATATAAGTTCTCCCTCCTCAAAGTACTCAAAACCTCCCGTAAGTGCTCTTCATGCTGCTCTCGCGTCTTGGAATAGACCAAGATGTCATCGATGAAAACTATCACAGACCGATCCAGCATCAATCTGCACACACGGTTATTAAGATCCATGAACGCAACAGGAGCATTGGTGAGCCCGAAAGGCATCACCACAAATTCATAGTGACCATAACGTGTCCAAAAGGCAGTCTTTTGCACATCCTCCTCTCTGACTCTCATCTGGTGATACCCTGAACGCAAATCAATCTTGGAGAACCAAGATGCTCCCTGTAGCTGGTCAAAGAGATCATCGATCCTAGGGAGTGGGTAACGGTTCTTCACCGTCACCTTATTCAGCTCCCAATAATCTATACACATCCAATGCGACCTGTCCTTCTTCACAAACAGAATCGGGGCTCCCCAGGGTGAACTGTTTGGTCTAATGAACCCCTTGTCTAACAGCTCCTGCAACTATGTAGACAGCTCCTGCATCTCAGGAGGAGCCAACCAATACGGTTCCTTGGCTATCGGAGCCACACCAGGGACTAGTTTGATCCTGAACTCCACCTGTCTCTCCGGAGGTATGCCAGGCAAATCCTCGGGGAATACATCTGTAAACTCTCGAACCACGGGCACATCGCCCACCATTGTCTTTCCTTCCTTCCGGGTATCCATAACATAGGCGACATAACCTGCGCAATCTTTTTGAAGGTAGCGTCTAGCCCTCGCTGCCGAACATAAGGTTGGTCCTCGCTGTGGCCTTTCGCCCTGAATCACCAGCTCTCCCCCACTAGGGGTCCTGACCCGCACTGACTGTTGCGCGCAGTCGATCACTGCCCCATTGGGGCTTAGCCAATCCATACCAATAATAACTTTGTTCCCCCACAAAGGTATGGGAACCAAGTCCGCCATGTAACGTTCCTCGAACAGCCTCAAAACACAATCCCGGTAGACCTCTGACACTCATACAGACTGATCGTCTGCAATCTCGACCTCTAGAGGGCAATCCAACATGCCTGAGGACTCAGTAAACTTCTTGCTAAGCGCAAGAGAGACAAATGATCGGGTGGCACCCGAATCAAACAACACCTGAACAGGGATATCGTTCACAAGGAACGATCCTAAGCAAGCACAGAATATATCAGAATCACAGCGACATAACATAAAAGCATAAATAAGGAATCATACCCGTCTCCACATCGGGTGCAGCGGCGTGCCTCCTCAGCTGTCAGCTGAAATTCTCGGCTCCGAACCACTGGAGCCTCCGACTTGACCTTCCATCCATCCACAACCTGTGTTGTCGCTGGAGGCGGAGCCACTGCCGGTGCCGCTGCTGCTGTCAATCTAGGGCAATTGGCCTTTTTATGGCCCCTCTGATTGCAATGGAAGCAAATCAGGTTTGATGTCTGAATCACAGGAGTAGGGGCAGTACAATCTCTGCCAAAATGCCCAGCCTTGCCACACTTATAGCAGCCTAAACCCGGCCCAATGTGACAAGCTCCCTCATGTGAACGACCGCATTTTCCAGAGCGGTCCCCTCCTGACTGGCCTTTTGGCTTACCATCCGATCCCTTGGGCTTCTTCCTCGAAGCCCCCGTCGCCTGGCCCTCCTGTGCCTTCCTCTTCCAAATGTGCTCCAGATCAATCTCCCTCTCCCTAGCCCTGGCAATCATGGAATCCAGGGTAGGGCAAGTTGAAAAACTGACATGCTCCCGGATGTCAGCCCATAGCATGTCATGGTAGCGGGTCCTCCTCATGTCCTCATCACCCGCATACTGGGTCACCAACAAAGCCCTCTCCCGGAACTTGGCGGTGATCTTCGCCACAATCTCCGTAGTCTGTCTCATATCCAAGAACTCCCTGGCCAGCTGCTGAAGCTGTGCTGGTGTGAACTAGGCCCTGAATCGGGCCACAAAATCTGACCATGTCATAGCCTCAATGGTTGGGGCTCCCAACGTGTCACCAATCAACTCCCACCAATCTCCGGCTCGGTCCGTCAAACATCCTGCAGCGAAACGGACCTTCGACCCTTCCGGGAAGAAGCTAGTCAGCTGCGCAGACTCGATGTCTGCGATCCATCTCCTAGCGGCAATGGGGTCCTTCACCCCATGGAAATCCGGCGCACCACTACCTCTGAAGTCCTTAAAGGACAGTGTGCCGTGCTCGTCTGGCCAAACGCCAGATCACTCCTGAACGATCGGAGGCGATCCTCCATCAGCTCAATGATCCCTTCCTTGATCGACCCGAAAATAACCGGTGTCGCATCAAGAATACCTCTTGTGATCTCGGACGCGATAAACTCGCATAATCCATCATCCACATGCTCGAGTACGGATCCTCTGCTTTCAGTAGTACGGGCCCATACTACCTTCCACATTTATCCGTACTTTCCTCAATGATTGCTTCGAATTCACCAAGTCCCTTTACCAAATAACCTTTCCACTGACCCCCTTCTAGGCTTTCCTAGGGCACTCTCCGACCTACTCTCTGCCATCAGTTGCACTAGGAGTCCCCACCACCTCCCCCTAACTAGCTTGCAGACATTGTTACATATTCGCTCCTTAGTTAGTTGGAGTTGGCTAGAACCCCCATAGCACAAAGCAAGCAACATTCATGCATTGAGTAACCAAACCAAGCATAACCTACATAGGCCATCCTACTGCTGACTAATCAATCTTAGCATACAACACATACATCAGGCATATAAGGCATCCTTCCTACACCCTTAGCCCTAATTAGCATGCAATTTTCAGAATCATATATGAGGCACACAAGGCATCCTCCTAGATCCTTAGTCCTATTCTAGCATGCAGTCCCATGAATCAAAACCATATAACATAACGTAGCAAGTATGGGTATCTTGGGGAAAACTTACTTGAGCCCGGCCGGTCGCACGCATCACACACTTTGTCTTTCGTAAAACTTCTCAATTTAGATTTTGGAAAACCATTTTCCTTGTAAAAATCTTTCAGTCCCTCGGTTGGAGTCCAGACACCCCCGAGGGTGTGTCCGAATCCCTCAAATCAGGGCTCTGATACCAACATGTAACAACCCAAAATTTAAACCCGAAAATTTCATTCTTGAATTAATAGATTTAACAGACATTTTAACAAAACATTGTCGATAAAACAACACCTTACAAAATCATAACGTTGTGCCTCAAACCATGACATCAAAAGTAATGAAAATCAGAGTATAATCCTAGAAACTCAATGTGGAAACCATGTGTGTGTGTGTGATGCGCTGCTACACCGCCGACTCCTTCCCCTTCGAAAAAGAGGTACCTGAAACCAAAACCAAAACTGTAAGCACGAAACTTAGTGAGTTCCCCCATCATACCACATACCATACAATATCGTTGGTATCTTTCAACTGGTAACCTTCATCGGTATCTTTCAACCGGTAATCATCATCGGTATCTTTCAACCAATAACTGTCATCGGTATCTTCCGACCGGTAACTGGGGACTATTTCACCCCTTACCACTAGCATACAACAATAGATATAATCATACAGTCAGGCATATCCGGGTACTGACCTACCCCTAGGTCCTAAGGACCACTGTCAGGGAAACTAATCCCTACTACACACATAACATGTCATACAGATCAATCTTGTGACCAAAACGCATAACCATACCAAGATAATTATCACAAAGACAATCATCCTCTAAATACCCCTTTTTGGTGGGCCGACATTGTGGCCTTAGACCCACCCCTACTGGAAGGTAACTCACCTCAATATCGTGCAATGTTTGAGTTATCCTCGGCGCACAAGTCGACTCCCTACGACTCCTCGATCCCTACACGACAACCTTCAAGTCAACACATAGCATGTACAACCCTAAACCGGGTTAGTCTAAGTCCATTCAAAGTCAACTTCAAGTTGACCCGACTCGTCGAGTTGGGCCATCAACTCATCGAGTCTCTAACCCTTTACTTGTCCTTATCCACGACTCGGTTCGTCGAGTTTGGCATCGACTCGACGAGTTCCCCTCTCATATGAACATCATATGAACCTCATCCGACTCGCCGAGTAGCATGAACACTCGTCGAGTCTACCTTCATCTGATGAACAAGTTTTGTCCTTGACTCGCCGAGTTGTATGAACAACTCGTCGAGTTCATCTCAAATCTTAAGGAGATTGCCTTGGAATCGTCGATTCTGTTCTAGTACTCGTCAAGTCCCATGAAATCCAGGTCTAAAATTACGTCTAATGCGTTGGGTCACTGTTCATGTCTGGTTACAACCCTTCTACACTCAACTGAGTTCCTTTGACCCTCAACAGATATGGGACTCCAAGCCTCGGACTCATCGAGTCCTAGGAATGGACTCGCCGAGTCGGTCACGTCCACACTCCAAATCCTCAATTTTTGATGTACAACCTTTGATCAAGAGATAGATCCAAGCTTCTACAATCGATCTAGCACGTAAAGTTACAAACTTTATGTGCTTGCATGGGACTTTGAGCTCAAAAAGACCTAAAACAAGCTCTTATGATGCATGGGACCTTTCATGGGTGCAAAAGCAACCCCAAACTTCCTTGTAACTCCTTTAATGACGTGATTCAAAAGCCTTACCCCCCAACCATGTTTGCAAACATGGTTGGCCATCAAAAATGGCTTATAAAAGCCCTAAATCTCCCCAAAGAGGGATCTAACAAATGAGTGAGAAAGTTAACAACTTTTTACCTTCAATGAACTGTAGAAGGTGCACAAACTCGGGTTCCCTTGGCCTCTACTTGCTTCCTCAAGATTTTCACCTTCCTTCTTAAGACAACAAGCACCAAAATCCACCAACAAGACTTAGATTTCTTCAATAATGGCTAGGGTTTCGATGAGAGGTGTTTTGGGAGCATAAGGGACATTGTGGCCGACATAACATTGCTTAAATAGGGTGCAAACCCTTGGATTAGGGTTTTTGTCCAGACAGGGTCTACTCGTCGAGTCTGGGTTCCAACTCGTCGAGTCCATCACTTAAATCCCGCGTCCCGTCTTGCTTCTACTCGGCGAATTGGTCCTTCAACTCACCAAGTCCAAGGCCAAAAATGGAAAATACCTAGAAAGAAATACGTATCAGGAACCATGTGCTACAATAATATCTTATATTCTTCAAACGAAGATACATAAGTTGTAATTTATGAATCGGTTGTGTATTGGTATTACGTAAACGCATAAGTAACTTGATGTTATATAACGTAGTGTAGCACCTGGTTCCTGGTATGTAAATATTATTTGAGTATTTCTCTTCTTTTAGCCTTGGACTCGGCGAGTCATAGGTCCGACTCGCCGAGTAGATGCGGGACCCGGGACACGTTTAAGTTGGCGACTCAGCGAGTCCATATCCTGGACTCGGCGAGTCACAGTTGTTGGATGAAACCCTAAGTTTCAGGGGTTTGCACCCTATTTAAACAACATATCTGCCCCAAGCCAGCCCCCATTCACCCCCCAGAGCTTCTAACCCTCGTTCTAAGTTGTTCATTTAGAGTTTGAAGCAATTGTTGTGTGATCTTGAAGGTTTTGAGGCAAAAGGGAAGTAGATCAAGAGGAAGGGAAGGAATCCAAGCATCTTTGTGCTCTCTCAGCAGTTCCTTTGAGGTATAACCCGTTTTCCCCATGTTTCTATGCTTATTATTTCATTTAAGTCATTCTTGAGCCAATCCCCAAGCTTGTATGTGCAATATAAGTCGTAATAAGTTGATTGGCCTCTAGATCTAGGCAAGATTGAGCTCCAGGAGCTCAGATCTGTTACCTTTATGGACCCATGTTGCTTGTTCACCCTAGATCTACCCTTTTGAGGCATTTTGAGCCCTAAATCCCTCATTGGCGAGTATCTACACATAAAGTTGGAAACTTTACGTGTCATTCATGCTCTAGGAACCCAGATCTGTAAAATGGCATGGACTGGATTCAAGCAGAATCGACCATATAGTAATTTCATGGTAACGACTCAGCGAGTCGTTCATCTGACTCGGCGAGTCGGTTCGCGAGTCTCCGAGTTTGTCCCCTTTTCGTAGTGTTGAGTGAGCAGTGAGTCACGGGGTGTGACTCAGTGAATCGGAAGCTGAACTCATCTATGGAGGAACTCGGCGAGTCAATGCCCTGACTCGGCGAGTTCAAGGCAATCTCCTTAGATCAAGAACAGACTCGGCGAGCTGTTCATACAACTCGGCGAGTCTTAGCATAAGTGTTCTTCGGATGAAGATGAACTCGACGAGTTGTTCATACAACTCGGCGAGTAGGATGAAGGACTTGAATATCAGTTTAGAAGGAGAACTCGTCGAGTCGTCGCCTAACTCGACGAGTAGTAATGGGATTCAGGACAATCGTTTGGGTAGGGACTCGGCGAGTTGGAAAGCCAACTCGGCGAGTCGGGTCAACTGAAAGTTGACTCTGACTTTGACTTAGGGCATGATCAGGGGTAAATGGTCATTTTACCCAAAGGACAGTTAGCAGTGTTTGATTGAGTATGTTGTGGAAATTGCAGTCGGAGGATTTCCGGAGCAGCAGCAGCAGCAGTAGACAGTCAGTTCCCGATCAGATCAGCAGCTACTTCGAGGTGAGTTACCTTCCAGTAGCGGTGGGTCTGCGGCCACAAAGCCGGCCCACCAGTAAGAGTTGTATGTAAATGATTGTCTCCGTGATATGCATCTAGGGATTTCTACTACATGTGTTATGTTTATGTGCTAGTATGATATGATGCTATGTGCTAGTGACAGTAGGGGGAGATAGTCCCCGAGGTATCCGGTCGGTAGGGCCGAAGGGGTAGTTATACCCAGCCATGTTAGATAGATCTGGTATTGTGATACATGTTATGTGGTAGTAGTGGAGGGGAGGAATAGTTCCCTAGTACCCGGTCGAGAGGACCGAAGGGGAGGCCAGCACCCAGATATGCTAGGCAATGTCTGGTCGAGAGGACCGAAGGGGAGGCCAGCACCCAGATATGCTAGGCAATACCCGGTCGAGAGGGCCGAAGGGGTAGGTCGGGCACCTAGATATGCCTGACAATATGTGTATGTTATGAGATTATATGGTATGTGGTACAGTGGGGGAACTCACTAAGCTTCGTGCTTACGGTTTTCAGTTTTGGTTTCAGGTACCTCCTCAGCTAGGGGAAAGGAGCCGGCGCGGTAGCAGCATGTCACACACACACACACTCTCTTGTTTCCGCAGTTACGAGTTTATTCTGGGATTGATACTCTGATATTTGATTGATCGAATGTTGTGGTTTTCAATTTGGTTTTCGATGTGAAATGGTTTAATCAAACAATGTTTTAACTATTAATGCTTTCATGTAATGTTTTATAACGAAATTTTTGGACGTGAAAATTGGGTCGTTACACGTAGTATCATATATGATTTGGAGAGTAAAGGTTACATTTATGTATTCAAAGTTTATTCGTTCCTTTTGCCATAATATGAAAACAAATATCTTTGGGCCCCTTAATGATTTGATGCCGACTATATTGTACTAGGCCCAACCAGGACTAACTGATCTATTAAATTGAATTCTAATAATGTCTTTAAAAGTCGATAAATCGAGAAACATAATCTTAGATAATGATATTGATTATGATCCATGTCTCGTGTGCATACGATATCTTGAAGAACGAAGGAACAACTGATCACGTATCTTGGGGCCGATGGCTGATTTGAATCGGAGTTTGGCAGTGGTTTGGAAATCACACTTTACTGTTTACTTCAAGGTCTATACTTACAATTCTAGTTACATACTTATCCAAGTAAGAGACCATATGATTATGTTCTCTATGCCAATAACTAAATTGATATATTCTTGAATTAAAAGCAAAGTCCATTTTGGGTTGCCCTTAGAACTAGCAATTGAGAAGAATTACATTTAGAGAGAGAGAGGATGATTTATTAATATACTATATGATTAAAATATTAATTAGAAAGAGTTATAATTAATTTAGAATTAATCAAAAATTAATTGGTATTAATTTCAGGGTTAATTAGAATTAATTGGAAGTACAAGGACTAAGTTGTAATTGTTTAATAGTTGAACAAGAGAAGGATTCTAGAATCTTCCTTGGATGTCCAGTTTTGGCTTGTGTATTAAGCATTCTAGAATTCTTGTTATTCATAGTTAAGGAGTTAGACAATTGCCATATTTGAAATTTTATAATAAGACCCTAGGGTCTCATATTTTCGTCCATGCTTCCTTAGCCTCCCATATCATCTCTCCTCTAGTGTTCATGATAATAGGGTTTGAGTACAAACTGTTAGAGGCATCATTTCTTTGGTGCTAGTCTTTCCAAGCTTCACAACTACAAGGATTGGTTTTATTTCTTTACAATAACAAATCGAAAGGTATGTAATTCTACACTTTGTAATTCTCGAATTACACTAGGATTGTGCTAGTTTAGTTTTTCATTGTATGTTGCTATCAAGGTGCTAGTTTAATTACACTAGGATTACACTAGGATTGTGCTAGTTTAGTTTTTCATTGTATGTTGCTATCAAGGTGTATGACATAGTTTTTTTATGAGATGCATGTACCCTATTAATTTTTAATTGTTTTCCACATTGTACAAGTTTGCTTTATATAAAACTCATCATATCTTCCTTGAAAAAGTCTTCACTCTTGATCATCCAAAAAACAAGATATCATATCTCATTCATCTGTCTAGGATGAGTACTACAAGATTTCTAACGTTTCCGCTGAAACATGTTGGCTACTCAACCTAGTTAATGAGTTGCACCAACCGATAATAACAACCACTATTATAAAACAAATAGGTTAGAGCCTTCAATCTTCTGAACAATCAGGTTCAACGATAACAAACCAAAAACATTTAGATAAACATTCATTTTGTCTGAGATAAAGTGGCATTGGATCAAGTGCATGTTCTTCACGGCCCTTCCACGCCTCAATATGTCGAGATCTTCACCAAAGGACTCATGACTACATTATTTCAAGAATTTTGAACCAATTTAAATGTTTCGGTTACCCCTTTCATTCACACCGCATGAGGATATTAGTGTATATTTATGTATTTGTTATAGGCTTTGTATATCTCAACCCATTATTAGCCCACATATATATTTCATATTTTGTTCAAGTAATCCACTATTTATTGCAATAATTGAGAGACGTTTGAATATTGATCCATGGGAAAATAATATCTTCATGGCGTTATTCTCATCTCTGGCCTACTAGTCACTAAGGGGGTGTTTGGTATAGGGAAATTAAACCAAGGAAAAGGAATTGATTCATTTTCTATTGTTTGGTTAATACAAAAGATAGAGAATCGGGAAATAAATCAATTCCTTTTCCATCCAAGCAATTCCTTACTTTTAAAAGAGAAAATGAGAGAAAAGAAATTAATCAATGGGTCGAGAATCAGAAAAAAAAGTCAAAAAATCATGTTTACCCCAATTTGATCCCCCTTAAGAACATCGATCATATTTTTTTTTCTATCCCAACACGTATTGGATATCATGCAGTCGACCCACGTTTCTTCTTGGTTTTCCCTACACTGCGAACAATCACAACTAGCCTGACATCACAGTTCTGGTTGCTTCTGGGTTGCTTCTTCTCGTCGATTTTGTCATTACAATATTCCAATTCAATGTATTACTATTAATCTTTCAATGTTAAAATCGATTCTAGATGTTTGAATTTTGTTATTGTGTTATTCGAATGTCAATTATGACCATACTAAATGCAGTTATTGTTACTTTTAAATTATTGTTGTCATCATAATTTTAGATAAGTATTGAATGGAGGTAAATAGCCATATGTTACTTGATTGTGCTTGAAGTGTATGTAGAAAAGTATTTTTTTTACAATTTCATTTTTTTTTTCTGTAATTTAAACAACCATAAAATCTTCATATGATCTTGGAATTAGTAGATTGTTTTTTCTACATTAGAGTCCTCTGTCTTTGCTATGTTTTAGGCTCAAAAACAGCTTAATTGACTACGATATGGTTGAATTATACAACCCTAAACACGGTCTGTTACAATTGTTGTAAACTATTTCAGCATTTTGTAAACTTTTTGTCCAACTTTGAACCACCATAAAATCTTCATACAAGATTGGTATGAGATGATTTTTATTTTAGGTTGTACTCCTCTATATTAGCTACATTGTAGGATCATAAAACAGCTTAATTGATTAAGATTTGACTGAATTATACAGCCCTAAACAGGAGCTGTTACGATTCTTGTAAACTATTTCAACATTTTGTAAACTTTTTCCAAACTTTGAACCACCATAAAATCTTTATACGAGATTGGTATAAGCTGATTTTTCCCTAGGTTGTACAACCCTAAATAGGGGATGTCACGATCGTTGTATAATATGTTAACATTATTTATGTCCAACTTTGAACCATCATAAAATCTTCATACGAGCAAGGAACGAGGCTATATTTTTCCAGATTGTATTTCTTTGTATGGTTGACATTTTAAGCTTAATAAATAGCTTATTTGGTTTAGTTTTGGCTGAGTTATGAAAATCTAAACAATGGTTGTTATGATTGTTGTATAATATTTCAGCATTTTATTGATTTTTTTTCCAACTTTGAACCATCAAAAAATCTTCATATGAGCTCAGAATGTGGCGGTATTTTTTTCTAGATTGTACTCCCCTGTCTTTTATATGTTTTAGGCTCAAGAAATAGCATATTTGGTTTAGTTTTGGTTGAGTTATGCAACTCCAAATAGTGGTTGTTAGGATTTTATGCAATGTATGTTATGATTTGTTGGTGGATGATGTATGATTTTGCTATGAATCGTTTAAAAAAAGCTACAATACAGGAAACATACTTAATGAGTTACCATAATGGACATGATAGTATCCACAATATGGTTTATAAAAGCTACAATACAGGAAACATACTTAATGAGTTACCATAATGGACATGATAGTATCCACAATATGGTTTATAAAAGTGATAAAACAAGTGTGGTTAACATAAGAATGGATAGAAATGCATTTACGAGACTATGTGACAAGCTTGAACAAAGAGGATGGTTGAAAAATAGAAAAAACATGTTAGTTGACGAGCAAGTTGCTTTGTTCTTACATGTACTTGCACAAAATGAAAAAAATAGGATTATAGTAGAAAGATTCAAAAGGTCATGTGAAACTGTAAGTTGATAGTTCAAGTTAGTCTTAGATGTGGTATGTTGATTACATAAAGAGTTTTACAAGAAACTAGTGCCAACATGGTCTTAAAATACCTCATGGTATGATATACATAAAACATTAAGCTACATAATATTATCATTAATACAGTCTAACTAAATATGTAGAATCTATTGTAGGAACATACTACATTTGTTATGTAGGTTATAAAAACGGTGACGGTTTTTTAACACCTTATCGTGGACAACGTTACCATCTTAATGATTGGTCTCGACCACTGACAAATGCTAAAGAGTTATATAACATAAGACACTCATCAGCAAGGAATGTAATAAAACGATGTTTTGGATTGATTAAATCTAGATGGGCTATTTTACGTGATAATGCATAACATACAATAGAGTATATGCCATTCATAATCATTGCATGTTGTTTGATGCATAATTTCATACGCACAACCATGACAACATTATTTCTACCGTAGAGATCTCGCATGGATAGACTGACTGTCAAGATCTTCTTGCTTATACTATGTTTACTAATTGGAGTGCAAGACGTGCCAACAACTAATATATTCCATGTTTTTATGTAAACTTCATTATTCATTATGTGATGTTGATGCTATGTTTAATGACTGAACAAATTTATTATTATTTCATTATTCTTGTTGAAATATTGTATTCGTTATGTGGTGTGATAATATTTCATTAGTTTGAATATGTTTCTAACTTCATTAAAAAAATGTTGTTTAAAAAGAATAAACAAGGTAAAAAAAAACTCATTTCCATTTCAGTGCTTAATACAACCAAACAAGGATTCTCAGTTCTACCAAACAGTGGAATCGATTTTCTTTCTCAGCTTAATCTTCTTTCCCTGTTGTAGTTTCATTTCTTTATACCAAACACACTCTAAATGTTTATTGGATCACTATTAACACTATCGTGGTGATGTGTTTTCGGTACATGCCCTTTGTCATGAAGAAAAGAGCATTGAACGAACGAGACATATAAAACAAAATCCAGGGATTAGAAGTGTATATTGGTCATAAATTTAGGGATCGGATCTCTCATTGTAATGAAATTGGTGCCTTATTTATAAAATACAATGAAATTGGTGCCTTATTTATAAAATATAAGTTTTCCCAATAAAACAAAAAACGTGGAAATCACTTTAACAATTTAAAAACGTAAATCAAGGACGATTTTAAATAAAATAATCACCGACCAACTTATTTGAAACATGGCCCAAGTCTCAAAATTTGACAGATTTCTTTGATATTTGACGATAAGATAAAACACACTCAAAATTAAATGCTTTTGAACCTCTTATAAAATTGGGGAAATTGTTTTTCAAAGATTTGATGATATGGTCATTTTGATATACCTCTTATAATAAATTACATAATGAATGTGGATGGGTTTTGCTCGTTCTTGCCTCGGATATAAGAATCTACATGCATTGCAAAGATAAAACATGACTGAGAATGAAAGTGTTTACTTAGCTTGAATCTTTTTTATCAACAATAATCATGTTCGTAAATTTTGATACTTTCATCAACCAAAGGGCGTAACCATATAGATGCTATATGTTGAATCTTTTTTATCAACAATAATCATGTTCGTAAATTTTGATACTTTCATCAACCAAAGGGCGTAACCATATAGATGCTATATGTAAAAGTGGGTCTTGGCTCGCCCACAAAAAATTTAAGGTTACATACAGGGCCGGCACTATGTAGAGGTCTTTTAAGGTAGGGCTTAAGGCCCCCAATTCTAAGGGGTCTCATATTTTCCATAGTCCAAAGGTTTAGTTCACTAAAAACTTCAATCCGATAACCACAAAATAAATGAAGTAGAAGAATAAATCAACGATGGTTGCACTAATGAAGCTGAAACGACTTTGCATTCTTCTACCGATTCTGATTTCGCGAAATATTCATCTCATCCGTTTTCGATTTCCGAGTATAGGAAATGCCAAAGGGCCCCAAAATTTTGGTTTGCTTAGAGCCCCCAAAATGGCTGAGCCGTCCATTTACATATATAAGACGTCTACAATATATATTTATGTTAAATAAAAGGAATTAAATTTGTGATATTCATTCAAAATGTGAAATTTAATAGAAGGGAAAACATTGTTGTATATTTGAATTACACTCAATTTTAGATTATTTTAATAATATAAGACAATTTCGTGTTAAACTTAAATATACAATTTAGTTTAGAAATTATATATATCTATATTTTGTTATCGTTAGAAGAATTTTGCCACTCGTTTATATTTTGAAAATTATTTGGCCTATCTAAAACAAAATCTTTGTGAAGTCATTGGATCAACCTTTACACTTATGTTAGGCTTATATGGTTTTAGTATTAACTTGAATATCCTTGTGTATAATATTCTTTGTTAGTTAGTTTTTCTAGCATTATTATCGAATTATTATTATAATCATGATTTATAAAATATTAGTTAAAATAGGAATAATAAAAAAAAATGATCACTTGATTACGATATATATAGTGAAATGACCATCAATTCTAAAATGTAACATAGCCGTTTTCAGTGATATATAACGCGTTTTTCTTTTAAAAAACAAAAAATTAAAAAGTTAATTATCTCCGCAACATAAATGAAATATCCACTTCTAATAATTTTTAACTAAATGTTGCATTTTATTACTTGTATGTAATCTACTTTGATTCAATCTAAAAACATATATAATTATTATACCAAGACTTAAAATTAACCTAACATTATCATTTCAAAAAATTTAACCTCTAATTAAATAACTCCTTCAATAGTTAACATCTTTTTATAATTATTTATTATAAAAAATTAACTAATTTATCCATATTTATCTAAAATATTCAATAAAACTCTCTTATTAATTATTCATTTTTTAAACATACATCGTACTTTAATAATTAAATAACTCCTTCATAGTTAACCTCTTTTTATAGTTGTTTGTTATAAAAAGTTAACTTATTTACTCATATTTATCTAAAATGTTTTATAAAACCCTCTTTTTAATTATTCATTTTTTAAACATACATCGTATTTTAATTTATTAAAAGTATTACAATACATTGTTTCAAAAGAAATATATTACAAAATATTATTTAAAGAAATTAATATGAAAAAAAAACTATTATGAAATAGTCATAAAAAAATTGAAAAAATTTATATAATCATCAAAATTTTATATTTTATAAATGAAATGTCATTAAATATATAACAAAAATAATTATTTAGTACATAAATAAATAAAAATATTTAAAACTAAAATATATTTAAGATGGTAAATGAAATATAAGTAAAATATGAGGGTGATAAATAACAAAGCATAAAAGTATATGGACCTCTTAATACATATTGAATTGTCAATTAGAAAAAAAAACAAATAAGTTGTTCCCTTCAATGGTAATAAGTTTTAAAAAAGTCACCATTGAAGTGTATTAGGTTTCTTTAGTTTTTTATTTGGTTAATCTTTGGTAAACAAATGAAATATGTTCTTACCATATTTGATTTTTAATTGAATTTCAGACATATTATTAAACTTTTGGAATATGTTTTTTTTTCCAATCACAACATGTAGTCAAATATCTAGATAGTCAGATATCTGGAAGTAACTTAATGCCAGAAAAAATATACTTTTAATATATGATATTAGTTTGAAACTAAAGTAATAAACAAAATAATAGTAATAATTAAAAAAGCATTAAGAATATGTTATACAACGTCGTCTAAGACCTATTGACGATTTCAGAATCTGATCGACGTCATTTTCCGCCTACGGTGGGTTCAAACGTTGGCAGGGCTGTGGGAGAACTTTCGTTCCTTATTGATTAATTAATCTTTCGATTAATCGTTGATAATTACAATTGTATCCTGCAACCTTGTGGTGATTATCTTTTGGCATACTTCGTGATCAATATCATGGTTTCTCAAAATCCTAATTGGCTGCCTGGAGAGGGTTGGAAGAAAGAAATTGTATAGGAGGGGCACAGTATGAAAAATAGATTTCATCCCAATCGTGATCACCATCTTGTCAGGTCTGGTATTCATTCTTTTTATGTAACGAAATTTCAAGAAACTATTTTACCTTCTGATATGTGGCGTGCCTGCTCTCAATTGGGTAAAGTTGTTGATGTCTTTATTTCTAATAAAAAGTCGCGTATGAGGAAACGAATTAGATTTGTTAGATTTTCGGGAATTCAAAATGTTGATCACATGATCAAGAAGCTTTGTGATGTTTGGTTTGGTTATCACAAAATGTTTGATTCCGTTCTATTACACTCTATTTCGGGACGTTCCTTGATTTAGAACTCGCGGATAGAAATCTGATCATGTAAAGGCTTTGAGATTTGAGGAAGCAAAGTTTGGACCTTATTGAGGGTTGATAATATTTGTTATGACATCTAAGACCTTGATTCATGTGTAGGAACCAAAGGATGAAATGAGAAATGTTTTATGTTAGACTTCTTACATGGATTATGGTTTTTAGTTCGACATGTCTTAATCCAAAAATAACTAGATAGAATTTCAGGGCTTGTTAATAACTTTCTGGTGCATATAAAAAACGCTGAAATCGGAGTTGAAACGAAGAAGTTATGTTTATTTCAGGTTGAACTGGAAGTTTGAGATTTTGCCCTACGCAGGGCGTAAGCAAGTTACGCAGGGCATAACTTATTGAATGTTGATTGTGTTTTTAATGAGCGACGCATGACGTAAATTAGGTTACATAAGGCGTAACTACTACCGATCAAAACCCTAATCTTAAGGTTTCGAGCCCTATTTAAGAGCTCTAACTTTTTTAAACTCTTCCCATTACCAGCCTCCATCACGTCATATTTTTCTTTTGAAAGCCTAACCACCAATTATCAGTTTTGTAAGCATATGTGTGATTTTTGTATGCATTATTTAAGAAGGAGTCTATTCGAGAAGCAAGTATGAGCTCCAAGCTCTGTAGATCTAGACTTTGCACTTCATCGCCTATATCCAGAAGGTATAAAGTTTTCATCTTGATGTTCCTTTTGTTAGATTTATATAGCTCATGGGTTTTTATGCTTTTTGTCCCATAATATTGGTTATTGTAAGTATGGGTTACTCCAAACCATTTGAATGCCTCATTCTGATGTGTTTGAGGCTATACAGTTTTAAAAATGATAGCTTGGGCACTCTCATGCATCCATGCATGAGTTCTTGAGTAAAAGGTGTCGTCTTCGACTGTGAGTTTGATTGGGTGTTCATCATGGCTATGTGTAACGCCCATGTTTCTGGGCTAAGCATTAATGATGATATAATAGTTTAGGTCAACCGTTGGAACTCGTTTTGAATTAATAAGAATGAATTATGTGCTTTAAACTTAATTATTATGATTAGGAATAAAAATAAGCATCGAAATTTAATATTAAATAAAGCCGATATCTATGAAGGAAGTTGTAGAGGTCGTGACAAGGATTCCGGATATATAAAGAATGCCGAAATCCGAGTTATAACGAAGAAGTTATGACCCGTCGAAGTTTCACGATAGAACCGGTACGACATTGCGTGACGTAAATAGTGAATTTACAATATAACGATTTTAGCCTTAGTGATCTAAACGAAAGTCATAGAATACGTTAAATCAAGAACGTGCATAAAAAGAACGCCCAAATCTGATTTTGTATGAGGAAATTATGATTTTTCGAAGTTTCGGCTTAGCAGTATGCAACCCAAAACTAAAAATTTAGATCGAGTGATTTTTATCCGAAACAATATAAACGGGAATCAAAGATCTCGTTGATATTAGTGCAACGGTAATGTCACAACTGAAAATTTTGAGCTATGTAATCTATACATTCAAGTTAATGTGAATCAAAAACTTCAATCAAACACAACATGCTAGTACTACAAATAGTCATCAAACAATTGGAGACCCTAGAAGTTCTTGTTAAGTCTATTTTAGACTAGAACTTCCTTATTGGATCCAAATGGACCAATAAGCTTCCAATTGGACTATCACGGGCTTAGAACCCTAATTGGGCTCTAATTGGACCCACACTAAATTATTTCAACATTTTGGACCATATTGGGCCTAGAATGAAATAAATTAATGACTAGGAACCATAATTAACCTAATTTGACCCTAACTAGTCATAAAAATCACCTTTAAATTTATTTGGACCAAAAATCACTCAACTTAACCATGAAAAATTGGGCTTAAGTATTTAAAGCCCAAACATTCTCTTTTTCCTCCAACATTTTCGGCCCAAAATCAAGCCCAAGAGAAAGGTTTGACTTTCACATGCCACCTCACTATTGTCCATAGGATCTCCATGCAAGATATTCCCTTTTCCCATGCAAGCATCACTTCAAAATCACCTCACTTCTCTCCTCTCTCTCACTCTCGGCCATACACACATACACACCCCAAAAATATCTCAACTCTCTCTAGATTCACTCAAGACTTCTCTCTTCCTCTCCATTCAAAGTCACGAAATTTTCTTGGATTTCAAGAGGATTCTTCAAGATTATCATCATCCTTTGGTAAGTTTTTCCATGCCTAAACTTCAAAACTCCCCTCTCACATGAGATCTCTTATTCTAAACAAGTTTCTTTGGTGATCATACTCCTAGAAAACTCCATAAAACTCGAGATCTTCATCAAGGGGTGCTAGGGCCGAAAATCACCAAGTTTCTTCCATCTTTTCTTCAAGAACCGAAACTACCCCCTAAGGTGAGCTTCATACCCCTTATTTTCTGTTTTTATGAGTTTTGTGGGGGGGGGGGGAATACAAGTGAAAGTGTAGATCTATATGTGTTTTGTATGCCTTGTATGATTTCCATGCTTATATGTATGCTTTTATGTGTTTTAATGTTGGATCTAGCCATAAAACCCCTCAAAACCGAGATATAACTTATGTTTTATGATTTTAGCTTCAAATATATTTCTACATATAAAGTGTTACAAGAAAAATAGCTAAGTGGTTAGCAACAATTTTCTTTGGGTTAAAAACACAAATTTTGGGCCTAAAATGTGAAAAATACAAAAATAAGGGCCCAAATTGACATTTCACAGATTCTGATGGATGAAGTGTGCCAAAACAGTTTCCATAAAACTATTTCTGGAATTACACTTAATTAGAGGACTAAAAACATGAATTTCAAGCTTAATGGGCTAAAAATGAAAATTTCGGCCCAATAAGGCCCATTATGCGAATTTTTCTGATTTGGAGGGCCAAAACTGTAACTTTCTGTAAAACAGTGGACTATAAGTGTTCCAATTCCTTTTCAAAGGTTTAAAATGCTTTTTAAATTTAAAAAGGACCAAAGTTGCAAAAAAATTTCCATTTGGGCCAAAATTGTCAAATTTGCGAAAAGAAGGGATTAAAACCAAGAAAACTGCATTTTCAGGGTCTTAAGCTGTTTTCTATGGAAAATATGCTGGAAAATGATTATTTCAATAATTTTTGGTGTTAAAATGTCAAGAAAATTAGTTTAAGGACCAAACCGGGAAGTATTTAATAAAAGGGTTGAAAATGTAAATTTTACAAACAATGAGGGGCTGAAAACAGAAATATTTCAAGGCTAATTCAATATACACAATTTGATTAAATAATAGCATCGCGACTATCGACGAAATACAACGCATTACAATACCAAAAGTCGTTGTTAAACGAATTGGTTCGGTCTCGAACCAATAGAAATCTACAACTACTAACTCTTCGATACTACGATTCATACAAATAACGTTTGGTAATACATATACATACGAGTGTGCACAGACGTCTAAGCACCATCTTTGGGCCCCACAAGTGTAAAATCTTGTTCGTTGAGCCTAGCTAGCCCAATGACCTGATCTTAAGGCCCGAAGACATTTTTTTTACGGTGTGTTGGGTTTTACCGATCCGACACAACGTAAATGGACTTTCAATGGCTTGTATACCACCGGTCCCCAAGGGTCCTTTGGTATTGCTAGTAAAGTCTACATTTCATGCGAGGCGGGTCGGGGACCCCTCGTACATTTTATCCCCAACCGACTAATGGAGTTACCGGGGTCTTCGTGACCTCTTTCTCTTCGGATGTGGGACTACACCTAGTCCGGGCGATTGGATAACGCGATTAGTACTGACGACGCCTTCGGAGTCGTTAGTATAACTATAAACTAGGCGTTTGTGTAACGCGGGTTTGTAGTAAATAATCCTGCTCGAGAACCTTCCAACGTCGCCTGGGACTGACACTATACGCTATGCAATGGTTTCAATGTAACTTCATGTAATTCAAGGAACTAGGAGAACATCGGGTTTTCCTAGGGTTTTCAATACATACAGTTTTGAAAGGCATACATCTCAAATGAACATTTTTTTACAAGTATAGAAACAAACAAGCATACCTATGGATCTTCACAAACGTTTTCAAAAGCTTTTCTTTTCAGAAAATATCGGATTTTCTGGTGGTTTTTCAAACAATACAAACATTCGATTTCAAACACTACTTATGAACTCACCAACATTTCATATGTTGACGTTTTTCAAAATACTTGTATTCTCAGGGAACCAGTGAATCAAGGGAAATCATATTCAGTGACGGTTGCAGTTTATTTTTGTATGAATTGAACAAATTAATTTTTGGGGAATGTAATGTTTAAACAATGTATGATATGTAAACACTACTGGTTGTACTATGTTGAAGAATGGTGACGAATGTTGTTATGTTTCATATATATTCAATGTTATGGTATTCAATTGAGTCACGACAGCCCCCAGACGTTTCCGCCGTCTGGTTCGGGGGTGTGACAGGTTGGTATCAGAGCTTTGTTTATAGTGAACTAGCATGTCGAGCCATACATTGATATGCAACTATAAACCAAAAAGAGGGACTAACATAACTCTGAACAGAACAAGTAAATAAAACCCACTTGCTTGCATTAGGAATAAAGATCCAACGCTGAATCAAACACAATAACACTGGTATCTCAGTTAATTCGGGACTGTTCTTAGTGATACCAAGGAGTGAATGTAGCCTGATCAACTACATTCTCTCCAAGGTAAAATTAACACACGTCTTGATGAGATCGGGATAGCCAGGGAACCTAACACTATACCTTTTATCACCCAAAAAGAGAACGTTTGCTTAGTATGTATGATAGACATAGCATCCTAGGATAATGTAGCATATTTACGTACTCGCGCAGACAGCATGGCTGGCTTTCATCACCCGGGAGACCCCTACTTCCCTAATCAGGGAAACAACGGCTGGCTAGAGGAGGAGGAGGAGCCTGAGGAAGAGCCTGAAGAAGAACCTGAGGAGGACCCCGAAGAGGAATCTGACGGGGAACCGGAGGCGGAAGTCGAGGGCGAGCCTGTCGAACCCGAAGAAGACGAAGAACCTTTCGAAGAGGAGCTCGATGACAGCGAAGGGGGTGATTCGGATGCAGAGTCCGAGGTCATCGACCCCCCTTACCCGATCAGGGTGCCTGCATATCGTGTGGGACCCACTGGACCTACCCCTCCTTGGGGCATTGATCTTTGGAGATGGAGCAGACATCAGGGACAGCGACCCCCGTTTGGCATGTCACGTGAGTTCTTTGACTTGAGGGACGGAGGACCGGCCGACCGAGCCCTACCAGTCATGGTGAGACGACTACGGGACACCGGCGACCTTGCTCAGGACACTGCTGATCAAGTACGCCAGTTGTGGACTAGGGTCGAGCGTGCGGAACAGAAGACGCGTGACGTCCTCCGGGAGTTTCACATGAGGCAGGTAAGGTGGGAATCTCGACTTCAGGACGCAGAACGCCTAGTGGCTCGTCTTCAGGGAGCATCCACATCTTCGGCACCACCTCCTGACGCAGCTCAACGCGGTTAGGGATAGACTTATCATAGTAGGTTATTAGGAACTATGTTATGTACTCCGGCTCTATGTTTAAGTGACTACACTACTCATGGAGCCGTTATGCTGTCGGATTAGTGTTACTTATGTATGCTCCTACGAGCAAATTTTCTTGTACTAAATGCGGATAATATTAATAAACTTTTGTGTGTTTTGCTAAATTATTCTCAGTTGCTATGTGTTGAGACATTATGATTGCATGCTTGATGATAGTAATGTTTAGGTTCGCACCATACACCTAGTTAGTAGAGTCGCCACCTCACAGAAACCACGTACACTCAACATCTTTCCGTTTCATGACAGAAAGATGCCTCGCCCAGCTACTCGCGGAAATCCCGAACCAACCCCGCCGGAGGTTGACTCCACTGCTTTCCAGGCAGCCGTGTCTGCTGCAGTCACAGCGGCTATGGCACAACTTCACCGAGGGAACAACGGAGGAGGTAACGGGCAAGGATCCGGAAGTTCGAACAACGGGACGAACCAAGGACTCACTAAAACGTGCACCTACAAGGATTTTGCGAACGCTAAACCCCGAACTTTCAACGGTACCGGAGGAGTGATCGCCCTAAAGCGATGGATCGAGAAGGTAGAGTCGGTATTCGAGATATGCGAGTGCCCCGAGCAGATGAAAGTGAAGTTCGCGGCCTGCACTTTTGTGGACCAAGCACTCACTTGGTGGAATGGTCATGTAGAAGCTATGACACTCCCTGTCGCCAACTCTATTCCCTGGGCAGAAATGAAAGAGATGTTGACGGCTGAGTACTGCCCCCGAGGCGAAATACAGAAGATGGAGCAGGAACTATGGAATCTCACGGTGCAGAATGGGAACATCGATGCTTACATATCGAGATTCAGCGAACTATCTCTGTTGTGCCCGGGTATGATCACATCAGAGGGAAAGAAGATTGAACGATTCATTTGGGGACTGACATCCCCCATTCAAGGGAATGTGATAGCTGCGAACCCTGAAACTTTTGACAGTGCGAAGAGATTGGCAAAGAGGCTATATGATCATAACCACAAAAAGGGCGAGAAACCGGTAGAGACTGAGAAGAAGAAGGAGAGTGATGGTAAGAAAGGATGGAACAACAAGAGGAAGGGGCGTCAGGGTCCCGAGACCTCTAAAAAGCAGCAAACGGTGGCAGTTCACGCTGTCACTGCGCCGGTACCAGTCACATCACATGCTCCAGCCTCAGCTGCTTCAAATGCTTCAAGACCCTATTCCGGTAATCTTCCCAAATGCAACAAGTGCGGTTTCCATCACCAAGGAGAATGTAGGGAGTTCCATTGCACCAGTTGCAACCGAAGGGGACACACTGCAAGGTTCTGCAGGACTTATCCTTCTCAGAACCAGAGTCAGGGAAACAACCAGAACAACAACAATAACCACCGCAATACCAACAACACCAATGCCGACAACAACAATGCAGGGCCTAGCCACACCTGTTTTGGGTGTGGAAGGACGGGACATTTCCGTCGAGACTGCCCTAACAACAACAACAACTCAGGAAACAGAGGAGCAGGAAGAATGCTGACTATGGGTCAGAGTGATGCAGTTCAGGACCCCGCAGTTGTGACCGGTACGTTCCTCCTAAACCACACTTATGCATGCATCTTATTTGATACTGGAGCGGAGCGAAGTTTCGTGAGCGAGAAGTTTAAACATTTACTAAAACAACAACCCCAGAAGCTAAATGAAACCTATACGGTGGAAATGGCCAATGGGAAAACCGAATCCACTAGGGAGATCTACATCGGATGTACCCTAACCCTCAACCAACACGTCTTACGAATAGATCTGATGCCAGTGTCAATTAGGAGTTTCGATGTGATTATCGGCATGGATTGGTTAAGCCCCCACCATGCTGAGATTATGTGCCATGAGAAGGCCGTTCGCCTTCGTCTCCCAAATCACGAAACCCTAGTAATTTACGGAGACAAACCTAGCACGAATCTTCGTCTTATCTCGTGCGTCAAAGCACAAAAACATCTGCGAAAGAACAACTTAGCGTTCTTGGCCCACATAGTGGACAAGGCCAGAGAAGAAATTAACATCCAAGACATTCCGGTAGCGTGTGAATTCCCGGACGTGTTTCCTGAAGATCTTCCAGGAGTACCCCCAGAGAGACAGGTTGAGTTCCGAATCGACCTCGTTCCAGGAGCAACTCCTCTCGCTAAATCACCATATCGATTGGCACCTGCTGAAATGCAGGAATTGTCCAGCCAACTCAGTGAGCTTCTGGACAAGGGATTTATCCGACCTAGCTACTCGCCGTGGGGAGCTCCGGTGCTCTTTGTCAAAAAGAAGGACGGATCTTTCAGAATGTGCATCGATTACAGAGAGTTGAATAAACTCACTGTTAAAAACCGCTACCCACTCCCACGAATCGATGATCTATTCGACCAGCTCCAAGGAGCTAGCTATTTTTCTAAAATAGATCTACGGTCCGGATACCATCAACTCAAGGTCTGAGAAGAAGATATTCCTAAAACCGCTTTCCGAACCCACTATGGACATTATGAATTCGTCGTAATGCCCTTCGGTCTAACAAATGCACCCGCCGCATTTATGGACCTAATGAACCGAATCTGTCGGCCGTTCTTGGACAACTTCGTCATTGTGTTTATCGATGACATCCTCGTCTATTCTCGAAGCAAAGAGGAGCATGGCCAACATCTCCGACAAGTCCTAGAAACGCTGCGATCGGAAAGGCTTTACGCCAAACTCTCTAAGTGTGAGTTTTGGCTACGGAGCGTGAATTTTCTAGGTCACGTAGTTAGCCAAGATGGAATTCATGTGGATCCCTCTAAGGTCAAAGCTGTGGAAGGATGGGCAACTCCGACTACGCCCACCGAAATTCGTCAGTTCTTAGGCCTAGCAGGCTACTATAGGAGATTCATCCAAAACTTCTCTAAAATCGCCAAGCCACTTACCTTGCTTACGCAAAAGAGTGTGCCATTCAAGTGGACAGACCGACAAGAGATTGCGTTTCGAGCCTTGAAGCAAGCTCTTTGTAGCGCTCCTGTACTATCTCTACCTGAAGGAACGGAAGATTTTGTAGTTTACTGTGACGCGTCAAATCAAGGCTTAGGTTGCGTTCTCATGCAACGTGGAAGAGTGATAGCATATGCGTCCCGTCAACTAAAGACGCACGAAGTAAATTACACAACCCATGACCTAGAACTGGGAGTCGTGGTCTTCGCCCTAAAAATTTGGAGGCACTACCTGTACGGTACAAAGTGCACCATCTTCACAGACCACAAAAGCCTCCAGCACATCTTGAATCAGAAGGAGCTGAACATGAGACAACGAAGATGGGTGGAGTTGTTAAACGACTACGAATGCGAGATCAAGTACCATCCAGGCAAGGCCAACGTGGTAGCTGACGCATTAAGTCGGAAGGAGTACACAAATCGCCGTACGAAAACGCACTCGATAACCATTCAGTCTCATTTGGCCGCTCAAATTGCATCAGTCCAGGCAGAGGCTATGAAAGCGGAAAATAGAACTAGCGAGGCATTACGCGGAATGGAGAAGAACCTGGAAGTCAAAGAGAATGGGGTATACTACTTCATGAACCGTATTTGGGTTCCAAAAATCGGAGGATTCAGGGAGACCGTTATGAAGGAAGCCCACAAGACACGATACTCCATTCATCCTGGTTCAGACAAGATGTATTTGGACATTAAGCAGCACTATTGGTGGCCTAACATGAAGGCGGAAATCGCAACTTATGTTAGTAAGTGCCTTACGTGTGCCAAAGTGAAAGTGGAGTACCAGAAACCTTCCGGATTGTTACAGCAACTGGCAATCCCTGAGTGGAAATGGGAGGGGATTTCTATGGACTTCGTGACCAAGCTGCCCAAGACGTCGGACGGATTGGACACCATATGGGTAATAATCGACCGACTGACGAAATCTGCCCATTTCCTGCCAATCAAAGAGTCCTACAAGATGGAGAGGCTGACGCGTTTGTACCTACGAGAGATTGTAAGACTTCATGGAGTGCCAAAATCTATCATCTCGGATAGGGACAGTAGGTTCACGTCACGCTTTTGGCAGTCGCTCCACAAGGCCATGGGAACTCATCTTGATATGAGCACCGCGTATCACCCACAAACGGACGGTCAAAGCGAACGAACCATTCAGACGCTTGAAGACATGCTTCGTGCATGTGTGATAGACTTCAGAAAGTCTTGGGATACCCACCTACCGTTGATCGAGTTTTCATATAACAATAGTTATCATTCGAGCATTAAGGTGGCCCCTTTCGAAGCACTGTACGGGCGTAAATGTAGATCACCGTTATGTTGGGCTGAAGTAGGTGACACCCAGCTAGCAAGAACACATACGTCAAACAGAGCATTAACGGGACCGGAAATCATTCGCGAGACCACAGAAAAGATTGTCCAGATCAAAGCTCGATTACAGGCATCGCGTGACCGGCAAAAGAGCTACGCTGATAAACGGCGAAAGCCCTTAGAGTTCCAGGTCGGTGATCGAGTAATGTTGAAGGTCTCACCCTGGAAAGGGGTTATACGTTTCGGAAAACGGGGAAAGCTGAACCCGCGATACATTGGACCTTTCGAAATCGTCGCCCGAATAGGTCCAGTAGCATACAGACTACAACTACCCGCGGAACTAAACGGTGTACACCCCGTGTTTCATATTTCTAATCTGAAAAAGTGCCTATCAGATGAAACCCTTGTCATTCCTCTTGACGAAATCGAAATCAATGAGAATCTCCTGTTCGTCGAAGAGCCAATCGAAATCATGGACAGGGAAGTGAAGCGTACTAAGCAGAGTCGCATCCCGATCGTGAAGGTACGGTGGAACGCAAAGCGTGGGCCAGAATTCACGTGGGAACGCGAAGATCAAATGAAGCAAAAGTACCCTCACCTATTTTAGCATCCTCAAATCTAGCTTTCAAACAGAATTTCGGGACGAAATTCCCTCTAACGGGGGGATGATGTCACAACTGAAAATTTTGAGCTATGTAATCTATACATTCAAGTTAATGTGAATCAAAAACTTCAATCAAACACAACATGCTAGTACTACAAATAGTCATCAAACAATTGGAGACCCTAGAAGTTCTTGTTAAGTCTATTTTAGACTAGAACTTCCTTATTGGATCCAAATGGACCAATAAGCTTCCAATTGGACTATCACGGGCTTAGAACCCTAATTGGGCTCTAATTGGACCCACACTAAATTATTTCAACATTTTGGACCATATTGGGCCTAGAATGAAATAAATTAATGACTAGGAACCATAATTAACCTAATTTGACCCTAACTAGTCATAAAAATCACCTTTAAATTTATTTGGACCAAAAATCACTCAACTTAACCATGAAAAATTGGGCTTAAGTATTTAAAGCCCAAACATTCTCTTTTTCCTCCAACATTTTCGGCCCAAAATCAAGCCCAAGAGAAAGGTTTGACTTTCACATGCCACCTCACTATTGTCCATAGGATCTCCATGCAAGATATTCCCTTTTCCCATGCAAGCATCACTTCAAAATCACCTCACTTCTCTCCTCTCTCTCACTCTCGGCCATACACACATACACACCCCAAAAATATCTCAACTCTCTCTAGATTCACTCAAGACTTCTCTCTTCCTCTCAATTCAAAGTCACGAAATTTTCTTGGATTTCAAGAGGATTCTTCAAGATTATCATCATCCTTTGGTAAGTTTTTCCATGCCTAAACTTCAAAACTCCCCTCTCACATGAGATCTCTTATTCTAAACAAGTTTCTTTGGTGATCATACTCCTAGAAAACTCCATAAAACTCGAGATCTTCATCAAGGGGTGCTAGGGCCGAAAATCACCAAGTTTCTTCCATCTTTTCTTCAAGAACCGAAACTACCCCCTAAGGTGAGCTTCATACCCCCTATTTTCTGTTTTTATGAGTTTTGTGGGGGGGGGGGAATACAAGTGAAAGTGTAGATCTATATGTGTTTTGTATGCCTTGTATGATTTCCATGCTTATATGTATGCTTTTATGTGTTTTAATGTTGGATCTAGCCATAAAACCCCTCAAAACCGAGATATAACTTATGTTTTATGATTTTAGCTTCAAATATATTTCTACATATAAAGTGTTACAAGAAAAATAGCTAAGTGGTTAGCAACAATTTTCTTTGGGTTAAAAACACAAATTTTGGGCCTAAAATGTGAAAAATACAAAAATAAGGGCCCAAATTGACATTTCACAGATTCTGATGGATGAAGTGTGCCAAAACAGTTTCCATAAAACTATTTCTGGAATTACACTTAATTAGAGGACTAAAAACATGAATTTCAAGCTTAATGGGCTAAAAATGAAAATTTCGGCCCAATAAGGCCCATTATGCGAATTTTTCTGATTTGGAGGGCCAAAACTGTAACTTTCTGTAAAACAGTGGACTATAAGTGTTCCAATTCCTTTTCAAAGGTTTAAAATGCTTTTTAAATTTAAAAAGGACCAAAGTTGCAAAAAAATTTCCATTTGGGCCAAAATTGTCAAATTTGCGAAAAGAAGGGATTAAAACCAAGAAAACTGCATTTTCAGGGTCTTAAGCTGTTTTCTATGGAAAATATGCTGGAAAATGATTATTTCAATAATTTTTGGTGTTAAAATGTCAAGAAAATTAGTTTAAGGACCAAACCGGGAAGTATTTAATAAAAGGGTTGAAAATGTAAATTTTACAAACAATGAGGGGCTGAAAACAGAAATATTTCAAGGCTAATTCAATATACACAATTTGATTAAATAATAGCATCGCGACTATCGACGAAATACAACGCATTACAATACCAAAAGTCGTTGTTAAACGAATTGGTTCGGTCTCGAACCAATAGAAATCTACAACTACTAACTCTTCGATACTACGATTCATACAAATAACGTTTGGTAATACATATACATACGAGTGTGCACAGACGTCTAAGCACCATCTTTGGGCCCCACAAGTGTAAAATCTTGTTCGTTGAGCCTAGCTAGCCCAATGACCTGATCTTAAGGCCCGAAGACATTTTTTTTACGGTGTGTTGGGTTTTACCGATCCGACACAACGTAAATGGACTTTCAATGGCTTGTATACCACCGCTCCCCAAGGGTCCTTTGGTATTGCTAGTAAAGTCTACATTTCATGCGAGGCGGGTCGGGGACCCCTCGTACATTTTATCCCCAACCGACTAATGGAGTTACCGGGGTCTTCGTGACCTCTTTCTCTTCGGATGTGGGACTACACCTAGTCCGGGCGATTGGATAACGCGATTAGTACTGACGACGCCTTCGGAGTCGTTAGTATAACTATAAACTAGGCGTTTGTGTAACGCGGGTTTGTAGTAAATAATCCTGCTCGAGAACCTTCCAACGTCGCCTGGGACTGACACTATACGCTATGCAATGGTTTCAATGTAACTTCATGTAATTCAAGGAACTAGGAGAACATCGGGTTTTCCTAGGGTTTTCAATACATACAGTTTTGAAAGGCATACATCTCAAATGAACATTTTTTTACAAGTATAGAAACAAACAAGCATACCTATGGATCTTCACAAACGTTTTCAAAAGCTTTTCTTTTCAGAAAATATCGGATTTTCTGGTGGTTTTTCAAACAATACAAACATTCGATTTCAAACACTACTTATGAACTCACCAACATTTCATATGTTGACGTTTTTCAAAATACTTGTATTCTCAGGGAACCAGTGAATCAAGGGAAATCATATTCAGTGACGGTTGCAGTTTATTTTTGTATGAATTGAACAAATTAATTTTTGGGGAATGTAATGTTTAAACAATGTATGATATGTAAACACTACTGGTTGTACTATGTTGAAGAATGGTGACGAATGTTGTTATGTTTCATATATATTCAATGTTATGGTATTCAATTGAGTCACGACAGCCCCCAGACGTTTCCGCCGTCTGGTTCGGGGGTGTGACAGGTTGGTATCAGAGCTTTGTTTATAGTGAACTAGCATGTCGAGCCATACATTGATATGCAACTATAAACCAAAAAGAGGGACTAACATAACTCTGAACAGAACAAGTAAATAAAACCCACTTGCTTGCATTAGGAATAAAGATCCAACGCTGAATCAAACACAATAACACTGGTATCTCAGTTAATTCGGGACTGTTCTTAGTGATACCAAGGAGTGAATGTAGCCTGATCAACTACATTCTCTCCAAGGTAAAATTAACACACGTCTTGATGAGATCGGGATAGCCAGGGAACCTAACACTATACCTTTTATCACCCAAAAAGAGAACGTTTGCTTAGTATGTATGATAGACATAGCATCCTAGGATAATGTAGCATATTTACGTACTCGCGCAGACAGCATGGCTGGCTTTCATCACCCGGGAGACCCCTACTTCCCTAATCAGGGAAACAACGGCTGGCTAGAGGAGGAGGAGGAGCCTGAGGAAGAGCCTGAAGAAGAACCTGAGGAGGACCCCGAAGAGGAATCTGACGGGGAACCGGAGGCGGAAGTCGAGGGCGAGCCTGTCGAACCCGAAGAAGACGAAGAACCTTTCGAAGAGGAGCTCGATGACAGCGAAGGGGGTGATTCGGATGCAGAGTCCGAGGTCATCGACCCCCCTTACCCGATCAGGGTGCCTGCATATCGTGTGGGACCCACTGGACCTACCCCTCCTTGGGGCATTGATCTTTGGAGATGGAGCAGACATCAGGGACAGCGACCCCCGTTTGGCATGTCACGTGAGTTCTTTGACTTGAGGGACGGAGGACCGGCCGACCGAGCCCTACCAGTCATGGTGAGACGACTACGGGACACCGGCGACCTTGCTCAGGACACTGCTGATCAAGTACGCCAGTTGTGGACTAGGGTCGAGCGTGCGGAACAGGAGACGCGTGACGTCCTCCGGGAGTTTCACATGAGGCAGGTAAGGTGGGAATCTCGACTTCAGGACGCAGAACGCCTAGTGGCTCGTCTTCAGGGAGCATCCACATCTTCGGCACCACCTCCTGACGCAGCTCAACGCGGTTAGGGATAGACTTATCATAGTAGGTTATTAGGAACTATGTTATGTACTCCGGCTCTATGTTTAAGTGACTACACTACTCATGGAGCCGTTATGCTGTCGGATTAGTGTTACTTATGTATGCTCCTACGAGCAAATTTTCTTGTACTAAATGCGGATAATATTAATAAACTTTTGTGTGTTTTGCTAAATTATTCTCAGTTGCTATGTGTTGAGACATTATGATTGCATGCTTGATGATAGTAATGTTTAGGTTCGCACCATACACCTAGTTAGTAGAGTCGCCACCTCACAGAAACCACGTACACTCAACATCTTTCCGTTTCATGACAGAAAGATGCCTCGCCCAGCTACTCGCGGAAATCCCGAACCAACCCCGCCGGAGGTTGACTCCACTGCTTTCCAGGCAGCCGTGTCTGCTGCAGTCACAGCGGCTATGGCACAACTTCACCGAGGGAACAACGGAGGAGGTAACGGGCAAGGATCCGGAAGTTCGAACAACGGGACGAACCAAGGACTCACTAAAACGTGCACCTACAAGGATTTTGCGAATGCTAAACCCCGAACTTTCAACGGTACCGGAGGAGTGATCGCCCTAAAGCGATGGATCGAGAAGGTAGAGTCGGTATTCGAGATATGCGAGTGCCCCGAGCAGATGAAAGTGAAGTTCGCGGCCTGCACTTTTGTGGACCAAGCACTCACTTGGTGGAATGGTCATGTAGAAGCTATGACACTCCCTGTCGCCAACTCTATTCCCTGGGCAGAAATGAAAGAGATGTTGACGGCTGAGTACTGCCCCCGAGGCGAAATACAGAAGATGGAGCAGGAACTATGGAATCTCACGGTGCAGAATGGGAACATCGATGCTTACATATCGAGATTCAGCGAACTATCTCTGTTGTGCCCGGGTATGATCACATCAGAGGGAAAGAAGATTGAACGATTCATTTGGGGACTGACATCCCCCATTCAAGGGAATGTGATAGCTGCGAACCCTGAAACTTTTGACAGTGCGAAGAGATTGGCAAAGAGGCTATATGATCATAACCACAAAAAGGGCGAGAAACCGGTAGAGACTGAGAAGAAGAAGGAGAGTGATGGTAAGAAAGGATGGAACAACAAGAGGAAGGGGCGTCAGGGTCCCGAGACCTCTAAAAAGCAGCAAACGGTGGCAGTTCACGCTGTCACTGCGCCGGTACCAGTCACATCACATGCTCCAGCCTCAGCTGCTTCAAATGCTTCAAGACCCTATTCCGGTAATCTTCCCAAATGCAACAAGTGCGGTTTCCATCACCAAGGAGAATGTAGGGAGTTCCATTGCACCAGTTGCAACCGAAGGGGACACACTGCAAGGTTCTGCAGGACTTATCCTTCTCAGAACCAGAGTCAGGGAAACAACCAGAACAACAACAATAACCACCGCAATACCAACAACACCAATGCCGACAACAACAATGCAGGGCCTAGCCACACCTGTTTTGGGTGTGGAAGGACGGGACATTTCCGTCGAGACTGCCCTAACAACAACAACAACTCAGGAAACAGAGGAGCAGGAAGAATGCTGACTATGGGTCAGAGTGATGCAGTTCAGGACCCTGCAGTTGTGACCGGTACGTTCCTCCTAAACCACACTTATGCATGCATCTTATTTGATACTGGAGCGGAGCGAAGTTTCGTGAGCGAGAAGTTTAAACATTTACTAAAACAACAACCCCAGAAGCTAAATGAAACCTATACGGTGGAAATGGCCAATGGGAAAACCGAATCCACTAGGGAGATCTACATCGGATGTACCCTAACCCTCAACCAACACGTCTTACGAATAGATCTGATGCCAGTGTCAATTAGGAGTTTCGATGTGATTATCGGCATGGATTGGTTAAGCCCCCACCATGCTGAGATTATGTGCCATGAGAAGGCCGTTCGCCTTCGTCTCCCAAATCACGAAACCCTAGTAATTTACGGAGACAAACCTAGCACGAATCTTCGTCTTATCTCGTGCGTCAAAGCACAAAAACATCTGCGAAAGAACAACTTAGCGTTCTTGGCCCACATAGTGGACAAGGCCAGAGAAGAAATTAACATCCAAGACATTCCGGTAGCGTGTGAATTCCCGGACGTGTTTCCTGAAGATCTTCCAGGAGTACCCCCAGAGAGACAGGTTGAGTTCCGAATCGACCTCGTTCCAGGAGCAACTCCTCTCGCTAAATCACCATATCGATTGGCACCTGCTGAAATGCAGGAATTGTCCAGCCAACTCAGTGAGCTTCTGGACAAGGGATTTATCCGACCTAGCTACTCGCCGTGGGGAGCTCCGGTGCTCTTTGTCAAAAAGAAGGACGGATCTTTCAGAATGTGCATCGATTACAGAGAGTTGAATAAACTCACTGTTAAAAACCGCTACCCACTCCCACGAATCGATGATCTATTCGACCAGCTCCAAGGAGCTAGCTATTTTTCTAAAATAGATCTACGGTCCGGATACCATCAACTCAAGGTCTGAGAAGAAGATATTCCTAAAACCGCTTTCCGAACCCACTATGGACATTATGAATTCGTCGTAATGCCCTTCGGTCTAACAAATGCACCCGCCGCATTTATGGACCTAATGAACCGAATCTGTCGGCCGTTCTTGGACAACTTCGTCATTGTGTTTATCGATGACATCCTCGTCTATTCTCGAAGCAAAGAGGAGCATGGCCAACATCTCCGACAAGTCCTAGAAACGCTGCGATCGGAAAGGCTTTACGCCAAACTCTCTAAGTGTGAGTTTTGGCTACGGAGCGTGAATTTTCTAGGTCACGTAGTTAGCCAAGATGGAATTCATGTGGATCCCTCTAAGGTCAAAGCTGTGGAAGGATGGGCAACTCCGACTACGCCCACCGAAATTCGTCAGTTCTTAGGCCTAGCAGGCTACTATAGGAGATTCATCCAAAACTTCTCTAAAATCGCCAAGCCACTTACCTTGCTTACGCAAAAGAGTGTGCCATTCAAGTGGACAGACCGACAAGAGATTGCGTTTCGAGCCTTGAAGCAAGCTCTTTGTAGCGCTCCTGTACTATCTCTACCTGAAGGAACGGAAGATTTTGTAGTTTACTGTGACGCGTCAAATCAAGGCTTAGGTTGCGTTCTCATGCAACGTGGAAGAGTGATAGCATATGCGTCCCGTCAACTAAAGACGCACGAAGTAAATTACACAACCCATGACCTAGAACTGGGAGTCGTGGTCTTCGCCCTAAAAATTTGGAGGCACTACCTGTACGGTACAAAGTGCACCATCTTCACAGACCACAAAAGCCTCCAGCACATCTTGAATCAGAAGGAGCTGAACATGAGACAACGAAGATGGGTGGAGTTGTTAAACGACTACGAATGCGAGATCAAGTACCATCCAGGCAAGGCCAACGTGGTAGCTGACGCATTAAGTCGGAAGGAGTACACAAATCGCCGTACGAAAACGCACTCGATAACCATTCAGTCTCATTTGGCCGCTCAAATTGCATCAGTCCAGGCAGAGGCTATGAAAGCGGAAAATAGAACTAGCGAGGCATTACGCGGAATGGAGAAGAACCTGGAAGTCAAAGAGAATGGGGTATACTACTTCATGAACCGTATTTGGGTTCCAAAAATCGGAGGATTCAGGGAGACCGTTATGAAGGAAGCCCACAAGACACGATACTCCATTCATCCTGGTTCAGACAAGATGTATTTGGACATTAAGCAGCACTATTGGTGGCCTAACATGAAGGCGGAAATCGCAACTTATGTTAGTAAGTGCCTTACGTGTGCCAAAGTGAAAGTGGAGTACCAGAAACCTTCCGGATTGTTACAGCAACTGGCAATCCCTGAGTGGAAATGGGAGGGGATTTCTATGGACTTCGTGACCAAGCTGCCCAAGACGTCGGACGGATTGGACACCATATGGGTAATAATCGACCGACTGACGAAATCTGCCCATTTCCTGCCAATCAAAGAGTCCTACAAGATGGAGAGGCTGACGCGTTTGTACCTACGAGAGATTGTAAGACTTCATGGAGTGCCAAAATCTATCATCTCGGATAGGGACAGTAGGTTCACGTCACGCTTTTGGCAGTCGCTCCACAAGGCCATGGGAACTCATCTTGATATGAGCACCGCGTATCACCCACAAACGGACGGTCAAAGCGAACGAACCATTCAGACGCTTGAAGACATGCTTCGTGCATGTGTGATAGACTTCAGAAAGTCTTGGGATACCCACCTACCGTTGATCGAGTTTTCATATAACAATAGTTATCATTCGAGCATTAAGGTGGCCCCTTTCGAAGCACTGTACGGGCGTAAATGTAGATCACCGTTATGTTGGGCTGAAGTAGGTGACACCCAGCTAGCAAGAACACATACGTCAAACAGAGCATTAACGGGACCGGAAATCATTCGCGAGACCACAGAAAAGATTGTCCAGATCAAAGCTCGATTACAGGCATCGCGTGACCGGCAAAAGAGCTACGCTGATAAACGGCGAAAGCCCTTAGAGTTCCAGGTCGGTGATCGAGTAATGTTGAAGGTCTCACCCTGGAAAGGGGTTATACGTTTCGGAAAACGGGGAAAGCTGAACCCGCGATACATTGGACCTTTCGAAATCGTCGCCCGAATAGGTCCAGTAGCATACAGACTACAACTACCCGCGGAACTAAACGGTGTACACCCCGTGTTTCATATTTCTAATCTGAAAAAGTGCCTATCAGATGAAACCCTTGTCATTCCTCTTGACGAAATTGAAATCAATGAGAATCTCCTGTTCGTCGAAGAGCCAATCGAAATCATGGACAGGGAAGTGAAGCGTACTAAGCAGAGTCGCATCCCGATCGTGAAGGTACGGTGGAACGCAAAGCGTGGGCCAGAATTCACGTGGGAACGCGAAGATCAAATGAAGCAAAAGTACCCTCACCTATTTTAGCATCCTCAAATCTAGCTTTCAAACAGAATTTCGGGACGAAATTCCCTCTAACGGGGGGATGATGTCACAACTGAAAATTTTGAGCTATGTAATCTATACATTCAAGTTAATGTGAATCAAAAACTTCAATCAAACACAACATGCTAGTACTACAAATAGTCATCAAACAATTGGAGACCCTAGAAGTTCTTGTTAAGTCTATTTTAGACTAGAACTTCCTTATTGGATCCAAATGGACCAATAAACTTCCAATTGGACTATCACGGGCTTAGAACCCTAATTGGGCTCTAATTGGACCCACACTAAATTATTTCAACATTTTGGACCATATTGGGCCTAGAATGAAATAAATTAATGACTAGGAACCATAATTAACCTAATTTGACCCTAACTAGTCATAAAAATCACCTTTAAATTTATTTGGACCAAAAATCACTCAACTTAACCATGAAAAATTGGGCTTAAGTATTTAAAGCCCAAACATTCTCTTTTTCCTCCAACATTTTCGGCCCAAAATCAAGCCCAAGAGAAAGGTTTGACTTTCACATGCCACCTCACTATTGTCCATAGGATCTCCATGCAAGATATTCCCTTTTCCCATGCAAGCATCACTTCAAAATCACCTCACTTCTCTCCTCTCTCTCACTCTCGGCCATACACACATACACACCCCAAAAATATCTCAACTCTCTCTAGATTCACTCAAGACTTCTCTCTTCCTCTCAATTCAAAGTCACGAAATTTTCTTGGATTTCAAGAGGATTCTTCAAGATTATCATCATCCTTTGGTAAGTTTTTCCATGCCTAAACTTCAAAACTCCCCTCTCACATGAGATCTCTTATTCTAAACAAGTTTCTTTGGTGATCATACTCCTAGAAAACTCCATAAAACTCGAGATCTTCATCAAGGGGTGCTAGGGCCGAAAATCACCAAGTTTCTTCCATCTTTTCTTCAAGAACCGAAACTACCCCCTAAGGTGAGCTTCATACCCCCTATTTTCTGTTTTTATGAGTTTTGTGGGGGGGGGGGGGAATACAAGTGAAAGTGTAGATCTATATGTGTTTTGTATGCCTTGTATGATTTCCATGCTTATATGTATGCTTTTATGTGTTTTAATGTTGGATCTAGCCATAAAACCCCTCAAAACCGAGATATAACTTATGTTTTATGATTTTAGCTTCAAATATATTTCTACATATAAAGTGTTACAAGAAAAATAGCTAAGTGGTTAGCAACAATTTTCTTTGGGTTAAAAACACAAATTTTGGGCCTAAAATGTGAAAAATACAAAAATAAGGGCCCAAATTGACATTTCACAGATTCTGATGGATGAAGTGTGCCAAAACAGTTTCCATAAAACTATTTCTGGAATTACACTTAATTAGAGGACTAAAAACATGAATTTCAAGCTTAATGGGCTAAAAATGAAAATTTCGGCCCAATAAGGCCCATTATGCGAATTTTTCTGATTTGGAGGGCCAAAACTGTAACTTTCTGTAAAACAGTGGACTATAAGTGTTCCAATTCCTTTTCAAAGGTTTAAAATGCTTTTTAAATTTAAAAAGGACCAAAGTTGCAAAAAAATTTCCATTTGGGCCAAAATTGTCAAATTTGCGAAAAGAAGGGATTAAAACCAAGAAAACTGCATTTTCAGGGTCTTAAGCTGTTTTCTATGGAAAATATGCTGGAAAATGATTATTTCAATAATTTTTGGTGTTAAAATGTCAAGAAAATTAGTTTAAGGACCAAACCGGGAAGTATTTAATAAAAGGGTTGAAAATGTAAATTTTACAAACAATGAGGGGCTGAAAACAGAAATATTTCAAGGCTAATTCAATATACACAATTTGATTAAATAATAGCATCGCGACTATCGACGAAATACAACGCATTACAATACCAAAAGTCGTTGTTAAACGAATTGGTTCGGTCTCGAACCAATAGAAATCTACAACTACTAACTCTTCGATACTACGATTCATACAAATAACGTTTGGTAATACATATACATACGAGTGTGCACAGACGTCTAAGCACCATCTTTGGGCCCCACAAGTGTAAAATCTTGTTCGTTGAGCCTAGCTAGCCCAATGACCTGATCTTAAGGCCCGAAGACATTTTTTTTACGGTGTGTTGGGTTTTACCGATCCGACACAACGTAAATGGACTTTCAATGGCTTGTATACCACCGCTCCCCAAGGGTCCTTTGGTATTGCTAGTAAAGTCTACATTTCATGCGAGGCGGGTCGGGGACCCCTCGTACATTTTATCCCCAACCGACTAATGGAGTTACCGGGGTCTTCGTGACCTCTTTCTCTTCGGATGTGGGACTACACCTAGTCCGGGCGATTGGATAACGCGATTAGTACTGACGACGCCTTCGGAGTCGTTAGTATAACTATAAACTAGGCGTTTGTGTAACGCGGGTTTGTAGTAAATAATCCTGCTCGAGAACCTTCCAACGTCGCCTGGGACTGACACTATACGCTATGCAATGGTTTCAATGTAACTTCATGTAATTCAAGGAACTAGGAGAACATCGGGTTTTCCTAGGGTTTTCAATACATACAGATTTGAAAGGCATACATCTCAAATGAACATTTTTTTACAAGTATAGAAACAAACAAGCATACCTATGGATCTTCACAAACGTTTTCAAAAGCTTTTCTTTTCAGAAAATATCGGATTTTCTGGTGGTTTTTCAAACAATACAAACATTCGATTTCAAACACTACTTATGAACTCACCAACATTTCATATGTTGACGTTTTTCAAAATACTTGTATTCTCAGGGAACCAGTGAATCAAGGGAAATCATATTCAGTGACGGTTGCAGTTTATTTTTGTATGAATTGAACAAATTAATTTTTGGGGAATGTAATGTTTAAACAATGTATGATATGTAAACACTACTGGTTGTACTATGTTGAAGAATGGTGACGAATGTTGTTATGTTTCATATATATTCAATGTTATGGTATTCAATTGAGTCACGACAGCCCCCGGACGTTTCCGTCGTCTGGTTCGGGGGTGTGACAGGTAAAAAGACAGACGAAAACGGACGTCGGATGAAGAAGTTATGAATTTTTAACGGACTTTTCATGTCCCGGCCCGTTAAAAGTATAATATTAAAAATGAAGTCCAAATTAGCCGACAGAGTCTGAACAAAAGTTGTAGAGCATAATCTCACCTACGTGTGGATATAAAGAACGTCAAAAACAGAGTTCGTATGCGAAAGATATGAATTTCTGAAGTTCGGAACACAAACTTCGAGGTCTGACTGATCTCACGACGTGAACATAGAAATTCACGACATGAACTTGTTGAACGACACCTTTCGAGCCTAGAAGACACACGACAAGCCTAGGAGGTGACCAGGATCAAAGTCACAATGTGAACACTTATGGTTCACGATGTGAAAGTCGAGTTTCAACCCCTATAAATAGAAAGCAAGGCTGCCGTATTTTGGTTACAACTCTACTTCCTCTCACTCTAAAACCCTTCTTTAGCCTACTTTTAACCCCCGAAGTCTAGGTATCATCCCTATCGCCTGAAGCAAGTCCCGACGCCCTGAAGATCCCGAGAAAAAGAGGTTTTGAGTCGAAACTCTGCCGGCGAGAAACGCGGTTTTTTGAGAAAACTTCCTGATTTCATCGAAGACTATTGTTTTAAGGGATGAAGCGTTGTCCAATCGTCGTCTTATCAAGTGAGTGTGTAGTCACTTTCATCTTACACATAGATATGAAGTATTTTATATAAAATACGTGTTATGTGAATATATATTGTTTGTTTATTTGAGATGGATGTTCGATGAATGATTTTTACAGGTTTTAAATGATTTAAACAATATATATATTTTATATCTACAAATATGTTGGGTAAACATGGGTAGATGAAATAGTTGGTGTGTGATGAAAATGAGTTGGATGATGAGAAGAAAGGTGATATAGCTCACGAGTTGAGGGTGAGAGGTGAAATATGAGAAAAGCCCTTACCCAAACATTAGCCCTCGTCACTCAACAGAGTATAGATGACAACCATGGACTATTCTAGACGGTTTGTGGAACACTAGAAGGCTCGCAACCTGTAAGTGTGTGAACTAAATGTTCATCAGTTGTACTCTAAAAACCCTTGCAGCTATGGACTTAGTGCATGTTGTATAAACCCGGACAGCTATGGATTTAGTGCCTGTTGTATAAACCCGGGCGACGATGTGACTTCGTCCCTATTCCTTTTGTTACCTTGGTAGCTATGGACTTAGTTCCTGTTGTATAAACCCTGGCGATGATGTGAATTTGTGCCTATTCCTTAGAATGAATCCATTGGAATGAGTGATAGATGATTCTTAGGGTAAATCCTTAAGAAATAAATAAGATAATGGGGTTGGGTAATTAGGTTGATTGTTTGATGTTTAAGCATAATAAATTTATTTATTGTAGGTTGAAAACCCTATATGCTCACTAGGCTCCCATGCCTTACCCACTCAGCTTTCAGTATTACAGGTAGCGGAGCCCGAGCATAATTGGAAGACAACGAGAAACTTTTTGATTATAGGCCAGTAGTTGTATAACTGTTGTAGGGCTTATAATATACTACTTATGCTTTTGATCTGTATCGGAACATGACATCCCGAGGTTTTATAATACAATGAAAACATATTTCTTTAAGAAATGTTTTAATAATTTTTCTTATCATATTTTGTTTCGGGGACAAATTCCGCAACACCTTTTGAAAGACTACTCTGATTTTATTTTAAAAGAATAAGCTAAATCGGTCTTTTCTGGCCGAGAAATTTGGGGATGTCACACCATGCAAAGGGATAAAGTCAGAGACTTTATCTATTTAGACATTTATTTAGATCAGATCTGGGAGATTGAGAGTTTGGCTTGTTGTATTAAGAGCTTAATAGAAGTTTTTGGGATCAGAGGCTATACGCAGGGCATAACCTTTGTACGTAGGCATAACTCTATGCAGGGCGTAGTTTAGTTACACATGCATTAGTCAATTGTAAAACCCAAAATTTACACATTTTAAAATGTTATGGTTTTAAAAACATTTGGGTCTTAACCCACATTGAACAAGACCGGTCCCATAAAAACATTTACAAATTAAAACAGGGTGTTACCATTAAGCATCAATACAACCATAGCAAGCCAATAAGAATTACATCAATACAATTAACAAGGAACTTAACAAGTTCCACTCCATTCTTTATCACTTGACTTCTAACATCCACCTATCATCCTCTCTCCTTAAGTGTAACCTGAGATACATGGCATTAAAAAGAGATACATATCTCGTAAGCTACGTGGGTTTGTGACCCAAAACATTTATCATCTTTTCATAAAAAAAAACATTTCACTTTTGCAAAACATATATTTTCAAACATTTTCGAGGATAAATCTTTTCATATATCTCATAAAAATCAGTTCATATATTATAATTTCATTTCAAAAGATATCTTTCCACGTTCCATTCTATATCAAATCATTTCATTAGTCATAACGTAATTCAAGACATTTCTTTTCACATTCCATTCCTTGTTTCGTTAAGGGCTAATTCTGATGTTAAACCATTTCCATTTTTATACTTAGGGCCTAAAAATATCCCAAAGTCTATACCAAGGTGGAAAGAACAAAATTATTTCACCAAGGTATCATTTTTGTTAGACTATCAATTTCATGAAGGGGCAGCGCCACCCCGATAGATTCCTTTATATCCCATTACGGGGATATCATGGATCGATCAATTATTATTTCCATACATCATTATCATATATTTCCATGCTTTACATATTTCATATGTTATTATTATTATTATTATTTCTTTCCATGCTTTACAAGTTTCATACATAAGTATCAAAATACTTATTTCAAAAGTAAAGAATATACATTTCAAACAAATTATCAAAACACCACTTCCTTCAAAACATTCTTTTCTTTCAAAATGTTCTTTACTTCAAGGAATTCTTTCAAAACATACTTTCCAAAAATCATTTAACACTTTCATTTCAAAATGTTTCATATATCATAGCATTAGTATTTCATTATCATAAAATCATTTTGCCATGTACCCTAAAGTGGGAAAATGCCAACACGTACTCACCTTTATCACACGAAGGCTAGCTAGTCTTGTTCTAGTTAATTTCCTTTGAGCAACAGTCTCAAACACCGCCTATATAACCAATAAGTAAAGGTCAATCAAAATGACCAAAATAACCCTCAAAGATTCCATTACTAAATTTTATTACTTTAACTTATTCCTTATGAAAAACTATATAGGTAAAAACCATGCGTAAATCTGAGTCCGTATGCAAAATCTATGAGAAAAATAAGTTGACCCTTAATAGGGTGGAACACGGGCCATGTTCATTATGCGTTGGGGAACATGGGTCGTGTTCACGTGGCTGTATCATTTCTAAACTCTATTTTTCTCAAACTAGAACTCTACTTTGCATAGTTCTTGAAGACCCTTTTGTAAATCACTTTTCACTAGTTATATAGGTTCTCACACA
This sequence comes from Lactuca serriola, assembly GCF_051521515.1. Classification (NCBI taxonomy): domain Eukaryota; kingdom Viridiplantae; phylum Streptophyta; class Magnoliopsida; order Asterales; family Asteraceae; genus Lactuca; species Lactuca serriola. The sequence goes on from NC_136415.1 coordinate 53,684,590, forward strand.
TGATTAGGAGGTGTTTTATCATCTTAAAACACTCCACTTAATCCATTAAGTGCTCATTGAACTCATTAAGATCATGATGATCTTCAAGTATTTAAAAGAAGGGTAAACTACTCCATTTTGCACTTAAATATTCCAAATGCCACAAAACCTGTTCCTAACTTGTTGAATACTCATATGAAAAGTTGTCAAGTGCATAAAACCGTAACTAATCTCATTGTAAAATACCTAATCTAACTATGAAATCCTCAATTCCATTGTATATTCCCAAACTTCCCTTTAGGACAAAACAATCACTAGAGCTAGAACTTCACTAGAATCCCTTCATGTTTATGTTTCAATATCATTTCTAGAGTGTCAATTCATGTTTATGAATGTCATTCGCTTCTAATACATAAATCATCTTGTAGTTACCCTTAGATTTCCCAAAATGCCCCTTATGACCACATATTCCATAGGTTAATCCAATAGTAAATATACACTTAGTATTTTCATTCAATTCAATCAAATATCATTCATAAATTGTTATGAACTTCATTTGCTCAACGATTGTTCAACTACATAGGATTCCGTTGTTTTCATCATATTGTCCCCAAATCCATTTCTGTCCAAGCTTATACATGGTTCTACCATCATGGATGAGATTGATCATTCCAATTGGATTTATTATTTCAAACATCATCTAGGTCATAGAATCCAATCCTACTTCATAATCAATTGCAATATCCCTAATTTGGGTTTTCTAGGGTTCATGGAGCTTTTTACCCAATACATCAAATCCATCAATGTGATGATTGGATTGAGATTAGAACTGTGGAAACCAATAAAGGGAGGTTAGAAAACAAACTCCTAATCAGTATTTCACATCAAATTCGACATTGGGGTTAACCCAATTCATAAATTCAAATTTCAAGGTTAGAAGGAGAAGAAATTATACCTAGAAAGCCTTTGATTCCTCTTCCATTTGCTTGAATGTTCCAATGTCTACTTGAATGAAACCCTAGGAGCTCTTGGTATCAAAATCTCTATTAGAGGAGGGATGGTGGAGATCAAGCATGTTTTTCCTCCATAAGAGAAGAATGGTGCATCTTATTTCCAAAACGTTTACCATTTGGTCCCTCATGTTTGCTCATTTTGCTAATTTACACCATAAACTCATATTTTGTGATTTTAGCTTAAGTTTTGACATAATAAGTCCTTCCTCATCCATTTTATAGCTTTTGTATTCCCTTCCATTAATTAAGCCAACCCTTTGGTCAATTCATTTTGCCAACTTGACACTTTTGGTCTTTTAACTTTTGAAATTTTATTATTTTCACTTCTTACTTTCTAAACTTCATATCAACTAATGATATGATTATACCTTGATGATTTATTTAAATAAATTATTATTTATTTATTTACTTTATTAACTTAAGAACCTAGTCTTAAAGTTTAGGACGTTACATCAACTGAGTGTTAACCGTTGACTTTTTGACCAGTTTGACTTTTGGCCAACCTTGTCTGGAATGAGTATGAGAAGGGAAAATGGGTTTTTGCCTAAGGGAGGTTTAATTGTGAGTCCTATACTTTCGTGGGTTAGTAATTTCATTAATTTTTAATTAGAGTTTTATTATGAATATGTTCATTAATGGGAGGCTTTATATCGTAGGCTCGAGTGGGTGGTTTATCTTGTTTTCGGGTTTGAGGCGAGTCTTCTTACTATAACTGTAACGTTCCAAAAATAAGACCATAAAATTTCATTTTTAATTTAATAAAATTAGTGTTCCAAAAACATCATCAACACAATTCTAATAAAATAAGTGTATCATCATTGTCTCAAATCAGAGTAAATTAAAAAATACAGAAACATGTGGTGTGTGCTCTACAATCATCCTGAGCTCCCTCGTTTGAAAACCGTAGTACCTGAAACACAAAATGAAAACCATAAGCACAAATCTTAGTGATTTTCCCCTAACATACCATAAAACATACAGCCACATAATATCATGCAACATACATATAGCTGTCATGGGCTCCCCCATGGTCTTTGCCTGGAATGCCATGGTCTGCCCCCATGGTCTGATATCCAAGTGTCATGGGCTCCCCCATGGTCTTTAATCCAAGTGTCATGGGCTGCCCCCATGGTCTTTCATGCAAGTATCACAAAGACAACTAGCATTCCACATAACAAGCAATGGGCCAACATTGGTGCCTTTAACCCATGGATATAGTGAGAAGACTCACCTCGATTTGCTGCAAATAAGATAACACTCAGCTAACGAACAGGAAATCCCACACTAACAACAAATAAATCCCAATTAATAATTATGACATAATCCATTAACCGTGGTCTCAACTCATAAGTCCCGACTCCTAAGGTAAAAGACCCTTTTACCTTTTCCTTAATGGGCCCAACCCAAACTTGGCCCAAGGCCCACAGATGGCTCAACAATATAACTCAAGGCCCAATTTATACCTAAGGCCCACTCAAAGTCCTGAGGCCCAACCAGAGCCCAAACAACTAATTCATAGCCCAACAAAACAATTCGGCCCAATCAAAGCCCATTCCAAGAGAGTCCAAGTCCACAAAGCCAATTCCCATTTGATTAGACATACGCACAACGTGCATGGCTTATACGTACGACATATGTCGATGGTCCAAAAACATGCATCATAGGCAGAACGCACGGTGTTCCCCAGTGGTAGGCACGACGTTCCTGGCGGCCACCCAAAAGCCATTCCAATGAATTAATCCTTTAAGCCAAACACCTAAAACCTCATAATAGCTAAATATATGTGACTTGATCCATAGTGTTAAAGGCTTTATGACTTTGCATCGCTTAATGAAGCCCAATCACGAAAGATGATCTCCAGAAGGTCAAAATCAATCCAAAAATGTATTAAATCTTCTTAATACCTTAAGACCTCAATCTAAACTTCCAAATCTTATTTCAAGGGACTTCTTAAGTCATAAAGTTTCCAACTTTATGACTTAGCATAACTTAATGGGACCCAATCGAAACCCTAAGTCCCACACTTCATCAAATGACTACCAAATCATGCATGGAATGTTTATACCCATCAAGATCTAAATTTTATGACTTCATAACGTCAACAAGGACCAAATATGAAGCTCAAAGGTTCTGAAGTAACTTCTACTCACAAGAACCACCTGAAAGGGACCAAAACCATAACAAAAATACCACTTAACTAGATCTACATGAAAGAGCTGTCAAGGTTGAGACTTTATACCTCCAAAAGATAGATTTAAGTGCACAAAGCCTAGATCTAAAAGCTCCAGCTCAAGCAATGATTCTTCAAGAAGTACCTTCTTCTTCCTCAAGCACCAAAAACACACATAAATCACTTTAAAGCTCAAGAATCACTCAAATGGAGGCTAGGCGTTCGTTGTTAGGGTTAGAGAGTATGGATGCTGAAGGAAATAAGGGTTGGAGGTGAGTTAAGGTCTTTAAATATGGTCCAAGACCCTAAATTAGGGTTTTCAACTGAACTACGAACGGACAGCGTTCCCGAAAAGTGTACGCAACCATTTTACTCATGAACGCCCCGTGTTCCCTCCTGCAATGCCTTGCGTACCCGGTTTGGCCCAAAAACCTTATAACTTCAAATAGTCATAACTTTTGCATCCCTTATCCATTTTCGACGTTCTTTATATCCACGAAAAGGTAACAAGAATCCGTACACTCCTATAAACTTATTTTTTTTTTCCTAAAAACCAATCGAACTGAAAAACCTTTACCGATACCCTTTGGCTCCAAAACACAAACCCAGTATCCGGAGCATCCAAACTACATCATCCACTTCCAAATGAGCCTAAACTCAATTATTAAAGGGTTCTATGTCTCCAAATACCCACTCTTGATCACCACCCCGCAATTGGAAACGATTCGAAATAGGGGGTTACAACTCTCCCCTACTTAAATTAGATTTCGTCCTCAAAATCATTCCTTAGCATCCTTGGCACGCCAAACAACCCGAGCAACACGGCCACAACCCAGAGCATACCATCGCCTTCCTAAGGCAACCGAAACCAAACCTAGCAGGGCTCTGCAACTGGAAGACTAACAAATCCTCTCACCACCCGATAATAATCCCTTGTAAAATAGCCACATCGACTCAATCTGAAATTTGAAGTATCAGGATGGTCTAACTCCCTGAAATACCGCGCATACCAAACCACTACCATTAAAAATCCACTATGAATTCTAGACAAAACAAAACACTTTCAACCATTGAGGCATCCACTAGAAAACATAATCACAGACCAATTATTGTTGCAGAACACTTATGCTTGACAGAAGGATCATATAATCCTTCGAGTAGAAGACTTAACCCTACAACGGTCAGACTCAGACGAGAGTTGTGCAACCGGGTCAAATCTTTTACTCTGAGATTATTTAACCTAAACTACAAGTGACCTAACATATTCTCCGAATGAGCGACTCCACACACAAGATCCAAACCAATAATACTGCCTTGACTTAACTTTATGCCCTTCACCAATAGAACAAATCCAAGAAACAATCACAAGAGCTTGATCTATCACCAAAACCAAATCCATTCCTTTTCCTTAAACCCTCTGATTGATGCCATGGGCATATAGATACCCCACTACTCATCCCACTGAAAGAAGAATCCTACACATAAACACTCGCGACGGCCAACTCGAGATCTCAACCAAAAACCAATCTGATACTTAATTCATAACCCGAGATACATGAAGTTACACTTACATTTCACCCCAAATCATCACAACTCTATGCATCCTGAGCTGAAACCTACATCCAACTGCATCCCAACAGATGTTCGGGACATACTTTGAATTCCAAAGCCCTCAAATTGTACTCAACCATAAACTACTATGTGTAACAAAGGAGATGTCAACCAACGGTTGGAAACTTCCTGAACTCCCACCTACACAACCTCAATCTGAACAACCACCTGGTTCGTCTCTCCCTCTGGCCAGGATGTGAAACTTGCCCTAGTTCCACACCCTTTCTAACTCTTAGAAATCCAGATCGATTCTCCCCCACTTGGATTCAACGAAGTCCTCTCTCACCTCTTAATTCTTATGGATCTCCGAGCCATCTACCTCAAATACCATGAACCGCTTATAACCTGAGCTAATCAATACTAGCGTTCCATTGCTAGCCAAACTCATGTTCACCAACTCCTGAAACCTTGAAGAGTACTCTTGAAATCTTATCCAGTCTAATAATCCAAATCAACTCCCATGATACCACACCACTTTCCGGAGTTCTTATGTTGGCGACTAAAAACCATAACCCTTGCCATGATTTGACGAATCTTCATCCCAACTCCAACTCTCGAAGAATCATTTAATCATACTCTACTACAACCTAATCAAATATAAAACTCCCTTAACATTACCAATGACCAAACAACTCATGCAACTGACACGACCATCTTCCTGCTCCTGCTCCTCTCTTAGCAACGGTAGTGTTTGAACCCATCAGTTTTTCCGTAGGCAAATGCCGCTCCTACTAGTACAAATACTAAAACCACTGAACCTTGACGATTATCGGAGAACTAACCTACTAAATCCTAACCAAGGCCTTCCACATAATACCCCCGAACCGATTTTCACCAAAAACCAAAATAGCAATCGGACACAATGGAACCCACTACACGAGATACAACCCCTCAATAACCCACTAATGATCATGGCATGCAAAAGGCATAACAATTATTCGAGGATATAACCCAAGAGTAACATAGAACTGAACCAAATATAATGCTTACCCAAAACAATATAGAATTCCAAGAAACATAAATATTGATAACAACCGAAGAGAACGCAAAAGATAACATACCTGTAAAATCACTTGTAGGAGCACAAGCCTCCCCTGCCTGACACTAAAACGACCGAATCCTCTCAGTTGGGGCTCCTTCCCTATCCTCACGACTATCAGAGATCCACAAAATAATCAAATCAGGTGCACTCAGTGCTCCTCCCCTCCTCATCGAACATACGGTCCTCTTGTTTCCTACTTGGTCGCAGAGAAAATATAATGGGCTTGCCCTTGAGGACAATCCCTATTGATATATTCGATCCTGCAACACATGTAGCAACCCATACCCCTATAGTGGAAAGCTCCATCGTGTAGTTTCCCGCACGTGCTGCACTAACCCCGGCCCTGCTGGCCTCCCAATCGTTGATCCGAAGCCTTAGGTCTCTTCATGGGACCCTCCCTCACGTGCACCCGATCTGACCCCTCTTACCCAGGTGCTCCAAATCGACCTCTCGCTTATAGAATGATGGAGTGCAAGCTCCAACGATAGCCATAACCTCATCACAGATTGCGCTTAAGCGATCATCCAATATCTCCAGAATCCCCTCCTTAACTGATCCAAAGATCATAGGAGTTTGTTCCAGAATACCGCGGTTAATATACGACGAGATGAATTCCCGCGTCTGCTTGCTAATCGGCACCACAGCCCGAAGCAGAACCAGAACCTCCTTCCTAGGTGCTCATCACCAAATTGAAATACACCATGCAAATGATCAGAATATAGCCAAGAATCCTCTTCCTACATGCTTCTTAGATTCTCCAAAACTCTCCCCGATTCGAGTATGGATCTTGTGCTTTCAGTAGTACATGTCCAATACTACCTTCCACACCTATCCATACTTCCCTCAAGAATCATCCCAAATCCTCTAAGTCACCATCTCAAAATGATGCACCAAAAACTCACTAAAAAGCGCAACTAAACCCGTTGAAGCACTTCCTAGGCTCTCCTAGGTTCCCAACCTCACCCTGCCATTAGCTGTTAAAGAACTACTAAGAGAAAAACTTGAACAAATGTTAGTCACAAGATAATATAATGTGAAATTATAAGTAAATCTCGAAGGATCTTGTTGGCTCAACAATAATAAGCTAGAAGAGTTAGATTGCGGAAACATAAAGGAAATAAATAGAAACAAGTTATATCAAGTATAAACCAAGTTGATTCATAACGAGATTTGCATGCAAACACAAGTTAGTAAGTGCGATCAACTTAAAGTAAAGGGGGCCTTGGTTTATCAAAAGATAATAGAGAGAGATGAACAATCTTTCTATTTCAAATAAAAGTTTAGGAAGAGGTATGTAGTACATGAAGAGGGGTACTCTATTTATAGAGTCCCAAAAGTTACATTGAGGATTAAATTAATACTAAACTACTGACTACAGTGACCATGGAAGGTTCACTGGATAATACAAAGTAAACAAGTAATGTCAGTTAAAGTAACAAAAAGTCTTCATGTATCGTCCGTCTCTGCAATAGTTATTAAGGTTTGCGGTTGACATGTCTTGGAATCCTTCGGAGTAGTTTGGCATTGGCTCGAAGGGAGGAAACTCGAACTTGTTGGCAAGGACTGGATGTATCTCAACATCAATTTTTCTAAAAGTCACAAACCAATGCCTTTAGGAATTCACAAGCCCTTTCAAATGCAATTTTCATCTTTGGATATTTTCAACCGTGAGTTGAAACACCCTAGCTATCAGAAATATTTCTTCGGGGTTCATCCATACAAAATTTTCTTGGATTCTAATGTATTCACTTCCTTTTCTTGTCAGGGTGTATAAAAAAATTTAGTTTTCATGAATTTTCTAATTTTATAGTTCTTTACCCCCTCTGGTCTATCATTGGACCATATTTTCTCAAACTTTGAACCATGCTTGGCATGAAAAGCTTCAAACGCTCAACTCCATGGGGAGTCTTCTATCATTCGGGAGGCAGAGATCAAACGATTGAAAGACTGGAAAGTATTTGGATTTGGGAGAAATTAGAATGTCCCAATAACCATCTTACCGAAGTTCGGCATATGTGAGGTGAGGAACATAGTCAGCATCGAGGAGTCTGCGGGTTGGGTTCACCCATGAATTAATCAGGGTTTCGTCAAAAGTGGTATCTAACCCTTGTTCGTTCCAAATTTCATCCACAAATTTGGCTGCTCTCCTGCCACATTTCTTTTGAGAAGTGGTCGGAGAGTCATCAGAGTGATTTGATGACATTACTTCTTGTTGCGGTGAAGCGAATTATCGAGGAGAGTGATCAGAGATTGTTTTTTGGGGAGACTTTTGTGGTGATTCCTAAGGAGTTTGAATTTTGTTGTGCTCTACGGTAGGAGGTTGATTTCTTGGAGGAGTTTGAGAATGATGAGCTAATGGAGTTTTTGACCTTAAAGAATCACCATCACTTCCCCCTTTTGAGGAAGCAGGCTTCAGCTACTCCACAAACCACTATTTCAAACCTGCAATTTCCTCAAAGTATAATTGAACTGGTTTTTCATTTGATCACAAACATCTTGGTTTTTGGGGATTTGTGACTTGAAGAGAGTTTGATAAATTTCCTTGGTGAGGTGGAGAATTTTGTCAACGCTTTGATTTGGCGGTGCTCTGATTTGCAGTGATTGATCTCCTTAGAGCTTTGATGGTGTCTTGGAGGACTGCATACCCTGATTCTTACGTAGAGTGGGTTTCTTCAATAAGCTTTTTGGAGTTGCTTTCTTGAGTTTGAAGTGTCTGTTGGAGATCATCTTTCAACTTCTTTACTTCTGAGATGAAGGATTCAGCTAAAGACTTGAAATCCTTGTGGTCTGAGATCAAGTTCACTTATACCCATTTTAAATCTCAGAATCATCTACTTTGTGGCCTACCTTCCCCTTGTTTCTAATCTTTCAACTTGTTCAATGAACGACTGCGGTGTTGGAACATCAGTGCTCTACGGTTCTTTGGTAGTGACTGCTGCCAAGATCTGATCTACATTGCCTTGAAGATTGAGGAATTCTTTCCTTAAGACTGCAATCTTCTTTTTCTTCTTGGGCTTAGACTTCAAAGTGGAATGTTGAGATCCACTTGATTCTTCATCGTCAATTACCAAGATAAAATTATATGAGGGAAGAGGTTGTTGAATATGGTCAAGGTTGTCATCATTAAGACTGGACATGGGCGTTGAACTGATCTCGGTTGTGGTGCCATCATCATTTGAATCGTGATCTTCATCATTTTGAGGAGGATTAGAAGGGACAACCATATTCTCCATGTTTTGAGCTTGTTGAACAGTAACTTCATTTGAAGACATCCATTGCTGAATTGCCAAAATTTCGTGAATAGTTTTAGCATTATTGAGCATATTAGCCCAATATTTTACTACAAGTTGGATAGACTCTTATTTTTGATGTTGTTGTTTTACCTCTTGTGCCTTTCTTGCTTTCAATGCTCTTTTAAAAGCTTCAAATTTTCATAACCCCGACTCTGTTGTTGGATGATACAAGGTCCAAGAGTCATCTGAAGCATAACCATCATGTCCTTGACACACCGAGGTGTCCCTCGGGTTCATGGATCATTGCACGTTTGTGCTCACAATACCTAAACTGCGTGAATGTAGTGTAGGTGGGACAGGGTTTCCAGAGCTTCCTCGTCTCCTTGAGCTAAAGTCAAGTTTGGCCTCTGCTCTATTCTGGAAAGGGCTGAGAAAGAAGTGCCCTTTGATGTAACATGTGTATCTAGTGTATGTGTGACCTGAAGAAAAATGGAGCACAACTCCTCGGGTTCAAAGACATGTAACCGTGATGCCCTGGAGACCGTAGGGCAACTAGTAACAACTAGATCCACTTGGGTTATGATTGGGGTTCTGTCTCCATCATGAGATGAAACAGATACACTTTATGTATATGATCAACTGTAAGCTGGGGCTCTTTTGGGTGAGTCTACGGTGACTCGAATGGCTGCATGAGTCTTTTGAGAGACTCATGCATGTGTGTTGGATCACATTTTACCAGAACTGTGGATAATCTTTAATTTCTTCCTCCTAAAAACATCTTGGGATTCTGAGTGCTCATTTTGATGTTCATTGATGACATTAATAGGAATATCATGAGCTTGGGAAGGAGAAAGTGGGACTGTGGGAGTAGGCTTTGTGGTTTTCGCCTTTCTTTTCTTTGAGGGAACAACTACCTTTTTAACAATGATCACATGTGTTTTTCATGAGACAACAAGTGATTTAACCCTTTTTGATTTTGGAGGCTGGTCATGTGATGCAGTAGAATGACTGGCTTTTTAAGGTTTTGATTGTGGGTCTTGGACTACAGTGAGCTGACTGGGTCTTAGCAGGGAAGAGTGATATGGGGCAATATGACTCATAGCCATTATATGGTCAGGTACCTCTACGGTAGTGAGTCCAATGGACTTCAATATGTACATTGGTAATCTACAGATGGGACCAAAATTATTTTGATCTTTAGAAGGGTTGTACCTCTTGAGATCACGAGCTGAGAACAGGTTGGTGGCATTGCCCATGCTAAGATTAGCTTCCTTGTGGAGATCAACTAGGCATAGTGACCAAAACCTTGCAAAGGTCAATTCTGTCATGCCATCTTTTGGTGCATCCTTGGAGATGTATTGAAGAAAATCATCCCAGATGATTTTTCAATAATCAACAACGTTTCTTGTGAAGATAATCCACACAATGTCAAGGAGTTGTTTGTCCATATTATTAGTCCCTCCTATCCTGCCTGAGAGACTCTTGATCACAAAATGGCAAACAAACTACCAAACCGTAGGCAAATTGCGTTTCTTAAACTCTCCTATGCCTTTGAGCTTTGCCTGATATCCTATCTGATAGAGAGCAGAGAACACATCTATGGAGCTTGGAGTATAGAAGTTTTTTGAAGGAAGGATCATGAGATTGATTGCAGACAAGTACTTCTCGTTGGTCAAAACCACAATAGAGTCATCAACTAGATTCATATGAACTTCATGAGGATTGTGGCTAGGTATGAATGCCAAGAAAGCATATTTGAAGAGAACTGCCAATGGAACTGCTTCAGTGAATGAATCGAATGCACCAAACAATGGGTGTGTTGGAAGGAACTTGATCATTAGTTTAATCACTTCATTTTAAGATTGATGATCTTCAAATATCCCTCTATAATTGCTTGCTACAATTGAAGGTGTGAGGTCTTTGATAGTAGAATCAGACCCTGCTGGAAGAACTGAGCTTGAGGCTCGGATGGCTTCTTTGAGATGTCGAATTTCACCATGATTTCAGAAAATAGTTTGAGAACTTTCTCGAAAAAAGGTTTTTAGCAAGAAGATGAAGAGGATGAATGAGTTCGTTGAAAGAATTCAGATAGCGTAAAAGCTATCTTGGGAAGAAATGGGGAGGGGGGGTTTACCTCCAGATTTCAAAAGTTGTTGATATTAATTAAGTTACAGTTTTTAAAGTTAAAAACCCTTGAGTTTTTACCATTATCAACTGAATTTAAGTAAATCAATAGAAAATTTGATTCCGAAAAAGGTGGGGCATTAAATGTGTTGTAGGTCCATCATGACACACAGGTTAAATGTGGGGTGTGACGTGTTTTTATCCATTGTAAAAATGGGGAATTGGAACAGATTAGACCCCAAAGGTTGCATAACATGACTGGATTTCTTTTATAGAAAATCGATTTTTTGATTTTTATCCAAAACTAGACCCGACTGAGGAAAGTTTCAAGGATGAATGGAAAAAGTTATGTGTGACAAAAGGAATGTTTTGAACCACTTGAGAATTAATGTCTGCGGGTTTAGTGAATATGTATGCGGTAGCTGAAGCTGAAAACAGACTAGATGATGAAGATTAGAAATAAATGAAATAAAGAGCCTCGAGGAGTATATGGATCATATGTGTTTTCAGTATACCAAGTATACTAAGAATTAGATATGAAAAATATACTAATAATTTATTCAAGAAAGGAACCGTAGAGTAAATTGCTTCAAGAGTTTTGTTTTTGAAAAAAAAGAAGCAATCTATTCACCCCCGAAAACATGAAATGGTCTGCGGTACTTATCCTTTTAGGAAGAATGTCGGGTCTGGGTTCATCATTCCTAGAATATCCGAAAATCCATTTAACTTTGTGAAAACGAGTGCCTTGGTAAAAATGTCAGCTATTTCTTCGTGAGTGGACACAAAAATAAGTTCGATGTTACCTTTAAGGATGTGGTCTTTGATGAAGTGATACCGAAGTTCTATGTGTCTTGTCTTTGGGTGATGAATAGGATTATTAGAAATCACTGTTGCACTCTCATAATCATAATAGATGGTTACCTGCAGCATCTTGTAATCGTAGTCCATAAGTTGAGTCTTCATCCAAAGGACATGGGAACAACAGTTGGCTGCGGCCACATATTCCGCCTCTACGGTAGACAAAGAAACACAATTTTGTTTCCTTGATGGCCAACTAACTAATCTTCCTCCTAGGAGCTGACATCCACCCGAAGTGCTTTTACAATCGAGTCTGCACCCGACATGATCTGCATTTGTGGAAGCTTTAAGACTGAAATCATTACCCGCAAGGTACCAGAGACCCATTGCTTTACTTCCCTTTAGGTATCTGAGGATCTGCTTGACCGCGGTCAGGTGAGATACTTTAGGCTTAGCTTGGTACCGAGCACACAAATCCTTAGCAAACACAATATATGGTCTTCTAGCAGTGAGGTACATCAACGATCTAATCTTTCCTTGGTATGTTTTGTGATTAAATGACTCTCTGGTAGGGTAAATTGAGATTTTATACCCAAAGGCCATCAGGACCTTCACCGAGGAGCAATTGTGGATCGAAAACTTCTTCAATAATTTAGTGGTATACTTTTCCTGATGAATGAATATCCATTTAGGGACTTGTTTAAGTTGAAGTCCCAGAAAGAAGTTGATCTATCTATTCATGCTCATTTGAAACCAACTTGTCATGAGCCTTGCAAATTCATCCACCATACCCCGATCGTTGATCCGAAGATGATATCATCCACATATATTTGAACAGACATCAAGTGATTTTCATTTGGTCATCTAAATAAAGTGGGATCAATAACACCTCTTTTGTATCCTTTGGTGACAAGAAACTCAGAGAGAGTCTCATACCACGCTCTAGGTGTCTGCTTTAGACCGTATATTGATTTCTCCAGCTTGTAACAGTGATTTGGAAATTCGAAGCTTTCAAAGCCTGGAGGTTATTGCAGTTATACTTCCACTTTTAGTTCTCCATTCAGAAAAGCACTTTTTACATCCATTTGATGAACCTTGATGTTTTTATGAGCAGCATATTCTAGGAAGATACATATAGCCTCCATTCTTGCTAAAGGAGCATATGTTTCATCGTAGTCAACACCCTCGAGTTGACTTTACCCCTTGGTGACTAATCGTGCTTTGTTTCATACCACCACACCCGATTCATCTATCTTATTCTTGTACACCCATCTTGTACCGACGATTGTGTGGCCTTTCGTCTTTGGTACCAATTTCCAAACTTTATTTCATTCAAAGTCAGCAAGTTCCTCTTGCATTGAAATGATCCAATCAGGCTCAATGAGTGCTTCTTTTATGGTTCTGGGTTTGACAGATGACATGAATCCTAAATAATGACAATGGTTATTTAAATCAGTAGAGGAACGAGTTCGAATACCTGAGGATGGGTTGCCGATGATTTGACCCAGTGGGTGATATTTTGTCCAAACGTGTAGCCATGATTGTTGATGGTCTGCGGTTGCAGTTGAAGGGATTGTTGGATTAATGTCTAAGTCCATAACTATAATTGCTAAGACTTGACCCGACTCGGCATGGTCCATTTGGGTTGCATGGCATCATGCATTTGGATAGACTATAATGAGAGAAATAACACTTAAGGTTTGTTAATATATTATAAGTTATAATATATTAATAAGATTATTTAATTAGTATTGATCAAGAATTAATCTAGGATTAATTAAGTGATCAAAAGAAGACTAATTAAATATATGGGTTGATTGTGTAAATCCTCCATACTTGTATAGTGGGCTAATGCTCCATGGATTATCAAGTTGGGCTAAAACCCATATGATGCTCCATGGATACTCCATGGTGCATTTGAACCCATGGATCTAAGGAAATGAAAAGCCATGACAATTAGGGTTTACCCTAATTGTAACACTATATAAAGATCATACTCTTGGAAAAAACGGCCCCTATGAAGAAAGAAAGGGCTAGCCGATTTTCAAGAAGTGTTCAAGTTTCTCTCAAATTATTCCAAGTGTATTTGGTGTTGTGTGAACCATTTGAGGTGTCACACTTGGGGCACTAGGCACTCAAGCTTCTTGAGGACATTCTACATCAAAGAGGTATGTATTCTATCTTGTTATATTCATTGTTTTTGTATGCTAGATTAGGATAATACCTTGGATGTTCATATTTGTATGTATAATAGAGAAAACATAGATCCAAGGTATTTAGGGTTGCATGTACACTTAGGAGTGTTAGAATGCTCAAAAATCCATCAGTGGTATCAGAGCCTAGGCTTGTTTTCTTGTTATACTTGAAAAAGTAGCTGAAAAATCGAGTTTTGATGCTGTCTACCCAGCAGACTCGCCGAGTCCAAGGCAAAATGCATCCAACTTGCCGAGTTGGTTCGTGCACTCGACGAGTTGGACCCCCAGACAGCATAAATTCAACTTTTTTGGCTGGAATTGGACTAGAAACATTACCCTAAGCTGTTTTTGGACTTATAAACTTATTTTTGATGTGGTAATGTTCATAGTAATCCAATTTCAAAGATCACTGTCAATAGATTCATGTTTGGTATTAGTTTAAGTGTTATGCTAATTACATGAAAAAGTTTGATTCCAATTATCATGTTCATATGAGTTGCTTAGATTAATAGAAAAGGTTGATTGATTATGTGTCTTTGATCCATTTTAATCTAAGAGTGGATTCTAAAATGTGTTTGTGTAACTTGTCCTCAAGTTACATGAAAAGTCACATTAAAGTTTCTTAAAACTCATAAAAGTTGGCAATGGTTAGAAATATGAAGAGTCTTGTTTTCATTAAATGGTTTTATGACTCCATAACTTGTCCTCAAATTATGGAGAGTCAAGAGTCACTTCATTAAGTAATAAAATATGTAACTTTAGTTAATTCCATAAGTTACAAAATAAAGAAAAGTTACATTCTTTAATAGTTTAAGGTCTTCCATAACTTGTCCTCAAGTTATGGAACTTGAAGAGTCTTTTAATTAAAACTACTTTAAACACATAAGTTATGGAATTAATTAGTTTTGAATCGTTTCAAAACTTGCCCTCAAGTTTTGGAATTTGAAAAGCTTTCTCTTATGAATACTTTAATTCCAAGTTAAGCCCTTAGGATTTTAAAAGTTAAAATTCAATCCTTATACTTTATAATATTATAAGTCAATAATATTTATATATATGTATAAGAGTAAAGGTCAGTCTTACCGTTAGTAGGTCTCATTCACGAAATCGGTCTATAAGGGGGGTATAAGGTTACTGCCTATAAAATGGTAGTTTAATGGGTGTCCGCTCTCACCCACCGCTTCCTTGACTGGTGGAGGGTCGTTAGCCGAATGGGTAGGACAAGGACTATAATTCTCCCTTCATTAAAAGTATTGATGATAAATACTAAGTAACTAAACACTTATAATTCCCAATCTTAGTTACTTAGGAAAATGTGAATAAGGTGCTAACCCATGAAATTACAGTTGACACTTTGCTTAAGTCGGTTGGTGGAGCGTGTGTGGTTTACCGGCACACTAGCTTGATTTAACAAGGTAGGCAAAGGGTTTCTTAAAGTTTAATCATAGGCCGGTGGAGCGTGTGTGGTTTACCGGCACATCGGTTGGGTGATAAACATTTAAGAGTACCAAGTAATTTGCATGGTTATTTCACACCTTGTTTTGTGATCCTCGGCATCCCAGTTACAAAAACCTGAAGGGCACACTCGAGATTGAAACATGCCATTGAAAGTTCAATGAATCTCAAAGATCTATGAGTTTCAAATCCAATTAAAACCTACTAAATTATTTCGTTTTGCATGGTGGAAATTGGTGAATCGTCATTCACCTACCTTCAACTATTTTATAACTTGGATTACGGCATCCGTCTTCCAGTTGTAAATAGGTTGTTGGGTCCTAGCCTTAATATTTCATATTGGGTGTTATATTAAGGACTTTTAAATCAACTAAACTTGAATATCTCCCAAAAGATGTCTAGTTCAGACATCTATGATCTTCCTAAATCTCTTGGAACTTCACTTCCTCCACCTCCTCCAATTATTCTCCCTAACCCACAAGTTCAAGGTCACTCAAGCCCTATTGGCAAGGCACGGTCTAGGTGTGATCACATCTTTGAGATGAAGTCACATATTGACAAGCCGTGAGAGTTGGGTGTCAAAGTCTTGAGAAAGTTGGTGGTTCAATCACTTTCTAAGTCACATAGTGAGTTCCTTTAGGACTCCTATGAAACAGACTATGACACGACTCTTAATAATCTTATCTATTTGCTTGGTACTGCTGAATCAGCAATGATTTGGAAGGCTAGTAAAGCAAATTTGATTAGAAGATCGAATTCCCAAAACTTTATGGACATTGACAATGGTGACACTGGAAATCCAGAAAAAGCATTCTCTTCCTAATGGAAAGGGATTGGCCATAGTCAATAATGGAAAGGGATCGGCCATAGTCAACTCGGTTGACCAAATGGTAAAGAGAAATGCTAAGTCTGTGATAGTCCCATGTACCATTATCAAAGAGCCCATATGTTAAATTGCCAAAGGAAGGGGCATTGGTTACGAAGCTGCCAAACTTACCTAAGGATGGTAAAGTCAATGGGTTTGACTTTATTTCAGGTAAAGTCCATTGTCTAACTCTTTTAAGTTTCTACTCTGAGATTCTTATTACATGATGTGACTAGGTATTATAGTGATGTTTTAAGAATCAAAGAAAAAGTGGAGAAGGAAGTATATGCTGATTCTGATCGCGAAGATGGATTTCGATCGCATGGTTAATGATCAGAATTTTGAGCAGGTGCTTAAGATTTATGATAAATTGCTTAGGAATAGATAACAACAAGTTTTCATATACATTTGCATTGTAAGGATTAGTTTTTCCGTAAAGTTTTAAAATAAAAGAAAAGTTTTTAATTTTATTTATTTTAAGTATCCTTACAATGGCATTTATGAAAGAAATTGTTGTTTATATGATTCCATTGATGGCAATAATGGAAAATGGTTTCGATTCTTTCATTTGTGGTAGTGTCTAAATTTACCAAATAAAGAAAATTTCTCATCACCCAAGTTTCAATTGGACCGAAACTTGGAATCATGCAAGTTGTATAGTATGATGAATGAGAACGTTCAAGCATTGGAAAATTAAGACTAATTACTTGTTCACATGGATGTGTGAGTCAAGTAAAGGACTAAGGGATCGAGTACACATTCATGTGCACTTGTCAAAGTCCACCACAAAAGATGGATAAGACTATTCGTCATGATTTACTAAGGTTTAGTAAATATGATTATACTTACAAGCTTATGTATAATTCTGAAGCATTGCAAAATTTTCAATGTAGGACAGAGCGAATAAGAAAAATCAAATTAGGCAGAAGGATAAAAGTTTCTCAAATATGAAAAGATGGGAGAGTACTTTAGTATCATGTTTTAAGATCATCTTAATGATTATGAGACCTTATCACAATTCATCCTCTAAGTGCATTCTGATAGCTAAGAAGAGGAGTTATGAATTATTGAAGTGGTTAAATCAAGAAGATGAGTCATACTTCGTTCCAAAACAATCCTTAGAGTTATACTCTAAGACTGTAACTTGAGTGACATATCTTAAAGAAAGGTTTAAAAACACGTGTCAAATGTAAGAGTAAAAGTGTCCTACTCTTGTACATTTGAAATTGGTAAGTTGTGATGTTTTGGATAAAACCAAGACCAACTTAGGCCAATTGTGTGAACTGTTTGTCTTGATAAAGAACCTGCACTATCCCTTGAATATGTGACAAGAGAGTCTGATATGTCAAGAGGACAGTGGGAGTCTTAAAGGTCTTGAAATTCTCAAGAACTAATCAAGAATAAAACCCGAGGTTCTTCACTAGCACACGACTTGAGGTTTATAACCTATCGTGTTGACATATTTTGTGCCCATTCCATTTAAAGTTGGCTCTGCATATAAGTTCTTAGAGTTCTCAATTGGTTGCATAACAACTTGGAAGCAATGGCAGGCCCTGTACTGCCAGGTGGCAAGATGTTAAAATTGCATAAGTTCAGTCCATATGTGTTTGGATTTGTCCTTATCCGTGTCTTGTGACTAAGGTTTTGACAAATTCATGTGGGTAGGAACTCATACATCATAAAAATCTAAGTGTCATAAGGTTTCTCTCCGATTCATGAAAATGATGGTGAGGAAACACTTACACTAAGTAGATTTGTAAGTGGATAGCAATCTTTGCATTCTCAATGTTGTTAGTAGGCACACTAACGTGGACTTATGAGAAATATCAAAGGTCTAAACAATTAAGACTATGATTACGGAATCCCTTTTCATAGTTCTGAAATTGTTTAGACATACCTGTGAGCTATCTAAGATAAGGTGTATGATTTTAATAAAGTCTTATCAAAGCAATCTAGTATCAGAAATCTGCACTTTGGTAAAAAAAAGTCAATAACTGATTTCTGAGTACATGTCAAAGCTAGTGGGAGCATAAGTGTTATGCTAATAATCATCATGTTAGTGGGAGCATGATAATTATGATAATTATTGCAAGTTAGCAATGTTAATTATAGAAAAAAAAAGTTTCAATTCGTGGGGTTGCAGGGCTTGAAAAAGTTGTTTTGCTATAATTAAGGGAGAGGAAATTATACTTCATTTCAATTATGAACAGCTTAAATAGAGTTTATAATCATTCTAAAGAGCTTATATTGTGAATTTTAATCACCTTTAGTCAAGAATATATATATATATATATATATATATATATATATATATATATATATATATGAATTTCATGTTAGATTGGTTCAACTTAAGAAAATTCTATATATTGCGTTCTCAAAATTTGATTATGATTACGACATCCCTTTTCATAGTAAAATTTTGAGAATATGGCAAACGAAAAAATTATTATGGCAAAAGACTGGTCTAGAACCATGTCTTTATGTGAAACATCATGAATCATGTCCCACTTAATTTGGGTACAAGATCGATTACTTGTGCTATAATATTTGTTCTTCCTAAATTTTCCAAATGCCTTGGGGCATTAAGGAGGAAAATGTCTAGAATTGGATATGACTAAAGTGATTAAGCAATTGTCGAGGACAATCTAAGGTTTACCAAAGATTGGTTGCTCAACGACAGTTGGAAGTATAGTGTGAATTTTGGAAGGGCCATATTGACATAGTCTGAAAAGAGGCAACTGTTGTTCAGAAGTAATAGTCAAAATGGGAAATAGAGTTGTCTCTATAGATAGAAGCAATTTGTGTAAGATTAGAAAGAACTTAGTGCAAGAAGCATGTTCAAAGCAATGCATACTTTGAACATAAGGCTTTGTGTCCATGGAGTAGGTCTTCATTGGAATACCCTGTAATGGTTGTTGACAAGTCTTTGTGACTTTGTACACATTCATTGCAAGAGGGTGGTGCATTTAAGTTTAAAGTCTAACAAGATTTCGATTTGGGAGTGTGAAATTAGAATTATTGAAAGTTTGGTCAATTGGTTTATTTCACAAAGTAAGGATCATAGATAAACATAAAGTGCATACTTGGTGTATGGCAAAGCTATTGTTTAGTAAAACATAGTGTACATGCTTGGAGCATGGGATACCTAGTGTTTTAATTCAAGTATAAAGTTGATAAAACTGAAACAATGAATAATGAGTAATCAGTATGGTGATAAATAGAAGTGGTCTATTTATATTCATAGGGTTTGATACCATATTTGATTAATGTATTATTGTGTTTCACTTTGCATGTTTTGAATTCCATAATAACTAGGTTATTCTTCCGGAATGACTAAGTTATTTAAACCATCCACAGTCGGTCATATGTTGGAAGTAGATATGAATCAAGACTGTCATGGGTTGGCTTGTAGAGGTCCAAGTTGGTGGACAAAGTTGTGCCACAACACTCATGAGTGCTCATATGTTATGAGTATTGGAATCAACCTGCGCTCATTTGAATCACTTCAAGGATTTTATGACGAGTGATCATGAGACGATTAGATCTTATATTCTTCAAACCTAGAGATATGAGTTGTTACTATGAGTTGGTTATACATTGATTGCACGAAACCGCATTGGTAACTCGATGTTATAAAACGTGTTTTTGTGTATGATTCAACAAGTAGCAGAACAAGCCATATGTGTCGAAGTTTATCCATTCCTTTTACCTTCGGGATAAAAGCGATATTTGTCGGCCCCTCGATGATTTAATGATGATACATGTGAGTGCTTGGCCAAGCTAGGACTGATTTGATTTGTTCAATCAGTCAGTCGTCATAAATCGGAAATCGGGAAACAACAGATGGACAGAGAGAATGATTTATCCATGTCTCAGTCCATATGATATCTAGAATGGAGGAATATATGATCACTTATCTAATGGACAAGTCATTGACAAAGGTCAGAGATCATCGGCAAGGTCAGAGTTCGATGGAAGCTTTTGAGAGCTACGATTGCCAGTTGGTTCTTGAAGTCATACGCAATAATAGTTTTAGACTTATCCAAGTGGGAGACTATTGGATTAATGTCTAAGTCCATAACTATAATTGGTAAGACTTGACCCGACTCGGCATGGTCCATTTGGGTTGCATGGTATCATGCATTTGGATAGACTATAATGAGAGAAATAACACTTAAGGTGTGTTAATATATTATAAGTTATAATATATTAATAAGATTATTTAATTAGTATTGATCAAGAATTAGTCTAGGATTAATTAAGTGTTCAAAAGAAGACTAATTAAATATATGGGTTGATTGTGTAAATCATCCATACTTGTATAGTGGGCTAATGCTCCATGGATTATCAAGTTGGGCTAAAACCCATATGATGCTCCATGGATGCTCCATGGTGTATTTGAACCCATGGATCTAAGGAAATGAAAAGCCATGACAATTAGGGTTTACCCTAATTGTAACACTATATAAAGATCATACTCTTGGAAAAATCGGCCACTATGAAGGAAGAAAGGGCTAGCCGATTTTCAAGAAGTTTTCAAGTTTCCCTCAAGTTATTCCAAGTGTATTTGGTGTTGTGTGAACCATTTGAGGTGTCACACTTGGGGCACTAGGCACTCAAGCTTCTTGAGGACATTCTACATCAAAGAGGTATGTATTCTATCTTGTTATATTCGTTGTTTTTGTATGCTAGATTAGGATAATACCTTGGATGTTCATATTTGCATGTATAATAGAGAAAACATAGATTCAAGGTATTTAGGGTTGCATGTACACTTAGGAGTGTTAGAATGCTCAAAAACCCATCAGTGGTATCAGAGCCTAGGCTTGTTTTCTTGTTATACTTGCAAATGTAGCTGAAAAATCGAGTTTTGATGATGTCTGCCCAGCAGACTCGCCGAGTCCAAGGCAAAATGCATCCAACTCGACGAGTTGGTTCGTGCACTCGACGAGTTGGACCCCAAGACAGCCTAAATTCGACTTTTTTGGCTGGAATTGGACTAGAAACATTACCCTAAGCTGTTTTTGGACTTATAAACTTATTTTTGATGTGGTAATGTTCATACTAATCCAATTTCTAAGATAATTGTCAATAGGTTCATGTTTTGTATTAGTTTAAGTGTTATGCTAATTACATCAAAAAGTTTGATTCCAATTATCATGTTCATATGAGTTGCTTAGATTTATAGAAAAGGTTGATTGATTATGTGTCTTTGATCTATTTTAATCTAAGAGTGGATTCTAAAATGTGTTTGTGTAACTTGTCCTCAAGTTACATGAAAAGTCACATTAAAGTTTCTTAAAACTCATAAAAGTTGGCAATGGTTACAAATATGAAGAGTCTTGTTTTCATTAAATGGTTTTATGACTCCATAACTTGTCCTCATGTTATGGAGAGTCAAGAGTCACTTCATTAAGTAATAAAATATGTAACTTTAATTAATTCCATAAGTTACAAAATAAAGAAAAGTTACATTCTTTATTAGTTTAAAGTCTTCCATAACTTGTCCTCAAGTTATGGAACTTGAAGAGTCTTTTAATTAAAACTACTTTAAACACATAAGTTATGGAATTAATTAGTTTTGAATCGTTTCAAAACTTGCCCTCAAGTTTTGGAATTTGAAAAGTTTTCTCTTATGAATACTTTAATTCCATGTTAAGCCCTTAGGATTTTAAAAGTTAAAATTCAAGCCTTATACTTTATAATATTATAAGTCAATAATATTTATATATATGTATAAGAGTAAAGGTCAGTCTTACCGTTAGTAGGCCTCATTCACGAAGTCGGTCTATAAGGGGGTATAAGGTTACTGCCTATAAAATGGTAGTTTAATGGGTGTCCGCTCTCACCCACCGCTTCCTTGACTGGTGGAGGGTCGTTAGACGAACGGGTAGGAAAAGGACTATAATTCTCCCTTCATTAAAAGTATTAATGATAAATACTAAATAACTAAACACTTATAATTCCCAATCTTAGTTACTTAGGAAAATGTGAATAAGGTGCTAACCCATGAAATTACACTTGACACTTTGCTTAAGTCGGTTGGTGGAGCGTGTGTGGTTTAACGGCACACTAGCTTGATTTAACAAGGTAGGCAAAGGGTTTCTTAAAGTTTAATCATAGGCCGGTGGAGCGTGTGTGGTTTACCGGCACATCGGTTGGGTGATAAACATTTAAGAGTACCAAGTAATTTGCATGGTTATTTCACACCTTGTTTTGTGATCCTCGGCATCCCAGTTACAAAAACCTGAAGGGCACACTCGAGATTGAAATATGCCATTGAAAGTTCAATGAATCTCAAAGATCTAGGAGTTTCAAATCCAATTAAAACCTAATAAATTATTTTGTTTTTCATGGTGGAAATTGGTGAATCGTCATTCACCTACCTTCAACTATTTTATAACTTGGATTACGACATCCCTCTTCCAGTTGTAAATAGGTTGTTGGGTCCTATCCTTAGTATTTTGTATTGGGTGTTATATTAAGGACTTTTAAAATCAACTAAACTTGAATATCTCCCAAAAGATGTCTAGTTCAGACATCTATGATCTTCCCAAATCTCTTGGAACTTCACTTCCTCCACCTCCTCCAATTATTCTCCCTAACCCACAAGTTCAAGGTCACTCAAGCCCTATTGGCAAGGCACGGTCTAGGTGTGATCACATCTTTGAGATGAAGTCACATATTGACAAGCCGTGAGAGTTGGGTGTCAAAGTCTTGAGAAAGTTGGTGGTTCAATCACTTTCTAAGTCACATAGTGAGTTCCTTTAGAACTCCTATGAAACATACTATGACACGACCCTTAATAATCTTATCTATTTGCTTGGTACTGCTGAATCAACAATGATTTGGAAGGCTAGTAAAGCAAATTTGATTAAAGGATCGAATTCCCAAAACTATATGGACATTGACAATGGTGACACTGGAAATCCAGAAAAAGCATTCTCTTCCTAATGGAAAGGGATCGACCATAGTCAATAATGGAAAGGGATCGGCCATAGTCAACTTGGTTGACCAAATGGTAAAGAGAAATGTTAAGTGTGTGATAGTCCTATATACCATTATCAAAGAGCCCATATGTTAAATTGCCAAAGGAAGGGACATTGGTTACGAAGCTGCCAAACTTACCTAAGGATGGTAAAGTCAATGGGTTTGACTTTATTTCAGGTAAAGTCCATTGTCTAACTCTGTTAAGTTTCTACTATGAGATTCTTATTACATGATGTGACTGGGTCATATAGTGATGTTTTAAGAATCAAAGGAAAAGTGGAGAAGGAAGTATATGTTGATTCTGATCGTGAAGATGGATTTCGATCGCATGGTTAATGATCAGAATTTTGAGCAGGTGCTTAAGAGTTATGATAAATTGCTTAGGAATAGATAACAACAAGTTTTCATATACATTTGCATTTTAAGGATTAGTTTTTCCGCAAAGTTTTAAAATAAAAGAAAAGTTTTTAATTTTATTTATTTTAAGTATCCTTACAATGGCATTTGTGAAAGAAATTATTGTTTATATGATTCCATTGATGGCAATAATGGAAAATGGTTTTGATTCTTTCATTTGTGGTAGTGTCTAAATTTACCAAATAAAGAAAATTTCTCATCACCCAAGTTTCAATTGGACCGAAACTTGGAATCATGCAAGCTGTATAGTATGATGAATGAGAACGTTCAAGCATTGGAAAATTAAGACTAATTACTTGTTCACATGGATGTGTGAGTCAAGTAAAGGACTAAGGGATCGAGCACACATTCATGTGCACTTGTCAAAGTCCACCACAAAAGATGGATAAGACTATTCGTCATGATTTACTAAGGTTTAGTAAATATGATTATACTTACAAGCTTAAGTATAATTCTGAAGCATTGCAAAATTTTCAATGTAGGACAGAGCGAATAAGAAAAATCAAATTAGGCAGAAGGATAAAAGTTTCTCAAATATGAAAAGATGGGAGAGTACTTTAGTATCATGTTTTAAGATCATCTTAATGATTATGAGACCTTATCACAATTCATCCTCTAAGTGCATTCTGAAAGCTAAGAAGAGGAGTTATGAATTATTGAAGTGGTTAAATCAAGAAGATGAGTCATACTTCGTTCCAAAACAATCCTTAGAGTTATACTCTAAGACTGTAACTTGAGTGACATATCTTAAAGAAAGGTTTAAAAACACGTGTCAAATGTAAGAGTAAAAGTGTCCTACTCTTGTACATTTGAAATTGGTAAGTTGTGATGTTTTGGATAAAACCAAGACCAACTTAGGCTAATTGTGTGAACTGTTTGTCTTGATAAAGAACCCGCACTATCCCTTGAATATGTGACAAGAGAGTCGTATATGCCAAGAGGACAGTAGGAGTCTTAAAGGTCTTGAAAGTCTCAAGAACTAATCAAGAATAAAACCTGAGGTTCTTCACTAGCACACGACTTGAGGTTTATAACCTATCGTGTTGACATATTCTGTGCCTATTCCATTTCAAGTTGGCTCTGCATATGAGTTCTTAGAGTTCTCAATTGGTTGCATAACAACTTGGAAGCAATGGCAGGCAGTAGAGAGGAAGACTGGCAAAGTTTTTTGGAATCTGAAAGTAAACGTCTAGGAATCCTAAGTCTAACTGGTAATTCCGAAGTCAACATGAGTTCCGAAGTGAAGAGTAGTCTGGAATCTGTCCGGACTTGGAGACATTCCGGAATGGAGATTATGTCCGGAATGTATGTTGATCCGGAGTCGCTGGTTTTTTGTCTCTTTGTGTATTAATTACTTATTTCTCTTTGCATGATTAGACATTTCATAGGACTTATTATGTTTGTCAGCTTGGACAATCAGCATGTAAGAATTATTCCTTTTATCTGGTCCTATGTATGTTTATTGGTTTGTACGATGTTTCACTCACTCCTATTTAAAGGAGCTTTCAATGCAAAGTCAAAAGACGGATCATTCACTTGCTCTTGGCATTTACTAAGTTACTTCAATTTTGTTTCAAACATTCTTCT
Organism: Lactuca serriola; assembly: GCF_051521515.1. Classification (NCBI taxonomy): domain Eukaryota; kingdom Viridiplantae; phylum Streptophyta; class Magnoliopsida; order Asterales; family Asteraceae; genus Lactuca; species Lactuca serriola. The sequence goes on from NC_136415.1 coordinate 53,710,072, forward strand.
TGTTCTTTATCTATTAACTTTACATTGATCTTTTCGTCTCATTCTTCATTTATGACTTGATCATTTGTTGAATATATTAACTCGGACTTGACTGGTGTATCCAGGCTTGACTAGAACATTTATTAGCATGAAGACATTGATCTTAAGCATTCAATCAAGGTTTAAGTTTTCAAACCTTGTCCATGCACATTAGATCTATTTGTTCTCTCAATTGGTATCAGATCTTGAGTGGTTTTCCTTTGAATCCATAAGATCAGATTATAGTTGGTTTGAAATTACCTTGGTATTTCAACCATTTCTGTGTAAAGGATAAAAGTTCTTCTATATACCACTTTTGCTTGAAGATATCTTAACTTCAATGGCTGCTTCTAATCCTCAACAAATGATTTCAATGCAAATCGCAAATAGTATGGGTGGCCCTACACGTGCCCCATTGCTAGTTGTGGAAGAATATTATCACTGGAAAGTTAGAATGGAAATATTTTTACTAGCCAGAGAGAAAGGTGATGAAATTTGGAGATCCGTCAAAGAAGGTCCTCATGTTCCTGTAAGAACAGTTGTGTTAGATGTTGTTGCTCAGCTTATGGGTCAAGATGAAGCTCGTCCAGCTCCTCTAACTGCAGATGATATTGAGAAGTTTCATGCTGATCAAGTTGCTTTGTCAGAAATGGTGTTTGGTGTTCCTCGTTCACTATTTGAGCACATCAAGTTGTGCAAATCAACAAAAGATATTTGGGACACTCTTCAGGATCTGATTGAAGGTTTGGAAATATGAAGGACAAGCATCTTACCTCAGTGGTCAATGACTTCGATACCTTCACTACCACTCCGGGTGAATCGGTGGCCTTAGCCTCCAACCGTTATCGAATCGTGGTCAACAACATGACTGCTCATTGGGTTACCCGAACTCCCTTAGAATACTATCTCAAATTCATAAACAGTCTCGACAAAGGATGGGGCAATGTGAAATCTTGTCTCCAAAGTAATGGTTCTTTGAAAATGCTAAAGCTCTATTAACCTTTTGATGAACTTCAAGGACACGAGTCTAATGTTGCTCAAACCATAAGGGAACTCTCTGGATGCCCTCTTGCTCTTGTCAGTTCTTTTGAACCAACCACTCCGAACTCATCTACTTCGGACCCTTTCAAACCCATTGTTCCATCTGTTCAACCCTCCACAACCATCTTACCCACACAAAACTATCATGTTGATGATTCTGAAGCCATGGACTCTAAACTCCGTTTCCAATAAGAGTTTGCTCTACTTGCCATCAAATACAAACTTCCTTTCAATCCCTCTTACAAACCATACCAAAACCGATTCCATGCTCCTCACCAAAACAATCCTCAACCATATTCAGCTCCGGAACCTCAACCAACTTTAGAGAATCCTCCTGCATACAAACCAAACATCACTAAGCCAAACTCTACTCCGAAATCTTCTTAGAATCCTAAATATGACAAACCAAAAATTGTGTCTCATAAGTGTGGACATGCAAACCACTTCGCTAAAGACTGCATAGTTGATCCTCCGTAGAAACCAAAGATCAAGGATTCTGCTTACTATGTCCAAAAAGCTCAAGAGATGGCTGAAAGTGAAAAAGCCGTTGTAACAACGACATCAAGGGATGTTGAAGGATATTGGTCATCCGGAGATGATGATGACATGGTAACTGATATGTGCTTAATGGCAAGGCAAACTGATGAATGTGATGAAGGATATTAGTTATCTGGGTCAGCAGATGAAGATGATGTTGTTGAACCTCACTACTACTACATGGGCACCAACGATCCACCTAGTCGAAGCATCGTTCAGTAGGTAAAATCTATGATTACTGATAATAATTTTGATTTGTCTCTCTGTGAACCTTATCTAACCCAGATCCAAACAAATATGAGCACCATCTATAAAGCTTATGAGTCTGCCATAGAAGCTAGTGAGAAGGAGTGTGAATTAAATCGTCTTAGGTTACAGTTTGAGGATAAAAAATTGAAAATCGAGTCTTTAGAGTGTGAGCTTGTAATGTCAAAAGATGAATGTATCATTTTAAAAGACAAATGTGAAATCACCTATTCTAAAAGAAATGTCTTGATTTCTAATAACAAACGTCTCAATGCTAAGATAGATGCTTTGCATAATTCTATAGACATGCTTAAAGCGAACGAACGGATGACTCATAATTTTCGTCATCCATGGTATAAAGCACCTGGTATCAGAAGCAAGTTTGCAAAACTAATTGCTCATCCCTTGAAGGAATTGCAAAACCTAACATTCATGGGAGAGGTTCCGAACACCAAACATTCGGACACCCCTGTTTCTCCCCTTTCACCTCTTCATAAGACAACAAACCACTTTGTATCCTTAATTCTTGAGTTCCAACCAATTGTTGTCAAGTATCTCGATTCCACGCCTCTTCCGCCTCTGAAAAACCTGGACTTGAATCGGACCACGGAATTTCAACATAGTGTCTCAAATTGCTTAGATTACGTTTCTACGCATAATCATCCGAACAACTGTGTTGTTGAAGAAATCATTCCGTTGACAACTGAATCTGTTACCTCTGAGTTTGTATGGGCATCCTTAGATGACAAAGTTGAAAATTCAAGTTGTGTCTCCTCTGATTCTTGCGAATCGGATTCCTTAGTCGTCTCAAAAACAAAATTGGTTCCCATTAACCCTGAGTTTAGTAATCCATCCACAAGACAAACTTTAAAATCCTCATTTCATCCTAAGAGAAAACCAATGCTAAATAGGAAGGATATTGTAGATCCCAAAGTGGAAGCTCGAAATGCACATAAAAAGGAAGTTAAGACTAGACAAAATTACAGGTTCCTTGACAACTCCAAAAAGATTGTATCTCAGAATTCCCATTCATCAACCAATAGTCAAAACTCCTTCACACCCATTGAGATCCTCAAGAGACCTTCTGATTCTCTCAGTCCTGTAGAACCCAAGAAAGTAAACATTACTCAGCCAAAATCTCATGTGAATGCCATGACTGTCCAAACCACTTCTCCTTGGAATGTTTCATCTGTTTTTTATTGCTAAATATGATGGCACAATTTTTCAACCTAATCTTTCATCAAGCAAATAACCAAATGCTAAGTAAACAAAATTTTCAAAATATTCAAAGAAAAATCTTGTGTGGAAAGTCAAATCTCACATTGATGAAACAACAGTTCTGGAGGTTACAACTATTTCCAACGCTCCGGAAGTCTATGGTCCGAAGAAGATTGTTTGCAACCCCAAGTCAATGAATATGACTGTTGGATAGATGAGAAGACATTAGCCTTCTGTCTGTTTCCAAAGAACTCAAAAAGTACCACCAGGAAATAAAAAGTTGTTCTGAAGTCACAATTAAAGTCCAAAGCCCGTGCCTATGTCCCAAAGTCTAACTCAGAGCCTAAACACTCCATCACTCGCTAATTTTGTAGGCACTTTGTGCTTTTGAGTTGGAAACAATATGGTATATTGATAGTGCTTGCTCCATGCAAATGACGGGGCAGAAAGACTTTCTGCGAGATCTAAAGCTTTCTCCAAACGTTGGTTACGTTTCATATGGCAACAACTCTAACTCTCGAATTCGTGGTTACGGAATTCTCACAAATGGAAACTTCTCTATCTCAAATGTGACTTATGTAGTTGATCTGAAACATAGTTTGATAAATGTAGCGCAGCTCACTGATTCATATCGACATGTGGAATTTTGCAAGAAGTACAACTTTGTAATGACTGAAGACCGGAAAGAGTGTTTAATAAAGTCACTTCGCAACAAGAACATGTACCCGCTCGACATCAACATGATTATTGGTAAACCACAACTCTGCCTTCTCTCCAAAGCCGTTCCTGACGTCAGTTGGTTATGGGACCGAAGACTCGCTCATCTGAACTTTCAGTCCATGAATGATCTTGTATCCGATGAAATGGTGAGAGGTTTACCTCTTCTCAAATTTGAAAATGATCATTTGTGTGCTGCTTGTGAGTGTGGAAAGCAATCAAAGAAGGGTCATCCTTTTATCATCGAAAAATCCATCTCAGAACCATTGGAGCTTCTACACATCGAAATACATTCTTGTGATTGTTGATAACTTTACAAGGTTCACTTGGGTCTTCTTCCTAAGGCTGAAATCTGAATCAGCCTCGAAGCTCATCAATTTTATCAAAGGAATAGAAGTTCTTGTCAAAATCCCAGTTAGGAGAATCCGAAGTGACAATGGCTCGGAATTCACTAATTCCACCATTGAGAAATTCCTCACCGCGAAAGCAATTGACCACAACTTCTCAAATCCTTACACTCCACAATAGAATGGTGTAGTCGAAAGATGCAATAGAACTCTTGTTGAAGCTGCTCGATCCATATTAAACTTCACAAATCTACCACTCTACCTCTGGGCTGAAGCTGTATCAACTGCCTGCTTCACTCAAAATCGGAGTATCATCAATCGACGCCTCAACAAAACATTTAACGAAGCAATGAATGGTCGGAATCCAACAATCTTGTTTCTTTATGTTTTTGGATGTAGATGCTTCATAAAAAACAACCGAGATCAGCTTACCAAGTTCCAACCTAAAGCTGATGAAGCCATCTTCCTTGGGTACTCTTCTAAATCAAAAGCTTAGAGAGTTCTTAATCAAAGAACTCGTGTTCTGGAAGAAAGCTTTGATGTTACTTTCGATGACAACTTTGTTTGGAATTTTGGCCCAACCCATGTTACAACTCACATTATGGAGTCCGATGCTCCACCGCTAGGATGTCCAAACCCACAAACAATTCTTGATGTTGATTTTGAAACTCTCTTTGGACCTTCTGATATAGCCCTTGATTTGGAATCTCAAACAAGTCCAATCCCCACTTCCATCTCTCCTTCGGAAGCTCCTGTCTCTCAAAATGTCTCTGGTCCAATCCCAAGCCTCCCTCAATTTGATTCCGAACTGTTTCAACTTTCTCAGGTTGAGGGGGAGAATGCTCATCCCTCTCTTGAATCAAATGTGGATGGCTTCCTAGATGCAACTGCTGACTTCAACGACTCCAATCCTATCAACATTGATGAAAATGAAAATTTCTTTGAGATCCCTTCTGATGATGATGTCAACCTCTCTGTTGCAGAAGTTCAGGGGGAGCATCATCCTCATATTCAAACCATTCAGGGGAGCAACTCAATCCTACTGTTGATATCGGATCGACTGCTGCACAAGAACTCCCAAGGGTACACGTCTGGACAAAGGATTATCCTCTGAACCAAGTAATTGGAAACCCTAACGTTGGTGTACAAACTCATTTTGCTACAAGTATCCAAAATGAATGCTATTTCTCAACATTTATATCCATGGTTGAACCCAAATCCATCAAGGAAGCATTAGAGCATGCTGACTGGATTACAGCCATACAAGAAGAATTGGTAGAATTCAACAGAAATGTAGTGTAGACTCTCGTGACTCCTCCTCAGAATCATCCCATTGTCGGTACGAGATGGGTATTTCGCAACAAGATAGATGACGCAGGAGTTATTACTCGAAATAAAGCAAGATTGGTGGCAAAAGGGTTTACTCAGATTGAAGGGCTCGACTACGATGAGACCTTTGCTCTTGTTGCACGTCTTGAAGCCATGATAATCTTTCTTGCTTATGCTGCTCACAAAGGCTTCAAAGTTTACCAAATGGATGTTAAGAGCGATTTTCTTAATGGTGAGCTTGACACTAAAGTATATCTTCAACAGCCCCCCAATTTTGTTAATCTCTGCTTTCCAAACTACTGTTACAAACTCCGGAAGGCATTCTACGCTCTCAAGCAGGCTCCTCGGGCATGGTACGAGACCCTCACTGTCTTTATCAAGCGCTCTGGTTTCCAAAGAGGATTTCTAGATCCTACCCTGTTCCAAAGATCAAATGGAAAGCATCTCATGCTATTTTAAATTTATGTGGACGACATCATTTTTGGATCTACGGATTCATCTATGGTTGCTGACTTTGCTAAACTAATGATCAATCATTTCCAAATGAGCATGAATCGGGAGTTAAGCTTCTTTCTTGGCCTCCAAGTCAAACAGACTAACAAAGGAATCTTCATTCACCAAGAGAAGTACATATCAGAACTCCTCAAGAAATACTCAAAGGACACCTGTTCCTCAGCTAAGGTACCAATGGGCTTCGGACACAAGATCCATGCCGACCCTTTAGGTGAACCAGTTGATGAAAAGAAGTACCAAGGAATGATTGGATCTCTGCTCTATCTCATCGCAAGTCGTCCGGATATCATGTTTTCTACATGTCTATGTGCCATATATGATGTCAACCCAAAGATGTCTCATCTCTTGGTTGTGAACCAAATTTTCCGATACCTCAAAGGTATAAAGAGGCTCGAAATCTGGTACCCAGCAAATGAGAGCTTCCTACTTCAAGCATATTCAGATTCAAACTATGGTGGTCTTCAACTTGATAGAAAAATCACATCAGGTGGCTGTCAGTTCTTAGGTGGTCGTTTGGTTAGTTGGTCATCCAAGAAACAGAACTGTATTGCACTCTCTACAGCCGAAGTCGAATACATTGCTGCTGCCAGCTGTACATCTCAGGTTCTGTGGATGAAATCTCAACTTTTGGATTATGGTTACCGCTTTCAACGCATTCCTATTTATTGTGATTGTCAAAGTGCCATTGCGATTTCACACAATCGAATTCAGCACTCAATGACTAAGCACATTGATATAAGGTACCATTTTATAAAAGATCATGTTCTAAATGGTAACATTGAACTCATTTTTGTTCCATCTGACGAAGAGATTGTTGATGTCTTTACTAAGGAATTAGACAAAACCCAATTGAATGGTTTTCTGAACAAGATGGGTATGATAATGTCAGATCCTCGATTCTTTCAAGAGACATGTTCTCTTTGATGGAAGTATTTGAAAGAAAATTAGTTCCGATAAAAAAAAGCATTTTTCATCTTCGAACTACTTTCTGTCGGAAGACATAGGATCATTTCACTTGTCTTTATCTCTGGCCATCACTTGAGTTTTAACCTGTACAGTTCATGCTGATTATTTGTTAGTTAAAGTCCACATAGTCATAGTAATCAAATTTTCATCTTGGAATATACTTCATAATGGCATCCCTGAATTCCACTCCGGAAAGGTATTGCATTCAGCACTTCGGAAATTTCAAAATTCACTCCGGATGTTTTTCTCAAATCTTGTTCCGGAATGTTTTACGAATCATGTTCCGAAAACTTCTTCAAATCCCTTCCGTAAATTCTTTAAAATCATTATTTCGGAATTTTGCTCCGAAATCATAAACTTTTTTTTTTCCGGAATCACAATCAATTTTTGACTCCAGAGTTGAATTTCTTTTTAACCAGAAACTCTCTCCAGATTATTTCCCATTTCAGACCATTTTTCAAAAGACCATGTTCCGGGGCTCAATTCTTTATCCTCTGAATCTTACATTGTCCGAAACCGCTTATTCGGAATTCCAAAGGTTTATAAGGTGAAACATTTTCTACTGCAACAGTTACTTGGTGAGGATCCTTATCCAATATTCCTTGATTTTCGTGCCACAACTACACGTCTTCAAAAGCAACCATCCAATCGTAGTTTGGGTTTTCTATTTTAAACTTAAAACCACCCTACCTTTCCCTTCCCAAGTCAACTCCACCTCCAAAATTCGTTACCATCCTTGACCCGACCCATTTCCCTTACCTATATATGCCCATCATAAACCCCCTTTTATCTCTTTACGCGCTCAAACTCTGCAAATCTTCAAATTCTCTCAGTGTTCATCGTGTTCTTCAAGAACTCATCCGTCTGTAACAATGGCCTCCAAATCTTCTCCACAGAAAAACGCACCAACTGCCTCCTCTCCCAAGAAATCGATTGCAAAGAAGAAATCTTCCAATGGATCATTGTCTTCTACATAGCCTGAACCCTTTCTCAAGGATACAACTCAGTTGTTTTCACTAAACTCTATGGATTACGATGAATCCATTAGAGTTATGATCGAGTTCATAACAAACCATCCCATCTCCATTCCTCTCACTAAAGTCCCTGAACCACCTCTTCCACTTTATCATCTCCATAGGGCTTTCACAATAATCAAAGAGGAAGACGGTGTATTGGAAACAAAAATCATTGGCGACAGAATCGTACCCATCTACAAGTTGACGTTCCTCAAAGCAATCGGTGTAAAAGAAAACCCCACGGGTTTCAAAGTTCAAGAACCCACTATAGAAGAGTTCCAATTGTTCTTGAATCACATAGGATACAACCAGGACTACAAGGCAAAAGACTTCAAGAAATCCGCCGTTTCCAGACTCTGGACCATGCTGATGCATCTTATCATTCGAGGACTTTCCGGAAAGCACGGTGGTACGGATACTCTCACCAAGGACTGGCTATATGTGGTATACATCATCTACTCCGGACGCGATAATGCGGTTGACCTTCCGGAAGTCCTATGGCAAGACTTCTGTAAGTTTGCCATCAAGAGAAAGGAAAATGAGATTTTAAGCCCTGGGTTCTGGGCTCTGACGATTCGACAACTCTTCAAAGAGTTTTTCGAACCTCTTCTTGTATCTATGATTCCTCCGAAGGTATGCGTTTATTTCAAGACTGTTAAATCATATAGAATTCCAGATCAATCCTCTTTTAGTCCTGTCCGGAGGTTACCTCAACATATGTTGGATATCATCCCTTCTGATTCTATTCATTTACCAAAATATTTGGAGACTTCGACTGTGTTCGACCCAACACATTTTTCCCCAGTCCACATTGAGCCCATTTCGGAAGTGGCCATGTCAACATCTTCCGGACCGAGGAAGATCAACAAGTCCGCCAAGAGGAAAACTTTCCCTACTAAGTCAAAGCCTAAAAAGAAATCCAAAGTCAGTTCCTCCCCTCAACAGGAAGGAACACATGACATTCAGGCTAATTATGGCCATCTGAACACCCCTCCTGCCCACTCATCCGAGGTACCCCTCGGTGATTCAAAATCACAAGTACACACTCACGCGGAGTCTCCACATAATCCACCCTCACATTCTCAAAAGGGCATTATTGGTGTTGAACATAGTTCCTTGCCCCCCTGGAACACACCCAGATGTCATGTTTGATATTCCTATTGTTTCTTCCTCACACACACACACACTTCGGAACCCCTGTTACGGACCCTGAGCATTCCAAAGCTGGAGTAGTCCTTCCGACTTTGGATACCATAACATGTCTAATACCCGGAAGGTGTACAGGATGACCAAGAGTTAACGATCCCAAATGGGAAGACTATGTGAACAGAGCTGTATCCAGACGTCCAAATCTTACAAGAGCTCAGGTGGAGGCCACACTTATTTCAATGCATAACAAAGTCGTTCAAAGCAATCTTCCCTACGTTCCTCCTACTGATGTTGATGCCAATGAAGAGCTTGTTTCGGAACAACCACCAGTCAACCCTCACAACAACTTCAGCTAAAACGATCCAGATGAAGAACTCTCCGAAGAAGTTATGCTAACTAATGAAGGAAAAACGGTTCTGGATCCCAACTTCATGTCTTCTGATTGATTTCAATCTAAGCCATCATCCTCCAAGACTGCTTTTGACTTCGGAACATCCTCCTCAACCACTCCCAATGATGACCTAAACTCCAACATCAAGAAACATGAAGATGATGCCACCACTCAGCCTTGTCCGTCTACAAATCCCTCATCGCATCAAGAAAAGCCACAACACATCAATTTAGATTATGAATCCTCAGCTGGTTATTATATAGATCCATTTGCTCTCTTCGAAATTTAAAACAACGTCTCCGATACCATGAAGAAAGTCTCTTCAATCGAAACCTCCGTAATAGAGCTCAACACCAAATTAGATCAAAAGGTTTCCATACAGGATTCCAAGCTCGATGCCATCATTCAGTCTCTCTCCAATCGGTCCGGACCTTCAATTGTGGAAAGAGAAGCTTAGTTACATCAACTCATTTTTCTTCGGCTCAAGCACTCCATAGAAGAGGTTGAAGCTAAGTATGATGCTTTGGTTGAGCATTATCTCGACACGATCACCTCAATGCTAAAGGTCCATGATGACTTGGTGTCTACTACCAACGATCTTATTAAGCAGACCCATGTTCGTCATGAGAAGCAAATTCATCGATTGGAGAAGGAAATCAAGTAGAAGGACGAGATAAATCTGATTATTCAACAAATCCTGATCAAGCTACTTCGATCCACTTGGAACATTGTTGATGTTCCGAATCGAAAGTTTGATGAGATGCTAGCCATCCTTGGACACCTATTCGATCATCTTGCTGCTCAAGCTCCCACTTCCGAAGCATATGATGCGCTTACCCGACAACTCAACACCGGACTTCAAAAGGTGTTTGAGAAATTTGATGGGTTAAAAGATTCTTTATTGTTTACACCGGTTCCTCGGTTCATCGATGCAAGATGAGGAGAAGGTTCCAGTCGATAAGGTCCCGGTCAAGAAGGTCCCAGTCAACCATGGAAGCCTGCCTCATTTTTTCAACTCCGAGATGAAGATCTTAATTCCGATGATGAAGTCCATGTCATTTCCGGACTTCTAGGAAACAACTCTGATGATGATGAAGACAACGATGAAGAGAAGTATGTTACGAATGGAGTTCTTGGTCTCGAAGCTCCAAACAAGGTCTTTCCAAAGGTAATGACAGAGGAAGAAAACAGAATATGATCCACAGTCTCTTGGCCATCCTCTTTGCCTGACATTCTCCAAAGGGCTATTCAAATGGCCAAAGCAAAATCACTCATCACTGTCCAAGCCTTCCGAGCCACTCCTTCAATGCTTCCTCCTATTTTGGCTCCAAAGATTGCTGCTATAGACCAGGGTTCTCCACTCTGGATCCCTGATGATATCCCAGAAGAACATTTTCTGAATCCCATTCCGGAATTTGCTGTTGATGAGAACATGATGCTCATCATTTCTGATCTAAAGAATGACAAAGGCAAAAAGCCTATGACATCCGAACAATAAGCCTTCCACTCCGGACCTCCTTCAAAGAAAAAATATTGATGGTCTCAGGAGGAAATTAACAAGGCACTAGAGGACAGCATTCGGATCCAAGCACTCAAGGACAATCCTGATCCGATGCGGGGAATATCTCCTCTATGTCGAGAAGGCATTCTCTGTAATCATGAAATCATTATGTTCATGTATTACGATGTTCCTACAAATGACTCTGGACAGCTCGATCTTCCACTCTCCCCTTACAGAAAATACTACATCAAGTTTGCTCCTCTTCACCCTATGACGATCCGGAAGTGACTCTCCGGACTGAACGAGAAAGGCTTGAAACATTCTATTCCAAGAATGCACAACCTCTTAAGGAAGTGTGGACGAGGAAGAGAATTACCAAAATCAAGGCATTTGCAAGAAAATTCTAGTGAATTTCGAACTCAATTTCCCATTATTTCGATTTCACATCCTCCGGAACAAACCAACACCTCGGACCATCGATGACGCTAATTTCCCCTCGAGGAATCCTAATGACATTCTTACCTTGGCTGCTCACTTCCGAGGAATTTAAAAGGATGATATCAGAATGGGTGCTTACCGTGCTGCTCTGATCTTCTTCAAGGATTATGTTGTTGAGTTTTGTAGATGCGACTATGAGCTGAGACACCTTTACGGAACTGAAGACTTCATTGCGAAAATCAATTTTGTTCTTCCAGAAACTGAACTACTTGCAGATGGTCTAATCGATGACCTGGTTCAAGGGTTTGTCTACACAACCAGAAAGACAAACACCTAGTTCTTACCAAAGCCCTTCATAAATTCATTTCCCATGCATCCAAATCTGAAGCTCCGAAACAGGTCAAAGCGAAGTTTGTTAGTCAACTATCCTGGTACATCGAAGTCAGAGAATGGTTATTCTGAGCCTACACTTTCATCAAGGATGGAGCTATATAAACTGACTAGATTACTAAGTTCACATAGGGGATATTGTTGGAGCCTGAAAGTGAACCTCTAGAAACCCTAAGTCCAAGTGATAATTCTGAAGTCGGCATGAGTTCCGAAGTGAAGAGTAGTCCGGAATCTGTCTGGACTTGGAGAGAAGAAGATGAGGAGTTCATTAGTGAAGACATTCTGGAATGGACATTATGTCCAGAATGTATGTTGATCCGGAGTCGATGCTTTTTTTGTCTCTTTGTGTATTAATTACTTTTGTCTCTTTGCATGATTAGACATTTCATAGGACTTAGTATGTTTGTCAACTTGGACAATCAGCATGTAAGAATTGTTCCTTTTATCCGGTCCTATGTATGGTTATTGGTTTGTACAATGTTTCACTCACTCTTATTTAATGGATCTTTCAATGCAAAGTCAAAAGACGAATTATTCACTCACTCTTGGCATTTAGTAAGTTACTTCAATTCTCTTTCAAAAATTCTTCTTGTTCTTCATTTATTAACTTTACATTGATCTTTAGTCTCATTCTTCATTTGTGACTTGATCATTTGTTGAATATATTAACTCAGACTTGACTAGTCTGTCCAGGCTTGAATAGAACATTTATTAGCAGGCAAACATTGATCTTAAGCATTCACTCAAGGTTTAAGTTTTCAAACCTTGTCCCTGCGCATCAGATCTATTTTTTCTCTCAAAGTTAAGCATCAATATAGTTGCTTCGACCAAAGTTCTATTTATTCGCTCTACTACTCTGTTTTTTTGTGGTGTATAGGGTGCCAAGAAGCTGTAACTGATGCCCTTGGATACTAAGAAGCTATTTAAGAGTTGATTTGTAAATTTTGTACCATTATCACTCCTTATCTGTCTAACTGGTAGTTTGATTTGGAGCTATATTTACTCGATGATGTTGATCATGATCTGCGATGTGTCTGATTTGAGTCTCAAAAGGAAGACCCAAGTGAAGTGAGTAAAATCATCAACTATGAACAAAATATATTTCTTGTGGTGTAGACTAGCTACGGTAGATGGACCGCAGAGATCAATGTAAAGTAGCTCTAATGGTTCGACAATTGAAGAATCAAATATCAGAGGATAGCTACCCTTTGTTTGTTTTCCACATTCACAGGATGGGCATAGCGTATCATTATTGTATTTCAAGATTGGTAGTCCATGACTAACCATTCGGTTACTAGGTTGTCGATGTATCTGAAATTGAGGTGAGCAAGTTTGCAGTGCAATAACCAACTTACATCACACACTACCTTGGATAGGAAACACAACTATAGTTTGCTAATGATCAAAGAGACATCCAATGGATACATTGTTCCTTCAACTTTAGATTTGATCAAGCAAGTATTTCTATCGTTGGTCATGATATAGTAGTATTCATTATCAAACTTAACCCGATGACCAACTTTGCATAATTGACCCACACTGATCAAATTATGTTTTAAACCTTCTACATAAGCAACTTGTTATATAGAGAAACTTCTCGTAGTCAATACACCATAACCCCTGATGATTCTGTTTGTATTGTTTCCGAAAGTGAAATGTCCACCACTACTGATTGGCCTGACATCTCAAACGTATTCCAACGTTCCAGTCATGTGCAAGGAGAAGGCACTATCGATTAACCATTCTTCCACTTGTTCCTCCTTGCACATTGCATACAAAATCAGAGGGTTAGTTTGGGCACCCAAACAAGTTTGCAGCCCTGGGTAATGTGAGGCTTAACAAATGCATGCACGTGCGACTTTTGAATGTATCTCTCTTTATTTTTTAATCCAATTCCAGAATATTTTGTCCTTTTTGAAATGTTGCATGTGGGGATTGGACATGACTCTTTTAGTGGATAAAAGCCAAAAGCAAGGTTTTTCTCATTTATCCAAAAACCATATTTTGTCAAAGGTTCGGAGGCTGCAACTTCTTTCTTTTGACTAATCCTTTTGGTGTTTTTTTCTGGAGTATTCTTGAGACTTGAAAAAGACTTGTCACGTGACCTAAACTTAGGTTTTGACTTAGTGACTGAATGATGTGATTTTGAAATATTTGGAGTTGGAAAAATACCCTTGAAATTTGGATTTGTTAAGGTATTTTGTGGAAGTGACTTGACTTCTTTTTGAAATTTTAGAGACATGTTTTGAAAGGATTTTGTCACTGTATGTTCCTTTTTGCACGACCCATCGACTGCAGTATGTTTTTGAAAAGTTTTTGTAGAGATAGGTTTTTCGAAATTCCTTTTGTTCGAAACTTTGAATTGATTTTTAAAAGTTTTGTTCTTGAAATCAGCTTCCCGCTTTTAACATCGGGACCTGATCTCCTTTTGTAATGCCAATTTTTCTTGAACTTTTGGTGAGACAACATCAATGACATTTAACTGAGTTTTTTTGAAATTCTTTGTTCGATGTATAAATTAGGGACTTGAGTCATTAGAACTACAAAGTTCATGAATTTGGGCCAAATTCAAAATTATTAATTGGTAATTCATGCAAGATGGGCTGAAGAGTGGTGGTGCATAGGACTGGCATATGCGGTAGAGAAGATTGCAATGCCGCAGAGTAAGTCAAATGTGAGTTTTGATTGGGACATGTTTTGGAAGCCAAGGATGGACCATTTACAACTAATTCATGTCCTTCCAAAACAATTTCTTCATCCACATCTGAACTACACTGATAACTGGGACAAATCGTGCCAATAATAGGTATGGAATTATCTGAGTTACCCGAGGATTCAGGAAGAAATTCATCAATGACACAATTGTTGCTAAGATCACGAAGTCTACCGAAGTGACATTGAGGTGCTGTTTGTTTTTCTGAGGTAAAGTGTCTGCAATCTGCGGACGACATCTATAGACCTGTGCAGTAGAAAAGGTGGACCAAACGTCTCCAGTGTGAAAAAAGAAGACTGTTTGTTTTTTTAACATTTGCAGGCTACTAAAATAAACTAAAATCTAAATAACCTGATTTTTTTAAACTACAAAGTGATTTTTTTAAATATATTTATGACTTTGTTATAAATAATTAACATATATATATATACATATATATATATATATATATATATATATATATATATATATATATATATATATATATATATATGATAAAAACCAACAATTTTGGTCGCAAAGTTATGCCTAAACATTGTAATTAGGAATCAAAGAATATGATATATAAATGAACGGAAATAAACTTTGATTTTTTCAAATTAACCAATTACGAACGTGCCATAAATATTTTTTCTAAAAAATTGACGATGCTTTATTAATTAACATTTTATAAAATTGGGCAAAAAATTATAAGAATATATATTTTTTTCATATTTATATAAACAATTTCAACGACTATTATTATAATAAACTTTTATTTTAAATTTGTCAAAAATATCATGTTTGTGTCGTCGAACTTTTTTTTTTTTAAGTATTGTAAATTTTTTTAAAATTGTTTATCACTAATAAAGTTGGAATAAATATAAATTCAAAAAAAAGTAAAATATATGTGTTTTTTAGGCTAGACGATATCTGAAGATGTTAGAAGACTCTAGTCCACATCTGCGCCAAGAAGAGGGCGCGCATACATTTTTAGGTCTGCAGCCATCAGAAAAACAAACAGTCTGCGAAGGCTAATGTCTGCGCTTGATATGCGCCGCACAGACAGAAGAGGCCAGGAAGATATGCGGACAAAAAACAAACATCACCTGAATGTCCTCTGGATATATCTTGTCATTGACTGGATAATGAAAAGTTCTATCTGGTGGGACATAGGGACGTTTATCATTGAATCGTGGAGAATAGGTCTCGTCGGATGAGTACCTATTGGACCATACCCAATTATAAGTGTCGTCTATGGTCCCGTTGTTAACTAGATTCTCAATAGCATCACTTTCATTAAATAGTTTTTCAATTAAAAGATTTAAACGTACAATCTCTTTTTGGGCAAGATCTCGTTGATTCAAAGCAATATCTAATTGAGTTTCACTTAACATTCTAGCCTCCTTTTCTAACAACAAGTCTTTTTCTTACATAGAAATCTTAAGAATTTTGTCATATAATCTTCCTCTCACATGATAAAGCTCTTTGGTCTCTATGTTCTTTTCATTTAAGGCTTTATTGTAGTCTGTAAGGACGGAAACACAAGTGTCATTAAGTCTTTCTAAGTAAGGTTCACAATCATGCATGTTGTAATCATTAGACTTAATCATAATTTTTACCTGTTCAACGATGCTGAGAGTTCGATTTTTGGCCATGTATCAGTAGTTATGTATGTTTGTTGATCCGTCTTCCTCAATAGTTGCCACCGTGAAAATTTTCCCTTTCTTCTTGTTGTTGTCCATTTCTTCATCTTCATCACCTGAAGACCATACTTGACGATCCCGTCTAACTTGAGCAACATAAGCTCTTGCCTTTTCTCTTTCCTCCATTTCTTGAGCCATTCTGAGGTAGAATTCCTTGTCTTTCACCACATTTGCTTTGCAGTCTTTTGTAAAGTGGTTTTCCTTGTGACACTTGTGGCAAACAATGAATCCATCTTTGTCTTTTGTAGTGGTAACGAATTCTGAAGGTTTGTTAGTCTACGATAGCTCTTGTGAAGAAGCATTTTGCGGTTGTGAAGGATGATGACGATTTTTGGGATATCTTGGATGGTTACTGTGTGGATTAAAGTTGCGATTGAAAGTTGGTTTGGTGAACTGTTGGTTTTTACGAAAGGATGGTGGTGGGTGTCTATTGAACTGTTGGTTGAACATAGTAATGGCATTCTGAAATTCTTCTTCATCATCAAGTTTTGCATCATCTTTATACGACTATGGTGAGCTGTCATATAAGTGTTGGTATGATGAATATGCGGTATATGGGTACTAAGGATTTTTTAACTGTGGAGTTTGAGCCATCAAAGCAAGTGTTCCTCCCAGATCTGCACAATCCTTTAACACGGTTGATTCTTGGGTTTGGAGTTCACCATAAAGTTTGAACAGTTAGAGAGTATGGATCTTTCTTTCTCCTTGAACTATCATCTTTGACGTAGTCCAATGTCTTCCTAGACCATTGAGGAATTGCAGGTTTGTTTCATGATTACTTCGTACTATACCAGCATTCGACAGTTTTTTGATGATAAGGTTGAACCTTTTGAATGAATCAGCAATACTTTCACACGGTAAGGCTTTAAAGTTGGTGAATTCATTGAGAGTTGTTGTAAGTTTCTTGTCTTGAGCTTGTTTTGACCACTGGTATAGATTCTTGAGTACATCCCAGATCTCTTTGGTAGATTTGCAGTTGATGATGATGTCGAAATTGTCTGGATTAACTCCACTTGAAATTTCATAGAAGGCTATGGAATCTTTCTCCATTTTTTCAAGATCATCATTTGTTGGTCGGTTGATGGCTGCTTAACCAGCACCTAGTCGTGCTTGAGTACCATTTTCTTGAACATGAGTGAGAACAGGGACATGGGGTCCTTTTTTCACAGACCTCCATACATCTTTACCATGACTCTTGAGATACATTTCCTTTCTTTGAGACCAATGGTAGTATTCATTTGCAACAAGTATTGTACCTCTATTCGAACCTGCAACACTATTGGAAACGTTTAATGAAAAAGCTTGTGCCATATTTCCTTGTTTTTTTTTTTGAGTTTTTTTAAGAATGAGCTTTGGTGGTATCGAAGGCTTTCTAAAATCAGAGTTTTGTTTAAAAAGCAACCACTTTGGCTCTGATACCAATTGTTGAGAAAAAAACTAGAACAAACGTTAGTTACAAGATAATATAATGCGAAATAATAAGTTAATCTTGAAGGATCATGTTAGCCCAACAATAATAAGTTAGAAGAGTTAGATTGTGGAAATATAAAGGAAATAAATAGCAACAGGTTATGTCAAGTATACATCAAGTTGATTCATAAAGAGATTTGCATGCAAACACAAGTTAGTTAGTGTGATCAACTTAAAGTGAAGAGGGACTTGGTTTATCAAAAGATAATAGAGATAGAGATGAATGATCTCTGTATTTCAATAAAAGTTCAGGAAGAGGTGTGTAGTATATGAAGAGGGATGCTCTATTTATAGAGTCCCGAAAGTTACATTGAGGATTAAACTAATACTAAACTACTGACTACAATGACCATGAAAGGTTCAATGGATAATACAAAGTTAACAAGTAATGTTAGTTAAATTAACAAAAAGTCTTCATGCATCGTCCATCTCTGCGGTAGTTCTTAAGGTCTGCGGTTGACACAAGTCAAAAACAATCTCTGGCTTGAAATCTATACTACGATACCACCTTCTTTAGGTCTGCGGTTCCATTGCTGAAGAGGGTCACTTTTTGTTTCAACAAGAACTCCCGATAATGCCAGTCGCCGACCTCATGAATACATTCATATTCACTTAGTAGCTAACTCCCATTACTTAAGAGTAAGAACAAAGGGAGCAACATTTGTGCAGTACACTCCATTCAATTAAACGATCATAGCACATTCAACCCACATACCACAACTCATGCTAGAATTCCACCGTTACTGTCGGTTGCCTTATGCATGCAAATTATACACAGAACATGATCAAGTAGATTATTGAATAAAAGACTCTACCCTAGGACCACAACCAAATGAGGAACAGGAAATAAGGCCAAATCAATTATTATAGGGCTATAAGAACCTAACCATATACAATTTTTAAAGCATACACTTAGAAATTACTGATACCAGTAGATACTCCCACTCCAGCATATCATCCAATACTCCCAAGACTACAAGGCAACACGTATTAGGCCATTCTATCACTGACTAATCAACAGAAGCATGCAAGTCTACCAACTCTTATAATAGACATACAAAGGCATCTCTCCTAGCATATTATCATGCAAAAACTAAGCAAATCCTTAGCCCTAACTAGCATGCGATTCACAGATTCACATATCAAATCATATTGGATAACGTGTATGTGGGAATGTTGTGAAAACTTACTTGAGCTTGACTGATTGCATGCACCACACCCTTTCTTATCTTAGAAAACTCTTTTCTTAAAATACTTTTCAATTTGAAAACTTTATCAAATCCTCAGTTTGAGTTCAGACACACGCGAGAGAATGTCCGAACCCTCAAACCAAGGCCCTAATACTAACTTGTAACGTCCCAAAACTAAGACCATAAAATTTAACTTTTAACTTAATAACATTAGTGTTCCAAAAACATCATCCATACAATTCTAAAAAAATAAGTGTATCAGCATCATCTCAAATCAGAGTAAATTATAAAATGTGGAAACAAGTGGTGTGTGCTCTACAATCATCCTTAGCTCCCTCTTTTTAAACCGTAATACTTGAAACACAAACTAAAAACCGTAAAAACAAAGCTTAGTGATTTTCCCCAATATATCATAAAACATATAACCACAGAATATCATGCAACATACACATAGTTGCCATCAGCTCCCCCATGGTCTTTGCCTCGAATTCCATGGGCTCCCCCATGGTCTAATATCCAAGTGCCATGGGCTCCCCCATGGTCTTTAATCTAAGTGCCATTGGCTCCCCCAATGCATTTGTTGCATTAATACCTTCAACCCATGGATATAGTAAGAAGACTCACCTCGATCTGCTGCAAATAAGATAACACTCGGCTGTCGAATTGGAAATCCTACACTAACAACAAATAAATCCCAATTAATAATTATGCCATAATCCATTAACCGTGGTCTCAACTTATAAGTCCTGACTCCTAGGGTATAAGACCGTTTTCCCTTTACTTAATGGGACCAACCCACACTTGGCCCAAGGCCCATTGATAACCCAACAACATAACTCAAGGCCCAATCTATACCTAAGGCCCACTCAAAGTCTTGAGGCCCAACTAGAGCCAAAACAGCTAATACTAGCCCAACAAAACACTCCAGCGCAATCAAATCCCATTCCAAGAGAGGCTATGTCCAAAAAGCGCAAATACTATCTGATTAGACGTACGCACGATGTGCAAGGCTTGTACGCACGACTTATGTCGTTGGTCCAAAAGTTGGCATCATAGGCCAAACACACGGGGTTCCCGACAGCCACCCAAAAGTCATTCCAATGACTTAATCCTTCAATTTAAATGTCTAAAACCTCATAACAGCTAAATATAAGTGACTTGATCCATAAAGTCGAAGTATTTAAGACTTTGTATGGCTTAATGAAGCCCAATCACCAAAGATGAACTCCAAAAGGTCAAAATCACTCCAAAAATGTTTTAAATCTTCTTAATACCTTAAGACCTCAATCCAAACTTCTAGATCTGATTTCAAGGGACTTCTTATTCATAAAGTTTCCAACTTTATGACTTAGCGTAACTTAATGGGACCCAAATCGAAACCCTAAGTCCACACTTCATCAAATGACTACCAAATCATGCATGGAATGTTTATACCCATCAAGATCCAAACTTTATGACTTCATAACGTCAACAAGGACCAAATATGAACCTCAAAGGTTCTGGAGTAACTTCTACTCACAAGAACCACCTCAAACGGACCAAAACCATAACAAAAATACCACTTAACTAGATCTACATGAAAGAGTTGTCAAGGTTGAAACTTTATACCTCCAAAAGAGAGATTTAAGTGCACAAAGCCTGTATCCAAAAGCTCCAGCTCAAGCAATGATTCTTCAAGAAGTTCCTTCTTCTTCCTCAAGCACCAAAAACACACATAAATCACTTTGAAGCTCAAGAATCACTCAAATGGAGGCTAGGGTTTCGTTCGTCGGGGTAGAGAGGATGGAGGCTGAAAGAAATGAGGGTTGGAGGTGAGTTAAGGTCTTTAAATAGGGTTCACGACCCAAAATTATGGTTTTCATCTGACCTACGAATGCCCAACATTCCCCAAAAGTGTCCACAACCATTTTTCCCATGAACGCCCCGTGTTCCCTCCTGGTACGCCATGGGTACCTAGTTTGGCCCAAAACCCTTCTAACTTCAAATAATCATAACTTTTGCATCCGTTATCTGTTTTCGATGTTCTTTATATCCACGGAAAAGTAACAAGAAGCCCTACACTCTTATTAACTTACTTTTTCTTGAAAACCAATAAAACTCAAATCCAAAATTCATAAAAGGCCCGAACCAACGCCTTTACTGATACAACTGGGCTCCAAAACACAAAACGAATATCGGATCATCCAAACTACATCATCCAACTCCAAATGATCCTAAACTAAATTCTTCATGGGTCCTAAGTCTACTAATACCCACTCTTAATCACCACCCCGTAATGGGAAACGATCGAAACAGGTCATGACAACTCTCCCCCACTTAAATTAGATTTCATCCTCGATATCATTCCTTGCCATCCTCAGCATGCCAAACAACCTGAGAAACATGGCCACGACCTAGAGCATACCATAGCCTTCCCAGGGCAACCGAAACCAACCTTAGCAGGGCTCTCCAACCCGAAGACGAACGAATCCTCTCACCACCGGACAATAATCCCTTGTAAAACAGACACATCGACTCAATCTAAAATATGAAGTCTCGAGATGGTCAGACTCCCTGACAGACCGCCCACACTGAACCACTACCATTCAAATTCCACTATGAATTCTAGACAAAACAAAACACTTCGAACCCTTGATACTTCCACTAGAAAATAGAATCACATACCCATTATCGTTGCAGACCACTTATTCTTGACATAAGGCTCAGATAATCCTTTGAGTAGAAGACTTAACCCTGGATCGGTTAGACTTAGACGAGAGTTGTGCAACTGGGTCAAATATTTTACTCTGAGATTATTTGACCCAAACTGTGAGTGACCTAACATATTCTTCAAATGAGCAACTCCACACACGAGATCCAAACCAATAATACTGCCTTGACTTAATTTGATGCCCTTCACCAATAGAACCAACCCAAGACACAATCACAAGAGTTTGATCTATTACCAAAACCAAATCCATTCCTTAACCTTGAACCCTGCGATAGATACCCTCGACATATAGATACCCCACTACTTCTCCCACTGAAAGAAGAATCATGCACATAAACACTCACGATGCCTAACTCGATATCCCAATAAAAAACCAATCTGATACTTAATTCATAACCCAATATCCATAGAGTTGTACTTACATTTCATCCCAAACATTCTGATTTTTGACAACCCCTCTCTAGACCGATATATAATGGTTCCCAACCATCACTGATACTACCAGTCTCGCACCTGATCCAACCACCAGGTTCACAAAAGTCCAAATAACAAGTCTACCCAACCTATAAACCCCTCTATGTCACACACTAACCGTCCACTTGATCCTGAAACTCAGATTCCAAAACCTTAACCCAATAGTCTCTACTAGGTTCCACCTAAACTACAACAATCACACAGGCCTTGCCCACGGGTCCTAATCATCTATAGCTATACTAGCCTGACTCTGCCTCTTTCCCCATCGGTCTCAACCCAACATAGAGATACTCCTCTACGATCCTGACCGACGTGCCCAAGTCACGAACTGATTTCCCTCCACGCTCATAAAAGACCGGAACCAACGCTTTTACTAATACCCTTGGGCTCCAAAATACAAACCGCATACCCAGATCATCCAAACTATATCATCCATCTCCAAATGATCCCAAACTCAATTTTTAAAGGGTTTTGCGTCTGCTAATACCCAGTTTTGATCACAACCCCGCAATAGGAAACAATTTGAAACAGAGTGTTACAATAGTGTAGGACACTAGGTGCTGTTATCTGCTTGTTGTCTTTGTGAATCTTATTGATATGCCTATATGCTATATGTATGTAGGGTGAAATATGTTGGATAAGGTGTCTAAGTCCATAACTTATTTGGTATACACTTGACCCGACCCGGCATGGCCCATTTGGGTTGTATTTCATCCAAACTATTTATGGATAATTTTATGAGAGTTATACACATATGATTATTAATATATTATAAGTTATAATATATTAATATGAAGTCATGTTATTTAATTAGTCTTAGTCTTAAATTAATTATGAATTAATTTAGAGATTAAAAGGAAGACTAATTAAATTGTGGGCTATTGTTTTATATGGTGTGGGCTAACACTCATTTGTTAATGGGCTAGGCTTATGTGGAAGTCCATGGATGATCCATGGAGCTTTTAACCCATGGATCCTTGGAAAAGGAAAGGTCATGGGTTATTAGGGTTTCACCCTAATCATGTACACTATATAAGCATGCTTATGTTGCATGAAATAGCCACTAGTGTGACTAGTGTCACTAGAGTATGTGTGTTTGTGTGTGAGCGACTTTATAAGTGTGTGTACATTCTCTCAAAGTTTTCCAAGAGTTTGTGGTGATTTGTGATTCCATTTGAGGCATTCACACTATTGGTGCTTGGCCCTCAAACTCCTTAGGAATTAAACTCATCATCAAAAGGTATGTAATCTCATCTAATTCTTTTTTGTTTAAAAGTACCCCATGCCATGTTAGATAGGTTATGAACCTTGGAAAAATTATTATTTTGCTTCTATTTAGACAAACATAGATCCAAGGTTTATTAGGGTTGCATGCACACTTAGGAAGTGTTAGATTGCTCAAAACCCAACAGTGGTATCAGAGCCTAGGCTTGCCTGTTTGATACTTGATGCAAAATAGTGAAAAAAGTTGAAATTGTTGTTGTCTGGCTGATGGACTCGCCGAGTCCATGGGGGGACTCGCCGAGTTCAAGGCAAAATTCATCCTACTCGGCGAGTAGGTTCGTGCACTCGGCGAGTAGAATGATCAGAATGCAGAATTTCGACTTTTGCTGCTGGAAATGGACTAGAAACATTACCCTAAACTGTTTTGGTGTTTTAAAACTTGTTTTAGTTGGTGTAATGGTTGTTCTAATCCATTTACAATAGCATATATCAAAATTCCATGTTTTTTATGTGTTCATATAATTCTTGAAATTTTGATGATCATGTTCATGTTCTTATGAATTTAGAAGATGATAGGAATTATTTGTTGAATTGTTTAGAATTAATTCTTGATCATTTATGTGTTTTAATGGAGTCCATAATTTGTCCTCAAGTTATGGATATCCAACGGTCACTTTTCTTTAACACACATTTAAACACATAAGTTACATGAAAATGAAGAGTCTTCATTTTTATGAACCTTTAATTCATAAGTTATGAAATGAAAAGTTTTGGATGGTTACAAAAGATGAAGAGTCTTGTCCTTAAGTTATGGAGGTTCAAGAGTCACTTCATTAATAAATATATAAATAAAGTGTAACCTTAATTAATTCCATAAGTTATAAAATAAAGAAAAGTAATTCTTTTATTAGTTTAAAGTCTTCCATAACTTGTCCTCAAGTTATGGAACTTGAAGAGTTTTTGGATTAAAACTACTTTAAACACATAAATCATGGAATTAATTAGTTTTGAATAGTTTCAAAACTTGCCCTCAAGTTTTGGAATTTGTAAAGTCTCACACAAACTTTAATTCCATACCCTAGAAGTTTTAAAAGTTAAAATTCTACCCTTATACTTTTATAAGATTAATGGTTAATTATTATATATATGTATAAGAACAAGTCGTTTTACCGTTAGTAGGCCTCATTCACGAAGCCGGTCTATAAGGTGGGTATAAGGTTGTTGCCTATAAAATGGGGACTTAATGGGTGTCCACTCTCACCCACCGCTTGCTTGATCGGTGGAGGGTCGTTAGCCGAACGGGTAGGACAATGACTTTAAATTCTCATTAAAAGTATAATGATTATTATAAAGTAACTAAATGTTTTATTTAATTCCCAATCTTAGTTACTTTAGGAAAAATGTGAATTTGATGCTAGCCCATGGAATTCACACTTTGTACCTTACCAAGTCGTTGGTGGAGCGTGTGTGGTTAACCGACACACTAACTTGGACTAGTAAGGATCACGAAGGGTGACTTAATGTTTGTCATAGATCAATGGAGCGTGTGTGGTTAACCGGTACATTGATTAGGTGATAATATTAAGGGTACCAAGTGAATTGGTATGGTTATTCACACCTTGTTTTGTGATCCTCGGCATCCCAGTCACAAAATTTGAGAGGGCACACTCGAGATTGAAACATGCCATTGAAAAGTTCAATGAATCTCAAAAGATCTAGGAATTTCAAATCCAATTAAAACCTAATAAATTATTTTGTTTTTCATGGTGGAAATTGGTGAATCGTCATTCGCCTACCTTCAAATATTTTATAGCTTGGATTACGGCATCCCTCTTCCAAATTATAAAATATTGTGTTGGGTCCTAGCCTTAATATTTCATATTGGGTGTTATATTAAGGACTTTGAATCAACTAACTTGATTTTCTCCCATTATAGATGTCTGGTTCAGACATATATGATCTTCTCAAATCTCTTGAAGATGGTGTCCCTCAACATCATGCTTCACTTCCTCCACCTCCTCCAATTATTCTCCCTCACCCACAAGTTCTTGAAAAGTTTAAAGTCACCCAATCCCTATTGGCAAGCATAGTCTATGTTTGCTCACATCTTGGAGATAAAGTCACATATTGACAAGCCGGGAGAGTTGGGTGTCAAAGTCCCGTGAAAGTTGGATGTTCAATCACTTTCTTAGTAACATGGTGAGTCTCTTTGGGACTACTATGAGATGGACTATGACATGACCCTTAATGATGTTATCTATTTGCTTGGTGTTGTGGAATCAGCAATGATTTGGAACACCAGTAAAGCAAATTTGATTAAAAGAACAACTTCCCAAGTCTACATGGACATTGACAATGGTAGCATTGGATATCTAGAAAAAGATTTCTCTTCCCAATGGAAAGGGATCGGCCATAGTCAACTCGGTTGACCAAATGGTAAAGAGAAAGGCTAAGTCTGAGATAGTCTCATGTGCCATTACCAAAGGGTCTATATGTTTTATTGCCAAAGGGAGGGACACTGATTGCGAAGCTGCCATATTTACCTGAAAGATCATAAGATTCATTAAGTCAAAAAGTTTGACTCTACTTCAGTTAAAGTCCACTGACTAACTCTATTAAGTTTCTATTTGGAGATTCTTATTACATAATGTGAATGGGTCACATGTTGATGTTTTTAAGAATCAAAGAAAAGATAGGAAGCTTAAAGTAAGTATATGTTGATTCTGATTGCGAAGGTGGGTTTCGATCGCATGGTTCGGCAATCAGAATTTTGAGCTGTTGCTTAAGAGTTATAATATATTGCTTATGAATAGATAACAACAAGATTTTCATGTGGATTGTAAGGATAAGTTTTTCCGCAAAGTTTTAAAATAAAAGAAAAAAAAGGGTTTTAATTTTATTTATTTTAAAAATATCCTTACAATGGCATCTGTGGAAAATTGTTGCTTATATGTTTCCAGTAATAGCAATATTGGAAAGTGGATTTGATTCTTTCATTTGTGGTAGTGTCTGAATTTACCAAATGAAGAAAGTTTTTCATCACCCAAGTTTCAATTGGACAGAAACTTGGAATCATACAAGTTGTATTGTATGATGAATGAGAATTTTCATCTTTGAAAATTAAGACTAATTCTTTGATCATATGTATATGTGAGTCAATTGAAGGACTAAGGAATTAGGTACACTGGGTGTGCGCTGGTCAAGGTCCACCACAAAGATTGATTTATCATGATTTACTAAAGATTAGTAAATATGATTATACTTATAAGGTTAAGTATAATTCTATAACATTGAAAGGTTACAATGTATGACAAAACAAATGAGAAGAATCAAATTAGGCAGAAAGATAAAATTTTCTCAAATCTGAAAGGATGGGAGAGTACTTTAGTATCGTATTTCATGATCATCTTAATGATTGTGAAACCATATCACAAATTCATACTCTAAGGACGTCTTAGTGCATTGTTATGGCTAAGAAGAGAGGTCATGAATTGTTGGATTGGTTAAGATCGAGAAGATGAGTCATACTTTGTTCCAAAACAATTCTTAGAGTCATACTCCAAGATTGTAACCTTGAGTTACATAAAGCAAGATTTACTAACACTAGTCAAATGTAAGAGTAAAATGTTTTCTATTCTTGTACATTTGAGATTGGTAAGTTGTGATGTCTTGGATGAGACAAAGACCAACTAAGACCAATTGTGTGAAGTGTTAGTCTTGATAAGAATCCGCACTATCCCTTGAATATTTGTTTTGTCAAGGAATGGTTCTTGACTGGGGAAACTTATATGTTAAGGGGACAGTGGGAGCCTTAAAGATCCTGAAAGAGTTTCAAGATTTAATCAAGAGTAAAACCTGTAATTTATCACTAGCACACGACTTAAGGTTTGCAACCTATCGTGTTGACATAATTCTTATTTATGTACCTACTTCAAATAAGTTGAATTTGCATGTGAGTTATCAGAGTTCAACTTGGAAGCATTGGTGGGCCTTGTGCTACCAAGGTGACAAGAAACTAAGACTGAACAAGTTTAATCCATGTAAGGCTGAATTTGTCACTAACCTTATCTTGTGATTATGGTTTTGACAAATTCACATGGATAGGAACTCATACACTATAAAATCTAAGTGTCATAAGGTTTCTCTCCGATTCATGAAAATGATGGTGAGGAAACGCTTAAGTAGATTTTACATAGATATCAATTGTGTTATTTGCATTTTCAAAAGTCGTTAGTGGAGCGCGTGTGGTTAACCGACACACTAACATGGACTTGTGAGAAATGGCAACCGTCTAAACAATTAAGACTATGATTACGGTATCCCTTTTCATAGTTCTGAAAATTGTTTAGGCACAAATGTGAGCTATCTAAGAAAGGGTGTATGAATCTAAATTTCAGAAGTCCAGCAGATTTCTGGAAATATGTCAGAGCTAGTGGGAGCATAAGTGTTATGCTGATAATCATCATGTTAGTGGGAGCATGATTATTACGTTTAGTGTTGCAAGTTAACAATGTTAATTATAGAAAACAAAGTTTCAATTCATGAAGTTGTAGGGGTTGAAAAGTTGTTTTGCTATAATTAAGGGAGAGGAAATTATACATCGTTTCAATTCTAAAGCTTAGATTGAGATTTTAATCATCTTTAGTCAAGAATATATATATATATATATATATATATATATATATATATATATATATATATATATATATATATATATATATATGAATTTTATGTTGGAATGGTTCAACTTGAAGAAATTCTATATATATTGCGTTTTCAAAATTTGATTATGATTACGGCATCCCTCTTCATAGTTAAATTTTGAAAATATGGCAAATAAAAAATATTGTAGCAAAAGACTGGTCTAGTATCATGTCTTTATGTCAAACATCATGAATCATGTCCCATATGCTTTGGATATAGGATCGATTGCATGTGCTATAATATTCATCTTTTCTAAATTTTCCAAATGCTTAAGGCATTGAGAAGGGAAAAGTCTAGCACTGGATATGACTAAAGTGATTAAGCAATTGTCGAGGACAAATCTGAGGTTCGCCAAAGATTGGTTGCTCAGGGACAGTTGGAAGTATGAAGTAAGTTGTCGGAAAGGACCATATTGACATATTCTGAAAAGAAGTAACTCTTGTTCGGAAGTGATAGTCAAAATGGGACTATGGAAATGTCTCCATAGGTGGAAGTTATTCAATCTATGTAAGATTAGAAAACCTTAATGCAAGAAGGATGTTCAAAGCAATGTACTTTGACTATGAGACTTCCGTTCCATAGAATTTGACCTTCTTTGGAATACTCTGTAATGACTGGTGACAAGGTTTTGGTGACTTTGTGCATAATCATTACAAGAG
Organism: Lactuca serriola; assembly: GCF_051521515.1. Lineage (NCBI taxonomy): Eukaryota > Viridiplantae > Streptophyta > Magnoliopsida > Asterales > Asteraceae > Lactuca > Lactuca serriola. Next base: position 53,738,718 of record NC_136415.1, read on the forward strand.
GAACATTGCATAAAAGTTTAAAATCTAACAGTTTTTTGGTAAATGATAGGAATCGGGGATTCTCACATTTACAATAAGGATTTGGGATTGTGAAATGAGTATCAATGGAATCATGTTCGATTGATCTACATCACAATGTAAGGATCATAGACAAACATAGTGTGCATACTTGGAGTATGGCATAACTATTGTTTAGAAAAACAAAGTGTACAAGCTAGGAGCATGGGACGACTGTTGTTTTTATTCAAGTCTTAAGTTGATTGTTTGAAACATTATACAATGAATAATATGTAATCAATATGGTGATAAATAAAAGGTGGTTCTATTTATATTAAAAAGGGTTCTGAGACCATATTGGATTCGATTATTATTGTGTTTCACTTTGCATGCTTTGACTTCCAAAATAGCTAGGTTATTCTTTCCGAATGACTAAGTTATTTAAACACTCCACAATCGTTCATATGTTGGAAGTAGGTATGAATCAAGACTGTCATGAATCGAGTTTGTAGATGGCTAAATGGGTTTAGTCATAGCAATGGTTGCTACAACATTCATGAGTGCTCATAAGTTATGAGTATTGGAATAAACCCACGCTCACTTGTATCACTTCATGAAATTTATCTCGAGTGATCGTGAGACAGTAATATCATATAAATCTTCAAACCTAGAGATATGAGTTGTTACCTATGAGTTGGTTGTGCATTGATTGCACGTAAATGCATCAGTAACTTGATGTTATAAAACGTGCCTTTGTGTACAATTCAACAAGTAGTAGAACAAGCATATGAGTCAAAGTTTATCTGTTCCTTCTAGAAATAGAAGCGATATCTAGGCCCCTCGATGATTTTGTTGTGACCTATCTACCGGCCGGTCAGAACTAAATTGATGTGTTCGATTAAGTTCTTTGTCAAACAAATCGAAAATCGGGAAACAAACTGCTGGACAATAACTACGACGTTGTTCCATGTATTTGTCCGGCTAATATCATGAGAACAGAGGATTATATGATCACTTATCTAAAATGGTGCTTCATAGTTCAACAGAGTTTTCGAGAGCTACGATTGCTGGTTGGTTCCTGAAGTAACATACGCAAATATAGTTATTAGACTTATCCAAGTGGGAGTCAGTTGGATAAGGTGTCTAAGTCCATAACTTAGTTGGTATACACTTGACCCGACCCGGCATGGTCCATTTGGGTTGCATTTCATCCAAACTATTTATGGATAATTTTATGAGAGTTATACACATATGATTATTAATATATTATAAGTTATAATATATTAATATGAAGTCATGTTATTTAATTAGTCTTAGTCTTCAATTAATTATGAATTACTTTAGAGATTAAAAGGAAGACTAATTAAATTGTGGGCTATTGTTTTATATGGTGTGGGCTAACACTCATTTGTTAATGGGCTAGGCTTATGTGGCAGTCCATGGATGATCCATGGAGCTTTTAACCCATGGATCCTTGGAAAAGGAAAGGTCATGGGTTATTAGGGTTTCACCCTAATCATGTACACTATATAAGCATGCTTATGTTGCATGAAATAGCCACTAGTGTGACTAGTGTCACTAGAGTATGTGTGTTTGTGTGTGAGCGACTTTATAAGTGTGTGTACATTCTCTCAAAGTTTTCCAAGAGTTTGTGGTGATTTGTGATTCCATTTGAGGCATTCACACTATTGGTGCTTGGCCCTCAAACTCCTTAGGAATCAAACTCATCATCAAAAGGTATGTAATCTCATCTAATTCTTTTTTGTTTAAAAGTACCCCATGCCATGTTAGATAGGTTATGAACCTTGGAAAAATTATTATTTTGCATGTGTTTAGACAAACATGGATCCAAGGTTTATTAGGGTTGCATGCACACTTAGGAAGTGTTAGATTGCTCAAAACCCAACAAAATAGACCCCAGGGTGAAATAATGAAATTGACTCGTTCGGCAGAAAAACATCGATTAAGTTGAAATACACTCGGGTGTGAAATAGACTTGGGGGTGAAGTAGAGCCATTCAGTTGCAAAGCACTGATTGAGTTTAAATAGACTCGGGGTTGAAATAGACTTTGCAGTGAAATAGACATGTTACAACTTCAAGCTGATATGTATTTATAGTATGAGGTATATTGGGGAACTCACTAAGCTTTGTGCGTACGGCTTATGTTTAACATTTTTCACGTACATCCAGTTTCAAAAAGAAGGGCCCGAGTTGACTACACAACATCCCCTGATGGATTTTTCCGCACTAATTAATTTTTATTTACTCTGGTGTTTGAGAAATGTGTTTTATCATGTTTGGTTTTGGAATAAATGCTTGTATGATTTAATGATTTTAAATGAAAATTTTTATCGGTATTTTTGGGATGTTACAAGTTGGTATTAGAGCCTTGGTTTGAGGGATTTAGGCACACTCTGGGGTGTGTCTAAACTTAAATGAATGAATTGGTAATCATTTTAAAAGAAAATAAATTTTCTAAAAAGTTTTTTTTACAAAAGAAAGGGGTGTGATGTGTGCAATCAGCCAAACTCAAGTAAGTTATTCCCAGAATACCCATACATTTTTTTATGTTATATATTTTGCATGCGAGAAGATAGCATATGGATATGATGAGGGTTACATGCTAGAGTGCCTATTAAGAGAGATGCATATTAGGAAGGATGCCTATTGATGCTTTGTGGCGTGTAAAGTTCTAGTGCTTGAATGTTGCTTGCTTTGTTCTTTGTATGAATCATATCGACGTGAGTTACCTATTACATGAATATGTTAAGTTACATGCTGTAAAGGTTAAATAATCATAGAGTGATTGATTTGGCCCTATTGTGCAACTCACGTCTAAGTCTAAACCTTGTACGTTTGAGTATTGTAATCGCAGGATTATCTAGGCTTTATTGCATGTAACTGTATTCATGAAGTAGTTAGCTGACATTAGTAAGAGTTCTTCAGTAGCTGGTGGTAGGGTGTAGTGGGAATCCTAGGATAGCCTAGGAAGTGCTTTAATAGGAATGGTACATTGTTCAACGAGTTTTGGGAATACTAGTTTGGGATGGTGACATAGAGGATTATGGATGATTCTTGAGGAAGGTATGAATAGGTGTGGAAAGTAGTATTAAGCTCATACTACTGAAAGCACATGATTCGTACTCGAATCAAGGAAATTCATGGAGATTCTAAGAAGCTCGTTGAATGAGAATTCTTTGAGTATGTTCCGATCATTTTTCTGGTTGCATTTTAGTTTATTGTTTGTAGAGAAGGTTCTGGTTCTAGTTTAGGTTCAGGCTCTGGTGTTGATATGATTGGTGACATGATACACAGTTTTGTTTTGTCTGAGATCACTCGCGGTATTTTGGATGTGACTCCTGCGATGGTTGGTACCATCAAGGAGGGGATTATGGAGCAACTAGATGAGCGGATTGGGGTTTTTCATGTTGATATTACGGCTTGTCAGATTCGGGTGCGAACTCTCTCTCTTCGGGAGTTCAAGGCTTGTGGTGGATTGCTGACATGGAGAATGCTCAGCGGACTAGTTTCTACCCTGGGTTATCAAAAGTGGGATTTGCGTTTTTCCGTCTAAGGGTTGGAGCCCATGACAGGAGGGAGAAGGATGGTCTTTTTCTTGGAGCGGAGGCTGTAGCGACCATGTCTTAGATAGATTTTCTGTCGAGATTCAGTGAGGAGTTTGCACCGGCCTTTGAGGTGTAGAAATTGGTGAGGGAGCTTCATGACCTTCACCAGAAGACAGTAATTGTGGTGGAGATCACCACCATGTTTAGAGAAAGGACTTTATTGGTTCCGCATTATGCTACATGTGAATAGATGAAGAAGACTACGTTCCAGGACATGCTGTGGATGATACCCGTAAGTTTATGAGTCTGTCGAGCTACAAGACTTTAAATTATATGATTTCTAGGTGAAGAAGCCTGAGATTCATGATTCATAATCGGGAGGCCATCAGTGCCAGATCCGTTCTGTCAAGTGTGGGAGAAATCATGAGGAGAACTGTCATGAGAAAGGGAGAGGTTGCATCAGTTACGGATATGTTGGTCATTTTAGCAAGGATTGTCCTCGGGTGTTGAGTATGATTTCTTTTCACTGCAGTCAGGTGGGCCACGAGAATGCTGATTGTCCAAGGTTGGCAAGTGGAGTAGTGAGGAAACCTGCTCCAGCTATGTTGAGGATTACTGATGGGTGCAAGGGCAGAGTGTAGGCTCTAGTGGCGAGGAGCAGAGAATTTCAGTTTCAGACCAAGGAGACTCGAGTTCCATATGATTTTGTTGCAGTTAAGTCTCCACCTAGGGGTCCTAGTTTCTTTATCGTTGTCTAGTTACTATAGATCGATAGATTTGATGGGTTTTATATGTTACGAAAAAACTATTTTTGGCGGAAAAACATAAACCTTAAGTTCACATGCATCCTAAAGGATCTATGTTCTCGCTATGATTTGTAAACAACTATTGAATATCAAGAAACCTAGAAATACATTGCCATTTTCAAAAAATGCCAAATGGTTATTACAAAATACATACGTTATGTTTATTGTAGTAAATAAACAATGATTCCTTATTGGTCTAGCTTCAGAAAGCAAGCACCAGAAGTCTCGTGCCTCTAATGGTCACACCTAAACCGTAGAAAATCTGAAGCTAAATAGGAGAGATGATGAGAGGAAGGATTTTTGGTTTTCTCTTAGGAATAGGGATGTCCAAAAATATGAACCATTAGGAGGGTTTATATAGGTGACTAGAGGAGCTAGGATAAGGCAGGTTTCCTTGGATAATCATTATCCTTTTTGCTTTCCCTTTAAGGCATCCAAGTTTCCTTAGACCCTAAGAAAAGCTCTAGAAACCCTATAACCATTAAGAATTTCATCCCCCTTCTAGGGAGGTTCTAGAATTGGTCAATGTTCAACTTTTGAACATTGTCACCTTTAGTCCTTCCACTTTTAATTAATCCAATTAATCCCAAAATTAATGCCAATTAATTTTTGATTAATTGTTAATTAAATAATAATATTTCTAATTAATATTATTCTCATAATATATTAATAAATTATTTAATTTTATTCTTAATTAACTTATTAACTACATAATAAATTAATAAAACAGTCTTTCTCTCCAAATAGCATTTCAGTCCATTACTAGGTTAGATGGCAACCCAAAAGGACTTTGCTAATAATTCAAGATTACAATAATTTAGTTATTAGCTTAGACACCTAATCCATCAGTCTCTTACTTGGATAAGTCTAAAACTAAATTACAGTTATAACTTCTAAATTAAATAGAAAAAGGGGCTTCCAAAGCAACTGTTGAACTATGATTCGATCAAATATTTGTCCTTTAGATAAGTGATCAAATATTCCTCTATTCTTCTAGATATCATATGGATATGAGACATGGATTGAAATCAATATCATTGTCCATAATTCTATTTCTCGATTTCCCGATTAATGACAACTAAATTTAGACTACTATTTGAACACATTAATTCTGTCCGGACTCGGCCAAGCTCTTCGGATGTCGACATAAACTCATCGAGAGGCCCAAAGATATCGCTTTTCCTGTTAGGGAAAAAGGAACAAATAAATTTTGACTCGTATGCTTGTATCTTTTACTCACCAAATTATACATGACACTATGTTTTATAACATCGCATTACTGAGGCGTTTTTACAATGCCAATGCACAACCGATTTGTAAATTACAACTCATATATTTCCATTTCAATAATATAAGACATTATTGTCTCAGAATTACTCATGATAAAATCCATGAAGTAATTCTATGAGCGGGGGTTCATCCAATACTTAAATCTCCATTTCTAGGTACTCATGAAGGTTCTAACAATACAATTTCAATGTCTAACCTTATTAGATAATCTACAATCTAACTCATGACAATCTTAATTTACTACTTACTTCCAAAAGTATGAGCAAATGTGGAATTTGAATAATCAAGTTATTCAGGAAGTAAAACATGCAAAGTGAAACACAATAATAAACTAATACACTTCCACCTCTTGAATATCCAACTTCCTTTTCTTTTTGGCTTCATCCATGCTCATATTAAGTTTCTTGACAGCCTAGTATGCTCGGTGTTCGAACTCCATAGGAAGTCGACATGGATTCCCAAAAACGATTCGATATGGCGACATTCCAATTGAAGTTTTATCTACTGTCTTGTGAGCCCATAATGGTAATCCAACCGAATACTCCAATCTCTTTTATTGGGTTGATCGTTTTTTCAATGATACCCTTAATCTGTCGGTTAGAAGCTTCACCGTGTCTGTTTGTTTGTGGATGATATGAAGTAGACACCCGATGAGTAACACCATATTTCTTCAGAACAGGCCCGACGGTGCGGTTGTAGAAATGCATGCCCTGGTCACTGATGATGACCTTTGGTGTCCTGAACCTAGCAAAAATATTGGTTTTAAAGAAATCAACCATAACCTTCACGTCATTTGTCCATGTAGCTTTTGCCTCAACCCATTATGACACATAACCCACCGCTAGCAAGATGTACAAAAACCTAAAGGATGGTGGAAACGGACCCATGGACTCTATGCCCCCAAACATCAAAAACATCACATACTAAGATTGGAGTGAGTAGCATCTGATTTTGAGAAGTCAAAGATCCTATCATTTGGCACCGGTCACAAGTTTTGCAAAACAGGAACAAATCCTGAAAAATATGAGGCCAATAAAGATCATTGTCCAAAACTTTGCTTGAGGTTCGTTGTGGACCATAATTCCCTACACAATATTCAGAATGACAGAAATTCAAAATTGATTTAACTTCATCTTGGGGCACACATATTCTAATAACTTGATCAGTGCAGTTTTTCCATAAATCTGAAGGGAGTCATATACATACCAAATAACTTACTATATCAGAAAACCATGGAGGGTTCTGAATAGCAAAAAGATGTGCATCAGGAAAGGTTTCACGAATTGGTGTCGGGTATTCAGGTGGTATCAGCCGGCTCAGATGATTGGCTACAAGATTTTTTTCCCACTCTTGTCTTTGATCTCTATGTTGATTTCCTGTAACAACAAAATCCATTTGATCAGCCTTGGCTTTGAATCTTTCTTGGAAAGAAGATACTAAATGGTTGCATGGTCAAAAAAAATTATGACTTTTGTCCCCAATAAGTATTGTCTGAATTTCTCAAACGCGAAAACAGTTGACATTAACTCTTGTTTTGTAGTTGAATAATTTGCTTGCGCACTGTCCAAGGTCTTTGAAGCATAACTAATAACATGGTGGATTCGATCATTCCTTTGACCTAACACAACTCCAACAACAAAATTGTCTGCATCACACACGATCTCGAAAGGCAAGCTCCAATCTGGTGGCTGAATAATGGGGACAAAAGTAAGTAAATTTTTCAGCAAATCGAAAGCCTTTATGCAGTCTTCATTATAATGAAGCTTTACATCTTTTTGTAGTACCTGGAACATGGGCACTGTGATCTTTGAGAAGTCTTTGATAAACCTCCAATAAAAACCTACATGGCCAAGAAAAGAATGCACTTCCCGAACACTCTTCGGGTAGGTTAAGCTTTTGATAATATATATATATATATATATATATATATATATATATATATATATATAAGTCTTGTGTACTTATAAAACCTCTTTTTGAAACAATATGACCCACATCAGGCCTTTGTCAACAATAAAGTTGAAGGATTATGAGCATAACATCACTCCTATGGTGTTCATGCAACCCTAATTACTTTGATCTAGGTTTTTCTAATTTGAACATACAACATTGAATACCAAAGCAGTAAACCCGATAAACTAGCATATAATTCGAAATTGACATATGATTAGGGTTAGAAACATTACCTTGATTGTTATGTAGCAATAACAATCCCAATCCTTCTTGATCCTTAGTTCTAAAAGCCTAGTGCCTCAAATGTTACACCTCTAATGGAGTCACAAACACCATAAGCAACAAGGAAGAACAAGAGAGAGAGGAGAGGCTCAAAATTAGCTATAGAATCCTTCTAGGATTTCTAGTGACCGATTTTGGAATGCCCAAGGATCCTTCCAGAAGCCCCCTTGGATGATTTCTATATGGAATCTCATATATAATTCGTCCACTGCTTCCTTATGGATCAGGTCAAGTACATACCAAAATAGTTATGAGCTTAGACACCTAATCCAACAGTCTCCCACTTGGATAAGTCTAATAACTATTTTGCAAGTATGACTTCAGAACCTAATTAGCAATCGTAGCTTTCAAAAGTTGTTGTCGAACTCTGATCTTATCAGCAATGCGTCCTTTAGATAAGGGATCATATATTCCTCAATTCTAGATATTGTATGAACTGAGACATGGATTTTAATCATACTCTCTATTCATGTGTTTTTCCCGATTTCCGATTTAAGACGACTGACAACAAACTACAATTGAACACATCAACTTAGTCCAGGCTTGGCCAAGCGCTTAGGATGTCATCACTAAATCATCGAGGGGCCCACATATATCACTTTTATCCAACTTTGGGTAAAAGCAATGGATGAACTTCAACTCAAATACTCGCTTGTACCTACTCATCAAATCGCATACAACAATATGCTTTATAACACCAAGTTACTGGTGCGTTTACATATTATCAATATACAACCGTCTTGCAAACTACAATACAGACGTCTCCGTTTCAAGAATATAAGATATTATCGTATCACTAATCACTCGTGATAAAATCCATGAAGTGATTCAAGTGGGTGTGGGTTTAATCCAATACTCAAATCTTATTTCAGGAGCACTCATGAACACTGTAGCAGAATTTTGCTATGTCTAAAACGCTTCAGACAATCTACAGTCGGATTCATGACAGTCTTACCTCCTTACTTACTTCCAAAGTATGATCGACTGTGGATGGTTTGAATAATTTTATTATTCGGGATGTCAAAACATACGAAGTGAAACACAAGAATAATCGAATCAAATATTGTCTCAAGCTTTTGAGTATAAATAAAACAACTTTTATTTAATCACCATATCGATTACACATCATTCATTGTATAATGTTTCAGATAATCAACTTAATACTTGAATTGAATAACAATAGTTGTCCCATGCTCCAAGCATGCACACTATGTTTACCTATGGTCCTTACTTTTTGAAATAGATCAAATGAACACATTTCCAATGATGGTCATTTCACAGTTCCTAATCCTTATCATAAGTGTAAGAATACCAAAATTTTGCCACTATCAGAATATGTTAGATTCTAACATTTTATGCAACGATCCTTTCGTAATGTCACAGCACCAAAGCCACCAAGACTTTGCCAATGATATTACAAAGTGCTCTATTGGAAATTGTTACAACGCAGTTCCATAGATATGAAGTCTCACATTCAAAGTACATTCCTTTGAACACCCTTCTTGCATAAAAGTTTCTAATCTAGACATATATTCTTGATATCCAAATTCCATTTAAGGAAATATTTCCATATTTTCCATGTGACAACCCATTCTAAATAGAGTCCTATATATTCATAATAATGTCAATATGGTCCATTTGTTACTATACTTCCAACTGCCCACAAGTGACCAATCCTTGGCAAACCTTAGATCGTCCTTGACAGTTGTTTAATTATTTTAGTCAAATCCGGTTCTAGTCCTTTTTCCCTCTCAATGCCCTAGGAATTTGGAAAATTTAGAACTTTCGAATATTTCAACATATGCAATTAATCCTATATATGAAGCGTATGGAACATGATTCATGATGAAAAACATGATACTTTACCAGTTTCTTGCTATAATACTGTTATATATAAAATTCCCTTATGTTGAATCTTTTCAACATAACATTTATATATTTTGTTTGACTAAATTTGATTAAAATTTCTCGATGTAAGCTTTTAGATTTGAAATGAAGTATAATATTCTCTCCTTTAATTATAGCAAAACAATTTTTCAACCCTTGCAACTGTGCGAATTGAAACTTTTGTTTTCTATAATTAATATTGCTAACCATAATAATCAGGCTCCGACTATAATGATAATTATATTCAGCATAACACTTATGCTCCCACTAGCATTGACATGTATTTAGAAATTAACTGAACTTCTAGAAATTAATGCTTTTTGATTTTCTTACTAAAGTTCATAGTTCTAATAGTATATGCTTCGATAAGCCTTTATCAAAGCTTTTCAAACTCATACATCTTTCCTTAGATAGCTCACATGTGTGTCTAAACCATTTCAGAACCTACAACAGTAAGTCCCGAATGTTCAGACTTATTTCCATTTCTCACAATTCGAACCAGGAAGAGCGATGTCGTAATCATAATCGAATTTGAGAATGCAAATATCACAATTGCTATCTCTTTAAAATCTCTCATAGTGAAAGCATTTCCTCACAATCATTTTCATGAAATAGAGAGAAACCTTATGAAACTTAGATTTTATGGTGTATGTGTTCCTATCCACGTGAATTTGTCATAACTATAATGATAAGACAATGTTTGTGAGAAATCCAAACTCATATGGACTGAACTTCTTCATTCTTAATTTCTTGCCACCTGGCAGCACAAGGGCCTACCATGTCTTCCAAGTTGAGTAGATCACCCATACAAAATCAATGAACTTTCATTGATTAAGGTGTTTTTGCCTTTATGCTTTCAAATGAGAACTCATACAACTCACATGCATAGTCAACTCAAATGGAATGGCATAGAAACAAGAATGTGTCATCACGATAGGTTGCAAAACCACAAGTCGTGTGCTAGTGTTTAAAAATAGGTTTAGTTTTGATTAGTTTTTGAGCCTTTTCAAGATCATTTAGACTCCCACTAACCTCTTTACATATAAAATTCTCCTGTCAAGAAACATTCCTTGACAAACAAATATTCAAGAGTTAGTGCGGATTCTTACCAACACAAACACTTCACACAATTGGTCCTAGTTTGTCTTTATCTTATCCAAGACATCACAGCTTGCCAATTTCAAATGTGTAAACATAACAAAACTTTTCTACTCCACATTCGATGAGTGTTATAAACCTTCTTAAGATGATGTCACTCAAGTCACAATCTTTGAGTATGACTCTAAGGCTTGATTTTGGAACGAAGTATGATTCACCTTTTGATTTAACCATTTCAACAATTTTTGATTCCTCTACTTAGCCATACTAGTGCACAAGGTTGTCCTTGGAGGATCAATTGTGATATGATTTCATAATCATTCAGACGATCATAAAACATGATACAAAAGTACTATCCCTTCTTTCCAGATTGAAGAAGCCTTTTATCTTTCTACCTTATTGATTCTTCTTATTCATTCTGCCAGACATTGAAACTTTTCAATGATTCAGAATTGCACTTAATCTTGTAAATATAACCATATTTACTAAACTTTTAGCAAATCATGACGAATACTCTTATCGTTCTTTGTGGCGTACTTGACCTAGTGCACAACAATGCGTACTAGATCCTTTATTTCTTCATTTGACTCACATACTTATGTGAACAAGGAATTAGTCTTAATTTCCCAAATACGAAGGTTCTCATTTATTATACAATACAAGTCGCATGATTCCAAGTTTCTGTCCAATTTAAACTTGGGTGATGAGAATCTTCCTTTATTCAGTAAATTTTGACACTGCCACAAATCGCATAACTAAGAATCACATCCTTTTCAATATTGCTATCAATAGAAACATATAAACATCAATTTTCACAAATGTCATTGCAAGGATATATAAATAAGACAAAACAAAATTTATTTTATTTATAAAAAACGCGGAAAAAACCTGTCCTTACAACGCAATATCAAATGAAAACTATGTTACTAAATATTGCTAAGCAATCTATCCTAACTCTTAAACAGCAGCTAAAAATCTGATCTTCGAACCATGCGATCAAAATCCATTTCTTCACAATCAAACTCAACTCATCCTTTAAGCTTCCTTTCTTTTCTTCGATCCTGCAAAACATCAAAATGCAATCTTATCACATCATGTATTAAGAATCTACAAATAGGAACTTAATAGAGTTAGATAATGGATTTTACCTGAAGTAGAGTCATACATCTTGACTCTCCCATCTCTTAGATCTCTCAGGTAGTCAGGGCAGCTTCATAGCCAATGCCCCTTCTCTTGGCAGTAGAAACATATGGGCTCTTTTGGAATGGTACACGTGACTATCTCAGACTCAGCCTTTCTCTTGCATAGAGAAAACTTTTCTGGACTTCCAATGTTGCCAATGCCCATAGAAGGTTGGGACATTGATTTACCAGACCAATTTGCTTGACCGGTCCGCCAAATCATTGTTGATTCATTAGCAATAAGCAAATAGGTAAGATCAACGAGGGTCACGTTGTCGTCAATCATATAATACTCTCTAATGAACTCACTATATGAGTCAGGAAGTGATTGAAGATCCTAGTCAACAACCAACTTCCTTGAGACATCGACACCTAACCTCCTCAACCTATCAATGTGTGACTTCATCTCTAAGACGTGTGCACACACAGACTTTCCATATTCGTGTCTTTTTGCCAATAGGGCTTGAGTGACATTGAACTTTTCAAGTCTTCAAACACATGGGTCAGGGAGAATTATTGGAGGAGCTGGAGGAAGTGAAGCATGATTTTCATTTCCACAATCCAATCGTGGAACATCATCTTCATTTGGAAAACTCTTTCCAAAGGATTCGGGAAGATCATAGTTGATAGACTTTGACATCTACAAAACAGGAGAAATTCAAGTTAGTTAATTGAGTCCTTAATAAAACACCTAAATGAGATATTAAGGCTAGGACCCAACACAATATTCTATAACTTGGAAGAGGGATGTCGCAATCTAGTTGCAGAATATTTGAAGGTAGGTAAATGACGATTAACCAATTTCCACCATGAAAAACAAAAATGAAACTTAAGTTTTAAATGAATTGAAACTCCTAGAGTTTTTGAGATTCATTGAAATTTTCAATGGCATGTTTAATTCTCGATTATGCCCTTCAAGTTTGTGACTGGGATGCCGAGGATCACAAACATGGTGTGGATAACCATGCAAATTAGCTTGGTAGTCTCGAAGATGTCAATCACCTAATCAATGTGCCGATTAACTGCACACGCTCCATTGATCTATGATAATCTACGAGCTACCCATTGCCAACCTAATTGGTCCCAAATTAGTGTGCCGGTTAACCACACATGCTCCACTAACGACCAACAAGGTGCAATGTGCAATTTCATGGATTAGCACCAACTCCACATTATCCCTAAAGTAACTAAGATTTGGGAATTTATAAAAGTGTTTAGTTACTTCGTACTTCATTATACTTATAATGGAGGGTTATGTCATATCCTACCCGTTCGGCTAACGACCATCCACTAGTCAAGAGAGTGGTGGGTAAGAGTGGATACCTATTCAATCGCCATTCTATAGGCAATTTCCTTAAACACCCCTTATAGACCTGCTTCGTGAATGAGGCCTACTAACGGTAAGACTGACATTTTACTTATATATATATATATATATATATATATATATATATATATATATATATATATATATATAATATTAAAGTTTTAATTTTATATAGTACAAGGGTGTATTTTACACTTTTAAAATACCACGTGGTTTACTCTATTAATAAATTAAACTTTTAGTTTGATTAATCTTAAACCATATAATTATGGATTTATTTGTTATCTCTTTTAATTAAACACTTAATTAATTTAATAAAATCATAAGGGTGTAATTTGAACTTTTCAAAGTACTAGGGTTTTAGAATTCAATATTTCAAAATTAATACCTTTTAATTAAAATTTAAATTCCAAAACTTGAGAACAAATTTTGAAACCTTTCAAAATATTAGGGTTTAACTATTTAAATTTCAAAAACTAAAACTTTTCAAACATAAACTATAAAACCTAAAGGGTGTAAATTGAAACTTTTCAAACTTACTAGGTCAAATATTTGACTCATAATAATCCTATATTATCCAAATTTAACCAAAACCATTAATTTAGATAAGGATAATCATTCCAAACATAAAAGATCGATTTTAGGCAATAAAAACGAGTTTTGGTAATTATCCTTAACAAAATCTGCTCAAAAAATCGAAAATCCCGTTAACAGCACCCTGGACTCGCTGAGTCCACTGATGCACTCGCCGAGTTCATGCAACTCGTCAAGTCCACTGATGGACTCGCCGAGTCGGCTTCGCAGACAACAAAAATTTGACTTTTTGATCGTTTGGCAATTCACTTTTGCATCTATTCTACTAGAAAAACAACTTAGGCTCTAATATCACTGATAGATTATGAGCATAACATCACTCCTATGGTGTTCATACAACCCTAATCGCTTTGATATAGGTTTTTCCATTTTGAACATACAACATTTAATACCAAAGCAATAACTACGAACTAGCATATAATTCAAAATTGACATATAATTAGGGTTACAAACACTACCTTGATTGTTATGTAGCAATAACAATCCCAATCCTTCTTGATCTTGACTTCTGAAAGCCCAGTGCCTCAAATGTTGCACCTCTAATGCAGTCACAAACACCACTAGCAACAAGGAAGAACAATGGAGAGGAGAGGCTCAAAATAGGCTATGGAATCCTTCTAGCGTTTCTAGTAGTCGATTTTGGCATGCCCAAGGGTTCCTTATATAGCTGAGCAATTAGGGTTTCAGTCAAAACCCTAATCCAATTTCTTAGTCCTTAAGCAGCCCAATCCTCCCAGAATTCCCCTTGGATGATTTCTATATGGACTCTCATATAAATTTCGTCCACTGCTTCCTTATGGTTCCTAAGCCCAACTTTGTAACTATCTTATAATTACAGTATCAGTCTCCTTAATTTAATTAATCTCTTTTTACCAAAAACTAATTCTAAATTAATTCTTGCTCAATATTAATTAAACATAATGATTTCCCTTTTAATACATCATATCAGTTGCTATGGTGAAGGCAACCCAAAAGGACCATGCTCATAATCGGGTCAAGTACATACCAAAATAGTTATGGGCTTAGACACCTAATCCAACAAAAGTGTCATTTTTTAAAAATTTAGGACTAGGCCAATTTCAATGCATCTTTGAATAATTTTGATGAGGTTATTAAGACAAGTATAAAAGGAATCTCCATAGACAGTAAAATCATCCATGAAGACTTCTATGATATTTTCTACATATTCAAAAAAAAATATTACTTACCATACACCTTTGGATGGTGGCAGGTACGTTGTAGAGTCCAAAAGGAATCCGTCTATAAGCAAAACCTCCAAAATGGGCAAGTGAAGGTTGTCTTCTCCTGATCTTCTGGAGCGACTGAAATCTTGTGAAAGCTTGAGTATCCATCCAGACAGCAGTAATGTGACACCCCAACAATTCTTTCCCGCATCTAATCTATTAACAGAAGTGGAAAGTGATCTTTTCGGGTGGCAACGCTTAATTTCCCTTAACCGATGCAGACGTACCATCCACTCTGAACTCGTGTTGGGCCTAACTTTCCATCTTTATTTTCCACCATTGTCACTCCAGCTTTCTTTGGAACGACTTGAACTGGACTGACCCATTTGTTGTCAGATATCGAGTATATCATTCCAGCATCGAAGAGTTTCATAATTTCCTTCTTAACTACTTCTGTCATTGATAGGTTCAGTCTTCGTTGGCCTTCTCTTGAATTCTTAAATATTCTTTCATCAGTATTTTGTGCATGCATAAAGATTGGCTGAGTCATTTTATATCAGCTATAGTCCACCCAATCATGTTCTTATATTGCTTCAGAATCCCAATTAGTTCGGATTCCTCCTTTTCTAAAAGTTTGTTGGATATTATTGTTGGGTTTTGAGCATTCTAACACTTCCTAAGTGTACATGCAACCCTAATAAACCTTGGATCTATGTTTGTCTAAGATACATGCAAATAATTATTTTTCCAAGGTTCATATCCTAACTAGCATGGCATGGGGAACATGAATCAAATAAAGCTAGTAGAAATACTTACCTTGAAGTTGTAGTTGATTGCTTGGAGTTTTTGAGCCTAGCACCAATAGTGTGGATGCCTCAAATGAAAGTCACAAATCACCACAAACTTGGAGCTTTGAGAGAATAGTCACCACTTCTCTTGAAATCGGCCCTCACCTCAACAAGTGTCAACTAGTGTGATTTCAAGAACCAAAGCCTCCTTTATATAGTGTGGTGGATTAGGGTTACATCCATGTAAACCCTAATACCCATGTCTCTTCATTTCCATGAGATCCATGGGTTAAAGCTCCATGGAGTATCCATGGACTTCTCCATCCAAGCCTAGCCCATTCCAAATAAGCATAAGCCCACACTATATAAATATAGAAGCCCATATTTAATTAGTAATATCTTTTATCACTAAATTAATCCTAGATTAATTATAGATCACTACTAATTAAATAATATGATCTTATATTAATATATTAGAACTTATAATATATTAATAAAACATAACTTGTACTATTCTCAAATATTATCCATAAATTGTTCGGGTGAAGTGCAACCCAAATGGACCATGCCGGGTCGGGTCAAGTACATACCAAATATAGTTATGGGCTTAGACACTATATCCAACAGTCTCCCACTTGGATAAGTCAAATAACTATAGTTGCAAGTATGACTTTAGGAACCGATCAGCAATCGTAGCTCTTTAAACTCTGTTGAACTAGAACGCGCCATTTAGATAAGTGATCATATAATCCTCTGTTCTAGATATCAGCCAGACAAATACATGGAACATTTTCTTGCTTATTGTCCAGCATTTGTTTCCCGATTTCCGATTTGTTTGACATAGAACTCAACTGAACACATCAATTTAGTTCTGACCTGGCCCGGTACATAGGTCAAAACAAAATCATCGAGGGGCCCAGATATCAGCTTCTAATCCAAGAAGGAACAGATAAACTTTGATTCATATGTTTGTTCTACCACTCATTGAATTACACACAAAGGCACGTTTTATAACATCGAGTTACCAATGCGTTTTCGTACAATCAATGCATAACCAACTCGTAAGTAACAAATCATATCTCTAGGTTTGAAGACTTATATGATATTACCGTCTCATGATCACTCGAGATAAAATTCCATGAAGTGATTCCAGTGAGTGTGGGTTGAGTCCAATGCTCAGAACTTATGAGCACTCATGATTGTTGTAGCCATGTCCAACACCTTAGACCTCTACAACCAATCATGACAGTCTTGATTCATACCTACTTCCGACATATGACCGACTGTGGAGGTTTGAATAATATGATATACCAAACATAATTATTCTGGAAGTCAAAACATGCAAAAGAAATATAGTAAAAGATCGACAAGAGATAGCAACACTTTACTCATAAATAAAACACCTTTTATTCATCATCAAATGTCAATTACACTTTACCAATTTTATAATTTATCTAACTACTAAAACTTATATCATCCTTTAGTCCTATGCTCCGAGCATGCTGGAGATGCTTAACCCTACTCAGTCCCTTCGTGAGGGGATCTGCTGGGTTCTCATCCGATGATACCCTCTTCGCCACGAGGAGTCCTTCTTCGATTCGATGTCTGATAAAATGGTATTTTCTGTCGATGTGCCTGGATCTCCCGTGATCCCTTGGTTCCTTGGCTAAGGCAACCGCACTATTGCTGTCACAGAAAATCTCCATTGGCTCTTTTATAGCTGGTACAACTCCAAGGTCTCCGATGAAGTTCTTTAGCCATATCGCCTCCTTTGCTGCCTCGCTTGCTGCTATATACTCTGATTCACAAGTGAAATCAGCCACTGTCTCCTGCTTGGAACTCTTCCATGAGATTGCTCCTCCGTTTAGGGTAAAGACCCAGCCCGACTGAGAGCGGAAATTATCCCTATCAGTCTGGAAGCTAGCATCACTATACCCTACAACTCTCCAGTCATCACTCCCACCGAGGGTAGGGACCCAGTCCTTAGTCCTCCGTAGGTACTTAAGGATATTCTTTACCGCAGTCCAGTGTTCCTTGCCAGGGTTCGCCTGATACCTGCTAACCATGCTCAAAGCAAAGGCTACATCAGGCCGAGTACACGTCATGGCATACATGATCGATCCTACAGCTGAAGCATAAGGAAGTCGACTCATTTCTGCTATCTCAGCCTCAGTACTAGGGCTTTGTATCTTACTCAATCTGGCGTTACACTGAATGGGTAACTCTCCTTTCTTGGAGTTATGCATGTTGAATCTTTTCAACACTTTGTCCAAGTAAGTACTTTGACTAAGTCCAATTAGCCTTTTACTCATGTTTCTCAAAATCTTTATCCCTAGGATATAGGCAGCTTCACCAAGGTCCTTCATAGCGAAACACTTCCCAAGCCAGGACATAACTTCCTGCAGGGTTAGGATGTCATTTCCTATGAGTAGTATGTCATCCACATACAGTACCAAATAACTGACTATGCTCCCACTAGCCTTGATATAGATGCAAGATTCATCTTCACTCCTTGAAAAACCAAATTCCTTGACTTTCTCATCAAAGCAAAGATTCCACCTGCGAGGTGCCTGTTTCAATCCATAAATGGATTTCTCGAGTTTACACACTCTATTAGGGTACTCTGTACTGACAAAACCCTCTGGCTGAACCATGTAAACATCCTCAGCCAACTTTCCATTAAGGAAAGCGGTTTTGACATCCATTTGCCATATTTCATAGTCATGAAACGCAGCTATGGCTAACAGAACCCTAATAGATTTTATCTTGGCCACTGGTGAAAAGGTTTCATCATAATCAACTCCCGGAGTTTGAGAATAACCTTTTGCAACCAGTCGTGCCTTATAAGTGTGTACATTACCATCCATGTCGGTCTTCTTCTTGAAGATCCATTTGCACCCTACAGTCTTACGACCAGGTACATTCACAACCAAGTTCCAAACTTGATTGTCATACATGGATTGTATCTCGCTATCCATGGCCTCTTTCCATTTAGCAGCCTCAGGGCCTGCCATGGCTTCCGTGTAGCTGTTAGGTTCATCCAGACCTACTAGTGTCTCATCACTAATAAGTGTCTCACCTTCCGCAGTAATATGAAATCCATAATAATGCTCTGGTGCATTCCTAACTCTCGTGGAACGCCTAAGAGGTACAGGCACATCAGCTGGCTCAAAAGGAGTTTCCTCCTCAAGTTAAGGGCTAGGGTTTGAAGTTCCTTCACCACTTGACTCTTGAATTTCTTCAAGATCAATTTGCCTCCCACTGTTTCCTTGGCTTATAAATTCTCTCTCTCGAAAAACTCCTCTTCTTGCTACAAAGACCACATTATCACTAGGTCTGTAGAAGAGCTAACCAAAGGATTGTTGTGGGTAGCCGATGAAAATACACCTCTCGCTTCGAGGTTCGAGCTTATCATGAGTCTCGCGTCTCACGAAAGCCTCGCAACCCCAAATCTTGATGTGGTCTAGCTTAGGTACTTTACCAGTCCACATCTCGTGAGGAGTTTTGGCAACTTTCTTTGTAGGGACAAGATTAAGAATATGGGCGGCAGTCTCTAAGGCATACCCCCAGAATGAGATTGGTAGCGTAGCTCGACTCATCATGGAACGAACCATGTCCAACAAGGTTCGATTACGCCTCTCAGCCACACCATTCAACTGTGGTGTCCTGGGAGGTGTCAATTGTGAGACAATCCCACATTCCCTAAGATAGTCGAGGAACTCTGAACTAAGATACTCACCTCCTCGATCGGATCAAAGCATCTTAATGTTCCTGCCCAATTGATTCTCGACTTCCTGTTTAAATTCCTTAAACCTCTCGAAAGTCTCTTACTTATGCTTGATTAAGTAGACATAACCATATCTACTATAATCATCTGTAAAAGTCAAATAATAACGATTAGCATCCCTTGTGGCATGTTTGAATGGTCCACACACATCCGTGTGTACAAGATCCAACAAACCTTCACCCCTCTCACACGAGCCTGTGAAGGGTGACTTTGTCATTTTTCCAAGTAAGCATGATTCGCAACTATCATCTGAATTTAGGTCAAACGACTCCAAGACTCCATCCTTTTGGAGTTGGCCTATGCGTTTCTTGCTTATATGTCCAAGATGACAATGCCATAATGATGCTTTATCCAAGTTATTATGATTAGTAGAATCAATACACAAAACATTATTTCCTAAGTTATCTACAACAGATACAGCTTCATACACACCATCACAAGGTAATGCTTTAAAATAAAAGATATTATTATAGAAAACATCAATAGAACCAACTTCATTATTAAATGAAAAGGTAAACCCTTGTTTGTACAAAGCATGAAAGGAAATAATATTTCTTGCCATTCCTGGTGAATAACAACATTTATTCAATTCTAAATTAAACCCACTACTTAGAGATAAAGTATAAACTCCAATCTTGGTGACAGGTGAAGCTTTCCTATTCCCCATGATCAAGTTTATTCTTCCTTGCTCCACATTCTCACTTCTTCTTAGTCCCTGCAAGTCACAACAAATATGAATACCACAACCGGTATCAAGGACCCAAGATTTAGAATGGGGTGAGTTATTAGAAATGATAGTGTAAATACCTGCATGGTTGGGTTTGACTTTCCCATCCTTCACATCCTGCTGGTACTTTGGGCAGTTCCGCTTCCAATGAGACTTTTCATGGCAATAGAAGCATTCAGCCTTTTTTGGGTCAGAAGAAGGAGTGATGAAACCTTTCTTGGTTCCACTTGAAGAAGAGCCATCAAGGGTCCGAGCCTTGGTACCCTTCGAGGATCTCTTTCTCTTCCTCCATCGACTTTTCCCAATTGCCAAAACCGGAGTTGAGTTTGGAGTAGGAGTGATAGCAACCGACTTCCCCTTAAGACCTGATTCTGTGGTCTTGAGAAGTCCCTGAAGTTTGCTGAGTGTGACCTCTTCCTTATTCATGTGATATGTCATGCGGAATTGATCATAGCACGATGGTAAGGAGTGCAAAATGATATCTATTGCAAGATCCTCAGGAAAGTTCACATTAAGCTTCAGCAAACGATCCACATACCTTTGCATTTTCTGCATGTGGCTCGTGACGGATTCCCCGTCCTTCATCATAGTTGTTATCATGGAGCAGATGATTTCATACCTCTCTTGCCTTGCACTTTGATGGTATCTTTCCATCAAATCTTGGTGCATTTCATAAGGGTAGAAATCCTCATAAGACTTTTGGAGTTCCGCTGTCATCGTGGCCATCATGATGCAAGCCACTTTCGTAGCATCCCTTTCATGTGCCCAAAAGTCAGCGATCTCCTGAGGAGTTGCAGTGGTCTCATCAATCTCCTTAAGCTCCTTTTCAAGGACATATTCTTTGTCCTCGTAGCGGGTAATCATCCTGATGTTTCTGATCCACTCATTGAAGTTGGATCCATCAAAGGTGACTTTCCCACATAAGTTCATAAGGGTAAAGGAGCCATTAGGATTAGAGCCAGAAGCATTGTTTGAAGACATCTGAAAAGAAGAGAACAAGATTAGTTTAGATATAAAAGAGTCCTTAATAAAAACACCCAAATGTAATATTAAGGCTAGGATCCAATCACAATATAATATAACTTAGAAGAGGTATGCCGTAATCTAAGCTATACCATATTTGAAAGGTAGGTGAATGACGATTCACCAATTTCCACTACGAAAACCGAAATGTTTAAATATTAGGTTTTTGATTGGTTCTTAGAAATTCCTAGATTCTTTGAGATTCAATGAACTTTTCAAAAGCATGTTTCAATCTCGAGTGTGCCCTCCAAGTTTTGTGACTGGGATGCCGAGGATCACAAAACGAGGTGTGAAGTAACCATGCAAATCACTTGGTACCCTTAAGGTTTATCACTCAATCGATGTGCCGGTAAACCACACACGCTCCATCGATACTATAATAAACCCTAATTCACCCTTTACCTACCTTGTTAAGTCCAAGTTAGTGTGCCGGTTAACCACACACGCTCCACCAACGACTTAAACAAAGTGTAAACTGTAATTTCATGGATTAGCACCTTATTCACATTTTTCCTAATGTAACTAAGATTGGGAATTTAATAAAACATTTAGTTACTTTATAATATTCATCATACTTTAAATGAGAATTTGTAAGTCCTTGTCTTACCCGTTCGACTAACGACCCTCCACCGGTCAAGCAAGCGGTGGGTGAGAGTGGACACCCATTAAGTCACCATTTTATAGGCAACAACCTTATACCCACCTTATAGACCGGCTTCGTGAATGAGGTGTACTAGCGGTAAGACGACTTTGTTCTTATACATACATATATATATATATATATATATATATATATATATATATAATTATTAAATCATAATAATATAAGTATAAGGGTTGAATTTTAACTTTTAAAATTCTAAGGGTTGGAACTAAAGTTTAATCTTCACTTTACTTGTTCCAAAACTTGAGGGCAAGTTTTGTAAACTTTCAAAACTTTTCATTTCTTGTAACTTATGAGTTTAATAGAATAATAAAATGAAGACTCTTCACTTTTCTAACTCTTGTGTTCTTTTAATGGTTTTCAATCCAAGAGACTTTTGGTTTTCCATAACTTGAGGACAAGTTATGGACTCCATTAAATCACATTATGATCAAGAATTAATCTACCACATAGGTTACAAATAATTCCTATGATCATCTAAACATCATAAGAAAAAGATCATGAACACTTTCCTATATCAATATCACACTTAATCTTTGTAATTTTGATAACTAGTTGTTGTAAATGAGTTAGAAAAGACATTACACCATCTAAAACAAGTTTTCAAGTACCAAAACAGTTTAGGGTAATGTTTCTAATCCATTTCCAGCAACTAAAGTCGAAAACCTGCACTCTGTCGACCCTACTCGCCAAGTGCATGAACCTACTCGGTGAGTAGGTTGAAGATACAAGTGAACTCGGCGAGTTCAGCAGTTAGACAGCAATTTTTCGACTTTTTCAAGCATATTGCAACAAGTATCAAACAAACAAGCCTAGGCTCTGATACCACTGTTGGGTTTTGAGCATTCTAACACTTCCTAAGTGTACATGCAACCCTAATAAACCTTGGATCTATGTTTGTCTAAGATACAGACAAATAATTATTTTTCCAAGGTTCATATCCTAACTAGCATGGCATGGGGAACATGAATCAAATAAAGCTAGTAGAAATACTTACCTTGAAGTTGTAGTTGATTGCTTGGAGTTTTTGAGCCTAGCACCAATAGTGTGGATGCCTCAAATGAAAGTCACAAATCACCACAAACTTGGAACTTTGAGAGAATAGTCACCACTTCTCTT
Source organism: Lactuca serriola (assembly GCF_051521515.1). NCBI lineage: Eukaryota > Viridiplantae > Streptophyta > Magnoliopsida > Asterales > Asteraceae > Lactuca > Lactuca serriola. Next base: position 53,761,992 of record NC_136415.1, read on the forward strand.
GAAATCGGCCCTCACCTCAACAAGTGTCAACTAGTGTGATTTCAAGAACCAAAGCCTCCTTTATATAGTGTGGTGGATTAGGGTTACATCCATGTAAACCCTAATACCCATGTCTCTTCATTTCCATGAGATCCATGGGTTAAAGCTCCATGGAGTATCCATGGACTTCTCCATCCAAGCCTAGCCCATTCCAAATAAGCATAAGCACACACTATATATAGAATCCCATATTTAATTAGTAATATCTTTGATCACTAAATTAATCCTAGATTAATTATAGATCACTACTAATTAAATAATATGATCTTATATTAATATATTAGAACTTATAATATATTAATAAAACATAACTTGTACTATTCTCAAATATTATCCATAAATTGTTCGGGTGAAGTGCAACCCAAATGGACCATGCCGGGTCGGGTCAAGTACATACCAAATATAGTTATGGGCTTAGACACTATATCCAACAATTATGACTTAGTGTGTTTCTTTTTCTCCTAGAAACTTGTATTTCAGATGTTCTGGTGGAGTCTTCAACTCCAAGTTGGGTGCTTGAACTATAGAAGGAAAAAGCTTCAAGTTAGAATTAGGTAGCTTCAGAATCTGATTGCCATACCTGATTTCCCTTTGCTAATCCATGCAGGCCGCCATTTCTTTTACTTTCTTATCAAGAACATATTTTTCTGATAAAACATGGGCTGCATTAACAGTCAAAATTTTGTGGAGCACTAAAGCATGTGATTCTTTGTTTATAATCTCAAAGAATTTAGCAGTTAATGGTTCGATTACATCAATGAAATTAAGAGCTGAAACACCGTCTGGATAACGCATGACATCATGAAGATTTAAGTTGATAACTTCACCATCGTATTTCATGGAGAGGGTACCAACATAAACATATATTTTAGTTTTGGCAATTTTTAAAAATGGTCTCCCCAAAAGAATAGAACTGGGATTCGGTGATTTGTCATCTCCCATATCTAAGATGTAAAAATCAGTTGGGAATATCAGCTCATTCACATGGACCAGAACATCTTCCAACACACGTTTTAGGTGTACCAATGAACGATTAGCCAACTAAATGATAACTCATTTTCTTTTTAGTGGCCCTACCTTGATAGTTTTAAAAAGTGAATATAACAAAACATTTATTGAGTCACCTAAGTCCAACATGGAGCATGGCACTGAAAGGTTCCCCAACTTGCAAGGAACGGTAAATACTCATGGGTCATTTCACATTGGGGGTAGCCTTTATTGTAAAACAGCTAAATCATTTTTGCTAACCTTAACAGTTTTGTTACCTTTCAATTTTCTTTTTGAAGTACATGGTTCTTTTAGAAATTTCGCGTATCGGGGTAGATTTTTTTATAGCACCAAGAAGGGAAATATTTACCTCTACTTTTCTGAAGAAGTCCACAATCTTTGTCCTCCTTCTCTTTTTTTGTATTTTTCAATCTTGAGGGAAAAGGGGGAGGGGTAATTTTTACCTCAGCTTCAGCAGGTTTGACCTTTTTCTGCACCTCTTCAGTCGCCTTAGATTCTTGCTCCACTACAATCTCTTCTTCCTCATCTACTTGCTGATCTGGTCCCTTGTGATTCTGTAACATCCCGTTTATTTATTAGATGAATAAATGAATTAACGAACAAATAGCAGCCCTAAAATAAATAATTATATACCGAGGTGTTGGTTTCGAGAGCCAAATGATATAATTTAGACTTTCAGGGGTTAAAAGGGTAATTTCAGGACTTATGTTGAATAGATTTTGGGGGATTAGGGGCTGAATGGTAATTTATGGGCCTTAATTGAGAAGAATGAGAGGAGGAGGGACTGAAATTGTTTATATGGTTGAAGTTTGGAGATTTGACGGGAGTTTATAACCCGTCACCTTACAACTCTCAAACCCTAATCCTAAATGGAAGTTGCAGTCACGACCGTTTCCTGTTGCTCCGGTCACGACCGTTGCATGTTGCTCCGGTCAACATCTACCACCCCGACGGTGGTTGTAGCATGCGTTCCAGCCTCCATGTCCGTGTTTCGCGTAGGCGCAAGTGCGTTGTTGTTTCAAGTCAGAGTGTTTTGTATTATTTTGTGTGTGTGGTTGTTTGAATGGGAAACAAGGGAAACCACCGCCACCACCATGAGGTGGTGGCTGCCGCCTCGAGCCACCGCCGACCACCATGGTGTGGTTGTGTGTGTGTGTATTAGTTAGTGTGTGAATTAGTTAGTGTGTGTATTTTGGATAAAAGCCTTGTAATTGTAATTAGTATGGAATAATGAAAATAATAATAGTAACCACCACCGTAAGGTGGTGGCCGCCGCCGTAAGCCGCCATAGACCACCACTACCCGAGGTGGTAGTGGGTGGTGCCCCACTAGCAAACCCTAATGGGCTTAGAGATTGGCTTTGAGCATGTTGGGCCATGTTTGAGAGGAAACCCTAATTAGGGTTTAGAAAACCCTAATTATGAGTAATTGGGCCTTAGACTTGTTGGACCCATATTTAGGCCATTGGGATTGGATTGTGTATTAAGCCCAAATCACTCCATATCACTTATATAGTAGAGTAAAAGACTTAATGAATTAAGCCCTTAATGGGTTAAGTAAGAAACACTTAACCCTAGTTATCATTTTATGTGAAACCCTAATTTCACTTGGGCTTTGTGTTGGGCCATCCAAGAACAAGCAAATGGACTAGAATAATTTAATGGGCTTTAGGGTAAGGCCCATAGGAGAGTGTGGGCCTAATTTGGAAAATTGGGCCAGAGTTGGGGCATATATGGTTGTATGATATTGGGCCCCTAGAATGAGACATGTTGGACTGGACTGATCAATTGGGCCTTAAGGGAATTCCATGTAGAGGTTTGGGCCCAATTTGGAAAGTTGGACCACATGTTGGGCTTTGATCCCTAGTTGACTTTGGGCCTATGGATTGGGCCTTGGGCTTGGGTAAGACAAACTAGGGGTAATGTAGTAATTACCCAAAGTATGTATTTATAGTTATGTGTTAGAACCCAATTATTAATTAGGTGTTATTTTGGTGTTGACAGTTCGAGAATCTGTCCTCCAGCAGCTAGGGTTGAGTCTGCGGGACTTCAGCAGTATGAGATTGTGTCTACGAGACTTCAGCAATGTGAGGTGAGTTTCCTTCCAGTAGGAACAGGTCTACAACCACAATGCCGGTCCGTTTAGTTAGTAGTTCTGGACTACAGTCCGATGCAGTAGTTCAGTATGCTTGGTGTCTTTGTGATACAGGCATGGTATGAGTTATGTGTTCCGGACTATGGTTCGATGCAGTATGCAGTATATGTGTTCATATTATATGCTATGATAACGTTATGCTATGTTCAGTTAGTTCCGGACCTCGGTCCGATGCAGTAGTTAAAGTGTTTGATGTCTTTGTGACTCAAGCATGTTTTGTGTTATGTGTTCCGGACTCTATTCCGATCTAGTATGCAGTATATGTATTCATGCTAGTTGATATGTTTACGATATGTTATGTTCAGTCAGTTTTCGGGCTTCGGTCCGATGCAGGGGACAGGGTCCCAGTCAGTTCCGGACTTCGGTCCGATGTAGGGGACGGGGTCCCAGTCAGTACCGGACTTCGGTCCGATGCAGTTTTCGGACTTCGGTCCGATGCACTGGGCAAGGCCCAATATGTGTTTATATGTTATTGTATGGTATATGGAAGTTTGGGGGATCTCACTAAGCTTCGTGCTTACAGTACCCAGTTTTCAAAGGAGGAGTTTGAAAAGATTGCAGTGCACACACCATTTGTTCAGCCTGGGATGTTTATACTCTGATATATTTGACAGTTGTTTTGATATTTTGATATTCATTGTTTATGATTCTTATATGACGTTTGATGAATATGGTTTTATTACTAATTTAAAACGTAATTTTTAGACTATGTTTTTGGGATGTTTCAGATTCCTACCACTTCTGAGAGTCACAACACAAGCGTTGTGCTTTGGGTTTTTCTCAGTATGAGATGGGAACTTTCCTTGTATTTGTGCTTCTAGTTTACTTATAGAGTTCGCGAGTTTTGATACCTGCTGCTCCAGATTTTTGATACTAGACTTAGTCTCATTCTGAAAAGCTTGGGTACAGGTAGCAAGACTTTTAACAATATCTTCCAGAGACATGCTGGAACTACTAGCTTGTTTTTGAACAGGTGGTTGTTGAAAATTGGTTGGATATTGATTTTGCTGAAAAGGTTGTTGAAATCCAGGTGGAGGTTGGTACTAATTTCTCTGCTAAAAATTTTGTGGGGGTACTGGCAGGAAGTTGTTCTAGAAGCCTCCACAAGCTTGGTTGTTGTGCGACTGATCGTATTGTATATTACTGTGCTTGATAACCTCCCATGGCTTGTACAAATTTAGTATCTTCCTGTAATATTGGGCACATGTATGTTGGATGCCCAGTCTTCGTGCATATCCCACAAGTTCTAATCTTTGGTTTAACACCTTTTTTTCGTTTGTAAGTAAAAGAACAACTTTTGTGAATTCTGAGTTATAGGAGTCAAGGTGGGCATTACTGGTCTTCTTACTCCTATCAACTGATCTAGGTATAATTCTTCTTCATTTGCTGAGTGTTTTGATTCGATTGCCAGCTTCTCTATTAATGCTCGGATCTCAGTCAGTGTCATATCTACAAGCGAACCACTACTCGAAGCGTTGATCAGCTGCCTTTCGATTGGATTCATGCCTTCATAGATACATTAATGTAACTGATAGTCATTGATCCCGTGTTGTGGGCAACGGACCAACAACTTATTAAAATGCTCCCAACAAGTATTATGGGCTTCAGTTCTTCCTTACATTATGGAAAAGGTTTCTCTATGGAGGTTGGATACTTTCGCTTCTGGAAAACACTTTTCCAGAAAGAGCTTAGCTTACTCGTTCCATGTAGTGATTGATCTAGAAGGGAGATCATACAACCACTCTTTTGTTGGGTCTTGGACAGAAAAAGGGAATGCTCTTAACTTGATTTGGTCTTCGGTTATAACGTATGGCTTCATCCTAGAGCATATTATGTGAAACGCCTTGAGAAACTTCTGCGGATCTTCGTTCTGAAGGCCTTAGAAAGTAAGAAGCAGACGAATCAAACCAGACTTCAGCTCAAAGTTCTGAGCTTCAGGGAAAGTGATATACAAATGTGGTTGTGTAACATCTTGTGTCGCCCACTCTCGAATAGTCTATTTAGGATTGTCTTCATGTTCGCTCATGGTTGCTTCTGTTTCAGGATATGAATAAAAAGGTTCAGGTGTTTCAGATTTGATGGAAGATATGGGTGAGTAATTTTTAAATGGACTGTGGGAAGGTGAGGATGGAAGTGCTTTGGGAAAAGATGAGAAGGTTGTTTCAGGCTCGTTCAACAAGGGAGTGTATTATGGATTTGTTTCTTATGAAGCTGGAGAAGATGTTGACGCGAAAAAATCCTTTAACTTTTTTTGCTGAAGTGCTTCTTTTCTGAGTGTCCTTGATGTCTTCTCAATCTCCGGATCAAACTGTAGTCGAGTACTTGTATGTGTAGATCTCAGAATAAAACGATTAGTGTTTGTCGTGTCCCCGACAATGGCGCAAATTTGTTAAAAGTGTGTTGCAACGCCTAACAAACTAATAATATAAATAAAAATACTGCTCTAATGCACTAAGGGTTGGTACAGGAAAGTAGGGTCGAATCCACAGGGACACGTCCTAAAGTCTATGCCTTTCTTGCGTAAGGCACTCACTAGATTAACAGAAATTAAAATGGGGGCAGGGGAATTTGTTGACTAATTAAAACTATTTTGGGCAGGGGAATTTGTTGACGAATTAAAACTATTTTTGATAGAAATATATATAAGAAAAACGTAATTTAAACACTAGAACAAAATTCAGAAGGTAAATACAATTACAGTTTCACGAAGATTGTCCTAATCATACAAATAATCTTCAACAAGATGCATGAATTGTGTACTGTTGAAATTGGTACTGAAAATCATTAATAAGCTCTAACAATTTTTTCTTACTAAAATTTTAACCAAAACAAGCTCTTTGAATTAAACTTTACTTTTCACTGAATTAACCAAATAAGCTCTTAATAAATTTAGAAAAGTAATATTAAGAACATCGAAAATTCCCACTAAAGTCCAATACTTCTTATAAGCTCGGAAACATAAAGACTTGATTGGTCAGTTTATATTAGAGTTAACCCTAATACATAATTGATCTAATGTTTGTTACTTTTACAGATCAATAAAGACAATTATAGATCTAAATGAATCAGATAATTGGAATGATTTATTAATAATTAAAATGGCCAACAAAAATTGAACAAAATCAAAAGTTGAACTAAGCATAAAACTGATCATACTAAACAGTAAACACACTCAAAAATCGTGCCAAATGATTACTTGCACAAAAATTCAAGTCGTTTGTGAAATTGAAATCTAAGGTTTTTAGTCGGACATGGCTAAAAACGAATTACAAGAAGTAAAAACGAAACCTAACTGATGAATCCTACTAAACAAAAATAAAACTTGAATCATGTTCTTTAGATCAATATTTGGCACTCAAAAATCTCTGAAAATCGCCCCTTAGTCATCTGTAATCACGAATGGTCGAAAGGTTGGGTTGTAAGTATGTTAAAGAGACTTATTTATACGATATGAAAAATTCAAGTTATAAATTCGATCGAATATATTTTGGCACGATCATATTTTTGGCTCGAATTCCAAGCTTTCTGATTTTTCTCGAATTTCTGACTCCGAAGACCTAATTCCATCGAATATTTTGGAAATTCGATCGAATTTTTCTGCTTTCTTTTTCCTTCGACTGAAAATGAACTGATAGATCCTCAAAACATTAATTCGATCAAATTTCTAAATAATTAAATCAAATTTATGGAATTATGACCAAAACGTCAAATGCATCCCTAATGTGTCGTATTCTCAATCCTTGCTAATTTTCCTTGAAAATCCTAACAAAAGTGAGTAGTATGGGCATTCTTTTAACATAATGAGAAACACACAATCTATAATAAAAAAAGGGAAATAGCTAGCATTTTATAAGAAAATAATGACCAAAACATGCCAATAGATGCATATAAAATGCATCTAACACTTAACTTAGGGTACACAGGGTGTAACAGCTGCTGACCAGAACCATAATCCTAAAGTTTTGAGCCCTTTTTAAGGGCTCTAACTTCTTTGAACCCTTCCCATTACAACCTCCATCACCTCATATCATTCTTTTGAAACCCTAGCCACAAATTATGAGTTTTGGAAGCATTAGAAGTCGATTCGAGAAGAAAGTGAGAGCTCCAAGTTTTGTACATACAGACATTGCACTTCATCACCTATCTTCATAAGGTATAAAGCTTACATCTTGATGTTCCTTTTGTTGGATCTATTTAGATCATGGGTTTTTATGCTTTTTGTCCCATAATCTTGGTCCTTTTAAGTATGGGTTACTCCAGACCATTTGAATTCCCCCTTCTGGTGTTTTTGAGGCTATAAAGTCATAAAAATGAGAGTTTGGGCACTCTCATCCATCAATTCATGAGTTCTTAGGCAAAAAAATTTCATCTTGGACTTTGAGTTTGATATTGTGTTCATATTGGGCATGCAAAGTGATAAACTCAGATACTTTATCCATTAAGACATTCATTTAGATTAGATCTCAGAGTTTTAGAGTTTGGCTTGCTATTTTGAGAGCTTAGTAGAAGTGTTTTGGATCATAGGTTGTACGTAGGGCGTAACCTCTGTACGCAGGCGTAGCTCTACGCATGACATAGTTTAGTTACACATGGCGTAAGTCAACTTAGTGTTGGTTGTTGACTTTTTGACCAATTTGACTTTTGGTCAACCATGTTGGGACTGAGTATGAGAAGGGAAAAATGGTATTTTTCCCAAAGGAGGTTTAATTGTGAGCAATGACCTTTTGTGGGTTATTCATTTCCTTAATTGTTAATTAGGGTTATATTATTGATATGTTCAGCACGGGGAGGCTTGATATCATCGGCTCGAGTGGGTGGTTTATCTTGTCTTCAGGGTTGCGATGAGTATTATGATTATACTATAAGACACTAGGTGTCATTATGTGCTTGTTGTCTTTGTGATTCTTGCTTATATGCTTGTATGTTATATGTATGTAGGTTGAAATAGACCCATTCGGTTGAAAAACACCGATTTATTTAGAATAGACTGAAGGGAGAAATAGACCTGTTCGGTTAAAAAACATCGATTAAGTTGAAATAGAATCAGGGTGAAATAGACCCATTCCCATTATTCTTACTTTATGTCCCTAAAGTATCTAGTTTAAGGGACCTTGCCTAAGGATTATCTTCGGGATTGACAATAACGTTTAGGGGATTCCTCTGCGATATATGTCAGTAAGGCAACCATGATGGGGATGGAGTACATTCAGACTGTCTAAAATAGTTCATGGTCATCATCTATACTCCGCTAGATGACTGGATCCACTTTAACATCAAGGCCTCTCATCATTTATTTCATCTTTCATCATATGTATGATCTACCCATCTTTACCCAACATAATTATATGTATAAAAAAATACAAGTAAAACATGTATAAATCGTTTATCCAACAAACATATCAGGAACACAGATAATAGGCACATATAACATGTAATTTCTATTAAATACTTCATATCGATGTGACAACTCGTAATCCGGGCAGCGCTTCGCTTCTAACAATTGTCTTTTCCCTTGACAAAACCTAGTATCATTATCACTAGGTCTTAGTCTATTATTTATTACGACTAATTATTAGTCTAGATTCATCATTAACTCAAATTCTACGTCAAGATCTATCAAGTAAGGATCAGTCAGGCAGGACAGTTGGGAGGCAAGACCATTTCGGCATATAGCCTTTCTGAAATCCAAAAAGCAAGCCAAGATGACCATTCTAGACACCTCTCCCGTAAGTAGATCAATCAGTATAACAAATTTGAATCATTGATAAATCTTGTTTTTAGGTTCATAATAACAATAATGAACTTAAACATAAGTTATACTTAAAGTATGGTAAGCATAACTCACTTATAGGAGGTTTAGCAAGAAACCTGGCTCTGCCCGGGCATAACTTCTTAGTCGAAAGCTCTTCTTCTCAGGGCTTTCTGCTGCTACAGGCTTCGCTAATAACACATATGAGGTGCTAGGGAAAGGCTTAGAGGTTTTGGGTGTGTTTCAGAGAGAATTGGTTGAGAAGATGTGGAGAAATGAGTGAAAAATGAGCTATATTTATAAGTTGGAGGAGTGTACGTACTTTGGGCGTACTTAACACTACGTTGGGTGTACTTAGTACGTTGGGCGTACTCCATCCAGGTGTCGCCATCTGGTTCCATGTCATGGGGAAGAAGTTGTGGCCCAGATCTTGCCACGTGTCACTCGTTGGTTAATCCCAAAAATTAATTATCTTCTAAAATCCGTAACATTTGCATACGAGATCCATTTTGACGATGTTTATATCCTCGCATAGGTATCGACGAGTCTACAACTTTTGTTTAGACTATGTCGGCTAATTTTTTATTGGTTTTGAGCATTACAACATTCCTATGGTGCACATGCAACCCTAATTGCTTTGGATCTAGGTTTTTCTCAAGTTATGCTTGCAATCAAATTTTCCAAAGAAAGAAACCTAATTCCAAGATATAAAATCGAAATCTAATCATATTAGGGTTTAGATGAATACATTTTTTCTTAGCTAGTAGTAACAAGAAATCTTCACTTCAATTCCTTGACCTTCAAAAGCCTATTGCCCCAAGCGTTGCACATCTAATGGAGTTACAAACACCACAAGAAAAGAATGAGGAGAAGGAGAGTAGAATTTTGGCTAGGGTTTCCCTTGTAAGTAGTGGCCGAAATTGAGGGGTCAGGGGGCCTTTAAATACTTGTGGTTGCTAGGTTTTCTAGTTGGAAACCCTAATTCTTGACTTAGGCTGCAAGCAGTCCATGAACCCCCTTTCTAGAAGGCCTTGGAAGATTTCTGTAGGGCCTCCTATGGATTTCGTCCAACCCTCTACAAGGGAGTCCAGTAGCCCAATATTGCAACTATCAGTGATCTGCAATATCAGTCCATGTACATTTAATCAGTTTCTTTTAATCACTAAATTAATTCCAAATTAATTTCTTATCAATAAAAATTAAATAATATTATTTATCAATTAATATATTATTCTTATAATATATTAATAAATCACCAATTAACCACTTTCTCCAAAACTCGTCCTATCAAATTGCTATGGTGAAGGCAACCCAAAAGGACCATGCTACTATCAAATCAAGTACATACCAATTATAGTTAATGGCTTACACACCTAATCCAACAATTTTGACTTTATTTTTAAAGTTATATTTTAACAGGATTAGACAGTTAAAGTTTATTAAAAATTCATAACTTTATCATCTGACGCTCGTTCTCGACTGCCTTTATATCGTTGAGCTGCTATTAATGAGATGTTCAATTCCTATTTAGGTTGTGTCAGCTAAAAATCGATCGATCTAAATTCGATTTTTGGGTTGTCTACTGTTATGCTGAATCTTAGAAAAATCATAATTTCCTCTAACGAATTCAGATTTGGACGTTCTCTATATCCACGCATAGGTATCGACGAGTCTACAACTTTTGTTTAGACTATGTCGGCTAATTTTTTATTGGTTTTGAGCATTACAACATTCCTATGGTGCACATGCAACCCTAATTGCTTTGGATCTAGGTTTTTCTCAAGTTATGCTTGCAAATAAATTTTCCAAAGAAAGAAACCTAATTCCAAGATATAAAATCGAAATCTAATCATATTAGGGTTTAGATGAATACATTTTTTCTTAGCTAGTAGTAACAAGCAATCTTCACTTCAATTCCTTGACCTTCAAAAGCCTATTGCCCCAAGCGTTGCACATCTAATGGAGTTACAAACACCACAAGAAAAGAATGAGGAGAAGGAGAGTAGAATTTTGGCTAGGGTTTCCCTTGTAAGTAGTGGCCGAAATTGAGGGGTCAGGGGGCCTTTAAATACTTGTCGTTGCTAGGTTTTCTAGTTGGAAACCCTAATTCTTGACTTAGGCTCCAAGCAGTCCATGAACCCCCTTTCTAGAAGGCCTTGGAAGATTTCTGTAGGGCCTCCTATGGATTTCGTCCAACCCTCTACAAGGGAGTCCAGTAGCCCAATATTGCAACTATCAGTGATCTGCAATATCAGTCCATGTACATTTAATCAGTTTCTTTTAATCACTAAATTAATTCCAAATTAATTTCTTATCAATAAAAATTAAATAATATTATTTATCAATTAATATATTATTCTTATAATATATTAATAAATCACCAATTAACCACTTTCTCCAAAACTCGTCCTATCAAATTGCTATGGTGAAGGCAACCCAAAAGGACCATGCTACTATCAAATCAAGTACATACCAATTATAGTTAATGGCTTACACACCTAATCCAACAATTTTGACTTTATTTTTAAAGTTATATTTTAACAGGCTTAGACAGTTAAAGTTTATTAAAAATTCATAACTTTATCATCTGACGCTCGTTCTCGACTGCCTTTATATCGTTGAGCTCCTATTAATGAGATGTTCAATTCCTATTTAGGTTGTGTCGGCTAAAAATCGATCGATCTAAATTCGATTTTCGGGTTGTCTACTGTTATGCTGAATCTTAGAAAAATCATAATTTCCTCTAACGAATTCAGATTTGGACGTTCTCTATATCCACGCATAGGTATCGACGAGTCTACAACTTTTGTTTAGACTATATCGACTAATTTTTGATTGGTTTTGAGCATTACAACATTCCTATGGTGCACATGCAACCCTAATTGCTTTGGATCTAGGTTTTTCTCAAGTTATACTTGCAAATAAATTTTCCAAAGATAGAAACCTAATTCCAAGATATAAAATCGAAATTTAATCATATTAGGGTTTAGATGAATACATTTTTTGTTAGCTAGTAGTAACAAGCAATCTTCACTTCAATTCCTTGACCTTCAAAAGCCTAGTGCCCCAAGCGTTGCACCTCTAATGGAGTTACAAACACCACAAGAAAAGAATGAGGAGAAGGAGAGTAGAAGTTTGGCTAGGGTTTCCCTTGGAAGTAGTGGCCGAAATTGAGGGGTCAGGGGGCCTTTAAATACTTGTGGTTGCTAGGGTTTCGAGTTGGAAACCCTAATTCTTGACTTAGGCTCCAAGCAGTCCATGAACCCCCTTTCTAGAAGGCCTTCGAATATTTCTGTAGGGCCTCCTATGGATTTCGTCCAACCCTCTACAAGGGAGTCCAGTAGCCCAATATTGCAACTATCAGTGATCTGCAATATCAGTCCCTGTACATTTAATCAGTTTCTTTTAATCACTAAATTAATTCCAAATTAATTTCTTATCAATAAAAATTAAATAATATTATTTATCAATTAATATATTATTCTTATAATATATTAATAAATCACCAATTAACCACTTTCTCCAAAACTCGTCCTATCAAATTGCTATGGTGAAGGCAACCCAAAAGGACCATGCTACTATCAAATCAAGTACATACCAATTATAGTTAATGGCTTACACACCTAATCCAACAATTTTGACTTTATTTTTAAAGTTATATTTTAACAGGCTTAGACAGTTAAAGTTTATTAAAAATTCATAACTTTATCATCTGACGCTCGTTCTCGACTGCCTTTATATCGTTGAGCTCCTATTAATGAGATGTTCAATTCCTATTTAGGTTGTGTCGGCTAAAAATCGATCGATCTAAATTCGATTTTCGGGTTGTCTACTGTTATGCTGAATCTTAGAAAAATCATAATTTCCTCTAACGAATTCAGATTTGGACGTTCTCTATATCCACGCATAGGTATCGACGAGTCTACAACTTTTGTTTAGACTATATCGACTAATTTTTGATTGGTTTTGAGCATTACAACATTCCTATGGTGCACATGCAACCCTAATTGCTTTGGATCTAGGTTTTTCTCAAGTTATACTTGCAAATAAATTTTCCAAAGATAGAAACCTAATTCCAAGATATAAAATCGAAATTTAATCATATTAGGGTTTAGATGAATACATTTTTTGTTAGCTAGTAGTAACAAGCAATCTTCACTTCAATTCCTTGACCTTCAAAAGCCTAGTGCCCCAAGCGTTGCACCTCTAATGGAGTTACAAACACCACAAGAAAAGAATGAGGAGAAGGAGAGTAGAAGTTTGGCTAGGGTTTCCCTTGGAAGTAGTGGCCGAAATTGAGGGGTCAGGGGGCCTTTAAATACTTGTGGTTGCTAGGGTTTCGAGTTGGAAACCCTAATTCTTGACTTAGGCTCCAAGCAGTCCATGAACCCCCTTTCTAGAAGGCCTTCGAATATTTCTGTAGGGCCTCCTATGGATTTCGTCCAACCCTCTACAAGGGAGTCCAGTAGCCCAATATTGCAACTATCAGTGATCTGCAATATCAGTCCCTGTACATTTAATCAGTTTCTTTTAATCACTAAATTAATTCCAAATTAATTTCTTATCAATAAAAATTAAATAATATTATTTATCAATTAATATATTATTCTTATAATATATTAATAAATCACCAATTAACCACTTTCTCCAAAACTCGTCATATCAAATTGCTATGGTGAAGGCAACCCAAAAGGACCATGCTACTATCAAATCAAGTACATACCAATTATAGTTAATGGCTTACACACCTAATCCAACAATTTTGACTTTATTTTTAAAGTTATATTTTAACAGGCTTAGACAGTTAAAGTTTATTAAAAATTCATAACTTTATCATCTGACGCCCGTTCTCGACTGCCTTTATATCGTTGAGCTCCTATTAATGAGATGTTCAATTCCTATTTAGGTTGTGTCGGCTAAAAATCGATCGATCTAAATTCGATTTTCGGGTTGTCTACTGTTATGCTGAATCTTAGAAAAATCATAATTTCCTCTAACGAATTCAGATTTGGACGTTCTCTATATGCATGCTCTCGGTTCAACGTGTACTATGAATTTTGTTTAGATTGCTAAGGCTAAAAAGTATTTCGTCAAGAATTTAGTTTTTACGATACGTAGGGTCGTGCTGGTTTAATTGCAAAACTTTAACGGTTCATAAATTCTTCGTTATAAGTCGGATTTTAGTTTTCTTCACATCTCCGGAATCCTTGTCACGACTACTTCAACTATCTTCAATGATATTGGGTCTAATTATTATTTTATTTTAGATGCGTATTTTATTCTTATTTTATTGTATTGTTATAAGCATGTATATTTCACATAAATCACATAATACTCAAATAATTCTTCTTCACTACATAAAAGAGGTTACAATTGTTGACCCTAACTATTACATCATCATAATAATAATAATAATAATAATAATAATAATAATAATAATAATATAATAATAATAATAATAATAATAATAATAATAATAATAATAATAATGCTTAGCCAGAAACACAGGCGTTACATCTTACATTGACAATGATGAATCTTCTCAGGACCCGTTTGGAATTTATGAAACTTTGGAATAGTTAGACAAAGAAAGATCTGAAAAATAATAACACCTCCAATGACTTTAATGGGTCTTTCAGGGGCAGTCTTGGAATGAGACTCACACAAATGAAAGTCAAAATGCTCTAGGGTTTTTTACCCCACCTTGATACCAATTCTTCTCTTTCTTCAGCTCCACAAAACCAGCCCAAGGCAGGTCTTCAGCCACCTTCTGCCTCGGTGGCAGCTCATGTTGTTGTTCTGATATCAATTTCTATTGTAGTGTCGACAACAGCCACTAGTACTCCTTATTCAGTTCCTGTTCAACAACCTCTCGGAAAAATTGCCTCAGTTTCGAACAAGCTGTCTTCTAATGGGGATGGTTCTTCTTATCAACTTCCTAATGCACGAGTTCATGCTAGTCAAGTGGGTTTTTCAAGAGGGTTTGGACGCGTTTTGGGTATTAATATTTATGGGGAAGAACTTTCGCATCAATCGGGTTTTTCAAAACAGTACTATTCTTTTATGGGTGACAATCATCATGTTTTAGATGGATTTTTTTAACAATAATTCATTTTTAAATGAAATAAAAATAAACATTGAAATGGGAGCATCATTGGGGTACAATGTAGATGGATGTTTGGATCATGTTAAAGAAATACTTCAAGGGCACGTAGCGAGGAAAAGAAGATTATGAATTGTCTTTCTATAAATATTCAAAGAGCGGGCTCTTTAGATAAGAGGAGTTGGATTAGAAAATTATGTATCTTCATAAAGTTAATTTTATGGCGATTCAAGAAAATAAAATGGAAGACGTTGATTTAGCTACAATCAGATCGTTTGGGACAATTCTTATTTTATGCAAGTTTTCTCTCCTTCTCGTGGAGCTTCGGGTGGTATCTTCATTATTTGGGATTCAGATAGTATTTCCCAGATATGGTTGCTATTAATGAGTAGCTTATTGGTATTGAGGCAGTATAGGTATGTTCGGTTCTAGATGTGTCGTTTATTGTTGTTTATGCTATGCGGGAATAAACAACAAAAGACATTTTTGGGAGGATATTTCTCATCTTATTTCCACTTTTTTGGGGGATAGCATCATTATGGGTAATTTTGATGAAGTTCGAAATGAAATGGAGAGATTGGGGTTGACTTTTAATCAAGCTTTTGTGAGAGTTTTTAATGACTTTATTGATTCTTTGGACCTTGTTGACATTCATTTTGATGTCCCTCATTTTACCTGGAGTGAAAAGAGGGGATCTAAATTTAGTAAATTTGATAGATTCTTGGTCACAGATGGATTTCTAGGTTCTTTTCCACATCTTACAGGTCTTGTTTTGGAGAAAACGATCCCTGACCATCATCCTATTCTTCTATTGGAGCATCGGGATGATTATGATCCTACTCCTTTTCATCTTTTACATTAATGGTTTGATATGGACGGCTTTGATGTGGTTGTGTGAGAGTCTTGGTCTTGTGATTTGTTGGGGTCGGTCTCATATATCCCTTGGGTTATTTTCAAGAAGAAGTTACAACCTATTAAATCTAATCTCAGGGGGTGGAATTCTAATAATCAGGAATAGGTAGCTACTAAAAGGAAAAACATCCAAGAGTTAATTGAGTCTATTGATTGTCATTTAATAGGTGATGATGGGTAGGCTACTTTGAGAGAGCAGAGAGTTTCCTTATTAAAGGAAATATCAGATCTAGACCACTTGGAACAGGTAGATCTTGTTTAGAAGGTAAAAATTTAGTAGAGCATAAAAGGTGATAAGAACTCAGGTTTTTACCATGGTCTTCTTAATCACAAGAGGTGTCAAATTGATATTTGGGGTCTTATGATTGATGAAGTTTGGGTTTATAACCCAATTCAGGTTATGGATGGGTTTCATGCGTATTACCAATCTCTCTTTTTGGATAATACAACTTGGTGACCTTCGACATATGCCCTTCTTTTAGTAATTTATCTTACTCTCAGGTTGATATGTTGTAGTCTCCTTTTACCTGTGAGGAGATTAAAAGGGCGGTTTAGGATTGTGGTTCTACTAATGCCCCACTCCTTGATGGTTTTACTTTTGGGTTTCAAAAGCAGGATTAGTAGCGGATGATGTTGAGGAATTTTTCGTATATTTCGTTCATCATTCTTCTATTCCAAATGAGTGTAACATAACTTTTTACACTATGATTCCAAAATCAGATAACTGAAGGTTGTAACAGACTATAGGCCTACTAGCCTTACTGGTTCCCAATATAAAATTATTGGTAAACTTTTAATTAATAGATTAGCGGAGGTTATTAATTTTGTTGTTAGCCTAGAGTAGTCTTCCTTTATTAAAGGTATGCATATTTAAGATGGTCCTTTCCTCCTCAATGAAGTGGTTGCTTGGAGCAAGGTGACTGGAAATCCTTTGATGTTGTTAAGGTGGATTTCGAAAAAGCCTATGATTCTTTATCATGGGACTATTTATTGCAGATCATGCAGATTATGATATTTGCTCCTTTGTGGTGTGGGTAGATTAAAGAGAAATTGTCTACTACTAGAGATTTTTTTGGTTAACGGTTCTCTGACTGATGAATTTCAAATTCATTGAGGTTTAAGACAAAGAGATCAGTTATCTCCTTTTCTTTTAGTTTGGAGATGAAGGGGTTACATGCAGCTTTGTTTAGGGCCTAATTGGCTAACTTTGTTATGGGGATTTCTATTTTACGGTTTGAAATTCTGCACCACTTCTATGTGGATGATGTCATGCCGGTGTCGTCTTTGAGATCCTAAAAACATAAATCATCTTATTCGCATTCTCTAATGTTTTTATATGGCATTAAGGCTGAAAATCAATTTCTTTAAAATCAAGTTGATTGGTGTGGGTGTTCCTTTGTCCCAATTTCGTAGTGTTGTTAACAGGATTATGTGTATAGTATCTAATCTTCCTTTTTCCCATCTTGGAATTTCTATAGGTCAGTCTATGAGTCGTTTCTCTGCTTGGTACCCAGTTCTCAATCATTTTTGGAGTAGGCTCTTAGGTTAAAAGGCCAAGTTCCTTTCGTTTGGAGGTCGTCTTACGTTGGTGAAATCTGTTTCGAGATCGTTAGGGAGCTACATGATGTCCATTTTTCTTGCTCTTATTTGGTTTTTTCATATTTAGATGGTTTGAGGGCTAGATTTTTTGGGGGTGCAGATGTGGATGGGAGACGTGTGAATTAGGTTAGATGGGATAAATTGTTAGCATTTAGGGATGAAGGAGGTTTGGGTATCAGGAGCTTATTTTATTTCAATAGGACTACGTTATTATGGTGGATGAAAGACGCATGTCTCTTAGAATTCTTATCCCTAAAATATAGCCAGCCTCTAACAGATCCTTCATTGTGAAACACTTTCCAAGCCAAGACTTGAACTCTTGCAAAGTTGGAATGTCGTTTCCTATAAGAATTATGTCATCAACATACAACACTAGGAAGGTTACTATACTCCCACTAGCTTTTACATGTACACATGACTTATCTTCACTTCTAGAGAAACCAAACTCCTTGAACTTCTCGTCGAACCAAAGTTTCCATCTGCGAGTCGCTTGTTTCAATCCATAGATGGACTTCTCAAGATTTCACACTATATTTGGAAACTTTGCATCAACAGAGCCCTCTTGCTGACTCATGTAAATATCCTTAACCAACTTCTTATTAAGGAAAGCGGTTTTGACATTCATCTACTAAATTTCATAGTCATGAAATGCAGCTATGGCGAGCATTATCCTAACAGAATTTATCTTAGCCATTGGTGAGAAGGTCTCATCATAGTCATCCCCTGGGATTTGAGTAAAGCCTTTCACAACTAGTCGAGCCTTGAAAGTGTGTGGTTTTCCATCCATGTCGATCTTCTTATTGAAGATCCATTTGTACCCAACTATCTTACGACCTAGTACATTATCAACCAAATTTCAAACTTGGTTGTCATACATGGACTTTCTCTTGCTGTCCATTGCCTCTTTCCATTTTGCTACCTTAGGTCCTATCATTGCTTCCTTGTAGTTAGCAAGTTTATCCAAAATTACCAGTGTACTATCACTGATAAACGTATCATCATATGTAGTAATAAGAAACCATAGAACCCAGGTGTCATTCTAACTCTACTGGAATGTCTAATAGGTAATGAATCGTCAACTGGTTCAACTACAATCTCTTCCTCTGGGTGAACCCTTACGTCTTCATAGGTTCCTTCTGTAACATCCATAAAATCACATGAAATTTAAATTTTTAAAATCAACCCAAATTCATAAATGGTTTATAAATCATATTTCTCAAAACACTTCCAAATATCAGAGTCTCCCAAAATCATAACTCATAAACAAAAGGATGTGTACGGTCATGCCTTCGCCTTCTCGCGGTCATCCGAAGTACCTAAAACATAACCCAAAACTATAAGCCAACGCTTAGTGAGCTCCCCCAAAGTACCACCACATAAACAAAAACATAATAACAAACAACATGCATACAGAGCCTACAGCCTGACTGGAACACCACATCGGCCTTCAGACTATTTGGAATGCTCACTGAACCTTCAACATGACTGGAACACCTCACCAAACCTTCAGCCTATTAGGACCGTTCTCTAGGCCTTCGGTCTGACTGGTAGGCTTCTCAGGCTTGCAGTCATTCCAAGATGCACTGAGGCTCTTAGCCTTCAGTACACTGGTCCGGCTTAAGCCAACCACACAACATGTCGACATATACATAACAGATAAACATACATATAACCATTCAATAGACAATAAGATAGGTCTTATAAATCACTAAGCATAGCATCATCCTATATACCAGGATACTGATCTAGTAGATCACTATAGCACGATAACATATTATCACATAACAGGATATATAATCCAATGGGTTGACCTTGGTGCCTTCGACCTGCATGTACACTAAGGAAAAAAACCTCAGAAATTGGACAAAAGTTGATGAGTTCTCGAATCCAAATCTCAGCTCGAATCGACACCTATTCCAACCAAATGACCAAAATCAATCAAAATCCCAAAATACCCTTAAGGTCAAAGTTGGTCATATTCAATGTCTAACCGGTCAAACCAATTGAGTCAACCCATCCGAGTCAAGTCAGAATGAGTACGCAGGGCGTACTACGAAGGTACATGGGGCATACTCTGAAGGTACACTAGGCGTACTCGCATGTTGACCACCATCGGGGTGGTTGACCTCGTACATAGGGCGTACTCCAGGTACGTGGGGGCGTATTCCCAAAATCTTCAAAACTCAATAAGCGCTTAATGGCTTAAGCACTTATGTCCGTTTTTCAGATCCATGGCTAAATTACGCTCAAGAGTCATAAATTTTCCAACTTTATGACTTTTCATGTTCATTAAGAGCTTAACTCAACTTCTTAATCAGTTAAGACCTTCTAAATGATGCATTGAGCAAAACCAACCGCTTGGAATCCATTTTTATGACTAAAGACCCTTACAAGGGTCTAAAAGGACAACTTAATGGGTCAATAACATGTTATGTTCATGAATCATCATTTTGGGACCAAAAAGGTGAATTAAAGAGAAAAAACCTAGATCTACATGATAGAGTGGTAAAGATGAAAGCTTTATACCTTCAAGATGTTGCAAACCAAGTAGAAATACTAGATCCAAAGTGAACTCAACTGCAAGACCTTCTGACCACCTTCTTCTTTCTCCAAAATCCTCTTAAAAGCTCAAAGTTTGCTATCTTTGTTGCTCTAGGTTGCTTAAGGGTCGAAATCAAAGAAGGAGGTTGGGTAAGAAGAGGGTATGAGTCCATAAGGGTGCTTAAAAATGAGCGAAATACCTAAATTCGCATGCATTCCACATACATACTGCATACAAAGTGTACGCCCAACATACTAAGGCGCACCTTAGCACACTTAGCGTACATACGTACGCATAATGTACTCCTCGATCCTAACTTTATCAAAATGCCACTAAGGGCCCTTTTGCACTATTTCTCACACTTAGGGACCAAAATGCAATATAATTCAATTATAGGGTCAAATTTAGAAGTACCTTATCATCGGGATGTTACACCTTCATCGTTTGATTCTTGAATCTCTTCAAGATCAATGGTCCTCCCACTGTCCTCTTTACATATGAGCTCTCTCTCTTGAAAGACTCCTCTTCGTGCTATAAAGACCATGTTCTTAGTAGATCTGTAGAACAAATATTCAGAAATAGGGTCAAATTTAGAAGTAACTCGTCATCGGGATGTTACAATTCTCCCCCACTTGAACTAAACTTCGTCCTTGAGGTCGAATGTGGTGGATAACTCTAGATAATGCTCCCATATCTCAACCTTCGGCTCCTATGTCCACTCGGAGCCTGCTGCCACTGTACCATTACTAAAGGTATCTCCTTGTTGCATAGGAGCCTCATCTTCTTTTCTAGGATATTTATTGATCTCTCAACATAGTTCATGTACTCATCGACCTAAATATCATCCAACGGTAACAATACCTTGCTGCCCAATAGACACTTCCACAATTGAGAGACATCGAATGTGTTATGGATCTGACTGAGCTCTGTCAGCAAATCCAACCTGCAAGCCACCTTGCAAACCCTGGAAATCACCCGAAAAATTCCAATAAACCCGAGACCCAATTTCCCCCTCTTCCTGAAGCGTATCACACCATTCCAGGGTGAGACCATCAGGAGAACCATATTGCCGACCTGAAACTCCAATTCTGACCAGCCCCGGTCGGCATAGCCCTTCTGTCGACTCTCCCTGATCTGCCGGATAAGATCCGTGGTATAAAGGAATACTTCAATCCTTCCCATAACTATTAGGGTTAATAAAGTGTTGTGTCAAATGTATGCTATTAGGGTTTGCTTATTCCGAATTGGGCATGTCCATGTTCGGTTTTAGTATCAAAATAGCCTCTATAAATAGCATGCATTTAACGTTAGTGTTACAACTTTTGAAGCTCTCACAGAAAAGTTCCATCTTTAAGAACTCTTCTAGAGATGTGTTTAAAATCATTCAACACACTGTTGATTAATATAGTGACTATCGATCCTTTTTAACAACAATTGGTATTAAAGTAGGAGATAGTGGAATTAATTCGCTATTCTTCTGTAGAGTAAAGGGTTTTGCATTAGGGTTTTATGATTTACTCAAATCTACTCTTGTTGTCACAATTGTCTCAATCGATTGTTGATTCCAGATCTAGATTTCTAGTTTACCCTTGAACTCGATTATAGTTTACACATCTGATTCTATAGTTTTTTTTTCTTCAATTCTTGATATTATGGCTAACGACTATCTTCAATCTCTTTCATTCCACCTCCCAAGTAGCATCAGCTCAACAACAAGGATTTCTATCTATTTTCCAGAAGATTATGAGGTCTAAGCGCTTCACTTCGAAGATTACATACTGGGAATAGAAGAACATGGATCTACAATATGGCATGCAATAACAAAAGAAACATACAAGTACTCAATAACAAATAAAGAAGTCAAAACCCAGAAGGATTATGATGCAATCATTGCAGACACTCTTGAAACTGATGAGAAGATCAAGTTGATATGAAATCTAAAGGCAATGAGAATTATTTAATTTGCTCTTGCTCCGGACACTTTCTGTCTTGTTAGTTCATGTGATACTACAAAAGGAATTTAGGATAGACTGAAGGAATTGTATTCGGGTGATGATGAGTTGCAACATTCTGTGCAGATGACTCTTCTGTTGAAATTTGGTTCTTTTGTTGCAAAAAACAGATGAGAACTTAGACAAGATCGCCAATCACCTCAATCACATGTTAACCAGAATGCTTAAATACAATCTTCAACGACGCAATATTGAACAAAAGGTCACGTTCATGAATGATCACATATCTGAATGGAAGACTTTAGTTTCCACTGTTAAAGCGCACGAACAATTCAAAAGCTATGCGTTGGCAAAAGTCTTGGGTATTCTGAAGTCTCACGAAGACGAGGTTACCAAGGAAGCGAAACTTGTCTCCAGTGCTGGATCTTTGGTGCTAGTTGCTAAAGGTAAGAAGTCAGCAGTTAATGATTCTGAATCTGACTTTTCGGATGATGGACTCTCAATAGAAGACAGGGTGTTGATGGTGTCAAACCCAAAGAAATTCTTTAAGAATAATTTCTCACAATTCAGAAACAAATACAAGTAGGGAAACTCAAGTTCTGAAAAGCCAAGAGAGGAGAGTTTTAAGAACTCTCAGAATGATGAAGAAGAAGGAAAAGAAACTACTAGGTGATTCTGGTTATGAGTGTAACTATTGTTATGGAAATAACCATTTTGCGAAAGAATGAATGTTGCGAAGGCAGAATGAGAAGAAGGAGAATGTTAAAGATGAAGCTCAATACGCTCAGAAGATAGAAGAGCTTCGGAAGAAAAATTCACCGGCTGCAAAACCGATGCTAATAGTGCAAGAGGAAAGTGATCATGGTAGAGTCAAAGTGTGGTCTATGGACTCTTAGGATGATGAGGTAAGGAAACCAACCCATGGCAGGTGTTTTGTGGTGAAGTCCGAGAAGGAAGGCTATGCGAGCAAGTGTTTGATGGTTTTGAGTGGCAATTCAGAACCAAGGGGATATACGACTAATAGTGGAAAAGCATCAGAAAGTTGTTTTGCTGCAAAGACTATCCCAGAGCAGGTGAAGGAGTGCAAGAAGGTTGTCGATAACGTACATTCAATTATTAAATCACTTAATATTCCATCATTACGTTATGATTCTGAATTGGATGATTTAAGTTATACGATTTCTAATTTTAGTCATAGCTTAAAAGGATCTCGTATAAGTAATTCTAATCTGAAGAGAGAAGAATAAAAATAGAAGCATTGGAAGTAAAGCTTACTAGATCACGAGATGATATTATTATCCTTAAGAAAGACAATAGAGCACTGTTGAAACAAAGAAACATTTTTTGTTTGATTGCTAAACATTTATATATTAATATGCCTCAGCTTCATTTGGACTGTGAAATTGGTAAAGGTTTTCATGAAATGATTTTACCTTTTCTTGAATTAAAGGAAGATGAAATTGATGTTGAATGCTATAAATGTGAATCAATTGTTTCTTTAGATGATGTTTCAGATTCTTACAGGGTTGGCCTTGAGAAAATAGAAGAATATATATAGTCCAAAGAACATAAAAACATGTTGAAAAAGGTTTTAACTAAAAAGGATATGCAAGAAATCTAAATAAGTGCTATGCATAAATATGATTTATTATGAAAGAAACTGAATTCAGAAAATACTCTTGATTTTGAGAATATTTCTGAATTCGATGAAAGTGAAATGAGTGAAATATTTGCAAAGGATGCAATTAATTGTTCTAATTTTGAACAAAATTGTGATGAACCAAAGAAAAACTTAATTTCTGAAAATTCAATCGATTTTGTTCAAATTACTAAAAATAAAGGCTCAAAAGTTTTGAAAGTAAAAGCAACCGTTTTTCCTAAAGTTCAAACAGTTCCAAATCAAGTTTTTGTCAAGAAAGGACTAAACAAAAATGATACTTCTGAACTAATATCCTTGGTTGTTGATGATAATGTGAAAGGGTGTGATGAATTCTTCTGGTCAAATCCCATAGACAACGCAGATGAAACAAAAGGTCTCTCCATGATGACTCTTGGAAAACAAAAGGGAAATATGTTTCAAAACCATTGAATCGTGTAGACTTTTGTTACGACAAGGCAGTACCAAGTGGTACAAAAGAATTATCTAGTGAAACGTCATCGGAAAAGAATGAAACACCTATTAGAAAGTAAAAACCAAAAGCCAACATTCATAAATCTGTTGAGGAATTAATCGCAAAGAAAAGACATTTGAATGCTAGATATAGAAAGAATTTGAGTGAAAGAAAGCATTTTTGGAAGAAAATGAATTCCAATCAAAGTTATGTCAATACATCAAGTTGTTCTAATCAAAATAAAGATTCGTCTTAAATCCCAAAACAAAATTCAAGTTGTTCTTCTAATCAAAGTTGTTCACCAAAATCACACATTTCAAAACCAATTGCTAAAGCAAAAGATTTTTACGTTGAAAATAAAGTTTCTTCGGAACCATAAAATACTCTTAAGGAATACGAAGCAAAATTGAAAAGGGAAGAAAAAGAGTTTTAAAAAAGAATGGCTCCAAAATTCAAAGAATATATTCAACAAAAAGCCAATTTTGTTGAAATTAATCTTTCTGACAACAAAGTTAAAGTTTTTAAAATGGATAAAGGGATGAATTGTACTTTGAAAAGAAAATATTTTTAGGTTTAGAAAATAAAAAATCTCCATGTTCAAATATAAATCCTCACAAGGACCCAATTTGTTTTGGGTTCCTAAAACTCTCTAAATTATGCAGGTTATGCGTGATGAACAATATGATTCAGAATGATACATAGATAGTGGTTGTTCTCGACACATGACAGGAAGAAAAGAGGAGTTACGAGAGTTTCTAACTTTAAAGGATTGAAGAAAAATGAGGTATGGAAACATCGCTACTGGAGAAATAAAAAGATATTGCATAATCACAAATGGAGAATTCGCAATTCAGAAGGTAGCTTACACTGAGGGATTGCAACATAATCTGATTAGTGTTTCTCAATTAGTTGGAGGTACAGATGTAAAAGTGTTTTTTGATGAAGAAGGTTCATAAATTATAGAAAAGAAATCCAAAGTTGTTATTCTGAAATCTAGAAGGAAAGGAGATATGTATCCTCTGAATCTAAATCCTATCCAAGGAAAACCTTCTATTTGCTTTCTCAAAAAAGCATCGTCAGATGATAGTTGGTTATGGCACAGAAGGCTTTCTCATCTAAATTTCTAGGATATCAACAAGCTTGTGATTGGTGATCTCGTATGCGGACTACCTCTTTTGAAATTCGAAAAGGAACATTTATGTGTTGCTTGCGAGCTCGGAAAATAAAGTAGAAAGTGCCATTCTTCTACCATCAATACCAAAATCATTGAGCCACTAGAAGTTTTGCACATTGATCTATGTGGTCCCTCTGCCATCGAAAGCATTAGTGGTAACAAATATATTTTGGTTATTGTTGATAACTTTTCTAGATTAACCTGGGTATTCTTTCTTTGACAGAAACCAGGAGCAACACAGAAGCTGATAGATTTCATCAAGCAGGTTGAGCTACAATTACGAAAGCCAGTTCGGAAAATTCGTAATGATAATGGATCAAAATTCAAAAATCATGTGTTTGAAGAATTCTTAACCGGCAAAGGGATTTCTCACAATTTCCCTTCGCCTTAAACTTCACCACAGAACGGTGTAGTTGAAAGAAGAAATACCTCTCTTTGCGAAGTTGCAAGGACAATGTTGTCATTTGTGAATCTTCCTTTGTATTTCTGGACTGATGCTATTGCCACTGCTTGTTTCACTCAGAACCGCTCCTACATCAACAAACATTTTTTGATTACTTCATATGAAATTTTAAGCAATCGGAAACCTAACGTTAAATTCTTTCATGTGTTTGGTTCCAGGTGCTTCTTACTTAATTCCAAAGAAAATCGGAATAAATTCGATGTGAAAGTAGATAAAGGAATCATTTTGGGGTATTCATTGACATCAAAAGATTTTTGAGTTCTGAATAAGAAGTCAAAGAAGATTGAGGAAACCTACTACGTTACTTTTTATGACAATTACATGAAGAAATACCAAAAAGAAGATTGCCAAACTGAGGAAATCTTTCCATCAACAAATTCTAAGACTATTCCCCTTATGGATTTATATAAGGATTTACTAAAAAAATTTCATAAACCTGAAAAGGAAATTTCGTCAGAATAAAAAAGCAAAAGACAATCAAGAGGATGAATTGATCAAGATTGTTGATGAAGCTGCTAAAAATGTAGAGATTCCTCCTAAGCAAACAATTTCGAATGAACCTCAGCCAAAATCTTTTGATGCTCCAATCCGGGGAGAGAGTTCCACTCCAACCTTCAATACCGATATTCCAATCCATGGGGAGAGTTCCACTCCAACCTTCAATACCAATATTCCTCTCCAGGGGTTGAATCCAATTCCGAATGACGGGTCGCATGCAAACTTCCAGGAGGAGAATAATGAAAAGAATGACTCATATGCACAATCGGAATTTGAAGAAGTTTTTGTTGAAATCCATCTAGACTATGATCAGAAAAATCCTCCAATAACAAGTGGACCAAAGATCATCCATAATATCAAGTGATCAGAGATTCTTCATCAGGAGTTCTTACTTGTGCTCAGCAAAAAACAAAGAAAACTGCATTATTTTTGAACCACTTCCAAACATCAGAGTCTCCCAAAATCATAAGTCATAAACAAGAGGAAGTGTACAGTCACGCGTTCTCCTTCCTACGGTCATCCAAAGTACCTGAAACATAACCCAAAACTATAAGCCAACGCTTAGTGGTTCCCCCAAAGTACCACCACATAAACATAAACATAATAACAAAACATCATGCATAGAGAGCCTACAGCCTGACTGGAAGGCCGCATTAGCCTACAGACTATCTGAAACGCTCACAGAACCTTCAACATAACTAGAAGGCCTAACTGGGCCTTTAGCCTATCTAGACCATTCTTTGGGCTTTCGGCTTAACTGGTACGCCTCTCAGGCCTGCAGTCTATCCGGTATTCTCTAGGTATCTTGGCCATCAATTTTCGTTGGTCCGCCTCAGCCTAACCACGCAACATGTTGACATATAAATAACAGATAAACATACATATAATTAGTCAACAGACAACCAGACAGGTCTTACATATCACTAAGCATAGCATCATCCTATATACCAGGATATCAATCTAACACATCACTACAACACCATAACATACTATCACACAACAGGATATCTAATCAATTGTGCGGTCTAGGGGCCTTTGACCCGCAGGTATAGTGAAGAAAACTCACCTCACAAACTGGAAAAAAGCTAATGAGGTCTCGACTCTGAATCTCAACTCCAATCAACACCTATTCCAACCAAATGACCAAACTCAATCAAAATCCCACAATACCCTTAAGGTCAAACTTGGTGAAAGTCAAAGTCAAACTGCTCAAACTAACTGAGTCAACCTAACCGAGTCAACCAAGTCGAGTCAACTCAGCGGAGTCAACTTAGAGTGATTCTGCGGGGCGTACTCTAAAGGTACGCTAGGCATACTCGCATGTTTACCACCATCGGGGTGGTTAACCTCGTACGTAGGTCATATTCCAGGTACGCGGGGAGTACTTCCAGAGGCCTCAAGACTCAATAAGTTCCTAATGGCTTAAGCACTTACGTCTATTTTTCAGATCCATGGCTAAAATACCCTTAAGAGTCATAAAGTTTCCAACTTTATGACTTTGCATGTCCATTAAGAGTTTAACACAACTTCTTAATCCATTAAGACCTTCTAAATGATGCATGGAGCAAAACTAACCACTTGGAATCCATTTTTGTGACTCAAGACCCTTCCAATGGTCTAAAAGGATAGATTGATGGGTCAAGAACATGCTATGTTCATTAATCATAATTTTGGGACCAAAAAGGTGACTTAAAGAGCAAAAACCTAGATCTACAAGGTAGAGTGGTAAAGATGCAAGCTTTATACCTTCATGATGTTACAAACCAAGTAGAAGTCCCAGATCCAAAGTGCACTTAACTCCAAGATCTTCTCATCACCTTCTTCTTTCTCCAAAATCCTCTTAAGAGCACAAAGTTAGCTCTCTCTCTCTCTCTCTCTATATATATATATATATATATATATATATATATATATATATATATATATATATATATCTTGCTCTAGGGTTGCTTGAGGGTCGAAATCACAGAAGGAGGATGGTTAAGAAGAGGATATGATTCTATAAGGTTGCTTAAATATGAGACAAAGCCCTAAAATTAGGGTTTGCATCCATTCCACATACTTCATACGTATGGAGTGTACGCCCAACGTACTAAGGCATGCCTTAGTATGCTTAGCATACACACGTACACACAATGTACTCCTCAATTCCAGTTTTACCAAAATGCCACTAAGGGCCATTTTGCACTCTTTCTCACACTTACGGACCAAAATGCAATATAACTCAATTATAGGGTCAAATTTAGAAGTACCTCATCATCGGGATGTTACACCTTCATCGTTTGATTCTTGAATCTCTTCAAGATCAATGGTGCTCCCACTGTCCCCTTTACATATGAGCTCTCTCTCTCTCTCTTGAAAGACTCATCTTCGCGCTATAAAGAACATGTTCTCAGTAGATCTGTAAAACAAATATCCAAAGGACTTCTGTGGGTAGCCGATGAAAATACATCTCTCACTTCGAGGTTTAGTCTTTTCGTGAGTCTCTCGTTTAACAACAGCTTCACAACCCCAAAACTTGATATGTGCTAACTAGGGAACCTTCCATGTCCACATCTCATGAGGTGTTTTAGCAACCTTCTTAGTTGGGACAAGATTAAGAATGTGGGCGGCAGTCTCTAAGGCATACCTCCATAACGAAATTGGAAGAGAAGCTCGACTCATCATGGAATGAACCATGTCCAACAAGGTCCAATTGTGCCTCTCAGCCACACCATTAAGTTGTGGTGTCCTAGGATGGGTAAATTGGGAAACTATTCCACTCTCGGTCTTTATATGATCGGAGCATCTTTATCTTCCTGCCAATTGATTCTCGGCTTCATGTTGAAATTCTTTGAACTTTTCAATGGTTTATTATGTATGCTTGATTAAATAGAGATAACCATATCTACTATAATCATCAATGAAAGTCACATATAATCGATTTGCATCCCTTGTGGTGGATCTGAATGACCCACACACATCTCTGTGTATTAGGTCCAACAAACCTTCTCCTATTTCACAAAATCCAGTGAAAGGTGATTCTATCATCTTACCCAAAAGACAATACTCGCATGCATCATCCGACCTTAGGTCAAATGATTCCAACACTCCATCCTTTTGGAGTTGGGCAATGCGTTTCTTGTTAACGTGTTCAAGACGAAAATGCCAGAAGTATGTTATGTCTATACCATTAGACGAATCAAATTCAAATACACGATTGCCTAAATTTTCTACACACATCATAGTTTCATTCACACAATCACAAAGTAAAGCTTCAAAATAAAATAAAAAACGCCATTTTATAAGAAGAAATAGAACCATTCTCATTATTAAAAGAATATCTAAAACCTTGTCTGAACATTGCATGAAAAGAAATAATGTTTCATGTCATTTCTGACGAGTAGAAACAATTATTCAAATATAAATCAACTCCATTACTAAGAACTAGAATATAAACCCCAATCTTGGTGACAGGTGAAGATCGCCTATTCCTTATGATCAAGTCCATTATATCGTGCTCCGCCTCATAATTCTTCCTAGCCCATGCAAATCAGAACAAATGTGAAATCCACATCATGTATCATGGACCCAAGAACAAGAAGATGGTGAGTTATTAGAAGAGACTATGTATATACTTGCAGAATTCAACTTCACCTTTCCATCTTTAATGTCTTGCAGATACTTTGGGAAGCTTCGTTTCTAATGCCCTTTATCGTTGCTTGGTTAGGAGTTCAAGACTACGTCAATAGCCAACTCCTCATCAAAATGCACATTAAGCCTAACAAGGTGATCTATGTATCGTTGCATCCTTTGCACATGGCTGCTAATAGACTCTCCCTCTTTTATTTTGCTTACTATGAGGGACTTTACCACCTCGAATTTTTTTTGACGAGCTTGCTTAGAGTACTTTTCCATAAGGCCCTTCTTCATTTCTTATGGCTAGTAATCCTCATAGAATCTTTGCAACTCAGGAGTCATGGTGGCTACCATGATACAAGCAACTTTTTTTGCATCATTGTGGTGCTTCTTGTAGGCGGCTATTTCTTTAGGAGTGGCTTTCTCTTTGTTAATCTCATTTAGTTCTATCTCAAGGACTTACTCCTTAACCTCGAAACGAAGGGCCATTTTGATGTTATGCATCTAGTCGTTGTAGTTGGTGCCATCCAATGTCACCTTCGAGCAGATGTTCAACAACGAAAAGTTATGGAAGGAAGAGGAACCAAAAGCATCATTTGAATTAGACATCTATAAAAAGAAGGTGGTTTTAGTGAGATAAGAATAGTCCTTAATATAACAACCCAAAAATGAAATTTTAAGGCTAGGATCCAACTAAAAAATCACAACTTAGAAAAGGGATTCCGTAATCTAATTGTAAATTTTATAAAGGTAAGTAAATAGCAATTTACCAATTCCACCAATCGAAAACAAAATTTGAAAAGAATTAAGTTAAGTGAAATTCCTAGATCTTTTGAGATTCAATGAAGCTATTCAATGACATGTTTAATCTTAGATTATGCTCTTCCATTTGTGACTGGGATACTGAGGATCACAAACAAGATGTGAACAATCATGCAAATTAGCGTGTCACTATCAATGTCTTTTATGATCTCATTTTAATGTGTCGGTTAACTACACATGCTCCATTAATCAATGATAATTTTTGAGATGCCCGTTATTACTCTTTATAGTCACTATTAGTGTGTCGGTTAACCACACACGCTCCACTAACTACAATAAAGTATAATGTGCAATTTCATGGGTTAGGATATAAATTAACATTTTTCCTAAAGAAACTAAGATTGGGATTTTAATAAAAAAGTTTAGTTACTTTTAATAGCATTATACTTTTAATGAGAATTAATTTGTCCTATCAAACCCGTGAGAATTAATTTGTCCTATCAAACCCTTTCGACTAACGACCCTCCACCATACAAGAGAAAGGTGGGTAAGAATGAATACCCAATGGCGGTCATTTTATAGGCCGCTTCCTTAAAATCCCCTTATAGTATGACTTCATGAATGAGGCATACTAACGGTTTGACTGACTTAGTCTTATACATATAGTAATTATTAAACTTTTAATTTTACATATAGTATAAGGTGTATTTTAATTTTCTTCAAAATACTAGGTTTATATTCAAATGTCGAAAATTAAATAATTAATTTAAGTTTAAAAATAAACCAAATGATTTAATAATTGTCTATTAATTAAGATTTAATTAATTATATTAAATCAAATAAGAATTATCTAATCAAATTGATCAATTAATTTAATCATAATCTTTATACCCCTAAATTTTAGGAAATAGGTATAGGATTTATCCAATTTTAATTATCCCTTTTTAAGGAAAGTAAAAAAAGATAATTACCAAAATTTTTTAAAAAAATCCCTAACCTACCATTTTTCGAAATCTTGCTTGCGGAGGAATGTAAGGGATTCAAATCCTTACCTTAATTTCGAATTTCTTGGGGAGGAGGGTTAGGATTTCAAAACCCTAACCCTAATTTTGAAACTTAGTGGACAAGAACCCTAATCCAATTTCAAATTTTGTTGCCTTATAGGGTTTAATTGCCATAAAACCTAATTTGATCAAATTTGTAACAACGTAAATTTTCAAAACAATTTTTCATTTTTAAATCATATTTTCAATCATCAAAACAATATCAAACAAACTGTATCCAATGTCATCATAACAAATAAATCCCAGAATCTCAAAACATAATCTTTATGAGTGTGTACGGATCATGTCGGAGCCTTCCCGTGATCCTCGTTAGTACCTGAAATACATAACACAGCAACTGTAAGCATAAATGCTTAGTGAGTTCCCCAAAATACCACATACAACACATATGCCTTTCCAGGCCATATCTCTGTGGGATCTTCCGATCCAAGTGTCTCAGGGGACTTCCGTCCCGAATCCCGGTAGACCTTCCGGTCCTACCCATATCGACCTTCCGGTCCACATCATCTTGACCTTCCAGTCCTTATCATACATAACATACATAACACATACATATCACATAACAACATAAAGCTCATACATCTCATAGCATATAAGACCTTCCGGTCACACATAGGTACCCTTCCAGCTACAGTATAGTGAGAAGACTCACCTCAATGAAGTCGGATAAACTCTCATGCTCCACGTCTCGACCTAGCCTCCTCCTATCATTCAAATAAAATCCCCGATTAATATCCTTTCATAATCTCATCTCTAAAGATTGGGTTGAAGGCCATTCTATCCTTCTCTGAAATCTCTTGAATCAGTCTTGACCAGAACCCTAAGGTCAACGAAAGTCAACAGTCAAACTTTGACCCGACTCGTCGAGTGCACATGGGTGATTCAGCGAGTCCATGCGGGTCCTCTGAATCCTCTAATCCTTCCAATCGACGGGTTCCTCCTATCACGAATCGTAGGGCAACCCCGAATCGACTCGTCGAGTCCACTTATGAACTCGGTGAGTTGCTTCCATGTTCATACTCAAATGACCTTGTAAGGTCAAATCTGCTTCTCTAATCTATAGATCTGACCTTCCCAAGCATGATAATCACGTAAAGGTCGAATCTTTGTACACATGCAACACACCCAAAGCATCTTTTGGTGAAATAACCTCTAAAATGGCCTCCTAGGCTCATAACTAAAAAGGTATGGCATAAAGCAGAGTGGTAAGGACTCTCTGGACCTCTTAAGGTCCAGATCTATGAACCAACTCACCTTGGGACCTCACATACTCCAGATTCAACTAAAACAGACATAAAGAAAACCCTAGATTTCACTAGAATCATAATAAACACGATAATGGCACAGATTGTTACCTCCAACAACTTCCTCTGATCAAATAGAGGTGGAGCCAAGCTCCTCAACCCACCTAGCTTGTTCTACCTCCTTCCTTCTTGCTAAAACACACAAGAAATGGTAAATTAGCCTTCCTCTTGCACCACAAACGATTTCTCTGCTCTCTAGGGTTTCTCAAGTGTGAAGTGGCCGCAAATGAAGGCCATAAAGGCCTTTAAATAGGGCACAGACCCCGAGAATCAGGGTTTCAATCTATAGCGTGGACTTGTCGAGTCCATCCTTTCCGAATCATCGAGTCCGTTCATTAATCCAGTCAGCAATCGCGGTCCTACTCGACGAGTCTACGCCTCAACTCGCCGATTCCCTCTCTTTTACTCAAAAAAATAAAAGATCAAACATAATACCTATAAATCCGGATGTTACAATTCTCCCCCACTAGAATCAGAATTCGCCCTCAAAGTCTTGCTCCGCAAACAACTCTGGATGCTGCTCCCGCATCTCCAATTCCGGCTCCCAAGTCAGCTCGGACCCTCTCCGATGTTGCCACTAGACCTGAACCAGTGACACCTCCTTGTTCCTCAGAACCTTGATATTCCGATCCCATATCGCGATTGTCCTCTCAGCATAATTCAGGC
The DNA here is from genome assembly GCF_051521515.1 of Lactuca serriola. Lineage (NCBI taxonomy): Eukaryota > Viridiplantae > Streptophyta > Magnoliopsida > Asterales > Asteraceae > Lactuca > Lactuca serriola. The sequence continues at coordinate 53,795,710 of NC_136415.1, forward strand.
TCACATCCACCTGAATATCCTCTAGCGGCAGCACCGCCGACTCGTCGGCTATACACTTCCTCAACTGAGAGACGTGGAAGGTATCATGAATCTAGCTCAACTCTACAGGTAGCTCCAACTGATATGCTACCCTACCTACCCTCGCGGTCACCCTGAACGACCCAATATACCGAGGCCCTAGCTTGCCCCTCTTCCTGAATCGAATCACTCCTTTCCAAGGAGACACTTTCAGGAGTACGAAGTCTCCCACCTGGAACTCAAGCTCAGATCGTCGCCTATCCGCATAACACTTCTAGCGACTCTGAGCCATCAACAACCTCTGTCTAACCTGTTGTACCTGCTCGGTTTTCTGGAGAACTATCTCAGTGTTGCCCATCACACGCTGCCTTACCTCTCCCCAGCAAATGGGAGTCCAACATCTCCTCTCGTACAACAACTCGAAGGGAGGCATACCAATACTTGAATGGTGGCTGTTGTTATAAGATAACTAAGCCAACGGCAGATACGTGTCCCAACTTCCCCCGAAGTCCAACACACATGCTCGGAGTATGTCCTCGAGTGTCTGAATCGTCCGCTCACTATGTCCGTCCGTCTGTGAGTGGTAAGCGTTACTGAAATACAGCCTCGTTCCCAACTCCTCATGGAATTTCTTCTAGAATCTGGAAGTGAAACGCACATCTCGATCTGACACAATCGAGATCGGTACTCCATGTAGCGTTACCACCTCCCTCACATACAACTCTTCCAATCTCTTTGCAAAAGAGCTCTCACTGATAGCAAGGAAGTGAGCGCTCTTCGTCAGCCGATCGACAATCACCCAAATCGCATCGACACCCCTCGTGGTCCTTGGTAATTTGGTGATAAAATCCATGGAAATCTGTTCCCACTTCCACTGGGGAACCTCAAGTGGCTGCAACTTACCGTGCGGACGCTGGTGCCCAGCCTTAAACCTACGACAGGTCAAGCACCTCTCAACATACCATGCTACATCCCTCTTCATATAGGGCCACCAATAATCTTTCTTCAGATCCAAATACATCTTAGTGGCCCCAGGATGGATCGAGAACCTCGATCGGTGAACCTCCTCCATCAAAGTGGTGCGTGCCCTGCCTGCATACGACACCCAAATCCGACCCTGAAAGGTCATAAACTCGCGGCTATCGGTAACAAACTCAGGTACCTGCCCAATCACCCGCTCTCTCTTGCGGTTCTCCGGTCTCACGGCCTCTGCCTGGGCCTCCTGAATGGTGTCTAACATTGGAGTCATCACTGACAGTCGCATACAAATGTCTCGAATCGGGGCACTCTCCGCCCTACATCTCAGGGCATCAGCTACAACATTAGCTTTGTCTGGGTGGTACAGGATCTCACAATCGTAATCCTTTACCACGTCCAACCATCTCCTCTGGCGCATATTCAGATTAGGCTGATCCATCAAATACTTCAAGCTCTTGTGGTCTGTGTATATGGTACACCGAACCCCATACAAATAGTGACGCCAGATGTTGAGGGCAAACACCACTGTCCCCAACTCCAGATTGTGGTTGGGATACCTCGTCTCATGAGGCTTCAGCTGCCTTGATGCATACGCTATCACATGCCCCCTCTGCATAAGTACTGCACCCAACCCCAATATCGATGCATCACAATACACCACATAATCCTCTATCCCTTCCGAGAGGGCTAACACCGGGGCTTCGCATAATCTCTGGCGAAATGTCTCAAACGAGGTCTATTGCTCCGGACCCCACGAAAAAGCAACACCCTTCCGGGTCAACCTGGTGAGAGGCACGGTGATCTTAGAGAAATCCCTGATAAATCTATGATAATAGCCGGTCAATCCTAGAAAACTCCTGATCTCGGTGGGTGATCTCGGCACCTCCCACCTCATAACCGCCTTAATCTTAGCCGGATCAACCAAAATCCCATTCTGGTTGACGAGATGCCCCAAGAACTAGACCTCCCGTAACCAGAACTCGCACTTGGAGAATTTGGCATAAAGCCACTCCGACCTCAATACCCCGAGAATCTCTCTCAGATGCTCCCCGTGCTGCTCTCTAGATCTAGAATCCACCAAGATATCATCAATGAACACGATCACCGAACGATCCGACATCGGCCTTCACACCTTGTTCATGAGATCCATGAACGTTTCCGGTGCATTGGTGAGCCCGAAAGGCATCACCACGAACTCATAATGCCCATAACGAGTCATTAACACCGTCTTCTGGATATCCTCATCATGCACTCCCATCTAATGATATCCAGACCTCAGATCAATCTTCGAAAATCAAAACGCTCCCTGCAACTGATCAAACAAATCGTCAATCCTCGGTAATGGGTAACGGTTCTTGACCGTCAGCTTGTTCAACTCCTGGTAATCAATGCACATCCGGTGTGAACCATCCTTTTTCTTGACAAAAAGGATCGGTGCTCCCCAAGGGGAACTACTTGGTCTAATAAACCCCTTCCCCAGTAGCTCTTGAAGCTGCGAGGATAACTCCTGCATCTCTGTTGGCGCAAGGCGATAAGGCGCCTTGGCGATAGGCGCTGCCCCCGAAACCAAATCGATGCGGAACTTTACCTGCCTCTCGGGAGGCACACCCGGCAACTCCTCGGGAAAAACATCCGGGAACTCCCGCACTATCAGAACGTCATCAATCGAACTTAGCCTGCCAACGGCCACTCGTGTGTCCATCACATAGGCTACAAACCCACTGCAGCCCTGCTGTAAACTCTGTCTCGCTCTGGCAGCTAAACAAAACGCTGACCCAAATCAGGTACCCTCGTTGCACACCGTAAGTACTCCCCCACTAGGGTCTTGTATCGTCACCAACTATTGCGCGCAGTCTATAACAGCCCCAAATCGGCTCAACCAATCCATGCCCACTATGACACATACGTCCTCCATTGCAATCGAGACTAGATCTATCGGGAACTCAACACCGAAGATCTCGAGTACACATCCTCGAACCACATCCGTAGCATACACCGCTCGCTCGTCAGCTATAGAAACTCGTAGAGGTCGACTCAACGTCTCTCGTCGGATATTGATGTGCTGACCAAATGCTAAGGAAACAAATGACCGACTCGCACCCGAGTCAAATAACACCAAAGCAGGTACAAAATTCACAAGAAAAGTACCTACGCATATCATAATATAAGCACAACACCTCTAACTCAACATAAATAAATGAAAGAATACATACCAGCCACGACAACGGGCGATGCGCAGACCTCCTCCGCTATCAACTGGAAGGCTCTCCCGCGAGACTTCGGTGCCTCGGCCTTCACTGGCCGAACCTCAGCAGCTCGTACGGTGGCAAGGGAAGATCCCTGCGGTGCTCCTTGTGCTGTTCACTGCAGTTGCGGACACTCAGCCTTCCGATGGCCCATCTGGTTGCAATGAAAGGAAACCATGAACCCCTTGGGGCAATCCTTAGCTATATGCCCCTCCTTGCCACATTTGTAGCAAGCACCCGATCGACTAAACCCGTCATGTCCCTTGACGCAATTTCCGCAAGTGTGGCCCTTCTGGCCTCCAAATTTCGAATTAGTGGGCTTTGCCCGCTTGGCTGTCGGCTGAGACTGTGCCGGCCGTCGATCCATCCCCTGAGACTCAGCCTCCTCCTTGGTCTGAGTCTCCAACTCAATCTCCCTCTTTCGGGCGTTTTCCTGGAGCTCAGCAAATGTCCGGTAGGTCGATTTCGACACGAAATCCCGAATATACCTCCTCAAAATGCCCAAATACCGGCTCATGCATGCCTGCTCGGTAGACACCTACTCAAGGAAGAACAACGCCCTCTCATGAAACTTCCTGGTAACCGCACTAACAGAATCAGTACCCTGCTTGAGCATCAAGAACTCTTGAGCCAGCTGTTCCCTCTCCACCAGGGGAACACACTCATCTCTGAACATAGTGGTGAACCTCTCCCAGATCACCTCTAAAATCTCTACGAGAGTGAAGCTCACCGTCACGAACTTCCACCAGTCCTTCGCTCCCAAGAGAAGCTGGTTTAGTGCAAATCGTACCCTCAGATTCTCCAGACATGAACATGTGTAGAAGCATCCCTCAATATCAGAAATCCAACTCATTGCAGCGATCGGATCCTGCGTCCCGTTAAAATCTGGTGGCTTCGTGTTGCTGAACTCTCAAAACAACAATCAGTGGGGTTTTGATAGACCCAAACATCTCCGGAATCTCGGCTCAGATCGCCGCTGCCACCTCATCGTGGATCATCTGACGAAGCTCCTCGTCACTCACGCCGCTCGTCTCAGGTATGTGGCGTGTCCCAACCATGATGTCTCTGAAATACAACATAATAATATCAGAGACTTGCTCGATCATACTCGCACTCGATAACTCAACCCTACTTGTTCCCTAGTACCCTAAGGATTCTTACTTGGAGTGCGCGTTGCTCTGGTGTCTTTAGTAGTATGGGCCCTATACTACCGTCCACACCGCATCTGCATTCACCCCAAGTCCTGCTCCTTGGATCCCAGATCACAAGTACTCTACATCTCGCTAGCATATGCTACCCCTCAATAAACCTCTCATGGCTCTTCACTGCTACCTACTCGCACTCAAGCATCTCATAGCAGTAGAAATCTTCCTAGGCTAAGGCATCACAAATCAGGCCACTCTAGTCCTAATATGAGTACATATCCTACTCTAGCATGCATAGCATATCACATAATATCACACAACACATAATGTAAGGGTATTTTGGGAAATCACAGTTCGGGCGCTAGCTGATCGTACACACTTCTCCGTTCTGCCTTTCTGAAAATCTTTTACTCTCTTAGAAAAAAAATTATTTTATGAAAAACTTTCTCAAATCCTCAGTTTGAGTTCAGATACATCTGAAGATGCACCCAAATCCCTCAAGCCAAGGCTCTGATACCAACTTGTAGCAACGTACATTTTCAAAACAATTTTTCATTTTTAAATCATATTTTCAATCATCAAAACATATCAAACAAACTGTATCCAATGTCATCATAACAAACAAATCCCAGAATCTCAAACCATAATCTCTATGAGTGTGTACAGATCATGTCGGCGCCTTCCCGCGATCCTCGTTAGTTCCTGAAACACATAACACAGAAACTGTAAGCATAAATGCTTAGTGAGTTCCCCAAAATACCACATACAACACATATGCCTTTCCAGGCCATATCTCTGTGGGATCTTCCGATCCAAGTGTCTCAGGGGACTTCTGTCCCGAATCCCGGTAGACCTTTCGGTCCTACCTGTATCAACCTTCCGGTCCGTAACCTCTTGACCTTCCGGTCCTTATCATACATAACATACATACCTCATATATATCACATAACAACATACAACTCATACATCTCATACCATATAAGACCTTCTGATCAGACATAGGTACCCTTCCAGGTACAGTACAGTGAGAAGACTCACCTCAATGAAGTCGGATAAACTCTCGTGCTCAATGTCCCGACCTAGCCTCCTCTTATCATTCAAATAACATCCCCGATCAATATCCTCTTATAGTCTCATCTCTAAATATTGGGTAGAAGGCCATTCTACCCTTCTCTGAACTCTCTTGAATTAGTCTTGACCAGAACCCTAAGGTCACCGAAAGTCAACGGTCAAACTTTGACCCAACTCGTCGAGTGCACATGGGCGACTCGGCGAGTCTATGCGAGTCCTCTGAATCCTTCTAGCCTCTCTTGGCTCGTCGAGTCATGCTTCCACTCGATGGGTTCCTCCTGTCACGAATCGTGGGGCAACCCCGACTCGACTCGTCGAGTCCACTTATGAACTTGGCGAGTTGCTTCCATCTTCATACTCAAATGACCTTCTAAGGTCAGATCTGCTTCTCTAATCTATAGATCCGACCTTCCCAAGAATGATAATCACGTAAAGGTCAAATCTTGGTACACATGCAACACACCCAAAGCTTCTTTTGGTGAAATAACCTCTAAAATGGCCTCCTAGGATCATAAATCCAAAAGTATTGCATAAAGCAGAGTGGTAAGGACTCTACGGACCTCTTAAGGTCCAGATCTATGAACCAACTCGCCTTGGGACCTCACATACTCCAGATCCAACTAAAAGAGGCATAAAGAAAACCCTAGATTTCACTAGAATCATAATAAACACGAGAATGGCACAGATTGTTACCTCCAACAGCTTCCTCTGATCAAATAGAAGTGGATCCAAGCTCCTCAACCCGCCTAGCTTGTTCTACCTCCTTCCTTCTTGCTAAAACACACAAGAAATGGTGAAATGCCTTCCTCTTGCACCACAAATGATTTCTCTACTCTCTAGGGTTTCTCAGGGGTGAAGTGGCCGCAAATGGAGGCCATAAATGCCTTTAAATAGGGCACAGACCCCGAGAATTAGGGTTTCAATCCACAATGCAGACTCGTCGAGTCCATCCTTTCCGACTCATCGAGTCCGTTCATTAATTCAGTCAGCAATCGCGGTCCTACTCGACGATTCTACACCTCAACTCGTCGAGTCCCTCTCTTTTACTCAAAAAAAATAAAAGATCAAAGATAATACCTGGAAATCCGGATGTTACAAAATTCAACAAGTATAGCAAATTGAGTAAATTACACAAATGGTCCCTATGCTTTGGGGTAATTTGCGAGTTTGGTCCCTAACTTATTTTTTAACTCGAAAGGTCCCTACTATTTGTTTTTGTTACGTGTTTGATCCCTACTGTTTGTTTCTGTTATGCGCTTGGTCTCTGTCTTACCTAAAAAACTATTATTTAAATAGGGAAAAATGGTGGGGTATGTAAGGTAAGGTGAGGGGGTAGGGTTGGGACTGTGTTTATTTTAATAAATTAAAAATCAATGGTAAAATAGTCTTTTTTAGGTAAGACAGGGACCAAGCACGTAACAAAAACAAACAGTAGGGACCTTCCGAGTTAAAAAAATAAGTTAGAGACCAAACACGCATATTACCCTAAACCATAGGGACCATTCGTGTAATTTCCTCTAGCTAATTGTATTGAAAACAAACCTAATGGTCTGATACAATGGATGGGTTTTAGGCATAACAAAACAAACTTAAAACTCTTACGTGTGCATGCAACCTAAAACAAGATCTGTTTTCACTATTGAACATATAACTATGACCATCAAAATAAAAACCCTAGGAAACCTAGGTAATTTTCTAAATTACTAAAGAAAAGGTTTAGGGTCACATACCTTTTAGTTGTTATAGTAAACAACTAGAAATCCTCTTGTTGATCTTTGGAATCAAGCACCACAAACGTCGTGCCTCTAATCGAATCACACTCAAGCTAACAACAGAAAAACTATAAAGAAAGGAGAAGAGAGCCAAGATTTCGTCCAAGGCTTGTAGAAGGAAGGGATGTACGAAATTAAAGGCTAGGGAGGCCTTTATATAGCTGAGAAATCTTGGAGCCCAAGCTAGGGTTAAGAGATAAGCCCTAGATTTCTTTGCTTGGTGACCAAGCAACCCAATCCCTTATCCAAAGGGCCTTAGGCGAAAATTCTAGGCATTCTCTAGAAGTTTTTGACCACCTCATCTAATGAGGTTCTAGAACCTTCCCTCCTCAACTTTTAATAAATAACCAAACAGTCCATGTACTATTAATTAACCAAATTTATCCCAAAAACTAATTCCAATTAATATCTTATTAATTATTAATTAAATAATATGATTTCTAATTAATATATTTTTTTACATAATACATTAATAAACCATTTATTTAATTTATTAGTCACATAATAAATTAATCTCTCTCTCTATCTCTAAAAGTCATCATGCCTAATTGCTAGGTTTAAGGGTATCCCAAAAGGATTGTGCTACTATCAATTCAAGTATATATCAGTTTTAGTTATGGGCTTAGACACCTAATTCAACACAATGGTCATGGATTCACTAGATTCCATTCAAGGTGTATCTTTAGTTGATTAACATGTACATACCATCTATATACCAAGTAATTTTGCGAGAACTCACCTCAAATACTAGTATGATAATCCATACAAAGAGCTAAGTGGTAGAGATACAATCTCGAATCATTACATATATAATCAAACCTAATTTTGCAATTTCGATAAAAAAATCTAGCTAATCCTTTTAACTATCTCTCTTAAGGGAAAAAATATCATTTTTTCCTTATCCTAAGACCTAAGGTACACCTCTTCAAGCAATTTGACAAAAAGTCAACTTGGTGATCGGTCAAAAGGTAATGGTTAATGGTCTCCGCACCGTGGCGAGACTAAAACCGTGTCGTGGTCCAATTTATATGATTTTATGGGTCGTCAAGCAATCGTTTACTGCATTGTGGTCTCCTATTAACCACATCATGGTCCTCTTCAAGAAAAAAATCACGACGATTATGCTCGCTACGCCATGGCCAACTATTGACCATGCCATCGGTCACTTGGCATTATAATTTTCCTTGCACATCTCTTTATCTATTAAGACAACCCATGATACTCTACAAAAGGCTTCTTTACACCATTAAGAACCATAAAAATCATAACTTTGTGGACATTCATGCCCAATGCATGCCCTTCTCTAAACCTAGGTCGAAATGGAGTAAATGGGGTCAAAACCCCATGCATTACATCAAACAAGAGAAATACTTCATATATAGAATATATGAGACTTGTAACACCTCAATGAGTGATGTAGTTGCAAGCTATATCATTTCTAATCTTTCAAACTCACTTAACATAAGAAATTTTGCTAATAATCATAGATCTAGCAAGAAAAGAATAGAAAAGAGAGAGCTTGAATGCTTGTAAAGGTCCAAAATGAGCTCTAGGTTCTGGAATTGGCTTTCTTGGGTGCTCAAAGCTATTAATATTCACTTCTTCAACCTCCATGGAAAGGAAGTTAGGGTTTTGGAGTTGGATTCTGGAGGAGAAGGAGGTTGGGGTTGGGGAAAACCTTAGCCCCATCATTCTTTTAATAGGTTCATGATCCAAGACATAGGGTTTTGGTTGTTTAGAGGTGTCACGTCGTGGCAAAGATATCCCCACACCATGGTAAAACACTCACCATGACGTGGAAAGACAAAACCGAAAAGTTTCAACATTAAACTCAAGGTTCAAAACATAAAACCATACCTAAATTTGGATGCTACAGAGAGAAAAAGGGAGATAGAGAGGGAGGGAGAGAGAGAGAGAAAACAAGAGAGAGGATTATGAATTAGACTTCTAAGTGTCTCTTTCTTCATTTTGTATGTATGCTAATTGTTGGAGTAGGAAATACTTTGTACGGATGAGTAACAACTATATGTTAAGATATTTATTTGTATGTAAAATCTTATTTTCTATATTGATATACGAAACAGATGAGTAGTTATTCATGTGTGTGTACCTCAATGTAGACATTAGACATAAGGAGATCATTGGCTACGATTTCTCTACCAAACCTCTTTTGTTGTTATTATTTCACACTTGTTGTAACATCCTAAAAACCATGATAAAAAAAATTTCATTTTTATAAAACATTCCCACAAAACCATAAGGTAGTAAACCATTGTTTTAAAATCAAATCCATAGAATCAAAGTATCACAAATCTCTTAAAACATAAATCAGTAGGAGCATGTGTACGATCACACCTTCGCATTCCCACAATCACCAATGGTAACAACTGGGTAAGCATGAAGCTTAGTGATTTCCCCCAAAATACCCCACACAACAATATATACAATGTGTAAAACCCGTTTCCTCAAGTATATTTGTTGTATTATTAAAATTATAATTTTTGGGAAATTTGGTCATACGCGGGGTGTAAGTTAGTCACCTACGCATGGTTTAAACTTTAATTATGGGGTCGTAAGCCATATTTAAGGGCCTTAACTCCTTGATACCCTTTCCATACTCAGCCGCCACCCTTCCATTCATTCCCCTCGAAACCCTATCCCCTTAGTGTGAACGTTGAAGCATGTGAGTGGTTCTTTGTGTGTTTTACGAAGAAGGGGACCACTGAAGAAGTACTTGGGAGACCATAGCTTATAGATCTAGACTTTTCTCTTGTTCAACATTCTCCAGGAGGTATAAATCTTGAACCTCGATGATTCCTTTGATATATCTAGTAAGTTATGGGTTTTTATGAGCATTTGGTCCCTTAACCTTGGTCCTAGTGAGTATGAGCTACTTTAGGCCTCATGAGTTGCATTTTCTAACATTTATGAGGTTGTAGAGTGATAAAAATGGGGGCTTGATCACTCTCATCCTTCCATGCATAAGTTAGTGAGCATTGTAGTGTTTTGTGGGTTATGGTTTGTCCGTGTGTCCTTATAAGCCATGAAAATGCATTAATTCAATAACGTTATCACTTAGGATGTTCTTTAGGACTATATTTGATATTTGGGTGTCTGGTCTTTGTGTATTAAGGACTTAATAACAAGTAGGAAAAACATACTAATTATGCAAGCAGTAATTTTGGCTATGCAGGGCATAGCCTAACTTTGCCCCATTTCCATCTGAAGGCTCTACGCTTGGCATAGAGCATGGTATGCATGGATTTGCTCCAAAAGTTAATTTTTTGGTCAAAATGGGTTTTAGGTCAAGTAGGCTGGATTCTAGCCAAGGAAGGGTAAAATGGTCTTTTACCCAATTAAAACAACTATGAACCAAGACCCTGAGGTGGATTAGCATCTTAATTATGATTAAAGTTTTATTGTGAATTTGGTTAGTGTGAGGAGTTCCAGCATCATCAGTTCGGGTGTGCATATTGCCTATCTTCAGATTGAGGTGAGTCTTCTCACTCTATTCGTGGGTCGAATGCACCAATTTAGGCCTACTAGATTGTGCTATTTGTCTTTGTGACTCTTGCATGTTTATGTTAGGCTGGGCCCATTTGTATGTTATGTTGGGCCCATTATTATCTATGTTGGGCTGAGCCCGTTTGTATGTTAGGTTGGGCCCATTATTATGTATGTTGGATTGGGCCCATTTTTATGTTGGGTTGGGCCCATTATGATGAATGTTGGGATGGGACCATTTTTATGTTGGGGTGGGTACATATCTATGGTAGGTAGTATTTTAGGGAACTAACTAAGATTTGTGCATACAGTTTTTTTGTTTAACATTTTTAGGTACTTCCAGTTTGAAAGGGAAGGGCCCGACGTGATTGCACAACATCCCATTGATTTTATTCCCCAATGACATTTGACTTTCACTCTGATGTTGAGAATATTTTATACGTTGATTTGGAGCAAATTGGTTGTATTTTTTGGGTGTTTGAAAAATGAAAATTTTACCATTATTTTTGGGATTTTACATAATGCATGCAAAAGGCGTACATCATAAGGTTGGACCGCCACCTGAGCCTTCAGCAACAAGCTAGACCACTTATGAGCTTACAACATAAGATGGACCAATCCTTTGGGCCTATAGTATTAATTGGACCGCCCGAGTATCTTGGCCTTCAACTCAAAGCAGGACCGCCTCAACCCAACCACATTATGTTCATATGCAAACAATAATCAATAACCAAAAAGTTCAGGTAATCATACAGATCTACCAATCTAATAGATGACTACAATATAGCAACACGTTATATACAAGGATACAGAACACAATCTAGTGGGCCGACATTGGTGCCTTTGACCCACGAGTATAGTGAGAAAACTCACATCAATCCGACGACAAGATGGACCACACACCCAAGCTAACGATATCTAGTTCCTCACGCTAAATGCATAATAAAACCATAATTATTAAATAAGGTAATAATTAACCCCTAGAAAGTCTTGGTTCATAGCTAATCCTCCTTGGGCAATACACCATTTTGCCCATTAAAGACTACATCCCACACAGTTGACTAAAAATAAAATCGGTCAAAAAGTCAACACTCAATCTTAAGTTGAGTTACATCCTACCTAGAGTTACGCCCAACGTACAGAGGCTACACCCTGCATAGAGCCCCTGATCCCAAAAACTTCTGTTAAGCTCTTAATACAACAAGCCAAACTCCTAGATCTGATCTAAATGAACGTCTTAATGGATAAATTCTTTGACTTTATCTCAAGAGTATCTAGATCTAACATGAAACATATCGAGGTAGGAACTTCATACATTTTGGAGAGAGATGTTGGGTTAAAAATCTTAGATCTACACACCTTGAAGCTTCCAACATGGTTCTACAATTACCTTCTTCCTTTAAATAGAAATCAAAGCTCTCTAAAAGCTCTAAAATTCACAAATAGAGGCTAGGGTTTCATAGGAACGGTATTGTAACGTTCCAAAAATATGATCCAAAATTTTCATTTTTAAAATAAAACAGTATTCCAAAAATATTATCCATACAACCTAGATGAAAATAAGTGTATCAAACATCGTATCTATCATAGTAATCTCTCAAAAGAGGAAACTATGTGGTGTGTGCTCTGCAATCATCCAAAGCTCTTCGATTAGAAAACCGAAGTACCTAAAACATAAACTGAAAACCGTAAGCACAAAGCTTAGTGACATCCCCGAAAATACCACATTCCAAACATACTTATGCGCCCAGCCCTGGGGTTCATTCCAACCCAAAAAAGCAAGTATGGGCCCCGCCATGGGGTATATTTCAACTCGAACATATCATAGTGGGCCATGCCATGGGGTATATTTCAAACCAAACATAACATAGTGGGTCCTACCATAGGGTATATTTCAACCCGATCATAACACCGTGGGCCCTGCTCCAAGATATATTTCAACCCGAACATAACATGTATCACACAATAACTAGCATACTTCATAACCAGATAATGGGCCAGCATTGGTGCCTTCGACCCGAGGTTATAGTAAGAAGGCGCACCTCACAAACTGAGGAATAGCTGAACAAAACACTGCTCCAACACCAGCTCTACAAGTCTTCCTAAGTACCAGTTGTAGACCAAAATCCAATCAATACCACAAAATACCCTTTTTGGTCAAACTTGGTTAAGGGTCGAGGTCAAACGAGTCAACCGAGCTGAACCACTTCGAACGCTGAGCGTTCCATGCTTGAACACGGGGCGTTCCAACCCTTGACCAGAATCATGAAATCAAACCGGAACGCGCTGCGTTCCTCCCACTTAAGCAATGCGTTCCCGCTAAATCCCCAAACTTTATATTAAGGGCTTAATACCTTAAGTCCTTTCGTCCAAACACATATCTAGGTACAATATCTCACTGAGGGTCATAAATTTTCCAACTTTATGACCTTGCATGTCCATTAAGTGCTTAAAGTCAAAGATCTAAGCTTTTAACCATTTAGACCATCTAACACATGCATGGGTTGAATACAACACCCAAGATTACATTTTTATGCTCTTAATATCTCAATAATGGATAAAGTTTCCTTCTTTATCCATTAGAAATGGTCCAAGAAGTCAAGATCTAATCTTTTAAGTCAAAAAAGGGACCAAAAGTGCATATTCTCAACTCAATTCGTTAAGTCTAAGTTTCCAACTTCCAAATCTGATTTTGAGGGATTTCTTAAGTCACAAAGTTTCCAACTTTATGACTTAGCATAACTCAATGGGACCCAAATCAAAACCTAAGTCCCAAAATTCATCAAATGACTACTAAATCACGCATGGAAGGTTTATACTCATCAAGATCCAAAATTTATGACTCCATAACCACAACAAGGGCCAAATATGAAGCTCAAAGGTTCTGGAGTAACTTCTTCTCACAAGAACCACCACAAAGGGACCAAAATCATAACAAAGTGTCACATAGCTAGATCTATATGAAAGAGTTGTCAAGGTTGAGACTTTATACCTCCAGAAATTAGATCTAGGTGAACAAAGCCTGGATCTAAAAGCTCTAAGTCATGCAATGACTCTTCAAGAAGCTCCTTCTTCCTCCTCAAGCACCAAAAACACACATAAATCACTTTGAAGCTCAAGAATCACTCAAATGGGAGCTAGGGTTTCGTTCTTAGGGTTAGAGAGGATGGAGGTTGAAGAATGGAAGAGGTTTGGGTCCATAATGATGCTTATAAATGGGCCAAACCCTAAAAACCAATTTTTGAAACACCTCCGCGAACACCCTGCATTCCCTCAGGGAACGCCCAATGTTCCCAACTTGGCCCATGTCCATTTTCCTTTTGAACGCCATGCGTTCCCACCTGGTACGTCATGCGTACTCGGTTTGGCCCAAAACCCCTCTGACTTCAAATGGTCATAATTTTTGCATCCTTTATCCATTTTCGACATTCTTTATATCCACATAAAGGTAACAAGAATCCCTATACTTTTGTCAGGGAACACATAATGTTCCTAAGTTGTCCCGTGTCCATTTTCCTTTTGAACACCACGTGTTCCCACCTGGTACGTCATCCGTACTCGGTTTGGCCCAAAACACCTCAAACTTCAAATGGTCATAACTTTTGCATCCTTTATCCATTTTTGACATTCTTTATATCCACAGAAAGGTAACAAGAATCCCTATATTTCTATCAACTTTATTTAGCCTTAAAACCAACCGAAATTAAATCCAAAATTCATGAAATGCCCAAACCAACGCCTGTACCGATACCCTTGGGCTCTAAAGTACAACCCGAAGTCTTTTATCAACCTACCTTACCTATATCCAAAAAGAGTGTAAACCTTTCTCCCTCAAGGACCGAAGCCATATATTTGGGTCACGGTCCCGAATTTATGATATAACTCGCTCCAACACGCCATGTCCAATCCTAAAAAAAGGATTTATTCCTAAAAATTGTTCCTCGAGATTCCGGGTGTTACAGGTATGAGGTGATGGAGGCTGGAAATGGGAAACAAGAAATTGAAGACCTTAAATACCGCTCAAACTCTTAGGGTTAGGATTTTGGTCAGCAATGGTTATGGCCTGTGTAGCATAACCTACACCCTGTTTAGGTCATTAAACTCATGTTCATCATTCAACATCGACACCATGTGTAGCCTTCCTTCGTCCTACGTTGGGCAAAACCCCCACATTGCAATTCAGCTTCAAACAATCATGAATTCTTCGTTTCAATTCCATTTTTGGCGTTCTTTATATGCATAACTAAAATCAAAACCCATGCAAGAAGCCCGACATATAACTTTTCTTATTTTACCCTTTAGTTCCAGTACACAAATCACTGGCTTAGATCTCATAACCAATATTAGCAACCTTCAATAAGTTCTAAACTTTAATTCCTCAACGCCCAAAGTCTTTACTTGATCGAATTACGACCCACAAACCGTGAATTAGGAAATGTCCCGGAACAAGAACTTGAAGACCTTAAATACCGCTCAAAATCTTAGGGTTAGGATTTTGATCAGAAACGGTTATCGCCTGTGTAGCATAACCTACACCCTGTGTAGGTCATTAAACTCATGTTCATCATTCAACATCGACGCCATGTGTAGCCTTCCTTCGTCCTACGTTAGGCAAAACCCCCAAATTCCAATTCAGCTTCAAACAATCATGACTTCTTCGTTTCAATTCCATTTTTGGCGTTCTTTATATGCAGAACTAAAACCAAAACCCATGCAAGAAGCCCGACATATAACTTTTCTTATTTTACCCTTTGGTTCCAGTACACAAATCAATGGCTTAGATCTCATAACCAATATTAGCAACCTTCAATAAGTTCGAAAATTTAATTCCTCAATGCCCAAATTCTTTACTTGATCGAATTACGACCCACAAACCTTGAATTAGGAAATGTCCCGAAACAAGGTGTTACACTTGCCTGTCATATATGGGATCATACAGTTTGTATCAAAGTTATACTCATTTTATGTGATGAATGATCTTGATTGGCTACTTTTTGATTTTTATTTTTTTTAAGTTTCACGTTTCTATCCATAATTTTCTCATATTTTTATCTACAAAAAATCCTATGAGTTTATTTCTACCATCAGATTAAAATATAAGTATCCATCTTTGCCTTTAATTTACACTCTTTTTCATCAATGTTGGTCAAATCTTCAATATGGTCCTCCATCCTTACTGTTGACAAGATCAACTTGAACACCTAAGGTATTTAATGATTGTACATACATGTTCAAAACACAAACGATGGTGTATCATGCTTCAACAAGAATTTTCTAGAAATCTTCTTCTTACTGATATAAAGAATAGTTGGGCTCATTCGGTCTTAAACAAAAAAAAGGGATATAAAATGACATAAATGTCCTACGAAGTTTCTAGCATTATTCAATTTAGTCCCTAAAGTATTTTCATTGTTTTATGATGGAACAAAGTCGCTAGCAATCTGCTTTTTTAGTCCCTGTACCTGAAGTAGCAGGTTTAGTGTGCCACATGTACATAGTCAACCAAATACTCAAACTTTAAGGGTTTAGTGTGCCACATGTACATTATTTGATGCTCCTTTCATCTATTTTGAAAGCTATTTTTTGTCGATAAAGGATTCTCTCTTCTAACCACCACTTCGTCCTCTCTCTCCCTCACTATAACATGCCCGAAAAGCTTTTTCTTTTCCTCTGAAACTTCAATTCCATTATTGTACTATTGACACTACTGTGTGTCTAGGTTGCAGAACCAT
This sequence comes from Lactuca serriola, assembly GCF_051521515.1. NCBI lineage: Eukaryota > Viridiplantae > Streptophyta > Magnoliopsida > Asterales > Asteraceae > Lactuca > Lactuca serriola. The sequence continues at coordinate 53,812,176 of NC_136415.1, forward strand.
TGACAATTTTGGAAATTTCAAAGAACTATTCATAGATTTCATTAGTTTATGGTAGTTGTTGATCTTTGTCTTTGTAGGAGTTTGGATTTCTTGACGATAAATGGGAGTTTGGTGATCTTCTGTTTGGTGTAGATCGAAAACGTGAGGTATGTTGTGAAGATTTTCCATTTCGATTTTTCATTTTGTGATGATGGTGGTTGCGGTTTCTAAAACAACAAACCAATAAAGTCCACTGTTGTTACCTTCCTAGAAAGATAATGGAATCATTGACCTAATAAACTAACAAGACCTAAATCGAGACAAGTTTCTTCAAGATACTTATCCGCTTCTCCTTCAACTTCTTCGAATTCCTGATCATTACTTCGGAAAGAAAAAGAACCGGTACCCCTTTAAGAGTCAGAGATCACACTAAGAATACAAAACCCGGAGATCAACACCGGTTGTCGGTGAGAATTCATCGATCAAATCAAACGGTTTTATCAAAAAGTTCAACATGGATTTCAGAAGAGCATCAATCGATAGTGTTCATGGTGGGAGATTATCTCTCGATGTAGGTTACTTCATATTTTTTGACCTAATTCAACAAAATCCAAATGGGAATTCATCTGATATGGATACCGTCGCATGTGATAGCACATCTGGAATCCAAGAAACCAATCGAAATGGAATCGGAAGGGTAGTTATGTCCGCTAAATTTTGGCAAGAGACAGGATACTAATTGTGGAATCACTCCTGGATAAAAAGCAGTAAAAAAAAGTTTTTATTTATGTTGTGTGGCATCTAAACCTGCTACTTAGGTAACAAGGACTAGAAAAACAGGTTTCTCACTTATTTGTTCCCTCATCAAACAATGAAAATACTTTATCGACTAAATGGACCAACCCTACAACTTTGAAAGGCATTTGTGTTATTTTCCCTAAAGATATTAAGCATTGAAAATATAAATACAACAATTTGACAAAAGAAACAAATAATCATTTACATTGGTCATCTATATAGGACAAGGGCATCACGTTGGAACTCAGACTCAAGCATGACGCATGGCCTATTATGGGCTTACGAGGGAATAGTTTTATGCTTAACAAGGAAAAACGATAATTTTGTCAAATTATAGAATCAAGGATGAAATCCATGATGAAAGAACATAAACCAATCACAACTATAGGCTAGAAGAGAAAATATTGGAACAAATATACATTAAGGATAGTCTTTAAACTTCAACAAAGTAGTTCAAATGCCTAAATTCTTTTGATGACGTTCGATTTTATTTATATGTTTATGAAGACGATAGTAACCCAAAGCTTCTATAATAAGCTAACTTGTTAGTAAACTGAAGCCAAACTCGAGAAACTTTAGGTACATCCCTATCTTACTGGGGGTAGGTTGGTTGATCAAAATGTTGGTAATAGACACCTCAATTCCATCAACAACAACATGGAGTAACCATATTCACCATTGATCTACTCTACTCTTATAGAAGTAAGAATCGACACTACTTCATTATATGTTGGTCCTCAATCATTTTTACACCCAACAACATATCAAAAGGGCGAGTTTTAAAAACAAGAGAGGAACAAGCATGTGTAGTGATGAAGAGAATGGTAACTTTATCAACCATATACAAGAAGACATGGGAGGGATCTTCAAAGTTTGTTAGGACTAAAAATAATGAAAAAAACACAAACTCGACGTATGAGAAGATATTTGCATGTTCTTGACACACTTACTCTTTGCTCTGATATTCTTTTTCCACAACCATATTTTTACCAAGTTGTGTACGATGTCTAAAGTGTAATTCAAGAGCTCACCACGAATTATAGTTAAGCCATTAGTTTTTTTATGGTAATTCTAGGTTGAGGAAAAAGAAAGGAAAATGACTTATAAGCCCAACAAAATTTCAAACTGTTAAAAAAACCTCAATATGTTTTCTCTATTCAAAAAAACACAACGAATTTAACCTTTTGTCTAAAAATGTCCAACAAAGTTTCCAAACCGTTCAAAAAACCCCAATCATGTTTTATCTGTTCAAAAGGTTAAGTTCATTAGTTTTTTTTAATAAAATAACATGATTGTGGTTTTTTGAACGGTTTGGAAACTCCGTTATTCTTACTGGTTATTTTTCCGATATGATAATAAGCCACGTCATCTGTGTCTCTTCTTTGACTTCCATAGAATTGAACAAAATTGTAACTTAATTAGGCTTTTTTAGACAAAAGATTAAGTTCGTTCAGTTTTCTTGAACATAAAAAATACGATTGAGGTTTTTTGAACATTTTGGAAATTTCGTTGGGCTCATAAGTCATTTTCCAAACAATGAAATTACTAACATGTACATCCATTTTGAGTTTTGACCCGCTTAGGAACTCGGGTTTTCATCAAACGCATTTGTGAGTCATGAAATCCAAATGTTTTAAAATTTTTATACATATAGAAACCAAACATAGTATTTGTACAAACACACATGATTGTTTGGGTGGTTTTAAATCTTGCAAGTTTTGATGCAGCGTAAGTCGTCTAATTAAGTGATTTTTTTTAACGGCAGAATAAATTAACGAAAATCAACTAGCAAGGAGCTAGGAAAACAATTACAAAGAGTTTTGGAGCATTGGTTTTGTAACCACAAAGTCCAAGTTATACTACTATGGCTACTTTTATTAAAAAACCAATCGTAAGAACGTAAAACAATACATCAAAAATTGAGCTCCTCTTCATCTTGGTGTTTTGAAACACAACACTGTTTCTAAACATCCATATCATCCAAATTGACGTAAGCATAATGACCTCAAGCGTCTTCTTCTTTGCATGGGAGGAAGTAAAGGAATCAACCCAGAAAAATAAATCTGCAACACTATTGAACAAAGGGAAAGGAAGATCAAGCCACTTAAACACTCTCCTCCAGACCTCTTTAAAAAAAACAGTCTCCTCCAAACTTCTTCCGCCACTTCACAATGCACAAACACATGATTGGAATCTTCTACTTGAGAATGACAAGAAGGGCATAAAAATGAAGAAATGTCAACATTTCTCTCTACTAAGTTTTCCCGAGTAAGCAGTCTATCCAACAACACTTGCCATATCATAATATTAACGTTTATAGGAACTAGACAACACCAACGAGTAGTACCTCCACCCTCCTACAACAAAATACCATCAATGTGTCGTCTATTTACATTTACCAGAAAAGTGCCATCCTTGCATAAGGTCCACTCCCATTTATCTAAACGGTCTGAGAGAATTACCTGCGAAAGACAAGACTTAAGAACCAAAAATTGAGTTGTTGTAGTACCCCCTCACGAACCACTCTATTCCAATTCCACACCCATTGTCCATTAACGAGTTTGTCGCTAACCAAGCACTCCTTTTTGATTCCATGAAAAAAAAGACGAGGAAATTTCTCCATAAGAATACCATCACCCAACCAATTTTCCACCAAGAACGTGTACCTTCACCATTTCCAATGCACTTCCGAAGACATAAAAAAGAAACAACATTTCTTTCATGTAAATAATGAAACAACTTTCTTAGAGAAATCCAAACACTCGATCCATTTGGTTTTTTCTTCAAATGGTCTAGGCCGTCATTCAACCCATGAATACCTGTAATAACTTTTGCCCAAATCGAATCTGAGTTATTATGTAATCTCCATCTCCACTTAAGTAACAGATCATAATTAAAAGCCTTCAAGCTTCCAATACCTAGCCCTCCTTTTTCCTTAGAATTATGAACTTTTTCCCACTTTACCCAACCTATTTTCCTGTCTTTATCCATAGTTCCCTAAAGAAACGAGCCCTTAAATTCTTAAGGATTTTAATCGCAGCTGAAGGCACCTTGAAGAGCGAAAAATAGTAAATTGTCAAACTCCCAAGCACCAATCTGATTAAAGTTAACCCCCTCCCCCCCCCCCCCCCCCCGAGGAGAGTAAGTTAACTTTCCAAGTGGCCACTCATTTTTTAAACTTTTGAAACCACCAAATTCCAACTATCCACACGACCTATGTTTCGCCTAACAGGGATTCCTAAGTATGAGAACGGTGTAGATGCAGCCAAACAACTAACAACAGTAGCCATGTCTTCCACTTGATGAAAATCAATACCAATCCCATATAAATTTGGTTTTTGTAAGTTAATGCGAAGACCCAAAATCAAATAAAAACAATTAAGAATTGTAATCAAATTCTCAATGTTATCTTTATTCTAAACTCCCAAGAAAATGGCATCATCTACGTAAAAAATATGAGAGATGTTGTATCCCGGGTCACCCACTTCTAGACCTTTAAACAACCCTTGACTGCTAGCATCCTCCATATCAATATTTAACCCTTCCATCACCATAATAAATAAGAAATGGGATAAAGGATCATCCTACCAGAGACCTCGATTAAGAGACAATTCCTTAGTAGGGCTACCATTAACAAGGATCGCATCACGAGAAGACTCCAAACAAGCATGTATCCATCTTATCCATTTATGATCAAAATCCATAAACTCTATAATTTTCAACAAATACTCCCAAGAAACCGAATCATACGCCTTATCAAAGTCCACTTTGAAAATCATAGCTTTTTTTCTTCTTCTTATACCACTCAATAATTTCATTTTCCATGAACGGACCTTCTAAAATTTGTCTACCTTTGACAAAAGCAGACTGTGTCGGGTTAAATATAGAATCAATCACATTTTCCAGTCTATTGGCTGGGAGTTTAGATAAAATTTTATATTGCACCCCAATTAAACTGATCGATCTATACTCCTTAATAGAAGAAGGACTATCAACCTTAGGGATTAGCGAAATAAATGAGGAGTTACACCCTTTGGGAATAACTCCATTCGAATAGAACTCCTCCACAAAATTAAAGACATCGACCTTAACAACCTCCCAAAACTTCTTAATAAACTGAAAAGAGAATCCATCTGGCCCTGGAGCGCGATCACTTCAACAAGACCAAACTGCTACTTTAATTTCATCATGAGAAAACCAAGAAATTAGAGCATTTTTATGCCCAAAAGACAACTTGTGTAACCAAGAGCTGGGCTGGGAAATAAAAGCACCCAAAAAAGCACTAAACTTTTCTTTGAAGAAAGAATAAAAGCAATCTTTAACTTGGATCGGTTTTGTCACCCACTCTCCATCACTCATTATACCATTAATCATCATTTTTTTTCTTTTAAGTATAGAATGGAAAATTTTAGAATTTTCATCACCATCTACAACCCACTTAGATTTTCCTTTCTGAGCAACATCCATATCTTCCAATTTCTCCAGGTCCGAGAGAGATTTTAGAATATCAATTCTAGCTAAAGCCAGTTCCTCATCTCGATTCCCTACATCAAAAATAACATCAATATCGTCTAATCTTTTAATCAATTGTCTCATATTTCCAAAATTTTGAGCGACCACCATTTTGTGCCATTCCTTTAATCTCTCTTTCAAATGTTTCAACTTATTTTTAAACACAACGAATTTGTTAGTGTTTAAAGGTTCATCATTCCATTTCCAAGCATCCAACACCAATTGGTCAAACCCGTCCATAAAAACCATGAATGGAATAGTTTAAAAGGGGCAGGACCATAATCTCTATGTTCTTCTTTTAGAACAATAGGGGCATGATCAGACCACAAACGAGTAAGAACCACACCTATAAGATTAGGATAACTATTGAGAATACCATTAGATACCAAAAAGCGATCCAACTTTTCCATTTTCGAACAAAGTTTATCAACTCTCATAAATCTTCTCCCTTCTAAAGGAACATCTACCAAATCAGAATTAATAATGAAATTATTAAAATTTTCAGCTTCATTCTGACAAAAATTAGACCCACTTCTCTCAGCTTGATTGCGCACCACATTAAAATCTCCAAACACCAAGTACTCCCCAACATTAGCACCCATAAAATTAGTAATAAAGTCCCAAACCGCTTTTTTCAAGTATCTATCTTGAGGAGCATAAACATTAACGAGGAAACATTTCATACCTGAAGCAATAATCTCTCCTTCCACTACCAAAACAGTAGAAGATATGCTTCGTGCATGTGTCTTGGAGTTTGGTGGTAACTGGAATAAATACTTACCTCTTGTCGAAATTTCATATAATAATAGTTACCACGCTTCAATCAAAATGCCACCATATGAAGCATTATATGGTCGCAAATTCCATACGTCATTATGTTGGCGAGACATAGGACAGAAGATCCTTGGAGGCCCTAATGATTCAAGACACCACTGACAAGATTCAAATTATACGAGAAAGAATGAAAGCAGCCCAGGATCAACAGAAGTCCTATATAGAAAAGAGGAGACGGCCCATAGAATTCCAGGTGGGTGATTTCGTAATGCTAAAAGTATCCCTGAGGAAAGGCATTATGCGATTTGGGAAGAAAGGAAAACTAATCCCTATATTTGTTGGTCCTTTGAAAATCATCCAGAGAGTTGGTAAACAAGCATACCGCTTGGAATTGCCGAAAGAATTGGCAGGTATTCATGATGTGTTTCATGTGAGCTATCTATGCAAATGCTTGAGCATCAATGATGAGACAATACCATTATTCGAGGTGAAATTGGATAATAAGTTAAGATATGTCGAAGAGCCTGAAGAGATCATGAATGAAAGAACAACTAATCTACGTAATAAAGAAGTTGAGTTGGTGCTTGTCAAGTGGAAACACCATCGAGGCCTAAACTCTACTTGGGAAAATAAGGATGAGATAAGAACAAAATATCCCCATTTATTTTAATCGATATAATTTCAGGGACGAAATCCTCAAAAGGAGGAGGTATTTGTAACATACACGTTCAGTTATCGTGTATTGTAAATTATAAAAGTGAATAATATTACGAAATATTATGTGAATTTGAATGTTGAGTTCTAACAGATGGTTTTTACTAGAAATGAAGTAAAATTATGCTTAGAATCATTCAGAAAGTATTGGAAGTATTATGAGATTCCAATCAAATGTCAAATGGTGAAATTTAACAAAAATATAAAATTTGAAATAAGTGAAATTTTATTATTAAAAGTTGTAGATAACCTCGTTAGAAACATTTAGGCGAAAACCTCATCGAAATCCGAGTTATAATGAACCAGTTATGACCAATCAAAGATCCGCGACAGAACCGACACGGCGCCAAATGACGTAAAAAGTGAGTTTTCGATAAGCTACTTTTTAGCCTTAGTAATCTAAATGAAAGTCGTAGTAATCGTTAAACCGAGAAGTTCGATAAAAAGAATGCCAAAATCTGACTTCGTATGAGGAAGTTATGATTTTTCTAAGTTTCAGCTTAACAGTAGACAGCTAAAAACTCGAAATTTAGATCGAGTGATTTTTAGCCGACACAACCTAAACGAGAATCGAATGTCTCGTCAATAGTAGTACAACGGTAAAAAGTCTGACGAAAACGGATGTCGGATGAAGAAGTTATGAATTTTTAACGGATTTTCCTGTCCCGGTCTGTTAAAAATAATAATATTAAAAATAAATTCTAAATTAGCTGACGAAGTTTAAACGAAAGTTGTAGAATATATTCCCGCCTACGCGTGCATATAAAGAACGTCAAACACGGAGCCCGTATGAGAAAGTTATGGATTTTAGAAGATTTGGGCACAATTTCCGAGGAATCTCGCAAGGATAAGGCCAATCTCGGTGAGTCACCCGCTGAGTCTGGCGCGTATCTCTTCCGGATTCGACCGAAGTCGCAGCCAACCGGCGTCCGACGCGCCTCGCTCTGTGTCACGTCCGAACCTCGCACAGGTGGCCATTCGCATGCGCGCAGCGTGCCTTCGCCTCCTGCTGCCACCTGCCCTCGCTGACTTACCCTTTCTCGGCTGAACCCTCGCATCCTCGCCCTATAAATACAAGGCTTGCGAGCCTTCTCGGGTAATTTTGAGAAATTGCCATTTTACACCCTTTTTCAATATTTTCACTATTTTAACATCCCCCAAAAGCCCTGGTATCAATTTTAGCACCCGAAACACGTCCCGAAGTTCCCGAGAAGCCCGAAAAATTTATCTTTTCGGTTTTGAAGCTCTATCTTCGTAGAGCTCGGTTTTCAATAAATCTTCCGGTTTTCAACGAAGAAAGCTAATTGTAGTAACGAATTGCTGCCCAAATTACTATTTTAACCCCTGTTTATTTCACGGTGAGTTTAATATATAGGAACAATTGTATATTTTCGCGTGTTATTTTTTTGTTCACTATTTTTAATAGCAAAGAAATACCTTTGACCATGTGATCAGTGAAAGGACTTATATTCACATTGGTACTGGTATGTAGCCTCTGGCCATGTAGAACATGTCTCCGTAAGAGAATGATATCTATTCTATGGTATTGGCAGAAGGTTAGACAGGGCTATAAGCCTAAAATCTACCAAAATGTTAATCCGAAGTTGTATGTCTTCTGTGCCATTTGGGCCAAAGCTTTATTGATGTATATCAAGTATGGAAATTGTTATGTCTCATTGATTGTATATCTTTGAATCAAATCAATGATTGATATGGAAAGTTTTTCACATGATTCACATATGCCTTTGTTGTTCCTTATTCCTCTTTGCTTCTGCCATATTAAAGTATATATATGGCATAACGTTATATTGTATCTATTATTGAACTCACTAAGCGTCACCTCTTACCCTCTCAATGTTTAACAAATTGTAGGAGATAAGCATCCAGTATAGTTATATACTGATAGAAGATTTTTGAATAGTTTGAAACTGTTGTATTTTGTACTCCCATATGTATAAACACTATAGAATCCTGGGAAGTTGTGTAATATATAACACTTTGTAATAGTCGGTTTGTATCCAATCATTTGTAATCTCTTTATCAATGTAAAATATTGTTTTTATGAATATGCAAGTAGCATGTTTTGGAGTAACTATATTGTCAAATACGAAAGTTTGGGTCTTTTAGAAATACGAAAGTGAGGGTCTTTCAAGAACCCTGCCAAAGACATTAGCCACCTTCTTGAAATCAACAACTGACCAAGCAGAGATAGGAAGACCATTAATCTCAATCCATTTTGCATATTCCTTAACTACAAAGTTCTTAGTGACATTACTAAATTCCACAAAAAAAAAGAACTAATTCCAGAGGTTTGTTTAAACTGAATGCAAGTCTTCTCTGAATGAAATTCAAACCAACTCCAAGTGCCTCCTGCATACTTAATCTGAACATCATCAAAACCTTCAGCAAGACAAAGATGATAAAGTGTAGGGATGACAGAAGCATGTTTTATCCTTCCCAAAGTGACTTTTCTAGAATCATCAACCACATGCAGATCACTTACATGAATAATAATATTTTTCATGACCTTCTCAATTAATTTCGTCTTCTCCCCTTCATTCCTCTTGAGAACATTAGCATAAGAATTCCCATGTATAACTTTCAATCCATGCGAAATAGAATTACCCTTCTGTTGATTCTGATCCTCCCTTTCTCTCGTTCCTTTATTCCTTGATGAATCATATAAACCTCTTTTAAATTTAGCTACTGAAACAAACAGGTGGAAATTACCCACCCAAATATATGCCAATCTTTTTTCTAATCGATCACCATAAAAAACATTCAAATATATGACGAATGCAAACTTTCTCCCATTCTTAGACAATTTTCTAGCAATATAAACGTCTGCAATCTTACCAAACTCTTCAAAAAGATGCCACAAATCATTCTCAACCAAATCATTCGGGAAATTAGTTACAAAGTCTGTCACGGATAGCTTCTCTATCTTTTCCCGATTTGAATCGCTTCCATTCCTATTAGATCTTTTATTCCCAATCCGCCACTCATAGTCTTTATGAATCATCATACAAAAGAACTAGCGTAAAACCATCCCAAACCAAATAAGCAAAATTGGCTGGTGTTTGATCCCTCTGGAAATCACCTTCAATGGCCGACACTCGCTATTAGGGCAACTCAAGAAATAGGTGTATGTTATCTAAGTGATTTTTCTTAAGAACTATTCACGACCAATATTGCCACTTTTTCTTTATAGTAATGTAAAGTTAGTATATGACAGTGAAGATAGAATTCATCTCTCTTTCTTTAATATTAATACAATTTAAGTGCAAACTAATAATTTTATTAACACAAGTTAAGTGCAAACTAATAATTCTATTAAAGATAAAATTCATCTCTCTTTCTTTAATATTAAAACAACTTAAGTGCAAACTAATAATTTTATTAAACAAAGTTGTACATGAAGCAGCCTGCAGCGACTTAATTTAATAGTGTTTGTGTATTTACAAACTACGAGAACGCACATACATCAAAAATTAAATAAATAAATAAATAAAAACACGTCCACATTAAATAGTTCGCCCCATAATTTCAGCCAATTGCAGAGCCATCTTTACACTTGCCACCCACCCCCTATCTCTCTTCACCCCTCAAGGCTCAAGCCACCATGCTCCTTATTATACTCCTTACATTTACTCACATCTGCCACTCCGCCACCATTAACTCCGACAACCACCACTTCCTGAAGCTCCCACTCCTCCACATTAACCCTCTTCAATCCCCTTCCCAAGCCTTCTCCTCCGACTCCGCCCGTCTCTCCGCCCTCCTCTCAACCCTCCACCGCAAGCCCAATCTCCCTGTCACCTCCGGAGCCTATGCCGGCGCCGGACAATACTTCGTCACCCTCCACCTTGGCACCCCTCCTCAAAAACTCCTTCTCATTGCTGACACCGGCTCCGATCTCATCTGGGTAACCTGCTCCGCCTGCCGAGATGATTGCAACCGCACCCGCCCTCCACATTCCGCCTTCCTCGCCCGCCACTCCTCCTCCTACTGCCTCCACCACTGTTACGACCCAGCGTGTAAACTCGTACCTCATCCTCGCCCCAGAATCGCGTGCAACCACACGCGCCTCCACTCTCCATGCCGTTATGAGTATTCATACGCGGATGGGTCAATCACTAATGGCTTCTTTGCCAAGGAGACGACATCGTTCAACTCCAGCACCGGCGAACTGTTACAGCACGACAGTTTAGCTTTCGGGTGTGGGTTTACGATTTCCGGTCCGAGTGTTTCCGGTCCAAGCTTTAATGGTGCTCAAGGAGTAATGGGCTTGGGCCGTGGGACTATATCGTTTGTTACTCAACTCGGCCGCCGGTTCGGTAACAAATTTTCTTACTGCCTCAGAGACTACACCATCGCTCCGCCGCCGACGAGTTACCTCTTGATCGGCACTGCCGCCGGAAATTCAAGAATGCGGTACACCCCATTGCAAACTAACCCTTTGTCCTCTCCGTTTTACTACATTGGGATTGAAAACGTTTACGTAGATAATATGAAATTACGTGTAAGCCCTTCGGTGTGGAACATTGACAAAATGGGAAACGGCGGCACCATCGTTGACTCTGGCACCACCCTCACTTTCCTACCTGACACCGCGTACCGCCATGTTGTGGCAGCTTTCAGGCGGCGCGTGAAACTTCCAACCCCGGCAGGTTCTCCTCCAAATTTCGATCTTTGTATCAATGTATCAGGCATTCCAAGACTGAGTCTACCCAAACTGAGTTTCAAACTCGTTGGCAACTCTGTTTTTACTCCGCCAGTTGGGAACTACTTCATTGACACGGCGGAGGACGTAAAATGTTTAGCGTTGCAGCCAGTGACCTCAGCCGGTGGATTTTCGGTGATCGGAAACCTAATGCAACAAGGGTTTTTGTTTGACTTCGATATCGGAAGGTCACGACTGGGGTTTTCTCGGAGCGGGTGCTCTATTGGTTGAGTCAGCCGAGTCATGATCTACGTCAAACCACCTGGGATTTTGTGTAGTAATATGATATTATTTTTTATTGTTGAATTTTTAAATTTATTTTATAGTGAATGGTGAATTATTAATGATTAAATTTGTGGGTGAGGAAGAGGGGGCCAAAGAGGATCTTCAGCATGTGATGTATTTTTGTCCTTATAAATTCAACACAAAACAAAACAGGAAAATACGAAAAAATTTAAGCTGCTTTTTCGCTGTTGTCTGCTTTCTCATTGGACCTTTCACGTGAGCCCATCATTATTAGTAAGGTAAGTTTACATTTTTTTTGTTATATGTTTTGCAGATTATACTTGCATATATGGTTTAGGCAAACCTTAACAATGGTAATTGGGTTGTCAAGTCTTTTTTAAATTTTTTTTTTTTTTTTAATTTTTAAGAAATGACGATCTCCCCTAAGGAGGGTGTCTGCTTATACGCATATCGACCAGTCTCATGTGTGAGCATGGGACTATGACTCATGACCTATAGTCACTACAAAGGAACCTTCGTAGCCAAAAATATATCAGTGCCAAAATTAATGTGAGTGTCGGGATTCGGACATGGATTCCTAATATATCTTCCTAAAGTGATAATGTTATATCTTCCTAAAGTGATAACAACTACCTCACAACTTCTCGCTTGTGGTTTGAGTGTTATATATTTTTAGTTCATGAATTAAAGAAAACGATTTCCATTAGCTGGTTTTGCGTCAATAATTGTTGCTTTTCGGCTAAAGGTAAAACCGTAAAAATGGTTTATGTGGTATGTATTTTTTTTTTCTGAGGTTTAATTTTTAGCTTGTTTTGTGGATTTGGCCCATCAGTTTCCACAAATGACTACAATACCTTAAGCTATTCGTTTGGTTATTATTATTATTATTTTTTAAAAATCTAATGCATATTTAATTATTTAAACAATTAAAAAATAAGAGGACCTCTCTCTCTCTCTCTCTCTCTCTCTCTCTCTCTCTCTCTCTCTCTCTCTCTCTCTCTCTGGTGATTAAATTAGTGTTCAATGTAGACATTATGTAACGACCCAAAATACCACATCTCAACCCATACAAGTGTCATGGGCTACCCCCACGGACTTTCCATACAGTGCTCAGGGCCAAATCACGGTCTTACGTACAGACGCCAGAGGTCAGATCCTGGTCTTTCATACAACTGTCAGGAGCTAAATCCTGGTCTTTCATACAATTGTTAGGGGTCAGATCCTGGTCTTTCGTACAATTGTCAGGGGTCAGATCCTGATTTTTTTATTCAAGCATCACAGAGACAACTAGCATTTTACAAAACAAGTACTGGGTTGACATTGGTGCCTTCGACCCATGGATATAGTGAGAAAACTCACCTCAAGCTGTTGAATAAATAACTAGATGCTCGGCTACAGAACTGAAAGATCCCACACTGTCACAAACAGATAACCTTAATCAAAATTAGGTTATAAACCATATTTGTGGGTCTAAAACCCAAACTCAACTCCTAAGATAGAAGTCTATTTTACCCTTCCCATAATGGGCCTCCCCAAACTTGGCCCAATAACAAAATAATGACCCCAAGGCCTAACTCATGCAATCTTGAGGTCCACTAATAAATTCCAAGGCCTACCTACTTAAACAGGCCAAGGCCCAACACCTAACTAAGGCCCAAATGACCAAAGCCCAACCGATATCCAAAAGCCCACTGCGAGGTGTACGCTCGGCATACGCATTGTACACTTGGTGTACTTCGACCAGCAGTACGCGCAACGTAACTCTTGGTACGCCCATCATACTGGGCTGCTTACCACCTTAAGTCATTTAGTGCTTAATCCTTTCAGCCATTTAGTCTAACTTTCAGATCTTGTCCATTGTAGGGTTCTAATACCTAAAGTTGGCAACTTTAACCCTTAGCATGTCTTAAAGGAACCCAACATCCACTTTTATGCATCAAACCTCATATTAAGGACTCAAATTCATGCATGGACTCATATCAACCATCAAGATGACACTTTTATGCATCATGAGCAACAAAGAGACCGAGATCTAACATATCCAACTCTTGGAGTTGCACAAACTCACAAGGAGAACCATGGGACCAAATAAAGCTCATAAACAACCCTAAACTCAAACTATCATAATAGATCATCTGTTGGATTAGGTGTTTAAGCCCATAACTATAATTGGTATAAACTTGAACTGATAGCAGCACAATCTTTTTGGGTTGCCCTCAAAGCTAGCAATTGGAAATGATTATTTTGGAGAAAGAGAATGATTTATTATTTGATAAATAAATTGGAATACATAAGTAGTTGTTAATATATTATGAGAAAAATATATTAATTAGAAATTATGGTATTTGATTAATAATTAATAAGAAATTTATTAGATTTTATTTTAGGATTAATTGTATTAATCTATAGTGCAAGGACTGTTTGGCAATTTATTGATAGATGAGGAAAAGGCTCTAGAACCTCCTTGTAAGAGGTTGGACGAAAACTTCTAGGAAGGGCTTAGAATTTTAGTCGAAGGGCTCTTGGATAGAGGCTTATGGCCTACTTGGTCACCAAGCAAAGGGATTAGGGTTTCCACTTTAAACCCTAACTTTTGCTATAAGCTATCTCACTTATATAAAGAGCCTTAGCCTTCTAAAATTCGGCACTCCTAACCTTAGAAGAGTTCTGGCCAAAATTCTCCTCCTCCCTCTCCATAATCATTAGTTGCTAGTCTTGGGTGTGATTCCATTAAAGACATGACAATTATGGTGCTTGCTTCCAAAGGATTAAGAAGAAATTGTTCTTTGTTATTTACAACAATAACAATCAAGGTAAACATTCTAATTCGGTATTTTTCGAAAAATAAGCAAGTGATCCTAGGGTTCTTAATTGTTGGTCATTGTTATATATTTAATAGAGAAAACATAGATCTTTATTTGGGTTGCATGCACTCTTAAGGGTTTAAGTTTATTGTTTTGCGTAAAACCCATCAGTGGTATTAGAGCATGATGTTTGTTTTCTGTTGAATTGTTATAATTTTTGAACTGGAACAAGGAGAAGCAAAACAGAATCATCATTCTGTTCCGCCACCACGACGTGGTGACCTGCGAATTTGCTCGACCACGACGTGGTAAATGCATACAGCAACGTGGTGGACAGTCAGATCCATAAAAATTGAATTTTTTGCTTATCTCATGAATTGATTAGGATAATTTCCTTAAATAATGTTTTTAACAAGTAAAACTGAATAATTATCTAAGTAATTGGATATCCTTATCTTGAATTCATGATTAGTTTGTTTTAAAATTAATTTCTTAAGTTTTGAAATTTAAAATATAAACCCAAGTATTTTGAAAAGTTTAGAATACACCCTTATAATTTATGTAACATTAAAAGTTTAATACTATTATATGTATAAGAATAAGTTAGTCGAACCGCTAGTACGCCTCATTCACAAAGCCGATCTATAATCTGGGTATAAGGAAATTGCCTAGAAAATGGTGATTGAATGGGTGTCCACTCTTACCCACCGCTTCCTTGATTGGTGGAGGGTCATTAGCCGAACGGGTTTGATATGACAATCAATTCTCATGAATAAGTATAATGTGATTAAAAAGTAACTAAATTATTTTCTTCAAACCCAATCTTAGTTACTTTAGGAAAACATGAATTTGTATGCTAACCCATGAAATTGCACATTGCACTTCATAAGGTGTTAGTGGAACGTGTGTGGTTAATCGTCACACTAAAATATAGTAACAAAGAGTGGCAATGGGTGTCTCAAAAATTATCATTGATTAATGGAGCACGTGTGGTTAACTAGGCACATTAAAATGAGACGATAAATAACATCGAGAGTACCAAGCTAATTTGCATGGTTATTCACATCTTGTTTGTGATCCTCGGTATCCCAGTCACAAATGGAAGAGCATAATCGAGATTAAACATGTCATTGAAGAGTTTCAATGAATCTCGAAAGGCTTAGGAATTTCATTAAAAACCTAATTCATTCAAATTTCGTTTTTCGATGGTGAAATTGGTGAATCGTCATTTACGTACCTTTATATAATTTACAATTAGATTACAACATCCCTTTTCTAAGTTGTGAATTATTTAGTTGGATCCTAGCCTTGATAATTCATTTTGGGTGTTTATTGAGGGTTGTTAACACGCTGTCGCGCACGTATTAAACAAATTAATTTATCACTGCTGGTTGCACTAAAAATATAGCATAGGGAAACATGGTCGAATCCTCAGGGACACAGCCTAAAAGTCAATGTCTTTTTGTATCAGGCACATCTAGTCAAAACAGAAATTATAAAAGGGGGTTTGAAATTAAACTAAAAACTAAAATTACAGTGATATTAAACTAAATGAAAATCAATAATAAAAAATGGTTTCAGTTCTGCTGCGACTTTCCTAATCTTGCAACTTATCCAGATCTGATTATTTGAGATGCGTTCTATCTAAGCTAGTACTGAGAAAAACTTACAAGCTCTAGTAATTTCTCTTTTACATAAATTAGTTAATCAAAACAAGTTCTTCAATTAACCCTAACTTTTTACTATTCAATTAAACAAGCTCTTAATTAAATCATAAAAATTGCTTTACGATCCGTGTAAAATTCCCAGCAATACCCAATACTTCTCACAAGATCGGAAGCGTAAATGTATGATTTTTACAATTTATACCAGAGTTAAATCCAAAAACGTAACCAATCTGATACTTGTTACTTTTACCAATTTATTAGAACAATTACAGATTCTATTAACTGATTAACTTGAATGATAAAATCCTAGCTAGGTGATCAGACTAACAAGAATTCAAATCAAACATTCATTAAGCTCAAAACTGAAGAATCTAGATAGAAACACAAATCAAAAACTATATCTAATGATCAATCACATGAAAAGTACTTGTCTTTGCAGAACTGAAAACTAGGGTTTAGCCAGACATGGCTAAAATATGATCAAAACAGATTAAAAGAGACATCAAACAACTAATCTTACTAATCTAATTGAAGGAGATGATCCACAGTCTTTAGATCTTCAGAAATCATTGAAATCAGAGAAGAAACGCCTCCAAAATCGTATTTTCGTTGTCTGGTACCTCTGGAATCGCCAACTTAGGTTACAGGAATGCTATCAGGGTCTATTTATACATCCAGCAACAAAAATGGCGCACCTGCAATCGCATGTACACAACCTACGATCGCAGGTTTTGAAATAAACACGTATGGTGCCTTTTTAATGAAGTAGGATGCTATTTTGACACTTTTTGGCCAACCTGCAATCGCATGTACACAACCTGCGATCGCAGGTATTGAGTTTTCACTCCCGGATGAATTTTGGGCACAAAAGAACCTCGAAGGCAACTTGCGATCGCAAAAAGGGTCACCTGCGCTCGCAAGGAGACAACCTGCGACTGCAAGTTATGCCTATGACGTCCGAAATTTCATCTACTTTTTAGATCATTTTGAATCGCGTCAATCGGATTTACGGTTCTCGAGATATGGTCAAAATACTGACAGGGGTCAAAGCTGCCAGCAACATCCTTTAACTTTAGATTACATATTCTATCTTCGTGTAATCAATTCAATCGCATGTTTCTTGACCAAAGCATCTTCCAAACATTCCTAATAATCCTTCATAAGTCCCAAGTTCTATTTTAAGCTCCAAACACACATCCAACTGCTCCCAAAGCATTGCTCCACTCGAACTATCTGAAATTGACATAAAAACATTAGCAGTACGGGAATTCTAACGAAAGACATGAGTTGAACATTATTTAAATAAATGACATATAAATGTACAAAATATGATGCTAAAATGATAATAAAAACTACCTTATAAGATGCATAAAATGGCATCTAACAACGATTATTCTTATCTAACTAAAATTACCTTTCTTTTATAGATGTCTACTCCAACTGACGCTTCTGGTTCCTCCTCCTCCTCCTCCTCCAACAACAACAACTTCTCATTATTGACAATTTGTTCTAAGGTGAAATTGGATGGCATAAAATATAACGATTGGATGTGCAAAATTAAAATGGCCATTCGTTTTGAGGACAAGGAATATGTCCTTGAGAGACCATTGGATGAGATCGACGAAGAGAATGTCACTCCTGAAGATATGGTCGCCTACAAGAAACACTATAATGATGCCACAAAGGTTGAATGCATCATGATGGCCACAATGACTACATAACTACAGAGACATTATGAGGAGTACTGGCCGTACGGGATGAACAAAGGACCTTATGGAGAAAACCATATGCGAGCTCATTAGGAAAAGTACGAGGTGGTAAAGTCCCTCATTGCTAGAAAGATGAAGGAGGGAGAGTTCGTTAGTAGCCACGTTCATAGAATGCAATGATATGTGGACAGGCTCATCAAGCTGAATGTGAATTTTGATGAAGAGTTGGCAATCAACATAGTGTTGAACTCTTTACCTAGTTGTTATGATTTGTTCATATTGACCTATCATTTGAACAACAATGAAACTACTTTGTCTCAATTGTACAACCTCCTGCGAATAACTGAAGCCGGAATGAAGAGTAAAGTATTGCCTCCACTCTTGCTAGTACTCCTGTTCTAGCCATAGGTTAAGGGAAAGGTAAAAAGAAGAAAGGTCATCTTAAGAAAAATTGGAAGGGAAAGTCCCAAGCTGGGTCGTCAAGTACAAGACCCAAATGAAAATCCAGTTCTGATGCTCCCCCTGTCTCGGCAAGGAGACAACCTACGACTACAGGTTGTGCCTATGACATCCGAAATTTCAACTACTTTTCAGATCATTTTGAATCACGTCAATCGGAGTTACGGTTCTCAAGATATGGTCAAAATACTGACAGGGGTCAAAGCTGCCAGCAACATCCTTTAACTTTAGATTGCATATTCTATCTTCGTGTGATCAATTCAATTGAATGTTTCTTGACCAAAGCATCTTCCTAACATTCTTCATAATCCTTCATAAGTCCCAAGCTCTATTTTAAGCTCCAAACACGCATCCAACTGCTCCCAAAGCACTGCTCCACTCGAACTATCTGAAACTGACATAAAAACATGAGCAGTACGGGAATTCTAACGACAGACATGAGCTGAAAATTACTTAAATAAATGACATGCAAATGTACAAAATATGATGCTAAAATGATAATAAAAACTACCCTATAAGATGCATAAAATGGCATCTAACAAATCTCCCCAAGCTTAAACCTTACTTGGCCTCAAGTAAGAAAAAGAATAAAACATTATAAATAAATGGAAAGATGTAGATGACATAAAAAGGAACTTAGAATAAAAACTATAGCAAGATTAAGGAAACTAAAAATTTAAAATTTATCAAAACACTATACTCTTTTTTTTTGTCACATGATCAGATTCCACAACGAGGAAGCTCCAATGAAATCACTACCTAGACAACAGTCTCAATACTTTATATTAACGATTCATAATTATATTTAATAAGTTAAACAAAGATTGAGCAAATAATTTTTACGCCTAATTAAATTTGTGAAAACAGTGTGCTTTTAAAAATAATTTCACAAAAATTCGTTTAAACTTAGCTTGACTAACCCCTCCTTTTTTTCCGAACTCGTCCAGTAAACGCGGTAAGCTCTATTATGGACAGAAAATCCAAGCTTACCCCTATGATTCCGCTATCGAGGGATCAATCTCATTATACCACACATCTTCTTTGTCTTGATCAACTCTTCATATTTAACTTGCTTGCTTCTTGATTTCGACTTAAACTTGACTTGGATTTGACTTTGAATTGTAGATTTCTTCAAGTTGCTTGATATATCATTTCTAATATATATATATATATATATATATATATATATATATATATATATATATATATATATATATATATATATATGTATGTATATTGACTGGGCGCGAATTTTACTTTGAGGCCCTCCATATCTTCAATACTCCAAAAATGATAATAAATTGTGGATATAACAAGAGTTCCCTCCTAACCTCAAAAGGCGCAGAAACTATAGGTTTCGGTACTTCAAGGAATGATAAGGGTTATCCAATATAGGTTATTTTCAAGGCATTCAAGGAAATTATTTTCAAAACACTGTTCGTTTTTCCGTCCCACACTTCCATTGTAAAAATTATCTAACTCATATGTTGGTTCATATTGAAAACATTTAAAGCACTTGAAAAGATATTTCTTAAAATTAATTGTAATGAGACTATTATTTTTGGTAACCATCACACTTCATCTTAACAGAGCTATCGAATGTAAAAAAAATATCCTCATCTCATGTAAAATATTTTTTAAAGATTTTTAATGAATTTTTTTAATATGCAGAAAATAAAAATAAAAATGACTAGAAATAAAATCTTTTTGGGTTTTTTTTGTGAATGCAGAAAATAAAATATTTTTTTTAAGTTTTCGAATTTTTAGTATGCAAATGATATGCAGAAAATAAAATACAAAAATAAAATTTTAAAAAAATTTAACCTAACAAAAAGTGAAAGTTTACACTAACCCCCTCCCCAAACTTAAAATGATGCATTGTCTTCAATGCTTAGAGGGGAATGAACAGCTCAATAAAGAATATAAAAGCAAAAGGGTTACAGCAAGGAAAGAATTTACCTGATAAGTTGGTTGAAATCTGATTTTGACGACAATGTGATGAAAAATCTGAATTTCAGCGACTTTGAAGATCCTTTGATTTCCCCAAGCTTGCTTGGGATTGCGACCATCTCTTTATTGAAAGCATAAAAACTAAAAACTACTCATCGAGATGCCTCCCGAAAAGCAACCCATTTTTAAAGTCGTTGGCTCGACTTTGCCCAACCAGATTATTAACTGGTGTGAACCTCAACTCTTTTCCTTGTGACTCCAGATCTCTTCAAATATGGCAATATGGGTAGATCTGGAACTTGTTCATCAAACTTCTTTTTCTTCCCAGAAATCTTCTCTTCCTTTTCTTCAAACTTTCTTCTTTTCAGATTCATATCTGAAATCACTTCAACAGAATTCATCACTTTTTCCTCTTCTCCTTCAAAAAGTTTGTTTCTTTTCAACTCAATCTCAGTCCCTTCAGATAACTTCTTTTCAGGTTTATTAGCTTCTACTGATTTCTTTTCAACAACCAAGATCCCTCCTTCATTTTCCCTAAGCTTATCTTCAGCCAGCTCCTTGGATATATTATCAGATGAATTCCTATCTAAATATTTTTCTTACACAGAGACATTAGAAAACTCACAGCAACCCTCAGAAAAAGGACTACTAGTACCCATATAATTGACAAAAACCTTTTCAGAAGGAAAATCATCATTATTAATTTGAAATTTAACCACTTCCTCATCAAACTCCATTGAAATCATGCCATTAAAAACATCAATTTTAATTTTTGCAATTTTCATAAAAGGCCTTCCCAAAATAATAGAGTTCGCATCTGAAGTGTCCAAGTTTCCCATGTCCAATATATAAAAACCAGCGAGAAAAATAAGCTCACCCACTTGGACATTAACTGAAGCTCCTAAATCAAGCATGGCTTTTGGAAAATTAAGTTTCCCCAATTTACAAGGAACTAAGAAAATCCCTGGATCTGTGCACTTTGGAGGCAAACCTTTTTGTAAAATAGAAGAGATATTTTCACCAGCTTTTACAATCTCATTAACTTTCATTTTTTCTTTGATTTGCACAAATTTTTAAGAAACTTAGCATAGTGAGGGATATGTTGGATAATATCTAAAAATGGGATATTTACCTCAACCTTGCGAAGAATTTCCATAATATCTTCATCATCTCTTTCGCGCTTCATACTCTTCAGTCTTGATGGGAATGGAGGTAATGGCTTGTACTCCTAAATTGGCTTGGGTAGTGTTGGAGTTTTTTTTCTTCCAGCTTTCGAAATTTTTCTTCAACCAACACCTCTTCAAACTCTTCAGCTTCAGCTTCTTTTTTTATCCCTTCCACATCTCATTTTTCTATCAGAACCTCTTCAAACTCTTCTTCATCTTTGTTTTCTGGTTCAGATGAGCTTGGGCCTTCATATGTCTTTCTGCTTCTCAAGTAAATATCACTCACATTGTGTTTTGGATTTTTTTTCTGTATGCCCTGGTAACTTTCCTTGAGACTCCAGACGACCCACTGAAGTGGCAAGTTGAGACACCTGTTACTCCAGATTCTTGATACTAGCTCTAGTTTCGGCATAGAATGCTTGTGTGCTTATGGCAAGACTCTTTACTATATCTTCTAAGGCTACAATGGAGCTAATAGATTGATGTTGCAAAGGCTGCTGGAAATTCTGGTGCTGAAAATTCTGCTGATTCTGAAAATTTTGTTGAAAACCCGGCTGCTGAAAATTTCGATGCTGCTGAAATCTGGGTGGAGGCTGAAATTGTTGTTTCTACTGATAATTATTCTGAAAATTTTGTTGGTAGCCCCCAACAGCTTTGACTGCAACTCTATCCTCTTGCAATATTGGGCACACATCTATAGGGTGATCAGTCTTCAAGCAAACCCCACATTGTTTCTTTGTAGCTACTTTTTCTTTAGTCAAGAGCAAAATAGCTTTCGTCAATTCAGATATCTGAGCTTCCAGATGAACAATGTTGAATTCCTTAACACCCCTTGGCTAATCTGGATACCACTCGTCTTCATTCCCAGAATGTTTAGACTTGATCGCCAGCATTTCGATTAGCTCTATGATTTCAGTTGGGGTCATGTCTGAAAGTGACCCTCAACTTGATGCATTTATAAGTCGTCTGTCCATGGGTATCAAGCCTTCGCAGAAACACTGGTACAACTGATAATCACTAATGCCATGTTGAGGGCATCAGACCAGTAGTTTCTTGAACCGCTCCCAATAAGTGTGGAGAGCCTCTCTTTTGCCTTGATTTATACCAAGAATGTCTCTGTGTAGGTTTGACACTTTCTCCTCAGGAAAATATTTCTCTAGAAAAAGTTTGGCGAGTTCATTCCAGCTTGTTATGGAACCAGACGGGAGGTCATATAACCACTCTTTTGCTCATCTTGAACCAAAAAGGGGAATGCCCTTAGTTTGATCTGGTCTTCAGTAATCGCATGTGGCTTCATTCAAGAACATACCACATGAAATTCCTTGAGGAATTTATGTAGGTCTTCGTTTTCTAGTCCTCTAAACGTAGGGAGAAGGCGTATCAGCCCATATTTAAGTTCGAAGTTCTGGGCTTCTGGAAACGTAATGCAAAGGGGCTGTTGGTTGACCTCTTGAGTGGCCCACTCTCTAAGGGTCTTTTCTGCTTCGTCTCCACTCATAACTAAGTCTTCAGATTCAGTTTCTGAAGAGTCTGTTGTTTCAGTTTTAATGGAAGAGGTGGGGAGTAAGTTTTATGTGGGTTGTTTTGAGGAGAAGATGGGGGTACTTTTGGAAAAAAAACGGATCTGATTCGTTCCACAAGGGAGTGCCATGTGGTGTGGAGGTTTCGGGGGGTATAGAAGATGATGAACTAAAGAGACCAGTTGATTGTTTTTTTCTTGCTGCTTCTTTCTTCAGTTTCCTTGTAGTTCGCTCGATTTCTGGATCAAAAATTAAAGGTGTATCTGAACGACAAATTCTTGGCATAAAACTATTAGAAAGAACTGTGTCCCCGACAACAGTGCCAATTTTTTAACACGATGTCACACACGTATTAAACAAATTAATTTATCACTGTTGGTTGCACTAAAAATATAGCACAGGGAAGCAGAGTCGAATCCTTAGGGACACAGCCTAAAAGTCAATGCATTTTTGCATCAGGCACATCTTGTCAAAACATAAATTATAAAAGGGGGTTTTAAATTAAACTAAAAACTAAAATTGCAGTGATATTAAACTAAATGAAAATCAATAATAAAAAACGGTTTTAGTTATGCTGCAACTTTCCTAATCTTACAACTGATCCAGATCTAATTATTTGAGATGTGTTGAATCTAAGTTGGTATTGAGAAAAACTAACAAGCTCTAGTAATTTCTCTTTTACCTAAATTAGTTAATCAAAACAAGCTCTTCAATTAACCCTAACTTTTTACTGTTCAACTAAACAAGCTCTTAATTAAATCAGAAAAATTGCTTTATGATCTGTGTAAAATTCCCAGCAATACCCAATACTTCTCACAAGCTCGGAAGCGTAAAGGTATGATTTATACAGTTTATACCAGATTTAAACCCCAAAACGGAACCAATCTGATACTTGTTACTTTTACCAATTTATTAGAACAATTACGGATTCTATTAACTGATTAACTGGAATGATAAAACCCTAGCTAGGTGATCAGACTAACAAGAATTCAAATCAAACATTCATTAAGCTCAAAACTGAAGAATCTAGATAGAAACACAAATCAAAAACCAGATCTAATGATCAATCACATGAAAAGTACTTGTCTTTGCAGAACTGTAAACAAGGGTTTAGCTAGACATGGCTAAAATATGATCAAAACATATGAAAAGAGACATCAAACAACTAATCTTACTAATATAATTGAAGGGGATGATCCACAGTCTTCAGATCTTCAGAAATCGGAGAAGAAACGCCTCCAAAATCGTATTTTCATCGTCTGGTACCTTTGGAATCGCCAACTTAGGTTACAGGAATGCTATCAGGGTCTACTTATACATCCAGCAGCAAAAACGACACACCTGTGATCGCATGTACACAACCGGGATCACAGGTTTTGAAATAAATGCGTCTGGTACCTTTTTAATGAAGTAGGATGCTATTTTGACACTTTTTGGCCAACCTGCGATCACATGTACACAACCTGTGATCTCAGGTATTGAGTTTTCACTCCCGGATGAATTTTGGGCACAAAAGAACCTCGAAGGCAACCTGCGACCAAACCTGCGATCGCAAAAAGGGTCACCTGCGCTCGCAAGGAGACAACCTGCGACTGCAAGTTATGCCTATGACGTCCGAAATTTCATCTACTTTTTAGATCATTTTGAATCGCGTCAATCGGATTTACGGTTCTCAAGATATGGTCAAAATACTGACAGGGGTCAAAGCTGCCAGCAACATACTTTAACTTTAGATTGCATATTCTATCTTCGTGTGATCAATTCAATCGAATGTTTCTTGACCAAAGCATCTTCCAAACAGTACTCATAATCCTTCATAAGTCCCAAGCTCTATTTTAAGCTCCAAACGCGCATCCAACTGCTCCCAAAGCACTGCTCCACTCGAACTATCAGAAATTGACATAAAAACATGAGCAATACGGGAATTTAACGTAAGACACGAGCTGAACATTATTTAAATAAATGACATGTAAATGTACAAAATATGATGCTAAAATGATAATAAAACTACCCTATAAGATGCATAAAATGGCATCTAACAAGAATTATTCTTATCTAACTAAAAATACCTTTCTTTTATAGATGTCTACTCCAACTGACACTTCTGGTTCCTCCTCCTCCTCCTCCAACAACAACAACAACTTCTCATTGCTGAAATTTTGTTCTAAGGTGAAATTGGATGGCATAAAATATAACGAATGGATGCGCAACATTAAAATGGCCATTCGTTTTGAGGACAAGGAATATGTCCTCGAGAGACCATTGGATGAGATCGACGAAGAGAAGGCCACTCCTGAAGAAATGGTCGCCTACAAGAAACACTATAATGATGCCACAAAGGTTGAATGCATCATGGTGGCCACAATGACTCCATAATTGCAGAGACATTATGAGGATTACTGGCCGTACGAGATGAACAAAGGACCTTATGGAGAAAACCATATGCGAGCTCGTTAGGAAGAGTACGAGGTGGTAAAGTCCCTCAATTCTAGAAAGATGAAGGAGGGAGAGTCTGTTAGTAGCCACGTTCATACAATGCAATGATATGTGGACAAGCTCATCATGCTGAACGTGAATTTTGATGAAGAGTTGGCAATCGACATAGTGTTGAACTCTTTACCTAGTTGTTATGATCCGTTCATATGCTGACCTATCATTTGAACAACAATGAAACTACTTTGTCTCAATTGTACAACCTCCTGCGAAAAACTGAAGCCGGAACGAAGGGTAAAGGAGTTGCCTCCACTCTTGCTAGTACTCCTGTTCTGGCCATAGGTCAAGGGAAAGGGAAAAAGAAGAAAGGTCATCTTAAGAAAAACTGGAAGGGAAAGTCCCAAGCTGGGTCGTCAAGTACAAGACCCAAATGAATACCCAGTTCTAATGCTCCCCCTGTCTCTGAACCCAAAGAGGCCACTTGCTTCTACGGCAATGAAAAGGGGCATTGGAAATGAAGTTGCCCGAAATACTTGTAGGATATCAACAATGGCAAGGTGAAGCCAATATCGACAGGTATATACACTATCTTATCTAATAACTCATCATATTCTCGTTCTTGGGTCCTTGATACAGGATGTGGAGTTCACATCTGTTCTGATTTGTAGGGGAAAAAATAAATGAGGATATGGAGCACGAAAGGATGAACTTAATCATGGGCAATAGGCGATGTTCACCTGTCACCAAGATTGGGGTTTATGGCTTAGTACTTAGTAGTGGGTTAGGATTAGATTTAATAAATTGTTGCTACTCATCAGAGATGACACGAAACATCATTACCTTTCATGAATTCTTTAAACAAAATTTTAGATATTCTTTTAATGATGAGAATGGTTCTATTTATGCTTATAAAAATGGTGTTTTTTATTTTGAAGCTTTACCTTGTAATGGTGTGTATGAAACTGTGATGATTGTAGACAATTTAGGTAATAGTGTTTTTCAAATTTATTTGTCTAATGGTATAGAAAAAGCATGATTGCGGCATTGTCGTATTGGACACGTTAACAATATACGCATTGCCCAACTCCAAAAGGATGGAGTGTTGAAATCATTTGACTTAAGGTCAGATGATACATGCGAATCTTGTCTATTTGGTAAGATGAAAAAATCACCTTTCATTGGTTCTTGTGAAAGAGGTGAAGGATTGTAGGATCTTATACACATAGATGTGTGTGGACCCTTTAGATCCACCACAAGGGATGCAAATCGATTCTATGTGACTTTTACTGATGATAATAACAGATATGGCTATATCTACTTAATCAAGCATACGTCAAATACTTTTGAAAAGTTCAAAGAATTTAAGCAAGAAGTCGAGAATCAATTGGGTAGGAAGATAAAGATGCTTAGATCTGATAGAGGCGGTGAGTATCTTAGTATTGAGTTCCATGACTACCTTAAGAATTGTGGAATAGTTTCACAATTAACACCTCCCAGGACACCATAACTTAATGACATGGTTGAGAGGCGTAATCACACCTTGTTGGACATGGTTCGTTTCATTATGAGTCGAGCTTCTCTTCCAATTTCATTATGGGGGTATGTCTTAGAGATTTCTGCCCACATTCTTAATCTTGTCCCAACTAAGAATGTTGCCAAAACACATCACGAGATGTGGACAGGGAATGTTCCCTCATTAGCACAAATCAAGGTTTGGGGTTGTGAAGCTTTTGTTAGACGAGAGACTCATAACAAGCTTGAACCTCAAAGTGAGAGATCTATTTTCATCGGGTATCCATAGAAGTCATTTGGATATTTGTTCTACATACCTAGTGAGAATGTGGTTTCTACAACACGAAAGGGAGTCTTTTGGGAGAGAGAGCTCATATGCAAAGAGGACAGTGGGATTACCATTGGTCTTGAAGAGATTCAAGAGCTAAACGATGAAGGAACCTCTAAATACGTTAGGGCTCAACCTGAGGAAGAAATTTCTAGTTGAACCAGGTGATGAGTCATTACCTCTCAGGAGTTCCACTAGAGGTAGAATAAAACCTGAGTTATATGGTTTCTATATTGGTGTAAAAGGTGATAAGTTTACCAGTAATAGTACATTGGTAAATTTCGATGAACCAGCTAACTACAAGGAGGAAATAGCAGGCCTTGAGGCTGCCAAATGGCAGGAGGCAATGGACAGCAAGATCAAGTCCATGTATGAAAACCAAGGTTGGAATTTGGTTGATAATGTACTAGGTCATAAGACAGTTGGGTGCAAATGGATCTTCAAGAAGAAGACCAACATGGATGAAAGGTACACACTTTCAAGGCTCGACTAGTTGCGAAGGGCTTTACTCAAACCCCATGGGTTGAATATGATGAGACCTTCTCACCAGTAGCTGGGATTAAATCTATTAGGATAATGCTCGCCATATTTACGTTTCATGAATATGAAATTTGGCCAGATGGATGTCAAAACCGCTTTCCTTAATGGGAAGTTGGTTAATGATGTTTATATGAGTCAGCCAGAGGGTTTTGTGGATGAAATGTATCCAAAAAGAGTGTGTAAGCTTGAGAAATCAATCTACGGGTTGAAACAAGCTTCTCGTAGATGGAATCTTTGTTTTGACGAGATGTTCAAAGAGTTTGGCTTCTCTAGAAGTGAAGATGAATCTTGTGTATTTGTCAAATATAGTGGGAGTATAATAACCTTCCTGGTATTGTTTGTTGACGACATACTTCTTATGGGATATGACATTCCAACCTAACAAGAGGTTAAGTCTTGGCTTGGAAAATGTTTCGCCATGAAGGATCTAGGAGAGGCTACTTATATTATGGGGATATGGATAAAAGACTAATTGTACTTAGTCAAAGTACATACTTGGAAAAGGTACTAAAGCATTTTAGTATGGAGAATTCCAAGAAAGGGGAACTGCCTATCCAGAGTAATACCAAACTGAGTAAGACTCAGAGTCCGAGTACCGATGCAGAGATAATAGAAATGAGTAGAGTTTCATATGTTTCCGCCGTTGGATCTATCATGTATGCTAAGACACACACTTGCCCTGATGTGGCTTTTGCTTTAATCATGATTAGTCGTTATCAGGGAAATCTTGGTAGAGCTCATTGGATAGCAGTTAAGATTATTCTCAAATATCTGCGAAGAACTAAGGACTGGGTCCTTGTGCTTGGTTGCAATGATACAATGAGAGTAACTGGGTATAGTGATGCCAGCTTTCAAACACACAAAGACAACTTTCGTTCTCCATCTGGATGGATGTTTACCCTAAATGGAGGAGTGATAACTTAGAAAAGTTCCAAACAGGATATGGTGCCTATTTTTACCTGTGAATCAGAGTACATAGCGGCGAGTAAAGCATCAAAGGAGGCTATTTGGTTGAAAAACTACATCGGAGACCTTGGAGTTGTTCCAACCATCAATGAGCCAATCAAGATTTCTGTGATAATGAAGGGGCAGTTACCTTAACAAAGGAACCAAGAGATCATGGCATATCAAGACATATTGACAGAAAACACCATTTCATCAAACATAGAGTTGAAGAAGGTCATCTCGTCGTGAAGAGGGTATCATCGGAAGAGAATCCTACAGATCCCCTCATAAAGGGTCTGAGTAGGGTCAAGCACGTTCAACATGCTAGGACATTGGTCTGAAAGATGATATTAGTTTTAGTAGGTAGATAGTTATTTTGAAACTTGTAACAAAGTAAATGTAACTCTTTTGGTGATTAAATAATTGAGATTTATTTATGAGTTGGATTACTACCTTCTATCTATTTTTTAATTTATGTTTCATTTTGCATGTTTTACTTCCCGAATAATTGGATTATTCAAACATCCACAGTCGATCATACTTTTGAAACTAAGTAGTGAATCAGGACTATCATGAACTAGATTTTATATTGTCTAAAAGTGTTTTAGACATGGCAATGGTGTTGCTGCAATATTCATGAGTACTTTGAAATGGATATTTAAGTATTGGATTAACCCACACTCAGAGAATTACATCATGGAATTTACCACGAGCAATTCTGAGACGATAGTATCTTATAATATTTAAACGGAGATATATGAGTTATAGTTTACAAGTTGGTTGTGCATTGATGATATGTAAATGCATCAGTAACTTGGTGTTATAAAATGTATTGTTGTGCATGAATTGATGAGTAAATGCTGCAAACATAAAATTCAAAGTTTATCTGTTCCTTTTACGTTAATGGGAAAAGCGACATCGTTGGGCCTCTCAATGATTTGATGTTGACTTATAGTGTCGGGCATGGCCAGGACTTGATTAATATGTTCGATTAGTAGTTCTTTTTCATTACAAATCAGAAATTGGGAAACAAAGTCTTGGACAATGAGATTGATTCTGTTCCATGTCTCATATCCGAATGATCTCGCAAAACGGAGCATTATATGTTCACTTATCTTAGGACATGTAACTGAGTGGGTCAGAGTTTGACAGTGACTTGTGGAAGCTACAATTTGTAGGTTAATTTGGAAGTTGTGTTGAAAATTATAGTTATTATACTTATTCAAGTGAGAGACTGTTGGATTAGGTGTCTAAGCCCATAACTATAATTGGCGTAAACTTGAATTGCTAGCAAGACAGTCCTTTTGGGTTGCCGTCAAAGCTAGCAATTGGACATGATTATTTTGGAGAGAGAGAATGATTTATTATTTGGTTAATAAATTGGAATATATTATTTGTTAATATATTATGAGAATAATATATTAACACAAATTATGATATTTGATTAATAATTAATCAGAAATTAATTAGATTTAATTTTAGGATTAATTGGATTAATTTATAGTGTAGTGACTGTTTGACAATTTATTGATAGTTGAGGAAAAGACTCTAGAACCTCCTTGTAAGCGGTTAGATGAAAACTTCTAGGAAGGGCCTAGAATTTTAGTCCAAGGGCTCTTGGATGGAGGCTCATGGGCTGCTTGGTCACCAAGCAAAGGGATTATGGTTTCCTCCTTAAACCCTAACTTTGGCTCTAAGCTACCTCAGCTATATAAAGAGCCTTAGCCTTTTGAAATTCGGCACACCTAACCCTAGAATAGTTCTTGCCAAAGTTTTCGTCCTCCCTCTCCATAATCCTTAGTTGCTACTCCCTAGTGTGATTCCATTAGAGGCACGACAATTGTGGTGCTTGCTTCCAAAGGATTAAGCAGAAAGTGTTCATTTTTATTTACAAAAATAACAATCAAGGTAAACATTCCAAACCCTAATTTGGTAATTTCCGAAGAATAACCTGGTGATCTTAGGGTTATTATTGTTGTTCACGGTGATAAGTTAAAAACTAACTTGAAGATCGATTAGATCTTTAAAACAGGTAAAGTAATAAATCAGAAAACAGTGCGAACACAAGAATGAATCAAAGATGTCGAATGATTAATCAACAATCCTCAGAAGAGCTCGATAAAGAACTACTACTGTAGAGGATTAAAGGGTTTACAAGAACGATGAAGAAAATAATCTATAAACTATCGTAATCGCTATCGTCTTCTTGATCGTTTTCAATCGTTAACCTAATATGCATGCAAGCACATTATTATATACTAAACCCTATCAGCTCACGGTTGGACAGGCCCAAACCGGAGTACAAAACTTGGACTATTAACCGAGCCCAATAGACGCAATACAAATAAATCTGCCACCCAACAATCTCCCCTTTTGCGTCAAATTGGAGCGAGATCATTACTTCTTGCTTGGGCCAGTAGCAGCAGGAACCTTCTTCTTTACAGTCTGAAACAGACGAGAAATAAGCGCGAGTATCGTCTGTCTGAATCGGATGTACCACTGAATCATATCGTCAAAGTATTTGATATCATCCGCTGTATTTTCTTTGCACCTGTGGATGATCCCTAGCACATGCTCAAGACAAGCAGTGGTGTAAAGATGTTTATCCGCTAAGGCAAAGAGACATTTCTGTCCTTCACTCCTAGTGAACATGACCGAGTTTCACCTTGGGTCAATCTTTCCCATCTTCATCTGGTTTAGATCACTGGCCGAGCCAACAGGAGAGATCTTCGGTTTTTTCTTGAAGACAGATGCAATCTCCTGATCCATCAGGGCGACCTCCATGATATAGCACACCAACATCCTTTTGAGATGGTCAATGATCGGACTATATTCAGCTTCATTAGTCAGAAGGATGTTGTGCAGAACGATCCAGTCATGGGGGTTGAGGTTCGGTAGATCTGCTAAAGAAATGAGATGTTCGGTTTTTGCAGATCCTCTGATCACCCTGAACCGAACGTTGATAAATCTTCCTTCTGTATATGGCTTCAGAACCCGAACGTTGATGATCTTCTGAGCGCTCCAGGTTTGGTACTGGGGTTGAGCGGCCTTCAGATAGAACTCAATCAATTCCCGATCAACCTCCGGATGAGGATGAGGGACCTCGGCAACGTTGGCGAAGGCGTGAAAGATGAACGCCTTTCAGGTTAAGGGCATGTCGAACTGAGAGTCGATAGAGTTGTAGCAGTCAAAGGAGATTACCGGTTCGAGCCATAAGATGCTCGAAGAATCGATTGCCTCCTTTATCATTCTCTCTCGAGTCCAAGCAGGGAAAAGAGTCTTCCTGCTCTCGAGGAGATCGTGGGCTTCTTTTTGTTTGCGTTCAGCTTCTCCAGCTTCTCTCGCCACACGAACGTTATCATATTCAACATTGCGACGACTTTTGCATTTCAGCAAGTCGGCAATGGTTTCGTTGTCTTCTTCCTCTTCATCCTCAGCAAGTTTCTTGCCTTTGTCCTTCACACCCGAACCAGAGGCTTGACCTGTAGGAGGAGGTTCGGTTGTGTGAGTTGCCTTTGAGGAGGGAGGTGGTTGCGATCCGGACTCTTTTTCTCCCCCTTGTTTCGGAGTGGACACGAAACTAGGTAGCCCTTCAATTTTACTGAGCAGATCCAGGGCAGGAGCGAGTTTTTCTGCAAGGGTTCGCCTCACAAAATGGTTCAGGATCGGATCGTGTGCTTCCAGGATGTTGGATATAGCTGAGTGTACATCCGAAACACACGTCTTGATGACCTCCTGTTCGGATCGTAGAGTGTCAATTTGTTGCTAAGAGTTGGAAAGCTGAGCACTCTTGACCTTGAGGTCAGTGGTCTTCCTTGCTAGAACGTCCATCAACGAGTTTTCAGCGGCCAGATCCTCTTGGAGTTTAGAGAGGCACTCGTCGATAGAGGCACGAAGGGCAGAGTTGTCGTCACTGATCGATTGGCGAATGATGGCAAATGACTTCAACTACGTGGAGACGAACGTGGCCAACTGTTGAACAATTGGTTCCAACGTAGTCTTTGTGGCATCGGCACTCTCCTGTAAGGACTTTAACAGGGAAGAGGCGTCAGAGAATAGTTTATCGAATTTTTCGGTCGCTGCCTCACAAGCTTTCATCGAGGCATCTATAGCAGCAGTGGCAGAAGCGACTGAATCTTGCTGAGCCCTGGAGAAGGCATCAACAATCTTCTGAAGAGCAGCTTCAGAGAGAGATGATTGAGAATTGGAGGAGGAAGCAATGAGCAAGTCGACCTTCTCATGCAACTCCTTAAGGTGCTTCTTTGTTACTGGAACATCCTCATCATCTTCGCTTTGCACCTGAAACAGAATGTAATAGAACGAATCAAATGTCATGTTCTCCCCGCCAAGGAAAGTATTATCTCCGTCAGAGGCATGACCGGGAGATGGTGGTTGTGGTGAAGCTGGTGGTGGTTCGGTTGTATGGGTGGGTTCTGGTTGGGTTGTTTCGGGTGTAGGGGTAGGTGTAGGTGTAGGTTCGGTTTGTTTTTGAGTAGGGGTGGGTTCGGGTGGTTGTTGGGTTTCGGTTGTGTGTATGGGTTCGGTTACTGGCGGTGGTTCGGTTGCATCGGTATGAACCCCCGTATCAGATACGTTCGTTGTAACCTTTGCAGTAGCTGTTGTTGTTGCATCGGTGAAAATGGGTGGTGGTATAGTGAATGAGGTTTTGGGAGTATGGGTAGTGGGGTTTATGGTGGGAATGAAAGTAGGAATTTTTTGAGTAGGAGAGGGAAGAGGAGAGGTATGGATTTGCATATGAGAGGTAGGTGATCTGGGTGGTGTGTTGCCCCTTGGAGGTGTGTTGCCTCTTGGAGAGTCGTCCGAATCCGAACTCTCACCCTCCGACTCACTTGAAGAGGAAGCGATAATGAGCTTTCGCTTTGGTTGAGTCTTTCGCCTCTTCTGCTGCGGGGACTGAGCAACTTTAGTAACCTTCCTCTTTTCAGGAGAAGCGCCTTTAGCCCCTTTCGCCACTTGCTTCCCTTTGTCTTCCTTTTTGCCTCTATGAATAGGCTTATCAGCATCATGAATGGACTTGAGCATCTCCTGCGTGAGATCCCTCGGACCAGACCTCTTGAACTCCTTGTAGGTCCGGATGATCCTGCTGTTGGCTGGAACATCAGCGTACATGGTCTCCGGGATGGAACCATTGAAAGGGAACTTCGATGCATCTGAGACGATAATCTTCGTGGTATGGAATGTACCAACCGAAGACATCGATGCGCCGGCAACAGTGGGGACATCGTTCTTATCCATCGCCCACTTAGTAATGAGGGTCCAAAACCTGGCATACGACACCTCAGAATGTCGTGAAGAAGAAGATAAACTCTGGATGAGTTGTTTCCAGAGAACCAACCCATAGTCGACGTTGATGCCGTTGTAAACTCCATACAGAATGGACAGGAAGATTCGACTGGAGCCATCTGAACCTGAGCTCCGTTCTGAAAGACCCTTGAAAAGTACAGTGAACATGTCGTTCCACTGTGGCGGCAAACACGACTTTTTGAACTTTGCGACGGAAGTTAGCACCTCCGTGTACCCCATATTATAGAACATGTTGAAGAGATGCCCCATCGGAATAGTCTCCGGATTAACCCTTGAAGGGTCAGCTGCAAACCCTAGCAGTGAGCCAAATCGTTGCATGGAAATAGAGGCTTTGTGATCAGAAACCTCGAAGAAGATCCTATCGACCGCTTTATCATAATGTGCAGTCGCATAAATCTGCGATAAAAGCTCCATGGGCACTGATTCCACCCTTGAAAGTGCAGGTGCTATTGGTGAATACTTCAGGCACTCGATGATTGGGAACATGTAGGAGTCGTATGCCTGAGGGGTTAAATCGATTACCAAACACTGTTGAGGGCGAATGGGAAGGATGTGGGAAGTAGCGTGAACGGAGGATGATTCTGCCATTGTTGAAGTTGGGAAGAAGATGATGAACAGTAAGGGTTTCAGGGATTTTTTTTTGCTCTCTTGGGAATTTTGATGCAGTAAAGAGGTAAAGGAGAGATGATGTCGCCTTTTATACTGGGGTTTAAGGAGAGAGAAATATCTTCCCAAATCTTCTATCGAAATACGAAAGGTTTTCCCGGAATTTGACTGATGCGTGACAGTTAAGGTAAGCGATGATCACGCATGAGAGAGAGTGTCAGATTCCTTGGAACATGCCTCCCATCAAGCGCCGTTTCTGGTAAACCGTTTCAAATTCACACACGCGCCTTTTTGTGCCAAAGAGGAACCGTTTCAAATTCGCACACGCGTCTGCGACGTCAGTTAAAGATTGGACGTTTCAAATTCGCATGCGTTCCCTTTTTACCACCGGTTGAAATTAAATCAATTAGACTCCCGCCTGAGTCAGCAACCCTGCATTTTATCCCTGTAACGGCATCTTTTGAATAATATGCCCTCGTGGATTAATTTTGACCACATCTTCATAATTAATCACCGATCCAAAGAAAAAGCCTGTAATTATTAGAACCAGAATTTTGGAAAATCAAAGATTTTCGTGCTAAGGGTGTAAAAAGAAAAGAAATAAAGCAAATCTTTTTAGGAATAAATGTGATGTCAATAATGACACGAAACAAATGATCCCGGGCACGAATCTCTTCCTTCAAAGTCAAGAGAGACCTTAAAGTGTTAATGTGGTTTCCCGTTGAATAATGATCAAACACTTATTAAGAAGTGTTGAAAGGCGTCTATTAATTAGGCTCCTTAGGGTGGCTTTAGCTTTGATTCAATAGTCCTAATCTTGAAATAAGATAGAAAGTGAGCAAAGTACTTGTGAGACCGGTGTAGTCTGTTGAACAAGTAGACATGAGATAATTTTAAAGTGGCTTGGAAAAAATACAATCTCGAAAAAAAAAAAAAACTGGATCCCAAGGGACGAAATGTTATGGTGTTTAACAATTTCATAGGAATCACACAAAAGAAAAACTTGAGATTTCATAAGGATACGTCCGTCAATTCATTAGTGAAAACTTGAGCAAATTAATTGTTCACCGTCAATTCAGATTTGGTATTTGAATTTTGGGTTTCACTCAGCTCGTAGTGGCACGAAACTAAGATCATAAACACAGTTTTGGAGTAACCATAAACCTCAGTGGTAATTTCTGAGAGTCTCAAGGGTTACATTGATGAAACGAATTTAATGGAGAAATGTAATGGAGATGGTGTAAGAAAGAAAAGTACCTCTGCTATAAAAGTAGGACCAAGCAGAAAACTCTTATCTCATGTGAGAAGAGAGTTAGGTAGCTCTTGATTAGAATAAATGTGATAGCCTAATTGGGAAGACAAGGTTTGTGTATACCAAGTCATTAAGGTTGTTATTCAGAATCTGATGAGACTTTGGGCACATACAGCAGCATGCTTCTAGGGACACTTAACTAATCCATCAAAAATTTCCCCATAAACGAACGAACACACATATAAAAATTAAAGACAAAAAGCAAATGAAGAACAAAATATTTTTGGAGTTTTGATATATATAAAAAAAATAAGAAAAATAAGACTAAGAAAGAAAATAAAAGATAAAAAAAACTTTGGAAAAGAAAAGAAAAACAAAAAAAAAAAAACTATGGAACCGAACCCGAGCGCTCGGTTGAGAAAAATTTTGAAAAACCGAACCCGAGCGTTCGGTTGGTTTCGGTTTTGAAAAATTTTGAGAAACCGAACCCGAGCGTTCGGTTGGTTTCGGTTTTGAAAAATTTTGAAAAACCGAACCCGAGCGTTCGGTTGGTTTCGGTTTTGAAAAATTTTGAAAAACAAAGGAATTTAGACTTTCAAAAAGGAAATACTTTTGACAATAAGATAAACAACTTTGTACATGAAATTTACAACCAAGAAAACTACCTTTGGATTGATGGGCGAGTATAGATGATTCAACCGAACCCGAACGTTCGGTTTATTTCGCTTCTTACGTTTGAGATCGAGAGGTAGTTTGTGGTACTGATTCTGATTCCATCATACCTAGCCCTTGTAGAATTTTGTTGAATGAGGCTTCAGGAAGAGCTTTGGTAAAGACATCAGCCAATTGATCAGTGGTTCTAACAAAGTGTACTTCTACGTTTCCATCTTCCACATGATCTTTGATGAAGTGATACCTCAGTGATATGTGCTTGGTCTTGGAGTGTTGCACTGGGTTATGACAGATCCTAATTGCACTTTCAGAGTCACAATATAGTGGGATCTTTTTCATATTAAGTCCATAGTCTCGGAGTTGACTCTGGATCCAAATCACTTGAGAGGTACAGGATGCAGCTGCAATGTATTCTGCTTCAGTTGTAGACAAAGACACACACGTTTGTTTCTTTGATTGCCAGCTAACCAACTTCCCGTCAAGGAATTGGCAGCCTCCAAGGTCTGCATCTGAGTAGGCTTGAACGAAGAAGCCTGAGTTGGATGGATACCATAGACCTAAGGAGGTAGTTCGCTTGAGATATCGTAGAATGTTCTTTACTGCAAGCATGTGAGGTTCGCGTGGGTTTGCCTGAAATCTAGCACAATAACAAACAGAGAACATTATGTCAGGCCTGCTAGCAGTAAGATACATCAGTGAGCCTATCATCTGACGATACATCGTAGTATCAACTGCCGGTTTATCCAAGGATGGAGTGAGCTTGGTGCCGAACGCCATTGGAACTTTGATCTTTGAATCTCCCATCATGCCAAATTTTGCAAGGAGAGTCTTCGTGTAAGCTTCCTGATTAATAAAGATGCCTTCGGGTCCCTGTCTAATATTTAAACCAAGGAAAAAGTTAATAGGACCCATTGAGCTCATTTCAAATTTAGTCTCCATCAGCTTTCTGAAATCAGCCGTTAAGCTGGGATTCGTAGAGCCAAAGATGATATCATCGACGTAAATTTGAACGATCATAAGGTGGTTACCTTCCTTCTTGCGAAAGAAGGTTGGGTCAACCGAACCTTGTTTGAATTTGGACATCTTTAAGAATTTAGTCAGCGTTTCATACCAGGCTCTTGGAGCTTGTTTTAGTCCATACACGGCTTTATCCAAAATATAACAATGATTAGGATACCTTTCATTTACAAAGCCATGAGGTTGCTCCACGTACACTGTTTCTTCGAGTTCACCATTGAGAAATGCACATTTGACATCCATTTGGTAGACCTCAAAGATTTTGTGGGCAGCATAGGCTAGAAATATTCTTACTGATTCCAGCCTAGCTACAGGAGCGAAAGTCTCTTCATAGTCAATGCCTTCCTCCTGACAGTATCCTTTCACTACCAGATGTGCTTTGTTCCTTATAACGTTACCTTCCTTGTCCATTTTGTTCCTGAAGACCCATTTGAGACCAACAACCGAGGCATCTGGAGGAGTTGGAATGAGTCGCCAGACTTTGTTCCTTTCGAATTCATTTAGTTCGTCTTGCATAGCTTGAACCCAATCAGAGTGATCAAGAGCAGTGTTAACTGTCTTTGGTTCAACTTTTGATACGAATGAGTTAAACATGCAGAATTCGACTTTTGAAAACAAGGAAGTCTGCTTTGCCTTGAGTTGTGATCGAGTTAGAACTTTTTCAGATACATCACCAACAACTTGAGAGACAGGATGATCTCTGGTCCATTTGGTGAGAGGAGGGTAGTTTGGATCAAAGGTTGGATCTAATTCAGCGTTTATCATTTCTTCTGGTTCGGACTGGCTTTCATTGTCGTAAGACATATCAGCATGCTCCCCCTCGATGGATGATCTTACAGGAATGTCTTGAGAATCTTGAGCTACAGTGGTTTCTTGTGGTGCTGAGCTTTCGGGCGTTGATGCACCTTCGGATGGAGAGGCACTTTCGGTTGGCAAAGTGCTTTCGGGAGTAGTTTGAGACCTTAGCTCCCCCTCAACTTGTGAGCTCGGCTGGGATGATGATGGTTGATTCTCCCCCTCGACTGAAGCATTGGGTGATGGAGGCTTGTCAGAACTTGATCCTCCTTCATTCATTCTCCTTGCAACGTCTTCAACAATTTGCTTCATGTGATCTACCTTGTTGTCTGCTGCACTGGCTTCAGAGAGAGTGGCCTTCTCTGGTTCGTCAAATAGCTCCATGAATTTCTCGAATAGATTAGCGATCGAGGCTGTGACTTGGCCAGTTTGAGGAAAGATTTCCCCAGCTGTGTCTTCGTTGGCCTTTAGCTTTTTTACATAGCTATCATCAAAAGTCACGTAGTAAGTTTCTTCTATTCTCCTCGAACGCTTGTTTAATACCCTGTACGCTTTAGAAGTTAGAGAATAGCCCAGAAATATCCCTTCGTCGGCTTTGACATCGAACTTGTTGCGGTGTTCTTTAGAATTGAAGATAAAACACCGTGAACCGAACACATGGAAAAACTTCACATTTGGCTTCCTGTTGTTGATGATCTCATAAGGAGTGAGAGTGAAGCGCTTGTTGAGATATGATCTGTTCTGTGTAAAACAAGCAGCAGAAATAGCATCAGCCCAAAAATAAAGAGGTAAGGAAGCGAAACTTAGCATGGTTCGTGCTGCTTCACATAAAGATCGGTTTCATCTTTCGACAATTCCGTTCTGTTAAGGTGTGTAGGGAGCTGAGAAGTTGTGACTGATTCCCTTTTCTGCCAGGAATTCCTCGAATTCTCTATTTTTGAACTCCAGTCCATTGTCGCTCCTGATATTGCGAACGACCTTCTTCAGCTATACTTCAATCTGCTTGATGAACACTTTTAGCTTGTGAGTCGCTTCAGATTTAAGCTTCAGAAAGAACACCCAAGTAAAACGTGAAAAGTCATCAACAATAACAAGAATATACTTGCTACCACCGATGCTTTCGATAGATGATGGACCACACAAATCAATATGAAGTAATTCTAGTGGTTCAACAACTTTAGTGTTTATTATAGATGGATGACTTTGACGACTCTGCTTCCCCATTTCACATGCAGCACACAAATGATCTCTATCGTACTTGAGTAATGGAAGACCTCGAACATGGCCTCCAGTGACAAGTTTGTTGATATCTTTAAAATTGAGATGAGAGAGTCTTCGGTGCCACAGCCAGCTTTCGTCAGATTGTGCTTTAGATTACAGGCAGATAGCTGGGTTCCCTTTGATAGGTTTGAGGTTTAGAGGAAACATTTCGCCTTTACGCTCCGATTTGAGAATAACTCTTTTCGTCTTCATCTCAATTATTTCAGAACCCTCATCATCGAATGAGACTTTGAGACCGGTACCTCCAACAAGCTGAGATACACTGATGAGGTTGTGTTGTAGTCCTTCCACGTATGCAACCTTCCTTATCGTGAAATCACCGTTTGTAATCATTCCATAGCCTTTTATGGTGCCGAAGGAGTTGTTCCCGAACTTGACGTTTCCACCATTTGAAAGAGACCTGTATTCCCTTAGCTCTTCCTTCCTTCCTGTCATGTGATGCGAGCAGCCACTATCAATGTACCATTCTTCGTCAAACTGGTCGTCACTGATAACCTGCAAAAATTAAGCAGATTTAGCAACCCAAAGTTTCTTGGGTCCTCGTGAGCCTTTCACAGGAACAAGAATAGTAAGAGAGATGTCAACAAGGTATGTTCTTTTAATTAGTGTTGTTTCATCTTTCTTTTTTATGGTAAAAACTTTAATTTTATTAGGATTCGATGCTTTCGGTTTTGACTCTGGTTTAACCACTGAAACCTTCTGTTTTCCTTTTTCTTCAGCTGATGATTGAGATTTTTGAGAAGGAACAGAATGAAATTTAGAACGAGGTGGAGAAGAGTTTGAAGAGTTTGAAGAATTAGAAGAGTTAGAATGAGAGAGCTTAGATTGAGATGACTTCTTGGCTGGAGACTCTAGGTGACCCTTTTGCTTTTGATGATCAGTGGGACCGACCCTAGAGTTTTGATCTCTTTTGATTTCAGAACCGAACCTTTGCTTTCAGTTGATGTAGTTCTTTGAACCGAACTTCTGCTTTCGGTTGGAATCATTTTCTGAACCGAACCTTTGCTTTCGGTTGATGTTTTTCTCCGAATCGAACCTCTACTTTCGGTTGTTGTTGCCCTCTTGTGATTCAACAGAACTCTTCTCTGACTTTAAGTTCCTATCTTGATGTGAGAAATAGGCATTCTGAGATTGCCAAAACTGTTTTCTTTCAGAGAGATTCTTCCTGTATCTCTGATTCCTTTGACGTTTTTGATCTCTCATCTGCTTCGGTTGATGATGGATGTTAGCTTTCGGTTTTTGTTTTTCTTTAGTTGGTTCACTCTGAACTGATGAAGTTTCACTTGGGGATGTGACTTCTTTTGCAGGAATTTCTTTTTCTTGAGGAATATCTTTCGTACCACTAGTACTTGGCACATTGAAGCTATCAGGTTTATTCAAAGGTTCTGGCACGTATCTGCCTTTGCTTTTCCATGAAGTCCTTTCAGACAAACCTACCGTTTCATCAGCATTGTCAATGGGAGCTGACCAGAAGAACTCGTCACACCCATCAGCATTGTCTTCGTTTACAATAGCTGTGAGTTCAACAGTCTGATGTTCGGTTACGCCTGTTTCCGTGTACACCTGATTTGGTGTGGTTCTTACTTTCTGATATACTACTGCCTTCTCTGCAAGAATCGGGGACTTTTGTTGGGACATACGAGCGAAATCCACTGAATTTTTTGAAATAAGATTCTTGTGGTTTTCGGGTTCGCTCTTGACAAATTCTGAACAGTCAACTGTATCCTCTACATAAATTTCACTCATATTGTCGTCTTCATTAAGCTCAGATGCGTTTTCAACATCAATTTTATTTTCTGAGCTCAAGTTGGCGTTTAAAGAGTCAAATTTTTGTATGGTTTCGGTTCTTAGTTTCAGTTTATCATTTTCATCCAATAGGTTTTTAAGCATGTCCTTATGGTCCTCGGACTTAATAAAAGATTCGATTTTGTCCAGTCCATACATGTACGTCGGATTAACATCCTCAGATGAAATAACACTCTCACAATTATACGCTTCAGCATCAATTTCATCCTCCTTAAACTCAAGGAAGGGTAAAATCATGCGATGAATCTTTTGTCCTATTTCACAATCCAAATGAAGCTGAGTAATATTAGTGCAAAGACATTTTGCAATCAAACAAAAAACATTTCGCTGTTTCAAAAGCTTTAAATTGTCTCTTTGTAAATAAATGTTTTCATCTTTTATTTTGATTAATTCCGACTCCTTCAGTTCAATCCACATCCGCCGTTCCTCACTCTTCGAATACACCCTGCTTAATTGGTCAGTTAGGTTAGAATTGGTGACTCGAGTTTGAGTTAAACTACTATCTAGATGAGAGATTCTTGAATTAACACTTTTTAATTCTTTTTCATATGAGCATTGTGGGACTTTAATAAGACAAAAACTGATTGTACCTTCTTGATCAGTTCATCGAGCTCGTTGAACTGCACGTTGAGCGGTTTGGCTGTAAAGCACAAGTTCTGTTGCTCCTTCGTGTCATCATTCCCTCCATCAGTGTTGTATCCCCTCATCTGAGATACGTCGGATACCATCAAGCATCTTCCTTTATTGCTCTCTTCTTTAGCCACATAAGCCTTTCCATGAGTAGGCTTCCTCACTTCATCATCTCTAGAGTCGGTTGACCAGACCTCCACGCCACTGAACTCATCATCAGCTACCGAACCCTGCACAATTAACGCATTCATAGGAGGGTTAGCAGTAGATTTCTTTTTCCTGATTTCATCTAGCTTTTTTCTGCAACAAAGCTTCTTCATCCTTTTCCTCATCCTTTTCTGCCATCTTTTTGAGGACGCAATCTTTTGCATAGTGGTTCTTTCCCCCACAATAATAGCAGCTCACTCCTGAATCTCCTTCAGCCTTCGGTTCCTTCTTTGACTCTTCAGCCTTCGGTTCATTTTTGACCTTTTCAGAACTGTAACTCCTCTGCCAATTTCGGTTCTTGTTAGTGGGGAATCTCTTCTTGATGA
Source organism: Lactuca serriola (assembly GCF_051521515.1). Classification (NCBI taxonomy): domain Eukaryota; kingdom Viridiplantae; phylum Streptophyta; class Magnoliopsida; order Asterales; family Asteraceae; genus Lactuca; species Lactuca serriola. The sequence continues at coordinate 53,854,872 of NC_136415.1, forward strand.
ACCTCTTGGGGTTTGACACCATCATTGCATAGTCCTCAGAAGTGAGGTCATAGTCATCCAAGTTGAGGTTTTCGTCCTCCATCACTGCTTTGCTTTTGGACAGGAGGGCCAACGAACCTAGGCTTGAAACCACATTTTTCTCCTGTAACACGATCTTTTCTTGAGATTTTAGGATGCCCACCAGTTTCGCCAAAGAATAGGATTTGAATTGCTCGTGTGCTTTAACTATGGACACAACTGCTCTCCACTCAGATCTGAGTCCGTTTAAAAACGTAACCTTCTGCTCAATAAGCTTCCTTTCGATGTCGTGTTTGATCATCTTGCTAAGAAGATGATTGAAGCGATCGAACGTTTGAGTCACGGTTTCTTCGGCTCCTTGCTTGAATTCACCAAACTCGGACAAGAGTAAGGTTTGAATGGAGTGTTCAAGATCTTCGTCTGTAGAGTACAATTCACGTAGCCTGTCCCATATCTCTTTTGCAGTCGTGCATGAACTCACCAGCCTAAAAGTATCGGATTGAAGAGCGAATATGATCAATCTTAACGCTTTGATATTGCACTGAAATTTATCTTTTTCGTCTTGCGCAATATCTTTAACGTCTTTCAGAAGATCATTATACTCCTTTTGAGTTTTAATAATCCTTGAAGTTGCTGAATGAGAAAAAGGTCCAGTAAAGATTGCTTCCCAGATGAGGTATCCATTATCCTCAGATCCTATAACATAATCTTCAAAGTGATGCGCCCAGACTTCATAATCATGGGTGTATAAGATGGGAATCTTCGTTGTTGATCCAATGCTGTTCGAAATATTAATGGGATTGGATTGCGACTCGTCCATAATTGATCAAATAACCTGTTCAAAGATCAGACTTGTAATATATCGAATTAGGGCAAAATAATAAATATCGAGATACGTCAATTATGAGATGACGGCTCAATAAATATCAATAAATGCGGAATAACCCTAATCGAAACATTTTTCACAGAAAAGAAGTGTATCGATTACACAGCCTCCTGCTCTGATACCAATTGATAAGTTAAAAAACTAACTTGAAGATCAATTAGATCTTTAAAACAGGTAAAGTAATAAATCAGAAAACAGTGCGAACACAAGAATGAATCAAAGATGTCGAATGATTAATCAACAATCCTCAGAAGAGCTCGATAAAGAACTACTACTGTAGAGGATTAAAGGGTTTACAAGAACGATGAAGAAAATAATCTATAAACTATCGTAATCGCTATTGTCTTCTTGATCGTTTTCAATCGTTAACCTAATATGCATGCAAGCACATAATTATATACTAAACCCTATCAGCTCACGGTTGGACAGGCCCAAACCGGAGTACAAAACTTGGACTATTAACCGAGCCCAATAGACGCAATACAAATAAATCTTCTACCCAACACACGGTTATATATTCAATAGAGAAAACATAGATCTTTATTAGGGTTGCATGCACACTTAAGGGTTTAAGTTTATTGTTTTGCATAAAACCCATCATCATCAAGGTAAGAACTTTATACCATTAGAATCTCCCAAAGTAGATGAAGACTCTGGATCTAGAAGCTCAAACTCATAAAATGCTTGGTGTCAAAGTTCCTTCTTGAATACACACAAAAATGCCACAAAAACCACTTAAAAGTTCAATAACACTCCAAGGATGAACTAGGGTTTCAATGGGATTCAATGAATAATGGGGGATGATGAGGGTAGGTGTCCAAAGGCCATACTTATGTTTAATAATGGCTCAATCCCTAAATATTAGGGTTTTCATCTGGCTGGAGTACGCTCAACATACTCCATAAGTTTCCCATGATTCTTCTGCCTAGTACGCCCAATGTACTACCTTGTACGCCCAACGTACTAGGCTTAACTCTTAAACCACCAAACTTCTGGAGGCCATAACTTCTTTGTTCTACGCCCGATTTCGACGTTCTTTATATCCACGGAAAGGTAATAAGGAGCTCTACACTTATATCGAATTGCCCTTGCGTTAAAGCTTTTTGAATTACAATCTGAAATCCATAAACGCCCAAACTGAAACATTACCGATATACCCTTGGGCTCCAAAACACGAACCGAACTTCTGGATCTCCTAGTGTATAATACCCACATCTAAAAAGGTTCTAGATCGCTCTTTCCTCAAGGACCAAAGCCTTATGATAACTGATCTTCAGGTCACGACCCCTAATAATGAAACGATATGAAACCGGGTGTTACAACTCTCCCCTACTTAAATTAGATTTCGTCATCAAAATCACTTCTTACTATGATCCAACTACACCAGACAACTTGAACAGTCCAAGCCATAATTTCGATACACACTGAGAGAACACTCACACCTATAACAACATTCCAAAATTGTAACCAAACCTGACCTTAGTGGGCCCCTCAATTCCTTACGACGTGTGGGTCTTTACCTCACTCAAGCTAACCCTTAAAGAAAACCATTACTACTTGTCCGAAATCCGAAATTTGAAGACCCTGACTGACTCCCTGATAGACCGCCCACTTTGAAACACTATCAGATCAACTCCACTTCACATTCCAAACCGATCATAATACTTACAACCCTTGAATATCTTGATGCTTCCACCGGAAATAGAATCATCGACCATTCATTGTTTGTTGGAAACTTTTCACCTGAAAGAAGGCTTAGATAATCCTTCGAGTAAAAGACTCATACCTATAATGGTTACACTCGAACAAGAGCTGCACATTAGGGTCAAGTCAATTATCCTGAGATTATTTAACCCATGCAGCAAGTGCCTTAACATATCCACTTTATCACAAGGTGACTCCTAACACGAGTACCAAATTCTAGCACCACCTCAGGCTCATTATGTTATCCCATAATTACATTTTTGTTAAAGCCAAGACCTCCCTGGTCTCCTACTTACCTTCCAAACGATTGATATAATGGATTTCCAATCGGTTGTTGAGGCCTATAGCCTCACACAATCGTACCATATGGCTTCTAAACGAGGGTCTTACCTGGCAAGAGTTGTCCTAGCTTATTTGCCATCATGGTCCCAACAGCCCTCTGAATCCAACCAAATATATCCACCCATAAAAACTGATGCAACCAAATCCACTTGCTAACAATGAATGCTACATGCCAAACTATAGTCTTACATCTCAACTAGCCTCATATGGCCCACATTCTTCCTTAATTCCATGAATGTTGTGACCTTCCCACAGTTTCACGACCTGCCATGCCATGATCTAATCCCACATAGAGGAACAATGGGCTAATCATAGACATACCAAGCCCTTGTAGCTGCTCAAGAACCAAGTGAATGTTACGGGCTACCCCACAGTCTTACAACACTACCACACTACCTGCCAACCTAGTGAATGCTACATCCACCCCGTAGTCTTACAACACTTCTATACTATCTGCCAATCTAGTGAATGCTACGACCACCCCGCAGTCTTACAACACTTCCATATACTATTTTCCAATCTAGTGAATACTACGACCACCCTGTAGTCTTACAACACTCCTATACTATTTGTGAATCTAGTGAATGCTACCGCCACCCTACATTCTTACAACACTTCCATATACTATCTTCCAATTCAACTATAATCATCCTGAGTCGAACTCGTATTTGACTATTCCCCCAACTAGGAGTTTGGGTTATGCTTCGAACCCCACAAGCCTTCGTCAGACAAGAACAAAAGGAGAGGCTCTAACACAACCCTCAACCTGTTCCTGATCAATATCCACCAAACATCAATACTGATGCACAACGAAATTTGAATATCCCTTCTTGTACAACCTTTAGACCAAATGATTCTCCCCCACTTGGATTCGACTACGCTTTCCCAATTCACCAAAAGTTGATGGATTCCCAATCCATCTCACAGTCTTACAAGTCAAACTTTCCAACACCCAGGGCTTACAAAAACTAGCACTTCATTACCAGACACCCTTAGCGATCACACACATTCCAAAGCCAGATAAACACTTCTCGAAAATCTCTATGAGCTCAATGATCCCTAGCACTTCTCCTAATACAACTCCTAATGGATGAAATAACCCATGCGCAATGTACTTCCCATCACTAAAGAGGGATACGATACCACTTCCCAATTCCTACTGACTTTAGTAGTCGACAACCTAAGCTTTACAATAGCTAGCCTTCCTCAACCAGCCAAGCCAAGCACTTATACATTTACCTCAACGATTCTCCAAATCCTTAAGCTCTTTTCGTTGAATCCACTACAAGTCCTTGGCGACCAATCGCTTGACGAGGAACAACATCTCAAAGTCGAAGAAGTACCCAAACCACTCAACCACTTACTTGTACTTAGAGCAATTCCCATGCAACCTGCAACTGGCCTCGCTTTGAAGCTATGAACTCAAAACTACCGATCTTACACTCATGACCGACCCAATTCCTTAATAGCTCAAAACCATGCACACACCTATACATCTTGCATTCAAACCCAACATGCCTACCTTTTTGATTTCTCAAACTCTCGTTGATACTACTAAAGACCTGACCGGTTGCTGATATCCTAAGCAGGATACTCAAGCTTCTTCTATACATGGCCCACAGTATGAAAAATGGCATATGACAACCTTCTAGATAGAATAACTAAATTACTTATATAGGTGCTTCCATTCTTAGATAATCAAGGCATAATATTTCACATACATCAGTATGAAATTATTACCATAGTGATTTAAGTGTGAAATAGAAGAATACGATACATACCCATAATGTCTCAGGGTTCTGCTCCCCCTTCCTACAGAAAGACTTTCAATTGAACCTAAGACACCCCAACCACTGCATGTGGTCAATTTTCCATGGTATGACCAGGATGATGACAACGGTGACACAACTCTACTTCCAGGGTGCATTATTGGCGAAGATGGCCCTTCCATCTGCACTTGCCACATTTGGACTTGCCCCGCACATGCTCGTGTGTTCCTTCAACCCTTGCACAAATGTCGCGAACCCTCGGGCCTCTAGCACTAGACATGGAAACATCAAACTACTTAGATGTTTCCGAAAGAGTCAAATCATGAGTCCACTTACTCTTCCCTAGTTGCCTCTCCAAACCGAGCTCATGCTCCCGAGTCACCTCGACGATCGCATCAAATGCTTGAACAAACAAGATTTGATCCACGAACCTAGCGACTAGCTGGTCAGTGACATGGCTAATCATGTCAGATAACTCCTCGAGTAAATCTCGCGAAATCTCAGTAGCAATCCAATCCTGGAATCGATCCCCCAAAAGGCACGATGCATAATCCACCTTCGTTCCTTCATGACAAAAGCCGGCAATAGGATCCTCTTCCTCAAAATATCCTCGGGATCCACAAGCCTTGAGCTCCCGATGTGCCCCCAACTGTCCTGCTGCAATATCATCCCAAAAATCCTCGAGAAAATCATCCAAGAGCTCCATGATCTCTTCCTTGATGGTGCCAAACATTTCAGGAGTCTGCTCTAAAATACTGTGGGTGATATCCAACAAGATAAACTCCTGCATCCACTTATCAATCGGCTCAGTACCTACAACTGAGTCTGAACCAAAAACTGAACCTCCTCCATACATTCTCATCACCATTTTGAAAAGAAAACCTACAAATAATCAAAACATTCCCAAGAATCCTCAACCCATAGGCTTCCTAGATTTTCTGTGATTCTCCTCGATTCGAGTATGGATCCTGTGCTTTCAGTAGTACGGGCCCAATACTACCTTCCACACCTACCCATACTTTCCTCAAGAATCATCCCAAATCCTCCCAGTCACCATCTCAAACTGATATTCCAAATTCTCGCTAAACAATGCATCAGAACCTGCTAAAAAACACTTCCTAGGCTCTCCTAGGTTTTCAGCCTCACCTTGCCATCAGCTGCTGAAGAACTCCCACTAATATTAGCTAACTACTTTACGAATATTATCACATGCCACAAAGCTTAGATAATCCTTCGAGTAACAGACTCAACCCTACAACGGTTAGACTCAAACGAGAGCTGCGCAGTAGAGTCAAATCCATTACTCTGAGATTATTTAAGCTTTGGAACAGGTGACTTGACATATTCACTTAATAGTAATCTCACATCACCAAGAGTTCCACAAAGCACAAAGCAAGCAACATTCATGAAGTAACACTCCAAACCATAGGATAACCAAAGAACATTCAAACTCACATACTAAAACTCATGCTAGGAACTTCCACTCTCATTGTCGATTGCCTTATGCATGCAAATTATACACAATACAAGATCAAATAGACTGTCGAATAAAAGACTCTACCACAACCAAACAAGGAACATGAAATAAGGAAAAATCAATTATTCTAGGGCTATAAGATCCTAAACGTATATAATTTTTAAAGCATACATTTAACAATTACTGATACTTATACATATTACCAATCTAGCATAACATCCAATGCTTCCTAGGCTACAAGGCATCACATATCGGGCCAATATATCAACAAAGTAATTTATTGTATGAAAAATTTACCAAAACCTCAGTTTGAGTTCAGACACACCCAAGATTATGCCCAAATCCCTCAAACAAAGGATCTGATACCAATTTATAACGACCCAAAAATTATGAGGTAAAATTTTTATTTTTAATTCAACCAAAACACAAAATGATGTTTTATTCAAACATTCAAAAGTAGTTTATTATAAAATAGTCATCATAGTACAATACCAAAACCATCACATTGCGGAAACTTGGTTGGATGTAATGCAGTCACGTCGGGCCCTTCCCTTTCATACCAAAAGTACCTAAAACCATAAACAATAAACCGTAAGCACAAAGCTTAGTGAGTTCCCCAAAATACGACAAACCAAAACAAACAAGTGTTATGGGCTACCCCATGGACTTTCCTTGCAGTGTTGAGGGCCTAAGAGCAGTCTTACATACAGACATCAGGGGCCAGATCCTTGTCCTTCATACAATTGCCAAGAGCCAGATCCTGGTCTTTCATAGAATTGCCAGGGGCCATATCCTGGTCTTTCGTACAATTGCAAGGGGCCTGATCCTGGTATTTCATGCAAGCATTACAAAGACAACTAGTATTCCACATAACAAGTAATGGGATGATATCGGTGCCTTTGACCCATGTATATAGTGAGAAAACTCACCTCAACTTGTTGAATAAATAACTAGATGCTCCGCTACAGAACTAGAAGATCTCGCACTATCACAAAAAAATAATCCTAAACAAAATTAGGTTATAAACCATATATGTGGGTCTAAAACCAAAACTCAACTCCTTGGGTAGAAGTCTATTTTACCCTTCCCATAATGGGCCTACCCAAATTTGGCCCAAAAACAAAATAATGACCGCAAGGCCCATAAAAGTCCAACTAATGCAATCTTGAGGTACAATAATAAATTCTGAGGCCCACCTACTTAAACATGCCAAAGCCCAACACCTAACTAAGGTCAAAATGACCAAAGCCCAACCGATATCCAAAAGCCCACTGCTCAACGTATGCTCGACGTACGCATTGAATGCTTGGCGTACTTCGACCACCAGTATGCACAGTGTACCTTTTCGTACACCCAACGTACTGTGTAACGCCCGCAGATTCGAGCTAGTTAATTTAGAGATAGTAAGCATCAAAAATGACTTTTTGGTAGAAGATTATTTAGAATAAAGAATCTTCACCAAGTTATCGTATATGTCACAAGGGTTCCGTACATATAAAGAATGTTGGAACCCGAGTTATAACGAAGAAGTTATGACCCGTCGAAGTTCTACGGCTAAACCGACATGGCACCGCGTAACGTAAAAAGTGAGTTTGTGATAGAATACTTTTTAGCCTTAGGGGTCTAAACAAAAGTCATATTATATGTTAAACCGATAACGTGCATAAAAGGAAGGTCCAAATCTGACTTCGTATGAGGAAGTTATGATTTTTCTAAGATTTAGCATAGTAGTGCACAACCCAGAGTTCGAATTTTAGATTGATCAATTTTTAACTAACACAATCTAAACGAGAATTGAAGATCTAGTTAATAGGAGCTCAAGGATATAAAGATAGACGAAAGCGGATGTCGGATGACAAAGTTATAAATTTTTAACGAAAGTTGTAGAGTACGTCGCCATCTACACGTGGATATAAAGAACGTCGAAAACGGAGCTCGTATGCAAAAGTTACAGATTTTAGAAGATAATTAGTTTTTGGAGTAATCTGCGAGTGACATGTGGCACAGTCCTGACCATTGCTTCCTCTCTACGCCTTGCCACCAGATGGTGACACTTGGCACTCAAGATGACGAGTTGGAGGCTTAGAACTCTCCGAGTTGGATCATTTCCTAGCCTATAAATAGAGACGTAAATCTTCCATTTCCTTCACACCTCTCCCATTCTTTCTCTCCCAAACATCTGTCTAATCCCCTCCCAAGCCTTAGTACTTCCCAAGTGCTAAGAGGAAAATCCCAGAGTGCTAGAAGGATCCCAGAAGAAGAGATTTCGGCTCGGAAGTTCTGTCCTCACAGAGCCCGGTTCCTAGCCAAACCTCCTAATAAGTGAGTTATGCTTACCCTACTTTAAGTATAGTTTATGGTTAAGTTCAATATCATTGTTATGAACTTATAAACAATAAATATATTATAAAATATTATATACAAAGTGTTATTATAATATCTTTTAACTACTCGCGGTATGGGTAATTTGGTTGAAGAGTCATATAGGGTTGTTGGATTTTAGAAGTGCTATAATACCAAAATGGTCCTGCCCTCCAGTGTTTCATGTGTTCCCCTGTCTGTACATAGTGGTTGGAAAGTATTGTTTAACACTTATAGAACAATATCGCTCGTAAATAGTCGCTATAAATAGTAGACTAAAATCTAGCGGTAATGATACTAAGTTTCGTCGAAGGAAAATAGAATTGTTAGAAGCAAAGCGCTGCCCGAGTTTGGAATAATCACTTTAACAAGTGAGTGCATAGTACCTTTCATGACCATGATTTTAATACAAGTATTGATTAAAGTATTAAATATATGTTTGTGTGTGAAATATTTGTTATTGCCTGAAATACATGTTAAGAGCATATTTGATGATATATGATGATTTAGGGTACAGAACAAACCTATACTAATTGAGATGGATATTTGGTAGTATCTACTTATGAGTGTAGGTGAGATGTATGCATGGTGCATCGAACTTTAAGATTTCTCATTGATTCGAGAGCATGGATTAGACATAGTCATTTGTCCTTAGTCCGAGAGTATGGAGAGGACATAGTTATTTGTCATTAACCTGGGAGCATGGATTAGACATAGTCAATTGTCCCTAGTCCAAGAGTATGGAATGGGCATAGTTATTGATCTAAGAGAATGGATTAGACATACCTGATCCGGGAGTATGGATTAGGTAAAGAGGTTAATTTTAGATCTGAGAGTATAGATCATGTCGTTGTGAGGATCGACAGGGTGGGGTATAATTGCTTATATGAGGCGAAATTGTATATATTGTGAGTTCTAAATCACACACACACACACACACACACACACACATATATATATATATATATATATATATATTGTAACATCCTAACTCCCAGGTATAAATTTGAAGCTTTTATATTCATATTTTTAGACCTACTCGATGAGTTGGCTGCTCCAACTCGTTGTGTAGAAACTGATCAGGCCACGTGAACTTTAGGACCTACTCGACGAGTTGAGGCTGTGCTTGAAAACCCCAATTTTTAGGGTTTGCACCCTATTTAAAGCACCTTAAGTACTCCCTCCAGCCTCCCTAACCACATTCACGTCTAAAAACAAACCCTAATCGAGTTAACCTCCTTTTTGGAGAGTGTGTGAGGCTAAAGAGTGTGTGTTTGGTACATTTCTTGAAGAAACTTGAAGATTGAGAAGATTGGAATGAGAAGGAGCTAGTAGATCCAGCATCTACTTCGTTTTGGCATTCATTTGAAGGTAAAAAGTCATTACCTTGATCATTTTCTTGTTAGATCTCTCCATTCAAGAGTTTAGGGTTATTTCTAGCTTATTCTTGAGGCATTTCTGGTATTGAGCACGTTTTGAAGTAAGGAGTTCAGATCTGGACTCCTCTAGGCCCTCATGGACATAAAGTTCTCAACTTTATCAAGCTTTGGTCCTTCTCCATGCCCTAAACCTCTTCCTAAGACTAGTTTTGGGTGTTTTAGCCTCTTGAAGCCTTGCATGCACGTAAAGTTGGCAGCCTTACATGGTAACTACACCCTAGGAGGCTAGATCTACAGTTTGGAGCCTTGGCTTCACTTAAAAGCGTCTGAATGAGAAAAGGTTTGAAGGAACTCGACGAGTTGCATAGCCAACTCGATGAGTTGGTTAGGGTTTTCCCGATCTTCAGGACACTACATGGACTTGACGAGTTGTTTGGTAACTCGGCGAGTTTACTCGGGTTTTCGCGGTTTTCTGAGTTCTGAAGAAACTCGACGAGTCTGTAAGCTGCATTCGACGAGTTGGGTCAACATGGACTGTTGACCTTAACCGTTAACTTTAACTTTGACCAATAGTTAACCAACTTTAACTTATGAGGGTATCTTGGTAATTTGAGAATTTATGGAATTAGGTCAATGGTGGTTGTAGGTGTTTGTGCTGGAGCCATGTTTCGGGAGTTTGATATTTTTAGTTCAGATCTACATTGTGAGGTGAGTTTTCCTCACTATACTAACAGGGTCGAAGGCATCAATGCCGACCATGTTGGATTGTTATCCTGGTTATCGCATGATGATATGCTTTGTGATCCGTTAAATCTATATCCTAGTATATAGGAAGATGCTATGTTTAGTGACCTGTTAGGTCGGTATCCTGGTATATAGGATGATGTTATGATTAGTGATTTGTTAGATCGGTCTGACTGCTTGTACATGCTAGCATTTGTTATCTATGTGTTGATTGTATGCTTAGGGGTGGGTTGAGGCGGACCTGCTTAGTGTTGTAGGCCAACATACTCAGGGCGGCCCAGATAGATTGCAGGCCCAATGGGGGATAACAATCAGGCCGAAGGCCCAAAGAACTATCCAGATAGGATAAATGCCCAGTAGAGCGGACCAGACATGCTGAAGGTTCTAAGAGTAGACTCTATATGCATCTTGTTTGTTATGATATTGTTATGGTTATGTGTGGCGTTGGTATTTTGGAGGAACTCACTAAGCTTCGGGCTTACAGTTTTGGATTTGGTTTCAGGTACTTCGGATGATCGCGGGAAGGCGAATGATTGATCGTGCACCTCCTCATGTTTTATGATTCTGATTTCTGGGGTACTCTGATATGAAACTATTTTGAAAATATTTTGTAATATTTAATGGTTTTTTGAATGCTTGAAAAAGTTTTAAATTTTCATGAATTTTATGGATGTTATATATATATATATATATATATATATATATATATATATATATATATATATATATATATATATATATATATATATATGATATAAAATTGTGGGATTGAACTCCCTATGTACTCACCATGTTTCCCAGCCTGACCCACTCAGTTTATTTATATCACAGGTATCAATACGAAGCTACATGACACTTAGAGATTAAAGCATATGTAAATCACTAGTGTAAATGAATGTAAGGTCTGTTTATGCTTATGTTTCTGTATTGATGATGACATCAAAAAGTTTTAATATAAACAAAAGACATTTCTCCGTAAATGCTTTGATAATATTATTATCATGTTTTTCTGGGAACAAATTCCTCAATATTATTTTTAAAAATGAATACTATGATTTTCAAATAAGCATAAATAAAAATTTTAAAATAACTATGAATTTGGGGATGCCACAGTTGGTATTAGAGCATTTGTTTTAGCGAACTAGGAATAAGGATTTATTTATAGACTTAAACTTAGAATGCTAAGCGATGATTGTGAGGATCGTGTCTAATATATTTTAGGAGGTACACCTGAATAGACACAAACACTAGCTTATTTAGGGATGATGCCTAAAATGCTTCTATGTGCTAAATGATTTGTGATGCTTTATGATGCCATTACTTGATTGGATCTATGGTCTGTTGCCGACCGGATCTGGAAACTTGATGTGTTCAAATTTCTAAACGTTTAATTATGGTATTAGAACTGACATGTAACTTTTCAAAAAGATAAGGAGATTTATACGTCTATCATAAATAAAGCTTTCTTATCTAAATACTCATCATTGCACACCGAATGTCTGATTTGGTGCATAGATCGACATTGTGGGAACTAGAAGCGGATTTGGGAATGCCAATGGAAATGCTAATGCTAATCAGCGGCTTGTGATTGAGTGTTCACCAGAAGAAGCGGTTGCACCCGAGCCAATCATTCTGACAGGAGTACAAGCAATGATTCAAATGATGTTGGATCGTCAAATGGAAGAGACAAGGCGTCTACTTTAGTTATCATAAGGCTTTTGGCCTTGAGGAAAGAGAGATTTAGACCACCATCGGGTGTTACAAGTTCACTATATCCCACCATAACATCTTCTTCACATCTTCGAATTTGCATCAAGCCGAAATCATCAATGTACACCACCACCTTATGTATTCTTAATCAACACCTTACTCCAATGTAAATTGTCCTTGTACATTAACACCACCACAATCCTTCGCCATCGAACATTAAGCATTTTTACACTCAAACCTTCAACTCGAGAAGAAGAAACTAATGGGTTATGAGCACTACATCATTCCTAAGCCGTACATGCAACCCTAATGCTTTGGATCTAGGTTTTTCTCAAGTTATACATGTAATACAATTTTCCAAATCATGAACCCTAATCTAACATGTTATATTCGAAATTAATAGCTAATACAAAGTTAGATGATTACCTTTCTAGTAGCTTGCTTGATCTTCAACCTTTGAGAACTTAGCACCTTAAATGTGATGCCTCTAATATATCACAAACACCAAGAGAAAGTTAGAAGAATATGAGAGAGAGGTTATGGATCAAAAAAATCGGCAAGTACTCTTCTTAGGGTTCAAGTGTTGATTTTAGGAGTCCCATGGGGTCTTTATATAGTTGAGCTGCTAGGGTTTCAATCAAAACCCTAATCTGATTGCTTAAGCCCTAAGCAGTCCACATGATCCTTCCAAAAGGCCCCTATGGACTATTTCTATGTGGGCTTCCTCATAAATTTCATCCACCTTCTTCTTTTAGGAGTCCACAACCCATCTTCTAATTATCTTATAATTACAATATCAATCCCCTTATTTAATTAATCTCTTTTGATCACTAAATTAATTCCAAATTAATTCTTGCCCAATATTAATCAAATAATATGATTTCTTAATTAATATATTATTCTTATAATATATTAATAAATCACAATTAACCTCTTTCTCCATAATTCATCCGGTCAAGTTCCTATGGTGAAGGCAACCCAAAAGGACCATGCTACTATCGGGTCAAGTACATGTCAATTATAGTTATGGGCTTAGACACCTAATCCAACAGAAACACGACGCCACCATCAATCTCCCATCGTTACCTTGACTCGACCAACACTAAACCACCCACTTATTTTAGCCATTGAATCAACCCACCACCAGGAACCGCTACCCTCCTTCATCACCTTCTTCTATCTTCTTATACAACATGTTCCTAACACCACCTTGAAGGGAGAGTACATGTAAAGTATATACCTGTTGCAATTAAAGGGGAGTAGAGGTCAAGTACATAGCTATTCGTATACATACTTCCATTCTTTTCTCTAGGTTTGTTCCAACATACAATCACTTACATCTACAAACTAATGTATACCTAACTCATAAAAGTCGATTTATACAAGGATTTGCATTAGCAGAAATGTTTGATTAGAAGGTATTGCATATCTTGCAAGTTAAATCACACCCGCTAAGTGTTTGATGAATTTCGTGGAAAAATGTCAACAATTGAACAACAGTAGTATCTGGATCCGCTTAAATTGATTCCAATGAAGACATTTTGGTGTTGTGTCACTGTTTTTGTACCTACATGGAGGAGAAGAAGGTGTTCATCCAATGCATGGTTCCTCTTTTCATCTTCTTTACAGACCTAAAGATCGATTGGAGAATGAGCAAACCTGCTATTGTTTATAGTTGTGATTTGATTGAGTGGGTAGAAAAGGGGTGGGTCTCAAATTATCTTAAGGATTGCCTAGTGTCGATTGATAAGATGGTGGGGATTTTCGATCATTATAAAAGACAATTTCAAGGTGGTTTTTTATCATTATTTTACAAATTAAGTGGATTCTACTCAACGGTTATAACTATTAACTGGAAGGGGCAGTGAGTTATGGTTTCAAATTGGATTCTAGCATTTAGTTGTTGATAGCAGGAGAAGAAATGGGGCGATCAAAGAACAAAGGGGAAGATCATAGAAGAAAGGAAGCCACAATTAGAGAGAAGGGGTAAAACAGATTCTAGAGACACACACACACATAGTGAGAGTAAGAGAGAGAGAGAGAGAGAGAGAGGTCCCTCTTTGTTTTAATTATCAAAGCATATAAATAACTATTAGATTTTTAAAAAATGAAAAATAAATACCCCAAGCGTATTACAGTCGTTTTAGTTTACTGAGGGACCAAATCCGCAACGAAAGTAGCTCAAAAGGACCATGAAGCTAAAAAATCGAGGTTTGGACTAAACCTTGAAAAAAATGCATACACAAAATATCTAGTTTGAGATTAGAAACCGAACCGTGTTAAGTAGAATTTAGTTTGAGTGAACGGATTTGGTTTCACAAGACCGACTCATATACGCCTCAAAGACTAGTTTTCACCTCTTATATTGTCCTTGCATTAGCTCTAGTACTATTTTAGATGCACCATTTAGATTATTTCCATGAATATTTGGAATTTAGTTTAGGTTTTGCCAACAACTCCTGGAGCAAGAAATGTGAAAAACATGATCATGTTTTTTAGAAACACGATCATTTTCTTGAGAAACACGGTCGCATTTTTGGTTTACAATCTCCAAATTTCCTGAGTAATGAAGTATGTTGCTATATTTGAAATAAAGTGGAATACACGATCGTGTTTCTTGAAAACCATGATCGCATTTTTAATTCAAATTCGTGAAACTCTGATTTTTGGCCTAGAAAAATTACGAAGGTAAACCACGATCAAAAGCAATCATATAGGGAAAAACACAATCGTGTTTTTCCTAAAACGCGCGTTTTGGACGTGAAGTCTTCAATTTCAGCAAATCCAACCAAGGTTCCAGCTTCCTTAGGTGTTTTAGCTTTATTAAGCTCCATAATGCATCCAAGGTGCTTCCAAAGCACTGCTCCACTCGAAATATCTGAAAACGACATAAAAACATGAGCAGTACGCGAATTCTAGCGATAAACATGACCTGAACATTATTGAAACTAATATACATGAAAATGCATAAAATATGATGCAAAATGTAATAAAAACCAATATAAAAGATGCATAAAATTACATATATCAAATCTCCTCAAGCTTAAACCTTACTTGCCCTCAAGTAATAAAAATATTAAATATTATAAACAAATGGAAATATGTAGATGACCTAAAAAGAACTTAGAATAAAAACTAAAATAAAATTAAGAAAACTTAAGACACTTCACTCTTTTTTTTAACATGATCAGACTTTACACCAATGAAGCTCCAATGAAATCATGAACTTAGACAACAATCTCAATACCTTTATTACAATTTCAGAACTCATATTTAGGCTAATGCCTAGCACTAGTAAGCCAAACCAACCTTTGAGTAAATAATTTTTACATTGAATTAAATTTATGAAAACAATGTATTTTTAAAGATAATTTCACAAAAATTCTTTTATAAAAACTTAACTTGACCAACCCATCCTCTTTTTCAGAACCCGTCCAGTGAATCAGGTAAGCTCCATTATAGATAAAAAAATCCAAGCTTACTCCTATGATTCTGCTATCGAGGGACATAACTTATTATACCACACATATTATTTGTCTTGATCAACTCTTAAGATTTAACTTTTTATGGTTGTCGATTTCAACTTGAACTTGACTTGGATTTGACTTTGAATTTCAGATTTTTTTCAAGTTGCCTGGTGTATCATTTATAACCAGTATATCGATTGGGCGTAAATTTCACTTTGTGGCCCACCATATATTCAATACTTCAAAAATGATAATTAATTGTGTGGATATAACAAGAGTTTCCTCCTAACCGCAAAAGGCATAGAAACTATAAGGTTTAGTACTTCAAGGAAAGAAAAAAAGGTTATTTATTTTCGGTTCCTTTTAAGGCATTAAAAGAAATTACTTTAAAATACTGTTCGATTTTCCATCCAATACTTTCATTATCAAAATTATTCGACTGTTACATTGGCTCGTATTGTGTAAATATCTAAAGTACTTTATGATTTTGAAAAGATAATTCTTATATTTGGTTATAACCAGACTGTTATTTATGGTTCCTATCACACTTCATCTTTATAAAGCTATCAAATATAAATGATATCCGCACCTCATGAACTTTTTCCAATATTTTTTTCATTTTTAAATTTTTTTCATTTTTTCATTTTTTTTCAAGAATGAAATAAACTAATTTTTTTTTTTGAGTTTTTATTATATATATATATATATATATATATATATATATATATATATATATATATATATATAATGCAGAAAAATAAAAACATAAATAGAAAATAATTTTTTTTTTGAATTTTTTCACATATTTTGATACAAAAGCAATGTAGAAAAAATACTAAAAATTTTAACTGAAAAACTAAAAATTTAACATTTTAACAAAAATGGAAATTTTAACTACTAAACCCCTCCCAAATCTTAAAGTAAATCATTGTCCTCAATACTTAGAGAAAGAAATGGACAACTCACTAAAACATATAAAAGCAAAAAGCATGCAGTCAGGAAAGAATGTACCTGATATGTGGCCGAAATTTCTAATTTTGACAAAGATGTTGGAGAAAAATCTGAATTTCAACAACATAGAAGATCATCTGGTTTCCCCAAGCTTACTTGGAGTTGCGACCACTCTTAATTGAAAACGGAAAAATAAACTACGCATCAGGTTACCTCCCGAGAAGCTGCCTTTTTTTAAAGTTGTGGGCTCGACTTTGCCCTACTAGATTTGTTAACGAGTATAGTTAGGACTCATCTTTAGCTCAACTTCTTTCATATTCACACCATATCCTTTAACGTATGGCAGAATTTGTGGATCTGGAACTTGCTCAATAGCCTTAAAAAACTTTAGATTTTTATTAGAAGGCTCTATATCCAGATTTTTTAGTTTTTTTCTTTCTGATCTTTTTTACAACAACCAACTCCTTCTCCCCCAGCTTGTTTCATTTCAGCATCTTTGATGCATCATCAAATCGTTTTCTGTCTAAAAATAAATCTTGCACAAGATGATTACAAAAACTCACATCAGTTCTCAGACAAAGGACTGCTAGTACCCAAAAAGTTAATAAAAGATTATCAATTGGAATTTTAGCATCATTTATTTTGAAGTCAACAACATCCCCATTAAAGTCCATTGAAAGTGTGTCATTAAAAACATCAATTTTTGTTTTTGCAGTTTTCATGAATGGCCTTCCTGATATGATTGAGTTTTTGTCAAAAACATCCACATTTCCCATGTCTAATATGTAAATATTAGCAGGAAAAATAAGTTTACTTACTCGAACAAGAACATCCTCTAATACACCTTTTGGGTGTACTGTCGAGTGATCAACCTACTGAATAGTCCAGGTCTTTGTAAAGGTCCCACTTTTAATTTTTTTTTAAATAGAAAAGGGAGTGACATTGACTGAGCACCTAAGTCAACCATGACCTTTGAAAAATTTAGGCTTCCCAATTTACAAGGAATTAAGAAAATTCTCGGATCCTTGCACTTGGAAGGTAAACCTTTTTGCAAAATAGCATAAATATTTTCACCAGCTTTTATTGTTTCATTACTTTTTAATTTGTTTCTTTGAAACACATAATTCTTTTAACAACTTAGCATAATGAAGAATTTGTTTTATAATATCGAGTAAATGAATATTTACATCCACCTTACGAAAGACACGATTTCCTTGTACTCCCGCTCGCGCTCCGTGCTCTTTAGTCTAGATAAGAATGGTGGCACTGGCTTGTACTCCTTCATAATCGACTAGGCTTTCTTTTTCTTCCACCTATTTTTAAACGTTAGTTTCACCCGAAATCTCTTCAATTACTTCTTCAGCCTCTTCTTTTTTTGTATCTGGTCCACTTTGGCCTTTATAAAAATTTTCACTTCTCAAGGAAATTGTACTCATGTTATGCTTTGGATTGTTTTCCGTTTGCATGGTAACTTCCCTTGAGACTCCAATCATACATACTTATAACACTATCATTTTTCTTGAATCTCATGCATTTGAAACCCACTTTTTTAACTTCCTTTCAGCACATTCATTTGAAACTCCCATGACTTTTCAATTTCTTTACAATAATATTATAAATAAGTTAAATAATGTTCTATAAACAAGAAAGGGTGTTTTATTACAAGGTCTTCATCCCACATCGATAGTGAGAATAAACAAGAGAATGTTTCCTCTTCTATACATAGGAAAGGTTGTGAAATGTTTCAAAGGGACCAAACCATGAGAACTTCCTCATGCCTACCTTTGTAGGATTTTGAAGATATTATTTGGTGAGATTGTATATATTAGCAAGTGTCCAATTAACTTTTAGAATTCCAAAAATGGTTTTGAACCGATTTTTTTCAGGTTTAAACTGTGTTGCAGTTAGAAAAAAAAATTATGTAGTTGGGTATATTGAGTTGAACCGGAGTTGGGTCAATTTGGACCGATAAAGGAATCATTTTCCTTCCACAACAAACATTTGAAACTCCCATGATTTTTCAAATTATTTCAAATAATATTATGAATAAGTTACATAATTTTATATAAGTATAAAAAAGCATCTACCTTAACCTAAAATTATAACTGTTTGAAAAATCACTTTGATTCAAAAGCACGAAATATATACAAATCAGGTTTCACTAGAAAAAAAAATATGTAGTTTGGTATATTTAGTTGAATTGGTCCGAGTTTAATCTATTTCGACCATAAAAGAAACATTTTCCTTTCACTACATACATTTGAAACTCCCATGAATTTTCAAATTGTTTCCAATGATATTTTAAAAAAGTTACATAATGTTATATAAATATAAAAAAGCATCTACCTAAACATAAAATTATAATTGTTTGAAAATTCGATTTGATCAAAAGCACGAAATATATACACAGATTATATTTTATAAATGAATTCTTTTTATAATGAACTTTTGAATCTTGAAAATACATATAAACAAACTTTCTATATTAAGTACCTAACTGAATTTATGATTTTAGAATTGAACAAAAAGTTATTCAATAAAAACTTACTTTTTTGGATAGCAACTTACGAGATTATAGAAAAATGGAACTATTGAACAATAAAAAAAGGGTAAACAAGAGAAAGGTGTTTTACTAAATCAGTTGAATAATGTTTTATTAACAAGAAAGTGTGTTTTCTTACAATGTCTTCATCCCACATCGATGATGAGAGTAAACAAGAGAACGTTTCCTCTTCTATAAATACGAAATGTTGCGAAATGTTTCAAATGACCAAACTATGAGAACTTCCTTATGCCTACCCTTTTAGGGTGTTGAGGGTATTCTTTGGTGAGATTGTCTTTATTGGCAACTGTCCATTTTAAGTTTTAGAATCCCGAAAATGGTTTTGAACAAGATTTTTTTAGGTTCAAATAGAGTTTCAGTTGAAAAACCGTTATGTAGTTTGGTATATTGAGTTGAATTGATTTGAGTTTGATCAATTTGGATCGATAAAAGAAGCATTTTCCTTTCAGCACATACATTTGAAACTCCCATGATTTTTCAAATTGTTTCTAATAATATTATAAAAAAGTTACCTAAACATAAAATTATAATTGTTTGAAAAATAAATTTGATTCAAAAACACAAAATATATACAAACCAGGTTTCAATAGAAAAACGTTATGTCGTTTGGTATATTAAGTTGAATCGGTCCGAGTTTAATCAATTTGGACCGATAAATGAAGCATTTTCCTTTCACCACATACATTTGAAACTCCCATGATTATTCAAATTGTTTATAATATTATTATAAGTTACATAATGTTATATAAATATAAAAAAATCTACTTAAACATAAAATTATAATTGTTTGAAAAATCACTTTGATTCAAAAACATGAAATATATACTCGATTATATTTTATAAATGAATTCATTTTATAATGACACTTTGAATCATGAAAATACATATAAACAAACTTTCTATACTAAGTTCCTAACTGAATTTATGATTTTAGGATTTAACAAAAAGTTATTCAATAAAAACTTAATTTTTTATAGCAACTTACAAGATTACTGAAAAATTGAACTATTGAACAATAAATTTTCTGGATAACGTTTTATTTTTATTATTTAATATATTATTTAACAAAATGAAATTAGTGGCAAATAGAGAAATGAGTTTAATTAAAATGTCTTCATCCCACATTGATCGTGAGAGTAAACAAGAGAATGTATTCTCCTCTATAAATAGGAAAGGTTGTGAAATATTTCAAATGGGCTAAGACATGAGATCTTCCTTGCATCTAACTTTGTAGGACGTTGAGTGTATTCTTTGGTGAGATTGTCTTTGTCGACAAGTGACCAATTAAATTTCAGAACTTCGAAAATGATTTTGAACCGTATCTTTTAGATTTGGATCAAGTTTAATAAGTATCCGAGTGTCTTATGGCTGAGTTAGGCAAACTCGCTTCCATTGCAGGCCGAGTTTAAGTAACATGTCGAGTATTTGGTTGTGTTAGCAAAGTTTTACAACCCTGTATGTAACACAATTTAAAGTTTTAACCTCATAAAAGACGTCACTATTATCATGTGTTCTACATAATTATGGTAATATTTATGATACAAAACATGTTTTTTACTATTTAAGATAAAAAGTTGTCTCTATTATCATATTTTGTACAGAATGATAAAATTTAAGATAGATAAAAAGATGTCTCTATTATCGTATTTTCTACATAATGATAATATTTAATATAAACTTTTTAATTTAATATGAAATTATTATTTAATAGATAACAATAACGATTTATTTATTTTTAATTTTTTTTCTATTTTAATCATATAACTTTGTATATGCAAAACAACTTCAAGTTCCAACCTTATCTCTTATAATATAGTTCAACATAATAACAATACTAAAAATCATTTTTTATATTTTTTATGAAATTATTATTTAATTGTTAATAACAATGATTTAGTTATTTTTAATATAAAATATTTTTTTATATCTCACGCATTGCGCGGGCATTCGCCTAGTTGACCTATAAAAGCGGCAAGTTGAGACATTTGTTGCTCCAGATTTTTTATACTTGCTTTGGTATTGTTCTAGAACACGTGAGTGCTGGTGGTAAGGAGGATGATGGATTTGAGGACCCCACTTGTAGCTTCTAAATTTTTGTTTGCTTCTTCAACTTCCATACAGTTTTCTCAATTTTTTGATCGAAGACTAGATTACATGTATGTAAAGATAAGAGCATAAAACTATTAACAGTACCATGTCCTCAACAACGACGCCAATTTGTTGACATGTTGTCGCACACGTCTTAAACAAATAAAAATCACTCATTGGTTGCACTATTGGGCAGCACAAGGAAGCAATGTTGAATCCACATGGACAACTCTAAAAGTTAATGCCTCTTTTCTTAAGGGACATACTAGTTAAAAACAGAACATATAAAAAAGGGATTTTGTTCTAAAAATAATTAAAATAGTAGTGAAATAAAATAAAGTAAAATTCAATAATAAAAAGAGAATTTTGTAATAAAAAGCGAATTCAGTTTTGTTGTGACTTTCCTAATCAGGAAATCAACATTGACTTGGTTATTTAAGATGTGTTCTATCTAAGATGGTACTGAGAACAACTAACACGCTCTTGTACAATTCTACTTTACCTAGTTAATTAACCAAAACTAGCTCTTCAGTTAATCATAACTTTTTTTACTAATTTAATTAAACAAACTCTTAATCAAATCAGAAAAGCAACATTATAATTTGTTTAAAATTCCTAGCAATATTTAATACTTCTCACAAGCTCGGAAGCATAAAAATATGAAATTTCAGTTTATAATAGAGTCAAATCCCAACACGGAACCCATCTGCAATTTCTTACTTATTAGCAGTTGATTCGAACAATTACAGATTCCATTAACTGATTAACTATAATGATTTAATCTTAAATTAGGTGATCAGGATAAAAAGAACTAAAATCAAACATTCATTAAGCACAAAACTGCAATATCTAGATAGAATCTCAAATCAAAAGCTAGATCTAATGATTGATTACATGAAAAGTAATGATCTATGCATAACTGAAATCTTGGGTTTAATCAGACATGGCTAAAAACGAATCTAGAATAGTAAAAAGAGACATTGCATAATAAAGTCTTACTAAACTAAGTAAAAGAGATGATCCTGTAACATCCAAAAATTTCATGTCAAATTGAAACTTTTTCAAAACATTTAAAACCATTCATCATTACAAAGTTTGTATTCAAAATATCCAATATCAGAGTTTTCCCAGAAACATAAACAAATCATGAGGAGTTGTACGATCATGTCTTTGCCTTGCCGCGATCTCCTGATGTACCAGAAACAATAAACTGAAACAGTAAGCCCAAAAGCTTAGTGAGTTCCCCCAAAATACTAATGCCATACAAATATAACCACGTCATATAAAAATTATAGAACATCATGCATAATGAGCTTTCAACCTGACTGGACTGCCTTGCAGGGCCTACAACCTATCTGGACTGCTCCCGAGCCTTTTACATGACTGGACAGCCTCACGGGGCCTACAGCCTATCCAGACCACTCACCGGGTATGTTGGCCTACAATACAAAGCAGGACCGCCTCAACCCAACCCCCAATCAAACAAACATGTGCATATAAATATCATACGCTAGTTCATATCATATAACAGTCAAACCGATCTAACAAATCACTAATCATAGCAACATCCCAATAACCGGGATACAGACCTAACGGGTCACTAACATAGCATCATCCTATAACCAGGACACTGACCTAACCAGGTCACTAAGCATAAGAATACCACCATCCTAACTACCAGGATGTAATCAATAAACATATCATGCCGTAATCTTGATACAAATATATAAAGGGACAGACTTGGTGCCTTAGACCCATTGGTATAGTGAGGATAACTCACCTCGTACTGTCGACTCGAAGATAAACCCAAGCTCTTGGATTGTCGGTACAACTCCACCACCTAAATGCACCATAGAACCATGCTTGTAAATTTCCAATTTCCCAAAATGTCCCAGAAGTCTAAAAGTCAACCCTTGGTCAAGGTCCAAGTCAACTGTCAAAGTCAACAGTCCATGTTGACCTCAACTCGTCGAGTACAACCAGCCACTCGCCGAGTTCCTTGCATGCTCACCAACTCGCCAAGTCACTTGAGTGACTCATTGAGTTCCTAGTGTCAGTGGTCGTAACTCCTTGGCCAACTCGACGAGTTTTCCCCTTACAACTCACCGTGTTCATACGTGTCCAAAGGTAGGGAAAACCCTAGCCGACTTGCTGAGTCATCGACTGACTCGCCGAGCCTAAGGCAATCTTCATCAGACTCACCGAGTCATTCATCCGACTCGCCAAGTCCATTCAGTCCTTCATTTATACAGAGGCTATTTAAGCCATGCTAAGGCTCCATATTGTAGATCCAATCCCCCAAGGCATGTTTATCACGTAAAGTTGCAAACTTTGCGTGCATGCAAGGCCCTAAAGTCTTAAAATGACAAACTAAGCTTGCAATGGAGGTTTTGCACTTAAGGAGAGTCTCATATTTCCAAAGTTGGAAGCTTTATGGACTTAAGGACCCAAGAGAGTTAAGATATGAAGTTACAACTTCAGATCTTAGCTTATACACAAGCAAAGCTTCCAAACATACTAGGAAAGCCCTAAAATCCACCCAATAGAGATCTAGAATGAAATGATCCAAGGTAACAACCTAATACCTTCAAAAGGGTGTCAACTGGAGTAGATCTTTGCTTCCCATGAGTTTCCTTGCTTCAATTTACTTGTTTCCCAAGTTTTTCTTCACCAAGATTCCTCTTCTAATCTTTAACACACCAAAGAAACACACGCACACACGATTTAGGGTTTAAGGGTGCCAAGAATCTATAAAGGGGAGGCTGGGGGAGGCCAATGATCCTTTAAATAGGGTGCAATACCCCAGAATTTAGGGTTTCATCTGCCAGCTCGTACTCGTCGAGTCCCCTCTTGGACTCGGCGAGTAGGTCACTAAATCATGCGGACCAACCCGCTGCTACTCAACGAGTAGGGCAACCAACTCGTCGAGTATACCTTGAAAACAAACAAATTCTTATAAAATCAATACCTTGAGAATCGAGGCGTTACATATCCACGACCTTCAGATCTTCATAATCAATGTAAAAGTGTAGAAATCGCTTTAAAAATCGTCTGAAAAGGGTTTTTCTTTGTCTGAGAACGTATAGGGCTTAAACTGATCAGAGAGGTCATATTTATATGCAAGCCAACAACTTTCGGAGTAAGAAATTGAAAAACCCGATCATGTTTTTGAGAAACATAATGACATTTTTAGTTCACAGTCTCCAAATTCTCCGATTAATGAAGTACATTACTATATTTGACAAAAAATGGAAAACACGACCGTGTTTCTTGAAAATCACGATCCCATTTTTTCTTCGAAATCCCGAAACTCTGATTTTTGGCATCGAAAAGTTACGAAGGTAAAACACGATCAAAAGCATGATCATATAGGGAAAACACGATTGTGTTTTTTTTCTAAAACACACATTTCGCACACTAACTCTTCAGTTTCGGCAAATCTAGCTCGGGTTCCAGCTTCCTCGGGTGTTTTAGCTTCATTAGGCTCCAAATATGCATCCAAGCTACTTCTAAAGAACTGTTCCACTCGAAATATATGAAACGACATAAAAACATGAGCAACGGGAATTCTAGTGTTAAACATGAGCTGAACATTATTTAAACTAATACACATGCATATGCATAAAATATGATGCAAAATTTAATAAGAACTAAAAAAGGATTCCTAAAATGACATCTATCAAAGCGATACACTTCTTCTTGAACTCTAAAATTCATAAACATCAAATAATGTCATTTAGTTATTTCCCTTCCACCTCAAGTTCACAAATATCATCCCGCTACTCCTTCCTTTACATGTATATATTTTATTATTTTCAAAATCCCAAAATGGTCCATTAAGTCACTTATAAAGTTGGTAATTAAAAAAATTAGTTTTTATGGTTTCAAAGCCTTCCTAATTTGAAAACAAGAACTTAGGTGAAAACTGTGTTCCATTTTGAGTCTAGATGAAAAAGTTATGATCAAAACAAGTATTTCCATTTGTGACATGAAATCAGAACACCAGACACGATATGTGTCATGCACAACAGTTCAAAATGGCCAAAATTTTAGTTTTGTGCATCCTACTTTGGTCCCAATGCATCCAAACATCCTAAAACTTACCTCAATGACTCAAAGAGCTTCAAATAGATGCTAAAACACTTCTATTGATATAAAAATGATCCTCAAAAGGTTAATATCCTTGGATAGAAATAACCACCAAAAACATCCTACAAACTTCACCTAGAAGGTCAATGAGGTTAAGGAACTCAAAATTTTCATCAAATCACTAGTTGTGAAACGTAGATGCAACTAACAAGATAAAAAATGATTCCTCCAACTCAAAAAACATATAATTAAGAAGTTATGAAGATTATTCACTCATCTATTGAGCTTTAAACTTCATATGAACTTTAATGAAGCTCATTGTCACACCTCAACAGGCGGCAGAAACATCGAGCGGTGAGATGACATCATTGATCATAGTAATAAGCATATATTGAATATACAATAGTAATGTAGTAAATAGGTACTTTTATTCATTAAAAGATGTATGTTACAATATATCCTAGTCTAGGGTACCAGAAAATGAAATTTACAAAATGAGCCTTAACAGATAGGCTAAAAGGAAAATACTGAAATATAACAGACAACTGCAATCCCATGATCATCATTGTAGTATGTCTTCCAACAGCCTAACCTTCTGAGAATACATGCGTTTTAAAGAAGTTTCAACTAAAAATTTGGTGAGTTCAGAAATTTGTAATAGCTAAATCAAAACATAATTTCTTCCTAAAGTATAGCTATATTAGAGTTGATATATACTTTTCGAGACCGGAAAGCCTTATTTGGATACATAGATAGTTTTCTATCTATATATAATGTATCTTTATTATTCTGACTTTTCATAACTAAGTTCCTGATAAAAATATATTCCTTATAGGTATTTCGAATTTCCTATATTCCTTTACATACTATAGATATTTCAAGTTTCCTATACATATTATATTCACTATGAGTGCCAGAACCGAGATACTGCAGATTGACATGCCTCTCCAGATGCTTCATTAAGGGCCAATATAGTAATAAGACAATTATCACCTAGTGTGACTCGACCATCAAGTTTGTAGGTAGCAACCGTAGGTAGGGGTGTCAACCCGTATCGATATGTACATAATTCTCCTGCTCTTTAAAATTTAACGGTTATAAGCCAAAGGTCTTTCTAAGTATAATGATACTTAGGTTGATGAATAGAAGGCTCACAAGAATTTGAAGTATATTAATAACCCTAACTTTAATAACATGTTTTTGGTTATAATTCTCGCAATAATATACAATACTGCAAATATTCCTTAATTCGAGGTTCCACGGTAATACTACTGTACCGGGTATGCAAATATCATCATTAAAATACAAACCAACTATATCTTTTGTTTAAATAGATTCCCGATATAGTTTTAATAACATTTCTATAAACCTATTAGAATTAATACATTTATTGCATGTATGTGCGACAAACCGAAGAGAATATGATTTTTTGGAAATTGGCAGTTTTGTTGACCGATGAGTAGTAATCTTGAAGGGTGAATAGTGGTCTTGACCGGCGTAAATAGTACTCAATTGGGGTTGATCATAAAAAAACCCAAAAGTGACCTAGAAACTAATCCGACGAGGAAGGTGGTGGGGGACGGCAGTTATTGACGTCGTTTGGCTTGTCGGAGGCTGTTGGTCGATGGAAGCTAATAGGATCGGAGCTTCACTAGATATTACCTGATGGAAAAAGGGGTGGCAGCTGTTCGTCAGGCTTGCTCACGTTTATCTGGTGCGGCGGCTCTTGACGGCCGACGATGGTTTGCGGCGGTTAGAACCCGAGAGAGAGAGAGACAGAGAGAGAGAGAGAGAGGAAAAAAATTTAAAGGAAAAGGACCCCTCAATATATAGCAAACTCCATCTCGATCCAACGACTCGAAATCAATCCGATCCAACGGTCCAAAATCAAGGCTAGATATTTAGTCTTATCCGACAAGGCGACAAGCTTTCAGGAAATTTCGAGTGACAATGAGTTCGTAAATAAATTCAAATACTAGACATTATTCTAAGAAAAATGGTTCCATTTTTAGTCACGAAGAAATAGTGTAGCTATCCTAATGAGAAGTTTGAAAGTGTTTTTCGGACGTTATCCGTTTACAGTCACTAACTTTCACTTCGTAAAAGAATCGATGTGATGCGTGACGAAAAAGTTAGATCTTGAATCAAATACTACATCAAAATCGGATTCATAACATATAACTAAATTTTTGGTACGAAAGCCAAACATGATTTTACAGGTCGTACAAAGGTTACTGAGGGAAACCGTTCAACCTTATCTTTAACAGCTCGGGGTACTTTCGGGCATAAAAGTTAGGAACATGATAATTTCCTAAACTAAATGAGACTCATGTGAAAATTGATCGGGAATAAAAGTTTATTTCCTAAGACGTCTCATTTTTTATTTAAGTCGGGTTTTGACGCCTATCAGGTTGTGAACTATTACCGCATATTCTTAAAACAATCGTATGTTTTACATACAAACTCTGTTTTCGACATTCCTTATGTCCAAATTTTCCTATTTTCATGGACTAGGTGATGATCCTATTGATACCACATAATAGTGTCAGATATATATATCTCTTTCAATCATATGCATTAACTCATTCCTTATATATATTGAAACTGTTTGTTTATTAGAGATTCATATCAATCCAAGACTTTATTGATATTTTGGATGTATTTCAAAGTAAAAAACCCTATAAGCAACAAAACCACAACTTTATTACACATTAGGTCTATTACAACAGTGATTAGGTTAACACTGTTCATTTAACGATGACCCAATTTCTACAGTTATCACACTCATCTTCTCATCAAAGCTTAATAATTACAAATTCAAGCATGCATCACAAAGTGGCTTATATTTTCTACTATGAAGCATCATTTAAGAATAAAAATCACTTTGTAACATAATTTGATTTCACCAAAATTGTATCTATGATTGCTAGAATTAAAAACACCCAAATTATCATCATGAATGTTGGATTTGAACCAAACATCAAGCAAATCTCACCATAAGTCACAAATTGAATAATAGATCATAAATTTGAAGTTAAATACATTAATTAAGAATTATATCATGCTCATAACTAGATATGGAACATAAAATTAGGATTTCCCCATATAGGGTTTAAAAGATCCATCAAAACAACTCCAATCATCTATAAGTCATAGCTATAAGCTAGTTGGAGACTCTGGAGATTGATCATGGAGTGAAATTACAACATAGATTTCATAAAACATCATAGTAGGAAGAAGAAAACAGAATTGGAGATCCACATAGCTATTAACACGAAATTAAAGAGAAAATGAAGAAGAAAATTACCTCTAAATGCTAGTTTGAGAAAGAATTTGACCAAGCTTTAAGTTGGATCTTCAGTTACCAAGGCACCATGTGTTTAATGTGGAAAATCATTCAAATGGAAGGAAAGGGTATGAAAAGATGATTGAGGGGAAATAAGGAAGAAGATGACTTCAAATAGACCCATCTCTAGTCACTTAGGCAACTATGGTCCCTCCTTGTAAAAGCCTTTTCACAATTACTCCAAACTAACTGATTAACAACCAATAGCTTACAAAATGGTCCCTTTTCATCCTAACCTCTATAAACTAAGTCTGAGTCACTAGGTGACCACCTCTCAAGTCAAACCTAAGTTTCACCTGTTTGATGCAAATTGCCCATTTAACAAAAATACTTCGCTAGATATTAAAATTTTATTAATTTAAAATACAAAATACTGACAAGATTTTTTTTATTATTTTTATCATTTCCTTACATTTCTATTATTGAATTTATTTCGATTCAATTTATTTTATTTCAAATTAAAGAAAGATTTTCATTTTTACCAAAAAGCCCAAAACTTTTATCCCAAAAAACAAGATGTTAGAGTGAAATCTAGACGGTACATACATAATAAGATAAAGTTAGTATTTTGGTTCAAATGATGCGACCGGATCCACTTCCTTCTAATGTATTGTTAGTATGTAGGGTATTAATTTATGGTATATCATTAGTTTGATCTGTAACATGGAGTTGAGAGTGGGAATATATTTTTTTGATTCACATGAGATGGTTAATGGGATTTGGTTAGACATATGTAGGTTGTGGGGACTTCCAGCTCCATCTTCCATAACTATCCGGTCTCTATTTCATCTTGCGAATCGTACTAAGTTGAATAAGTGTCACAAGAAGTGTTAGGATGTGGTGATTTTGAGTATCTTTTTGGGTTATTTGGAAATTTCGGAATGACTAAGGAAAGATTTATTGTACGACTTTATTTTACCTTGTTTGTATTTTCGGATTTAGAATATATGTAAAAAGTTGAGTGTTGATTGGACTGTTTTTTAAACATATCCATATATGGCCTCAATCACTATGTAATATTTAATATTTAGTTGCAGACTAGTTTTTTATTCAAATCATTTCATTGTTAAAATTCATATATCCAAAACTTCATACTTAGAAACATAACTACTATTTCCTAAACCCTATGTGGCTTGTGACCTTTCTTTGGTGATCAAATTTCTAGTCGAAACCCGAAAGTCAATCAAAATAACACCACTCACTTTGGCAATGGATTTCATAATTGGATTAAAAAGGCCATTTACGATCACTTTAGCAATCAATTTTAGAGTCTGATGGTTTAACCTTCTCATACCGTAGCTCTAAGTTTGGGAGGTCGGCATCATCTTACGCAGATTCTTTGGAGAACTCTTTTATGATGGAGGAAGTTAAGGATGTTGTTTGTGTTGGATTAGTGTCTAAGTCCATAACTATATTTGGTATGCACTAGACCTGGTTGTAGCATGGTCCTTTTGGGTTGCCTTCACCAAAGCAACTTGACTGGATGAATAATAGAGAAAGAGGTTATTATGGTTTATTAACATATTATATATTAATATATTATATGAATAATATGTTAAAGGAGAAATCATATTTGGTTAATTAATATTGGTCAAGAATTAATTAGGAATTAATTTTGTGATCAAAATATATTAATTAAACCTAAGGGACTGATATTGTAATTATTGGATAGTTGCAAAGTAGGCTGAGAAAACCCTAAAGATAGGGTGGACGAAATCTTGTGGATAAGGCCTTAAGACTTCGTACAAGGAAGGGATTCTAAAAGGATCTTATGGGCTACTTAAAGCCTAAGCAACCGGATAAGTGTTTGATTGAAACCCTAATTCCTCACCTATAAAAGGAACCCCTAGGCATGCAATTTTCGGTGACCACAACCCTAGAAGAGTTTAAGAGCCAAAAATTACCTCTCCCCTCTATCTCTTTCGTTCTCCAATTGTTTTGGTGTTTGTGATCTATTAGAGGCACAACATTTGAGGTGCTAAGGTTCTCAGAGGCTCAAGATCTTCAAGTAACAATCAAAGGTAATGTTCTAACTAGTTTATTAGACATTATTTCGATTTTTGTGATATGCTAGATTAGGGTTTTGCAAGTCTTGGACAATTATTCATGTACAATTAGAAAAACTAGATCCAAGCATTAGGGTTTGCATGAACATCATAGAAATGTTGTTTTGCTCAAAACCCATCAGTTTGGGTTTTTTGAATTGACAAAGCCTGAGGCCTAGATGAATTCGGTTTCACTTTTATATAAAGATATTGGGACATTGGAAAAGATGATATTATGGGTTTCATGGTAGAAGTTTTTACGACATCTCATATTCCTCGGGGATGTATCTCTTCTTTTATTACATTGAATACAAATAAGTCGAGTCTCATGCTTATTAATAACTTTTGGCCCATAAGTTGCTTTGTAGTTCAATATAAATTATTGCTAAATTTTTGGAAGACCGTCTTGTTAAGGTAGTGGATAGTTTGGTTAGGCACGAGCAATCAACCTTTATTAAAGGTCGTCATATTTTAGACAATCCTATAATGGTGAATGAAATTATTGATTGGTTTAAGACGAAATATAGGAATTTGATGATCTTTAAAATAGATTTAGAGAACGCTTATGATTCATAATCATGGAATCACATGTTGAAAATATCGATTTTTTTGTGTTTTGGTGACAAGTGGGTTGGTTGGATAAATGCATGTTTATTTTATGCTAGATCATCCATTATTGTAAACGGGAGTCTGACTGAGGTTTTTCAACTCCATCGTGGTTTGAGCCAATGGGATATGTTATCTTCATTTCTATTTATATTGGCTATGGAAGGATTACACGTAGGTTTAGAATGCTTTGACAATATGTCTCTATAAAGGAGTAAAGGTTGGCGATGACTTGCTTGTTTCTCATATTTTTTATGTTGATGATGTGTTGCTATTATGAAAATGGTCTACAGAAAATATTTCAAATATTATGCAAGTGTTAGAGTGTTTTTATATGGCTTCTAGGCTAAAGATTAACCATCATAAGTGTAATCTTCGTATGGTTGGAGTTTCTTTTGAGGAGATTGAAAACATGGCTACCATAACAGGTTGTGAACCTATGAAATTTCCTTTCGATTACTTGGGAATGCATGCTTGGGATAATATGGCAAAAGTAAAGGGTTGGAATACGATATTTGAAATGTCTAGGTCAAAATTGTCTAAATGGAAGGCTAATATGCTCTCGATTGATGGCATTTCGATGTTGCCAACTTCGGTTTTAGGCTCTCTTTGAACTTAATTTATTTCCATTTTTCCTATGCTAGCCGCGACCAAGAAAACTTTGGAAGGGTTGTGTGTGAAGTTTTTTTTTTTTTTTTGGTGGTGATGCCAATGATAGGAAAATGCATTAGTTTAAGTGAAATATTGTGCTTACGGCTAAAGATATAGGTTGGTTGGGTATTGGCGGTTTATATTCTCAAACCAAGCTTTCTTTTAGGAACGTAGATGGAGGCTTGTTATAAAAGATAACGCTTTACGGATAAATATAATTATCTATGCATGGATTATAATGTGGTTTTCATTTTCAACATGTACAAAGCCGAAGGGAAGGTGTGTGGTATCGGATGCTGAAAGCTATAAACCGTATGAATTAAAAATGTGTCATTCCTAATAATACCCTCAAAAAACAGGTGGGGGATTGTTGCAAAACAAAATTTTGGAGTGAAGTGTGGCTGGGGATATTCCTTTATGTAGGTATTTTTTGGAGACTTCTCAACTTGAAAGTTCATAAGGAGTGATTGTTGACGGTTGTCATAATGGCACTTGGAGTTGGTCTTGGGAAGGGATATTAAAGGTGGTGTCGAGGAGGATCAATTACAAAGTTTACAAGACTTTTTGTTGCATTTCCAAGGGGTTGATCAAAGTGACAAATATATACATGTATGTTTATAGTTAATACAACTAGAAATAATATCGATGATTTTTCTAACACAATCTGGTGGTATTGTGACGAGACGGAATCTGTTTCTTCCTAGAAAAGTTAATAGTTTTATTTGAAGGATGTCATTAAACTAGTTGCCAAGTACTACTAATTTGGATAAAAAACGAATTGATGTTCCTTCCACTCTTTGTCCCATGTGTAAGGATTTTGTCGAATATATGGATTTGTTTGTGAAGTTTGAAATTATGGCCAAGACTTGGAATGATAATTCGTTGGTTAGATATATCTTATCGGTGCAAGCTTTTTTACATGTGGGTGGAAAAGGTGAGATTGGTCGAGATTAAAAAGATGGCGATTGATGTGATCATCGGAACGATGTGGTGGCTTTTATGGTGATATCGAAATGTATTGGTGTTTAACAATGACTCCAAAAAAATGGTATTTTTTGTTTAGATGGTTTATGAGTAAGAATCGTAAAATTGATATAAGTTGGACCGAGTGGCTTAAAAACTCTTTCAATTGTTTGTGATATTTTGTTTTATAACATCTTGATAGTTCGGTTTTAATGGAAATATGAAACATTTAGCTGTTAAAAAAGACATCACTCACATATTTATTATCCGCATGTGAAACTAGAAAAAACAAACCTGATAAATTTCACGTTACAAGTCGATCAAAAGAACACAACTTTCCATATTTGTTATTGTTACACGTCAAACTTGGAAAACAAACTAGATAAAACATGGGAAATTTTGTTCTTTCAAGCAAAGCAACATCACATTTCTTTTCATCATTGTTGGTTGCCATGAGACATGAATTTTTTGTAAAGCATGAGTGGGATTCTTGCTCAAGACTTACCAACATAATTTGGCTATTACAAACAATCATAATGCATGGTATTTGATCCAAACTTTTAATTAAATCTTTTTAATTATTGGTTCAAATGATCATATCAATTTTATTTCGAAGGCAATTAAAGGGGATGAAGAATTCACCAACCATATAAGAAAATTTTATTAGAACTAGAAAAAAAAACCTTAGAAAAATCGAACATATTTTTATCAAATCCCTTAAAATTATAATTTTTTTGTATGTTAAAACACTTATATTTTTTAAAATGTCTAATTTAAAGCTTTGAGCTCGGTAAACCCTAAATAACAAAAAATGTTAGGCAATCGATTCTCAACGATTTGATAGTTACAATTGATTAGATTAAAAATTTTCAAAAAATATAAGGGTTTTGATGTAATAAAAAAATAATATAATGATTTTTTTAATGGATAGATGAAAATAGATTGAGTTTTTCTAAGTTCAAAAAAACTTAAATAAGACTTTTAGAAAATATAAGGGTTTACACTAAAAAAATAATATTATAATTTTTCAAAAATTAAACCAAAATATGTTAGGTTTGATGAGGTTTTCTTAGAAGTATTTTTTACCTTACTACAATATGTGTCACAGTAAATGTTGAACGCACTATAATGCGTGCCATAATTACTTTGAACAAGGGGTGCACGTAAATGTAATA
Source organism: Lactuca serriola (assembly GCF_051521515.1). Lineage (NCBI taxonomy): Eukaryota > Viridiplantae > Streptophyta > Magnoliopsida > Asterales > Asteraceae > Lactuca > Lactuca serriola. Next base: position 53,889,206 of record NC_136415.1, read on the forward strand.
TTACTTAAGTAGTAATTCATAAAATATATAACTCGTTATCTTATATATTTATTTTTTGAAAAAGCTAACTACTTTTTTTTTTGTATGGAATCAAATTTTGATTAATAAAACTTAGTTATCAACGTACAACGAATGAGAAGACAAATGAGCAATAAGCTGCGTCGTTAAGCCTTTTGTATGGTAAAATCAATTCTTTTAAAGACAATATCCATAGATATATGAGATATAACATTGATATGCATGATCCGTTGTACTTTATTAAGAAGTTTCACCACATCTGGTGAAACCAAACATATCAAATGCAAATGGTATGAACACGTGTTGATTTTCCATGCACGATATTTCATGTTTGGTGACCTTGCATGTAGCAGCTTTTAATGCAGTATGTCCCGCCATAAAACCCCTGGCCCTCAAGCCTACGAGAGGGTATACCCCTGTAAGGTCTATACAATCGTGTTTCCCTCCAACTTATCCAAAAATCAAAACGTCAGTTGGTCTAACGGATAACTTTCATTCTGCCAGGTCAGTCAAGAAATTCACAAGAATCTTTTTCTTGACAGAAACCCGAGACGCTTAAATATATCGACCAAAATATCCCTAACAATATCGTTTCTGTATTTGAAACCACAGGCGGAACCAATTGGTTGGTAGGGGTAGCACGTGCTACCCCTCATTTCTTCCTATATATGTTAAAAAATTGGATTTCTATTACATATACATATAGTGTATATACATATAGTGTACTGATAAATTTAAATATTTAATAGTATTCCTAGTCTAAATAAAAAGTGAAAAGTTTTAAACTATTTTCAGTAAATAAATGCATACAATATTTCTACAAAGAAAAAAAAGACATGACAAAACAAATAAAAGCTTATTTGGCATCTAGACTTCTTCTCACTATCTCATGGCTAGGCTAGGCTAGTTGTTTATTTTGGTTTGGTTTTTGTTTTTCCACCTGCAAGAATGAAATACGTATCATTTATTAATTAGTTTATATTGATTTTTGCTTTATTTTTTAATTTTGTTTAATTTAATTGTTTAAATAAAAAACCTAAAATTGGCTAATTAGTTATTTATTTGTTATGTTGTTTTTTTTGGTGAAATTTGGTTTAAATCATCAATTGTGAATTCTAAATCTTTAATTTTGTTTGTAGAATTTTTATTGGGAATAATTTTAAAAGAAAATTGGATGTTGGAAATGGTAGTAGTGATAAAGGTAGTAGAGCGTATTCGAAACATGGATAAACGAAGAGGTCAACTTTAAGATATATGACTTTTTCGTTAGTTTGATATATCTAATGCAATCGCATTTTAAATAATAATAATAATAATAATAATAATAATAATAATAATAAATACTCATTATCATTTATAAGAATATCTATGTGCTACCCTAATAAAAGTTTCTGGTTTCGCCTCTGATTGAAATGAGGGAGTTTTTTGCAATGAACTCATGACCTTTTAAATTACCACTTATGTCATTAATAAGACTTGAACTCATGATCTTTTAATTGAAAGGATGACTTCTTACGGATAAACCAAATGTCTTTAAGTAAATAACGCGTTATCAAATGTCTTAATTGAAAGGATTACTCCTTACCAATAGACCACATGACAAGATTAAATATTAAACTTATACAGATTATATTGACAGTATAGGTTTGTTTAATTTTCAAACACTATCATATCATATGTTTTCGTATCAACCTCACTCACAAAACCAAATACCAAGTCAAGAACGAACAAATTAATTACATAAAATGAATCTACGCAAATCGTTAAATTTAATTCCCGCCTTATTGTTTTTGTCTTTGTATTTGTTTTACAGGAAGATACACATATTCTTTCACCTGTAATATAAAAGTAGGTTCAATCTCCTTGATCTTCTCATTTCATTCGTATGCATGCGTATATATACAACTGGTTACTTGATACCCTATCTAGTACCAAAGAATAGGAAATTAGATAACTGCCAAAATACTAGAAGTACTAAAAGATCCCTAATATGGTTATATGATGAAATAAAAACTTAAAAATGGCCAGAATATGGAGAAAAAAGTTTAATGAAAATTTTAATCAAAATACCACACATATGAGCACATGCAAACGTTTTAAAGATTCGTTTAAAAAAGAGAATGTATTTTTTTTTTTGGAATGTGTATATGTGCACACATGCATGTATGTTGACAAAAAAAATTGTGTAAATATTTACATTCCAAAAATAATAAGTCTTTTTTTGCAGTTTTTTTCTTCACGAATGTTATAGATTCTTGCATATGTTCACATTGTGGTGCTTTGATTGAAAATTTTTATCTAAAAAAAGTTTATAGGTTCTAATTCATACTTGCTTATTTGAATTCAGGGGCGGACACATAAATATGTAGCGATACGTGCATCAATAAATTTTTTTCCGAAACACAAACCAATGGGTTCGGTTTATTGGTTTTTCACTTGTGTTTCCGGGTTCGGTTTCAGTTTTATGATGTAAACCAAACCTCAAACTATTTTTTAAACCATCTCAACTCCTTATACTATGTAAGATGGCTCATGTTTTGATCCCACAAATGATGTGGAACTTGAAGTTATAGCTTCAATAAAGAATGATTATGGTTGATGCTTATATAGTAGAGGCATGGGCGTTCCGTTGATTTGAGGTCCTATACGAAAAATAAATATTGACCCTTAAATATAGAGTTTATATATATATATATATATATATATATATATATATATATATATATATATATATATATATATATATATAAATTTCATTAATACTATGATAAATTGATAAACATTATAAAAATAACTAAAACAAAAGAACGATAATATGATATATAACCATACATAATTACATAAGCTATAAGTCTTTCTTAATATTCTTGTAAGACTCGAATATAGAATCGAAACAAGATACTTGCACAACACTTGACTACTTGAGTATGTCTATTTAGTAAGTGAAATTGGAATTGAAATATGAAACATTGAAACATACAGAAGAAAAAAGAATAGGTGGAAGGGACAAGTCAAAAGTTCTAAGTCTATGCAGTCCTATTCATGCAATTCACCACCGATCTAAGGTGGTTTAAACAAAAAATTGTCCACAAGACAACAACTATCGTGAAGAGGGTCACAAAAGCAACAATTCATAAAAAAAGAATATCATAGAAATGATTTAGTTGAAAACATAACTACAGTCATCACGACTGCCGCTCCCGAATCCTCTTCAATAAGCTGGTAGGCCTTTCCCGCATCCTTACGAACCTTAGGTCTGATGGATTATATAGGTTATAAAATACATGTACATGCAGAAAAATCACTCAACATTTAAGGGCACATGCAACCTATAAGGATCTATGTCATAACACTATGAAGGTAACATATAAAGAACAACAAAGAACTCTACTATAATCGAAATAAGTAGATCTAGGGTTACATATATCTGAATTGTTTAAGTAAACAATTCCTAGAATCCCTTCCTTTGTAGATCATGGAAATAAAGCAACAAAAGTATGATGCCTCTAATGGATTACACCTAAACCCAATAACTAGAAGACAAGAGAGGAGAGAGGAGGAACAAGGAGAAAATCGGGTTTCTCTTAGAATAATGTAGGCCGGAAATCAAAGGGTTAACACCCTTTATATAACTGCTAGAAAACTCTAGAAACCCTAAATTTCAACATAAAATAATATTATTTCAAATCTAGTAATTATCTAATTTCCTAATATTAAATGGAGGCTTCCAAAAACCCTAAAATAGGGCACTAAAACTGTCTATATGATGGAAAGTTCTGGATTCTCTCATTTGTTCAACTATTAAACAATTACAACTCAAATCTTGCACATTTAAATAATTCTAATTAACCTAGAATTAATTCAAATTAATTCTAATTAACTCTAAGTTAATTATTACAATTTCTAATTAATATATTAGTCATATGTTATTTTAACAAATCATTAATTACAATTTTCAGTTCATTTTTTAATCACATAATAAAATAATAAATTATCCCCTCTCTCTATAAATGTCATTCTAATCAAATTCTAGTTATGAGGGCAACCCAAAAAGCACCTTGATTTTAATTACAAGTGTATACCAATTTAGTTACGATCTTAGACACCATAATCCAACAGTCCCTCACTTAGATAAGTCTATAACAACAATTGCAAGTATAACCTTGAACCAAACAGCAAAGTGTGATTTCCAAAGCCTATTCCGGACTCTGATTCAAATCAAATGTTGGCCCTTAGATAAGCAATCAACTATTCATTTGTTCTACAAGATATCGTATGAACATAGTCATGTATTAAATGATCAACCTCATGTTAATTGTATGTTTCTTGGTCTCCAATTTTATGATCAAATTCAGACTACAAAATCGAACACATTAATTTAGTTCGGACCATGCCTATGTAAATCCCTGTTCCGAATCATTACCCATTTGGGTGTGGGTGATGTAATGTAGATGATTTGGGCGTTCACATTTGGTTTTGGAGCCAAGGTTTATTTTGGTAAAATGGCAGCGGACTTTATTGGAGATTGGATTTTGTGTTCGGGAAATTTAATGGCAAGTATGGGTTGATTAAAGTGTAGAGATTCTTGTTACCTTTTCATAGATATAAGGATGGTCGGAATCAGATTTGTATCAAAGAAGTTATGGCCTTCGTAATAAGTTAGGGTTTGAGGGGAAACCCTAGTACGCAGGATGTATTAAGGGAGTACGTGGGTCATACTGATGTGAAGGGAATTATGTCGTACGTAATCGGGTGTACGCTTAGCGTACTGTGAGGATTGGATCGGGGGTGAGACCTTGTATGATGGGCATACGAGAGTGAGTAAGAAATCCTAATTTTTCATGATGTACCTTATATAAGCTTTATGTTAGCCTCTTTTGTTCATTTTTAGCCTCTTGGTGGTGTTCTTGAGCTATTAGAAGGCTTTTCTGCATATTTTTCCCTTGGGAAGGAAAGAAGAGAAGCTTGAAGTTGTTTTACTTAACGGAAAGGCTTTGGATCCAAAATCATCATCTTGTAGGGCAGCTTTCCGAGGTATCAAGTTTGAATCTTGGCTTGTATATGTATAGATCTCTTCATATTTAGTTTGTCATGATTTTGGTCTCCTTTTTGGGTCTATGGATGAGTTAGGTCGTTTAAGGGCTTGTTCTTTTAATTTTAAGTTTGTTTTGGTATCCTTGGGCATAAAGGTGCAAGCTTTATGTAAATTTTGGTGGCATTCATGCATTAAGTCAACTATTAAGTCCCTTTTAACTTTAAGAGCTTCATTTAGCCATGCATGAATGTAAAGTTGGCAACTTTACGTGATAATCCAGCTCAAGGAAGTCAGATCTATGTTTTGGAGCTTTGTCTTAATAGATTAAGTGAAAAATCAAGTTTTGGGCTGAATAGGGTGAGTACGTTGGGCGTACAAGCAAGTATGCTTAGCGTAAAAGACTCCAAGTGAGTACGTTGCACATACATGCTGAGTACGCACCGCATACTCGGTCTGTTGGGTCGTGCATGTTTGGGCTTCGGTTGGGGCTATCATTTGGGCTTGGTTGCTTGGGGGTTTGTTGGGCCATCTGAGAATATGTGTTTTGGATTACATAAAAGTTATTGGGCTTTAGGGTAAGGCCTTAGTCTTAGAGCAAATTCGGTGAGGGTTAAAATGGTCTTTTTACCCCATATATGGATTGGACCCAATTGTTAATTGGGTGTTATTTGTTTGATAGCACGGGGATTCTAGCAGATTTGCAGTCAATGATTTATATGTGGGTTCAACTATCGATGTGAGTATCCTAACTGTACTATGGGTCGAAGGCACTAATGCTGGCCTATTTGGTTTATGTATTATAGGAAGACCAGGGGTGACCCTTGGCATTTGTTTCAAAGACCAGGAGGTGGCTCCTGCAGATCTGTATGCAAAACCAGAGTTTGGACTTTGGAAGTTAAGTAGATAAGTAATTATAGATTATATGATAGTTGACTTTGTGATGCTTGCATGGAAGACCAGGAGGTGGCTCCTAGCACTTATCTGTAAGACCTAGGGTTTTGGTCCCCGGCTTGACAAGGGAAGACCATGATACGACTTGTGGCATAATGGCAAGAATATGTTTGGCACATAGCACATCCTATTGCATGTTGATATGTTTGACTCGTATGCTATGTGTGGTATGTGTTATTTTTGAGAACTCACGATTTGTACTTACAGTTTGGGGTTTATGGTTTCAAGTACTTCCAGTTCGAAAGGGAAGGGCCCGAATTAATCACAACGCATACACTCGTGTTTTCCGTAATTCGTGATTTTGGGAATGTACTCTGATAATTGTTTTATTTGAAATACTTCTAAATGTTTGAATAAAGGATAAATGAGTGTTTTGATCATATTAAAAATGAAAATTATATCATGTGATTTTCGGGACATTACAAGTTGGTATCAAAGCCTTAGTTTGAGGGATTTGGGCATACTCTCGGGTATGCATGGAATCAAGCTGAGGGTTTGGTGAAAATTTTCATAAAACAAATGTTTTATTAAAAAGGTTTTCTAACCAAAGAAAGCAGTCTGATGCGTGCAATTAGTCGAGCTTAAGTAAGTGGTTCCCAAAATACCAATACATGTTTATTATGATATATGATATGATTATGAGAATTGCATGCTAGATTAGGGCTAAGGATCTGCTCAGGATTTTATCATTGGAGAGATGCCTTTATATGCTTGATTGTATGAGCTTTTAGAATTACGTGCTAGTATGGTTTTCAGATAAGTTGATAGAATGGCTTGATTAGTGTATGTTGGTTAGATTTTTTGTTGCCTGAATGATGCTTACTTTGTGCTTTTTGGGACTGTTAGTGATGTGAATTGACTACTAAGTGAATATGCTAAGTCACATGTGGCACGGGTTAAATAATCTCAGAGTGATGGATCTGAACCTCTTTTGTAGATCTTGTATGAGTCTAACTGTTATAGGGTTGAGTCTTTCACTCGTAGGATTATCTGATCTCTGTTGCATGTGACTGTATTCATGAAGTAGTTAGTTGACATTAGTAGGAGCCTTTCAGCAGCTGAGGGCAGGGTGAGATCGGGAACCTAGGGGAGCCTAGGAAGTGCTTCAGTATGTTTAGTTGTGCGGTTTGTTGAGTATTCGTTGCATCAGTTTGAGAAGGCGACTTAGAGGATTCGAGATGATTCTTGAGGAAAGTATGGATAGGTGTTGAAGGTATTATTGGCCATGTACTACTTAAAGCACTAGATCCCTAATCGAATTGGGGTGAGTCTTGGAGAATCTAAGAAGCTTGTGGGAGGAGGATTCTTGGGTATGTTCTGATCATTTTCATTTTGTATTCAGTTTGGTGATGATTACTTAGGACGGAGGTTCTGGTTCTAGTTCCAGCCCAGGTCCAGGTATTTAGCCGATTAGCAAGTAGATGCGGGAGTTCATCTCATCGGAGATTACACGCGGTATTTTGGAGTAGACTCCTGTGATCTTTGGTTCGGTCAAGGAGGGGATTCTTGAGATCTTGGATGAGCACTTGGGCGCGTTCCGTGCTGAGGTTTTGGCTCTCATTGGAGCTCACACTATTTCTTTCTGTGAGTTTCGTGTGTGTGGAGCTCCCACATTCTTTGGGGAGAAGGACCCTATTTCCAGTAGGAGATGGTTAGCGGATATGGCTAACGTGTCCAAGATGAGTTTCTACCCCGAGGAAGCGAAGGTCAGATTTGCTTCCTGCCTTTTGAAGGACAGGGCACATGATTGGTGGGCGGAATAGGACGTGAGGTCAGTGATGATGTTGTTGATGCTATGTCATGGGATGATTTTTCGACCAGGTTTCGAGTTGAGTTTGCATCGATGATTGAGGTACAGCAGTTAGCACGTGAGTTTTAAGATCTCCGCCAGACTACTGAGATTGTGGTAGAGATCACTGCTAGGTTCCGGGAGAGGGCTTTATTAATTATGCGGTATGCAGCAGATGAGGAAATGAAGAAGGTAAGGTATCATGATATTTTGCGGGATGATATCAGGGAGTTTGTGTGTATTTCAGGGTGCAAGACCCTGAATGATATGATTTCTAGAGCCCGAGAGCATGAGATTGATTTGGAGCACCTTGGGAAGAGGAGGCCAGATCAGGTGCAGTTAGTGGAGGGTCCTAGGAAGAGACCTAAGAGTTCAGATCAACGATTGAGGGGCCAACAGGTTCGGGGTCAGTGCAGCACGTGCGGGAAAATACATGATGGGGTTTGTCGTTCCAGGGGTTTGGGCTGCGACAAGTGTGGTAGGGTTGGTCATGTCAACAGGGATTATCCTCAGGGGGTAAGTTCGTTATGTTTTCACTACAACCAAATGGGCAGCCACAAGAAGGCCGACTGTCCGATGTTGAGGGGAGGAGCAGTGAGTGCACCTACTCCAGCTACTTTGAGGATCACCGATGGTCGCGAGGGTAGGGCGCTAGTAGAGAGGAGGGGAGGCCAGGACTCCAACATGTGATATTGCGGGTATGTATCTTTAGCTTTCTCTTCGGTTGTTATCTGTATTTATGTTGTTTGGAATTTCTATATTGGTTTGAGTAAGTGTCATTTTTGGTTAATTATATGCTATTGATTGAGTTGTATCATTAAGAATTGTTATATTATTATCAGCTCAATGAGAACTTTATATGAGGAATATCGACATGACCCTTATTGATCTTACCCAAATATTGATTGTTGCTAAAGTAGAAACGCTAAAAAGCACATCTAAAGCGGAGATGCTAATTGGGTCTAAATTTCAAGGTATCCATGGACATTGACAATGGTGGTCTTGAAAGATTTCTCTTCCCAATAAAAATGGTTCATCCAAGATCAAAAACCATTTTCATCATATGATAAAGAGAAAAGCTAGTTATAGCATCATTCCACATGTTAACCCCAAAGAGTCCATTTGTTTTTACTTCCAATTGAAAGGACATTGATTGCGATGCTGCCCTAAGTACCTAATAGATCCATTGATGGTAAAGTCAATTTGAATGACTCTACTTCAGGTACATCCCTTATCTAACTACATTGTTTTACACGTTCTTATTCATAGACTCTTAATATATTATGTGATGATAACATTTTGAAGGTATTACAGGAGCTAAATGAAAGAAGGAAGCTTAAACAAGGTAAGCTAAAGGTGCACATTTTGCCAGTGGGAAAGAAAGAAGAGAAGATTGAAGTTGTTTTGCTTAGTGGAAAGGAATTGGATCTAGAATCATCATCTTATGGGGCAACTTTCTGAGGTATCAAGTTTTCATCTTGGCTTGTATATGTATAGATCTCTTCATGTTTAGTTTGTCATGATTTTGGTCTTCTTTTTGGGTCTATGGATGAGTTAGGTCGTTTAAGGGCTAGTTCTTTCAGATCTGAGTTTGTTTTGGTATCCTTGGACATAAAGGTGCAAGCTTTATGTGAATTTTGGTGTCATGCATGCATTAAGTCAACTATAAAGTCCCTTTTAACTTTAAGACCTTCATTTAGCCATGCATGAACGTAACATTGGCAACTTTACGTGATAATCCAACTTAAGAAAGTCAGATATATCTTTTGGAGCTTTGTATTAACAGATAAAGTGAAAAATCAAGCTTTGGGCTAAATAGGGTGAGTACGTTGGGCGTACAAGCAAGTACGCTTAGCATACAAGACTCCAAGCGAGTATGTTGCATGTACATCCTGAGTACGTCCCACGTACTCGGTTTGTTGGGCCTTGCATGTTTGGGCTTTAATTGGGGATATCATTTGGGCTTGGTTACTTGGGGCTTTGTTGGGCCATCTGAGAATATGTGTTTTGTATTAGGGAAAAATTATTGGGCTTTAGGGTAAGGCTCATGTAAGGGTTTGGGCCCAATTTAGAAAATTGGGCCATAAGTGGGCTTTAGGGTAAGGCTCATGTAAGGGTTTGGGCCCAAATTAGGCCTTTACGATTAGGAGTTTAGGCCTTAGTCTTGGACAAAACTAGGTGAGGGTTCAAATGGTATTTTTTTACCCCAAATATGGATTGTTGGATATGGATTAGAACCCAATTGTTAATTGGGTGTTATTTGTTTGATAGCGCGAAGATTCTAGCGGATTTGCACTCGAAGATTTATTTGAGGGTTCAGCTATCGAGTTGAGTCTCCTCACTGTACTATGGGTCAAAGGCATTAATGCCGGCCTATTTGGTTTATGTATTATAGGAAGACCATGGGGTGGCCCTTGGCATTTGTTTGAAAGACCAAGAGGTGGCTCCTGGCAGATCTGTATGCAAAACCAGAGTTTGGACTCTGGCAGTTAAGTAGATAAGTAATTGTAGATTATATGTGACATCCCCAAAATCTCGGCCAGAAAAGACCGATTTCATTTATGCTTTTAAAATAATTCCAGAGTAAATCCTTTTGATTTGAAAGAGTTGCGGAATTTGTTCCCAAAAACAAAACATGATAAAACAATGTTTACCAAAGCATTTCATAAAAGAAATGTATTTCTCATTATATAATCAAAACTCGGGGTGTCATGTTCCGATACAGACCAATAAGCATAAACGATAATATTACAAGTCATTCAACAAATATATACATATACAGACTTGTAAACAAAACAACTGATGGTTCATCCATCTTATGCCCTCGCGCCACTTCCTGTAATACAAATAAGACTGAGTGGGTCAGGCTTGGGAGCCTGGTGAGCATATAGGGTTTTCAACCCACAATAAATAATCATATTTAATTTTCACCAACCAACAATAACCCAATTATCCATTTCCGTTATTCTCACTTTATGTCCCTAAAACAACTAACATAAGGGACCTAGTCTAAGAATATTTCATCGGGGCGACAACACATGCTTCGGGGGTACCTCAGCAATATAAGTCAAATAAGGCAACCATGAGGGGGATGGAGTACAGCGAATGAACACCCACGTTCATTAACACCTACAGGTGGCGAACTTGCTAATGTTTCCACAAGACTGTCTAGAATAGCCCGTGGTCGTCATCTAAACTCCGCTATATGACTAAATCAAACAACAACGAGGCCTTTCATCTGTTTATTACACACCAACTATCTACCCATGTTCTACCCAACATATTAGTAGATAAAATATACATTTTTATACATAGTTTTGAAAACCTGTATAGCATGCTTTAATCAACACATAATCCACATAACAGATGAGGCACACACACACATATCACATATCTCATAGAGAATAAATCATATCTATGAGATAGAAGATAGTGAATACACATTCACCCATATAAACAGCAATATACTATACACATAGCACGTATTTTATAGAAAATACTTAATATTTATGTGTTAGAAGAAGGTAACTACACACTCACACTTATAAACAACAATATACTTAATACACTCGAACCAAACTTGTATTATTATCGTGTTTATGAAAGGTAGTATACACTCACTTGATCAGAAGATGATCAGACAGCACTACGACTTGCAGAAGTAGTAATCCTCAGCGGATCTGAAAGATCTTCACAAAAATCGACTTCTCGCGGGCAGAGCTTCGGCTCGGGAACCGCACTTCTCGGGATCTTCGGGATCTCGGGACTTGCCTCGGGGCTTGAGTATGATACCGGGGCTTCGGGATATTTCTGGCACGCAAAACGATGCAAAACGGGAGAGAGAAGAGAGAAAATGAACAAAAGACTCGGCTGCCTTCAGATCCTATTTATAGGAGGCTGGAGTCTCGGAGTACGCGGGGCGTACAGGTCCGAAATCGTCATGGCGTTCGTCATCCGAAGCCACTTGTTGCGAATGTCGACACTTCGGAGTACGCGGGGCGTACCTCGGATCAGACCGGTGACTCGTCCTCGGATAATGCTTCCGAATTTCCAATTAAAAATAAATACAAATTATTTAATAAACTTCGGAAATTCATATCTTCTTCATACGAACTCCGTTTTCGACGTTCTTTATATCCACGCGAAGGTGAGACTACGCTCTACAACTTTCGTTTAGACTCCGTCGGCTAATTTTGACTTTATTTTTATTATTTATTTTTAATAGGCCGCGACAGAAAAACTTCGTTATAAATTCATAACTTCTTCGTTTGACGTCCGTTCTCGCCTAACTTTTTATCGCTTCGATACCAACAACGAGACCTTCGATCCTCGTTTAGATTGTTTCGACTAAAAACCGCTCGATCTCAAATCGAGTATTTCGGGCTGCACACCGCTAAGCCGAAACTTCGATAAATCATAACTTCCTCATACGAAGTCAGATTTGGGCGTTCTATATATATTCCGAAACCTCGTTTCAACCTCTACAACATTATTCAAAGATATTAAGTTTATTTTACACTTAAATTTTGATGCTTATTTTTATTCTTAATTAATCAAACCACATAATTAAGCAATTAAGCACAAAACACATAATACTCAAATAATACAATCTTATTATTTCAAAACGGGTTACAAAGGTTAACCTAGACTATTACATTGCTAAAAATGGCAAGCCCGGAAACACAGGCGTTACAATTCTCTCCACCTTAGAATGATTTCGTCCCCGGAATCACACATCAACAAACAAATGCGGATAGCGACTCAACATGTCACTCTCCGTCTCCCTGGTGAGATTCGGCCCACTCGTGTGTTTCCATCAGACAAGCACTAACCCAACCATTTTGCGTCGCAACTTCTTAGTCTGTCGGTCAACAATTGCCACTGGTTCTTCAATCAACCTTTTGTTCTCATCAATTCTCAATTCAAAAATTGGAATTATATCGGGAACTTCTCCCGTGAACTTCCTCAAATAACACACATGAAAAGTGTTGTGAATTCCATTCAGTTCTTCGGGTAATTCGAGCTTGTAAGCTTGGTTCCCAATCCTCTGAAGAACTTTAAACGGTCCAATAAACCTTGGACGCAACTTTCCCCTTTTTCCAAATCTTATAAGTCCCTTCCACGGCGAGACTTTAATCAAAACCGAATCTCCAATTTCAAAAGTCATCGGTCTTCCCTTCTTGTCAGCATAGCTCTTTTGACGATCTTGAGCTGCTAACATTCTTTCCCTAATTATTTTCAACTTTTCAGCAGTTTGATGAACCATCTCTAGTCCCATAAACTGCTTTTCCCCAGCCTCAAGCCAACAAGACGGTGTACGACACTTCTGTCCATACAAAGCTTGATAAGGTGCCATCTTAATGCTCGAGTGAAAACTATTATTATAGGAAAATTCTACCAAAGGTAAATGTTCATCCCAATTACCTAGGAATTCCAAGGTACATGCTCTCAGCATATCTTCAAGTGTTTGTATTGTTCTTTCACTCTAACCATCAGTCTGCGGATGGTAAGCTGTGCTTAAACATAACTTGGTACCCAATTCCTCTTGTAGACTTTTCCAAAACCTTGAGGTGAAACGGCTATCACGATCCGATACAATTGTTAACGGAACACCGTGAAGCCTCACAATTTCCTTCACGTAAGAATTCGCAAGCTTCTCCATAGACCATTTCTCCTTGACTGCTATGAAATGCGCACTCTTAGTGAATTGATCAACGACCACCCAAATCATGTCGTGACCATTCTTTGTTCTAGGCAGTTTAGTGACAAAGTCCATAGCAATGTCTTCCCACTTACCCATAGGCACAGGCAATGGTTCTAAACTCCCGTAAGGTTTCTAATGTTGTGTCTTGACTTTCGCACAAGTCACACACTCAGCCACATACTTTGCAACATCAAGCTTCATCGTCGGCCACCAGTAGTAGGGTTTCAGGTCCCTATACATTTTAGTGCTACCCGGATGAATCGAGTACATGGTTTTGTGAGCTTCTTCCATTAGAAGATCCCTAATTCCTCCTGACTTAGGTACCCAAATACGATCTTGGAATACCTTCAGTCCATGACCGTTTGTACCAAACACCAACGTTTTACCCAAACGTTCCTCCTTTCGGTCATTTTTCTCAGAAGCTTCCTCTTGAGCTTTCTTTATACTTTCCACAATGGTCGAGACAACTTCAATTCTTAACACTCTTGGCCTTTTCCTTTCAAGATTGACTTTCCGACTGAGAGCATCAGCAACAACATTAGCTTTACCGGGGTGGTAAAGTATCTCACAGTCGTAGTCTTTAAGTAATTCTAGCCAGCGTCGTTGCCTCATATTCAATTCCTTCTGATTAAAGAGATATTGGAGACTCTTATGATCAGTAAAAAGTTTGCACTTCGTGCCATAGAGGTAATGCCTCCATATTTTCAGAGCGAAAACTACCGCTGCCAACTCCAAATCATGAGTCGGGTAATTCTTTTCATGCTCTTTCAGCTGTCGAGACGCATATGCTATCACCTTTTCTCTTTGGGTCAAAACACAACCCAATCCAACCCCAGACGCATCGCTATAAACAGCAAAGTCTTCAACTCCATCGGGTAGAGAAAGTATCGGTGCCTCGCATAGCTTCTTCTTTATGCTTATCACTCCAAGCATAAGTAGCTCCTTTGTGGGTCAAAGCTGTTAATGGACTAGCGATCGAAGAAAAGCCTTGGATAAACCTTCGGTAATATCCGGCTAATCCTAAAAAGCTTCGAATCTCCGTGGGACTTTTCGGTTGTTCCCACTTCATCACAACTTCAATCTTTGCTGGATCAACCATTATCCCTTCTTGGTTGACCACGTGACCCAAAAATTGGACTTCACGAATCCAAAAATCACATTTGGAGAACTTAGCATACAACTTCTCCTTCTTCAAGACTTCCAACACTTCTCGCAAGTGTCTGCCATGCTCCTCCTGGCTTTTCGAGTAAATCAGAATGTCGTCTATGAACACTATCACGGATTTATCAAGGAAAGGATTACAAACCCTATTCATCAAATCCATGAACGCTGCTGGAGCATTGGTTAGTCCAAACGACATAACCAAGAACTCGTAGTGTCCATATCTAGTTCTGAATGCAGTCTTCTCGATATCTTGCTCTCTTACTTTTAGCTGATGATATCCTGACCTAAGATCGATCTTCAAGAAATAGCTCGAACCTTGCAATTGATCAAATAGGTCATCAATCTTCGGCAACGGATATCTATTCTTTATTGTTGCCTTATTCAACTCTCTGTAATCAATGCACATTCTCATACTTCCATCTTTCTTCTTCACGAACAACACCGGAGCTCCCCAGGGCGATGAACTAGGTCTAATGAAACCTTTGTCCAATAACTCCTGAATTTGCATCATTAGCTCCTTCATCTCTGTCGGTGCTAATCGATAAGGTGCTTTTGCTATTGGCGTGGTCCCTGGTAACAAGTCTATTCTGAACTCTACTTGTCTATCAGGTGGTAATCCAGGAAGATCTTTGGGAAATACTTCCGGATATTCATACACCACTAGAATGCTCTGCATCACCTTCTTTTCTTTCTTAGCATCAATCACGAATGCTAAATATGATGTACATCCCTTGGTCAAACACTTTCTGGCTTTCATTAGAGAAATGATTCAAGAATTCACTCGCCGTTTGTCCCCATACACCATAAATGAATCTTTCCCAGGCGGGTTTACTTTAACTATCTTCTTCTTGCATAAAATTTCGACATCATTGGCGCTAAGCCAATCCATTCCCAAAACGATGTCGAAACCATTAAGTTCGATAGGCAAAAATTCCTCGTGAAACTTATTCCCATTAAGGTCGATTAAGATGTTTTTCATAGGATGGCTAACAGGTACAAAATTGCCACTAGCTACTTCGACTAATAAAGCATCATCTAGTCTATCAATAGGCAAAGCTAGCTTCCTACCAAACTCGTGCGAAATAAAGGAGTAGTTGGCTCCATAATCAAACAAAATTTGAGCAGGTAATTCATTTATGAGAAAGGTACCTGAAGCGACATCAGCTTCATCTTTCGCAGCTTCGAGTGTCATCTGGAAGGCTCTCGCCTTCGGCTTTGGTGGAATGTTGGGCCTAGCTGCCTCCTTCTTCTTCGGACAGTCTTTCAGAATATGACCCTCTTCATTACAACCAAAACACATCCTTTTGTTGTTCGGACATTCATTGGCAAAATGTCCAACCTTTCCATACTTGTAGCAGGTCACATCCTCGCTACATTTCCCAAAGTGCTTTTTCTTACACTTATCACACCACTTCGCTTCGCCTCCTTTTCCTCCAAACTTTTTCAAATCAAATTTCGAAAATTTGCCCTTCTTACCGGAACCAGATGTCCCCTCAAACTTTCTTTTCTCACTAACCTCAACCTTGACAGTGGTTCTTCCCTTAATCATGTTCTCAACAGACTTGGCAGCCCAGATAGCTGCCTCTAGAGTGAGTGCCTGACGTATTGGCACCTCATACTCCCATGGGAGTCCTTTCGCATACCGGTCCACCTTTTCCAACTCGTCTGGGACGATACGCAAGGCAAACTCCATCTTATCGGTGAAGTTATTGGTGTATTCATCAACTGACATGCTGCCTCTCGTCAGTGTCAGGGACTTGTTCTCCAACTCCAACAAATTTTGAGCCGAGCAGAATCTGCGCTTGAACTGCACCAAGAACTCTGCCCATGACAATTGCAGTGGCTCATTAGGGCTCAACATCTTCCCTAGAGTGTTCCACCAATGAACGACTCCACCTCGGAACTGACTCACTGCATAGATAGTCTGCAACTTGCCTCTGCAGCCCCAAGTCATAAAGGCCAATTCCATTTCGGAGATCCAATCCATAACCCCAATCGGATCCTCCTTTCCATTGAAGGTCGATGGTTTGCAAGTTAGAAATTCCTTGTACTTGCATCCCATTCTATCATTACTTCCATCATGGTTATCTTGCCTAACTATCGGTGGGTTGGCTTGACCAATAGACCCACTGAAGTTTCCCCCTTCCGAGTGCCCTTCATTTAATTCAGGCTCTTCCACACAAATTGACAGTTCTTCACGATTCTACTGAAGCAACCGTCTAGTTTCATTCATCTGACGATCCAACATCGTCTGAATCATCATTTGCACACCAGCCATGGTTATTGGCTCAGGTACTGCTGCTACAACAGGTACTTGTTCAATCACTGGTGGTTGATTCCTGTTTTCATCAGCATTTCCAACTCCACTTCTAGTTCTCACCATTTTTTATCTACATACCGAATAAGGTGAAATTAGATCCTCAATCATGATAGATATTCAAATCTTCCTTACCATTCCGAAACGTTTACATGCTAGTTCTAATATCGTAGACGCATGCTTAGAATCCTACACACATAAGGTTTCTAGATCCGGTCGGCAACAGACCATAGATCCGAACAAATAATATCATATATGGCAACATATAACATTTAGCACATAAAATCATTTTAGGCAACTTTCCTAAAATAAACCAGTGCTCGTGTCTAAAACACAACAGACACACATCTCAAAATTCCACTTAACATTCTAAGTTTAAGTCTAGAAATCCTACAAATTCCTAGTTCGCTTAAACTAATGCTCTGATACCAACTGTGACATCCCCAAAATCTCGGCCAGAAAAGACCGATTTCATTTATGCTTTTAAAATAATTCCAGAGTAAATCCTTTTGATTTGAAAGAGTTGCGGAATTTGTTCCCAAAAACAAAACATGATAAAACAATGTTTACCAAAGCATTTCATAAAAGAAATGTATTTCTCATTATATAATCAAAACTCGGGGTGTCATGTTCCGATACAGACCAATAAGCATAAACGATAATATTACAAGTCATTCAACAAATATATACATATACAGACTTGTAAACAAAACAACTGATGGTTCATCCATCTTATGCCCTCGCGCCACTTCCTGTAATACAAATAAAACTGAGTGGGTCAGGCTTGGGAGCCTGGTGAGCATATAGGGTTTTCAACCCACAATAAACAATCATATTTAATTTTCACCAACCAACAATAACCCAATTATCCATTCCCGTTATTCTCACTTTATGTCCCTAAAACAACTAACATAAGGGACCTAGTCTAAGAATATTTCATCGGGGCGACAACACATGCTTCGGGGGTACCTCAGCAATATAAGTCAAATAAGGCAACCATGAGGGGGATGGAGTACAGCGAATGAACACCCACGTTCATTAACACCTACAGGTGGCGAACCTGCTAATGTTTCCACAAGACTGTCTAGAATAGCCCGTGGTCGTCATCTAAACTCCGCTATATGACTAAATCAAACAACAACGAGGCCTCTCATCTGTTTATTACACACCAACTATCTACCCATGTTCTACCCAACATATTAGTAGATAAAATATACATTTTTATACATAGTTTTGAAAACCTGTATAGCATGCTTTAATCAACACATAATCCACATAACAGATGAGGCACACACACATATCACATATCTCATAGAGAATAAATCATATCTATGAGATAGAAGATAGTGAATACACATTCACCCATATAAACAGCAATATACTATACACATAGCACGTATTTTATAGAAAATACTTAATATTTATGTGTTAGAAGAAGGTAACTACACACTCACACTTATAAACAACAATATACTTAATACACTCGAACCAAACTTGTATTATTATCGTGTTTATGAAAGGTAGTATACACTCACTTGATCAGAAGATGATCAGACAGCACTACGACTTGCAGAAGTAGTAATCCTCAGCGGATCTGAAAGATCTTCACAAAAATCGACTTCTCGCGGGCAGAGCTTCGGCTCGGGAACCGCACTTCTCGGGATCTTCGGGATCTCGGGACTTGCCTCGGGGCTTGAGTATGATACCGGGGCTTCGGGATATTTCTGGCACGCAAAACGATGCAAAACGGGAGAGAGAAGAGAGAAAATGAACAAAAGACTCGGCTGCCTTCAGATCCTATTTATAGGAGGCTGGAGTCTCGGAGTACGCGGGGCGTACAGGTCCGAAATCGTCATGGCGTTCGTCATCCGAAGCCACTTGCTGCGAATGTCGACACTTCGGAGTACGCGGGGCGTACCTCGGATCAGACCGGTGACTCGTCCTCGGATAATGCTTCCGAATTTCCAATTAAAAATAAATACAAATTATTTAATAAACTTCGGAAATTCATATCTTCTTCATACGGACTCCGTTTTCGACGTTCTTTATATCCACGTGAAGGTGAGACTACGCTCTACAACTTTCGTTTAGACTCCGTCGGCTAATTTTGATTTTATTTTTATTATTTATTTTTAATAGGCCGCGATAGAAAAACTTCGTTATAAATTCATAACTTCTTCGTTTGACGTCCGTTCTCGCCTAACTTTTTATCGCTTCGATACCAACAACGAGAACTTTGATCCTCGTTTAGATTGTTTCGACTAAAAACCGCTCGATCTCAAATCGAGTATTTCGGGCTGCACACCGCTAAGCCGAAACTTCGATAAATCATAACTTCCTCATACGAAGTCAGATTTGGGCGTTCTATATATATTCGGAAACCTCGTTTCAAGCACTACAACATTATTCAAAGATATTAAGTTTATTTTACACTTCAATTTTGATGCTTATTTTTATTCTTAATTAATCAAACACATAATTAAGCAATTAAGTACAAAACACATAATACTCAAATAATACAATCTTATTATTTCAAAACGGGTTACAAAGATTAACCTAGACTATTACATTGCAAAAAACGGCAAGCCCAGAAACACAGGCGTTACATTATATACTAGTTGTATTTGTGATTCTTGCGTAGAAGACTAGTAGGTGGCTCCTAGCACTTGTCTATAAGACCTAGGGTTTTGGTCCCCGGCTTGGCAAGGAAAGACCATAATTTGGCTCGTGGCATAATGGCAAGACTATGTTTGGCACACAACACCTCCAATTGCATGTTGATATGTTTGACTCGTATGTTATGTGTGGTATGTGTTATTTTTGAGAACTCACTAAGCTTTCTGCTTACAGTTTGTGGTTTATGGTTTCAGGTACTTCCAGTTTGAAAGGGAGGGGCCCGAATTGATCGCAGCGCATATATCCGTGTTTTTCGTAACTCGTGATTTTGTGGAATGTACTCTGATAATTGTTTTTAGTTGAAATACTTCTAAATTTTTGAATAAAGGATAAATGAGTGTTTTGATTATATCGAAAATGAAGTTTTTTATCCTGTGATTTTCGGGACGTTAGAAGTTGGTATCAGAGCCTTAGTTTGAGGGATTTGGGCATACTCTCAGGTATGCATGGACTCAAGCTGAGGGTTTGGTGAAAATTTTCATAAAAAAATGTTTTATTAAACAGGGTTTCTAACCAAAGAAAGTGGTCTGATGCGTGCAATTAGCCGAGCTTAAGTAAGTGGTTCCCAGAATACCAATACATGTTTATTATGATATATGATATGATTATGAGAATTGCATGCTAGATAAGGGCTGAGGATCTGCTCAGGATTTTGTCATTGGAGAGATGCCTTTATATGCTTGATTGTATGCGCTTTTAGAATTGCATGCTAGTATGGTTTTCAGATAAGTGGATAGAATGGCTTGATTAGTGTATGTTGGTTAGATTTTCCGTTGCCTGAATGATGCTTACTTTGTGCTTTGTGGGACTGTTAGTTATGTGAATTGACTACTAAGTGAATATGCTAAGTCACATGTGGCACGGGAGGGGATTAGCAAGCAGTTGTGGGAGTTCATCTCATCGGAGATTACCCGCTGTATTTTGGAGTAGACTCCTGTGATCTTTGGTTCAATCAAGGAGGGGATTCTGGAGATCTTGGATGAGCGCTTGGGCGCGTTCCATGCTGAGGTTTTGGATATCATTGGAGCTCGCACTGTTTTTTTTTTTCGTAAGTTTCGTGCTTGTGGAGCTCCCACATTCTTTGGGGAGAAGGACCCTATTTCCAGTAGGAGATGGTTAGCGAATATGGCTAACACGTCCAATATGAGTTTCTGCCCTGAGGAGGCGAAGGTCAGATTTGCTTCCTGCCTTTTGAAGGGCAGGGGCATAGGATTGGTGGGAGGAGGTAAGACGTGAGGTCAGTGATGGGTTATAGTCATATTGTAACTCTTGAGTTTATTTTGGAAGGCTTATTTATAGATCAGTTGTTGTTATTAGAAGGTTGTAAGTGTATGTTGGAACTCTTTGGATTATGTCGTTATGGGTTATAGTCATATTGTAACTCTTGAGTTTTGTTTAAAAAATTTCGGATTCCTTTATGCTTGGTAATGAAAAGTCTGGTTATTAGGAATTGTGTAGTGTAGTATTTTGTATTGGCTTGGATATTCGAATGGTTATGAAGTTGTTAGGGTTTGGGCAAATCCAAGTGGAGGAGAATCACTTCATCAGATGGAAATATTTCAAGTGCAGGTCATCTCGGAATTTAGTATTCAACGATATGAGGACAACTGATTTGGGTGGTTGTTCAAATTCTGGTATGTAAGGAGCGATGTTTAGCAGTCAGATGTGATCAGGGAACTAGATGTTGAGGATTCCAGGTTATCTCGTTTGAAGGTTTTAAGCATCGCCGGCACAATAGATTTTGGGTTAGTAGTTCAGTTCATGTCGAGGGTTGTGTGGGGGTCTCTTTACCTGTTCTTATCTGATGAAGGCTCTAGGATTCGAAGCACAACCTGAACACCTGAAAGGGTCTAGTAGACTAGGGGCATGTCTCGTGTCATCCTTGCTTGGTATCCTTGTAGGCTTGCTTATAAGACCATAGGGTAGCTGTAACGCCCGGGTTTCAGGGCTAAGCATTTTTGTCAATGTAATAGTCTAGGTCAACTCTTGTAACTCTTTTTGAAGAAATAAAGATGAAATATTTGAGTATTATGTGAATTATGTGTGTTTATGTGTTTATTATTTAATTATAAGTGTATAATTAATAAAGAATAAAAATAAGCGTCAAAATTAAAGTATGAGATAAGCCCGATGTCTCTACATAAAGTTGTAGAATATGTCTCAAGGTTTCTGTACATATAAAGAACGCCGAAATCCGAGTTATAACGAAGAAGTTATGGCTCGTCGAAGTTTTACGGCAAAACCGGCACGACACCGGGAAGCGTAAATAGTGAATTTACGATAGAGTGAGATTTAGTCTTATCAATCTAAACGAAAGTTGTAGAATATGTTAAACTAAGAACGTCGATAAAAAGAACGCCCAAATCTGACTTCGTATGAGGAAGTTATGATTTTTCTAAGATTCGGCTTAGCAGTGCACGGCCCGAAACTCGAATTTTTGTTCGAGCGGTTTTTGGCTTACGCGACCTAAATGAGAGTTGAAGATCTAATTAATAGGAACTCAACGATAAAAAGATGGACGAAAACGGAGTTCGTATGAAGGAGTTATGAATTCTTCGCGGTCATTTAACAGTCTAAACGCCTCTTACTGCTAAATTTGAGATCGGTCGAGAATTAGCCGATGGAGTCTAAATGAAAGTTATAGATCTTGTTTTTACCTACGCGTGGAAAAAAATAACGTCGAAAACGGAGCTCGTATGCGAAAGTTACGGGGTTTAGAAGTTGGCAGAGTGCTGCTGCAAAAGGGGTGACGTGGCTGAATATGGGCCAAGGCTTTCTCCCCAAGGAAAGCCATCAGATGATGACACGTGGCACTGACTCGGCGAGTCAGTGAACCGACTCGGCGAGTCCGTCAGGATTTCACCCTATAAATAGAAGTGTCGGGTTCTCTCATTTCTCACACCTTTCCCCACTTCTTTCTCTCTCTACACTCTCTCTCTAAGCCTCCTTAAGCCCCCTAAAGCCTAGGTAAACCTCCTAGCACCCGAAGGAAGCCCCGAGGCTCCCGGAGTCCCGAGAAAAGAGCCTTTCGGCTCGGGAACGCTGCTCCAGCGAAGCCCGGTTTTCGAGAAAACTCGCTGTAAGTGAGCTACGCCTAACCTATCTTTAGTTTAGCTTACGTTTTAATATAGTAATGTTATTAGGACCTTATAATAAGTACTTGGGCTATTATTATGGGTTATATAAGTATCGTTTAACGCTTATATAATAATAATAATAGCTAGACTATTAATTAATCGCGGTTATCGTTAGACTAAACCCTAGTGGTGTTGGTACTAGGTTTTATCGAAGGAATATCGTTTTGAGAGTATCGAAGCGCTGTCCGAGTGCTGAGTCACCACCTTTCAGGTGAGTGCATAGTTACTTTCAGCTTACACATAGATATGAAGTATTTTATATAAATTACGTGCTATGTGTGCATATTATCTGAATATTTGCTATCTATGCTGGATGAACATTGTTATACATGTTTTCAATGATTTAAACTGTATATGTATTTTATATCTACGAAAATGTTGGGGTAAAACATGGGTAGATGTAATAGCTGATGTGTGATAAAATGATGAGAGGCCTCGATGTTGATGTTGTTGTTTCTGTCATCTAGCGGAGTATGGATGACGACCACGGACTCTTCTAGACAGTCCAGTGGAACACTAGCAGGCTCGCAACCTGTAGGTGTTTGTGAACGATGTGTTCACCGGTGTACTCCATCCCCCACATGGTTGCCTTTAGGACATTTATTGCTGAGGAATCCCCTTAGCAGTAGTGTCCGTCCCGATGATGATCCTTAGGCTAGGTCCCTTATGATAGGTGTTTAGGGACGTAAAGTGAGGATAACGGGAACGGGTAATCGGGTTATTGTTGATTGATGAAATTAATAAACTTATTTATTGTGGGTTGAAAACCCTATGTGCTCACCAGGCTCCCAAGCCTGACCCACTCAGTTTTATGTATTACAGGTAGTGGCGCATGAGCATAGGTGTGATGTTTTGGACGAAGGATTACGGATATAGGCCTGTAGATATGAAATAATGTAGTAAGGCTTATATTGTACTGTTTATGCTTTTGATCTGTACGAACATGACATCCCAAGTCTTTTAATGAAATACATTTCTATGGAAATGCTTTTGATAAATCTTTATCATATTTTGTTTTGGGACAAATTCCGCAACACTTTCATTTAAAATGTAACTCTGATTTTTAAACAAAGCATAAACAAACCGGTCTTTTCTGGCCGTGATTTTGGGGATGTCACAGTTGGTATCAGAGCATTAGTTTAAGCGAACTAGGAATTTGTAGGATTTCTAGACTTAAACTTAGAATGCTAAGCGATGATTGTGAGGTGTGAACACTAGCTTATTTTAGGAATCGTGCCTAAAATGCTTTTATGTGCTAAATGTTTTGTGCATGATATGCTGTTATTTGTTCGGATCTATGGTCTGTTGCCGACCGGATCTGGAAACCTTATGTGTTTAGGATTCTAAACGTACGACTACGATATTAGAACTAGCATGTAAACGTTTCGGAGTGACAAGGACAATTCAAACGTCTATCCTAAATAAAGATCTAAATTCACCTTATTCGGTGTATAGATCAAGATGGCAAGGACTCGTAGCGGAAACGTGAACGCGAATGGAGATAGGAACCAACCCCCAGTGGTTCAACAAATACCTGTTGTAGAAGAAGTTGCACCTGAGCCAGTCACGATGGCCGGAGTGCAAGCGATGACCCAGGCTATGTTGGATCGTTAAATGGAGGAAACTAGACGTTTGCTCCAGCAAAATTGAGAAGAAGGCACTATTCAGATCGAACAGCCCGAGTTGAACGAAGGGCAGACTGAGGAAGGAGACTACAGTGGAACTGTTGGTCAAGTCAACCAACCAATAGTTCAAGAAAATAACCAAGATGACGGATTCGAGAGAAATGGATGCAAGTACAAGGATTTTCAGACTTGCAAGCCATCGACTTTCATGGGAAAGGAAGATCCAATTGGAGTCATGGATTGGATCTCGGAGATGGAGTTAGCTTTCATGACATGCGGTTGCAGAGGGAAGCTACAGACCACGTTTGCAGTGCGTCAGTTTCGAGGAGGCGCTGTACGTTGGTGGAATACTTTGGGGAAGACTTTAAGCCCCAACAAACCCCTGGAACTGACATGGGCAGAATTTCTGGTACAATTCAAACGAAAGTACTGCTCAGCTCAAAACCTGCTCGAGCTAGAGAACCAGTTTCTAACCCTAAAGAAGGGGAGCATGTCAATCGATGAATACACGAACAACTTCACAGAAAAGATGGAATTTGCCTTGCGTCTTGTTCCGGACGAGCTGACGAAAATTGATAAGTACGCAAAAGGATTACCATGGGAGTACGCGGTGCCAGTGCGTCAGGCACCTACTTTGGAGGCAGCTATCTGGGCTGCCAAGTCTGTGGAGGATATGATTAAGGGAAGAGCTGCCAGCAAAGTCGAGGTTGGCGAGAAAAGGAAATTTTACGGATCCTCAAGGTCCGGTAAGAAGGGTAGATTCTCGAAGTTTGGTTCGAGAGGAGGAGGATCAGAAGCGAAGTGGTGTGACAAGTGCAAGAAAAAGCACTCTGGGAAGTGTGACGGAGGGGTCACTTGTTACAAATGCGGAAAGCCTGGGCACTATGCCAATGAATGCACGTTCACTAAGAAGGTCTGTTATGAGTGCAACGAGGAGGGGCACATTTCAAGGGATTGCCCGAAGAAGAAGGAGACGGGAAGACCCAACATACCACCGAAGCCGAAGGCAAGAGCCTTCCAGATGACGCTCGAGGCTGCAAAGGAGGCAGCAGACGTCGCTTCAGGTACCTTTCTTGTAAATGGTTTGCCTGCAAATATACTATTTGATTCCGGAGCCAACTACTCCTTTGTGTCGCATAAATTTGGTGGGAAATTAGCATTGCCTGTAGAAAAACTAGATAATACCCTGATTGTAGAAGTTGCCAGTGGCAAATTCGTACCTGTTAGTAATCATATTAGGAACATCGTCATTGACCTAAACGGAAACGAATTCCACGAAGAGCTATTACCCATAGAGTTAAACGGTTTCGACATCGTTTTGGGTATGGATTGGCTTAGCGCTAACGATGCTGAGATTCAATGCCGAAAGAAGATAGTAAAGGTAAACCCACCCGGAAAAGAATCATTTATGGTGTACGGGGACAAATGCAGAGTGAATTCTGGAATCATCTCCCTGATGAAAGCCAGGAAATGTTTGTCAAAGGGATGTGCATCATACTTGGCATTCGTAATCGATGCCAAGAAGGAGAAGAAAGAAGTGCAGAATATACCGGTTGTGTGTGATTATCCGGAAGTCTTTCCCGAAGATCTTCCTGGATTACCACCTGATAGACAAGTGGAGTTTCGTATAGACTTGTTACCAGGAACAACACCAATAGCAAAGGCACCTTACCGATTAGCACCGACGGAGATGAAGGAGCTCATGACGCAACTTCAGGAGCTGTTGGACAACGGTTTTATTCGACCTAGTTCATCACCCTGGGGAGCTCCGGTGTTATTCGTAAAGAAGAAGGACGGAAGCATGAGGATGTGCATAGACTACCGAGAGCTGAATAAGGCAACGGTAAAGAAAAAGTATCCATTGCCGAGGATTGATGACCTATTCGATCAGCTGCAAGGTTCGAGCTACTTCTCAAAGATCGATCTTAGGTCAGGATATCATCAGCTAAAGGTAAGAAAGCAGGATATTGAGAAGACTGCATTCAGAACGAGATATGGACACTACGAGTTCTTGGTTATGTCATTCGGGCTAACCAATGCTCCCGCAGCATTCATGGATTTGATGAATAGGGTTTGTAAACCATTCCTCGATAAATCCGTGATAGTGTTCATCGACGACATTCTCATCTACTCGAAAAGCCAAGAGGAGCATGGCAAGCATCTACGGGAAGTATTAGAAGTGTTGAAGAAGGAGAAGCTTTTTGCAAAGTTCTCCAAATGCGACTTTTGGATACGGGAAGTCCAATTCTTGGGTCATGTTGTTAACCAGGAGGGAATAATGGTTGACCCCGCAAAGATCGAGGCTGTGATGAAGTGGGAACGTCCGAAAAGTCCCACGGAAATTCGAAGCTTTCTAAGATTAGCCGGATATTATAGACGATTTATCCAAGGCTTTTCTTCGATAGCTGCTCCATTAACAGCTTTGACTCATAAAGGAGCTACGTATACGTGGAGTGAGAAACACGATGAGGCATTCGAGAAGCTAAAGAAGAAGTTATGTGAAGCACCGATACTTTCTCTACCTGATGGAGTCGAAGATTTCGCGGTTTATAGTGACGCTTCTGGAGTCGGGTTGGGTTGTGTTCTGACCCAAAGAGAAAAGGTGATAGCATACGCATCTCGACAATTGAAAGAGCACGAAAAGAACTACCCCACTCATGATCTGGAGTTGGCAGCGGTAGTATTTGCCTTAAAGATATGGAGGCATTACCTCTATGGCACGAAGTGCAAGCTCTTCACTGATCATAAGAGTCTCCAGTATCTCTTTAATCAGAAGGAGTTAAACATGAGGCAACGACGCTGGCTAGAACTTCTCAAGGACTACGACTGTGAGATACTTTACCACCCAGGTAAAGCAAATGTTGTTGCTGATGCTCTCAGTCGGAAAGTCAATCTTGAAAGGAAAAGGCCAAGAGCGTTAAGAATTGAAGTCGTCTCGACGATTGTGGAAAGCATCAGGAAAGCTCAAGAAGAAGCTTTAGAGAAAAATGACCGAAAGGAAGAACGTTTGGGAAGAATGTTAGTGTTCGGTACAAACAGTCGTGGACTGAAGGTATTCCAAGATCGAATTTGGGTACCTAAGACGGGAGGAATAAGAGATCTTCTAATGGAAGAAGCACACAAGACCATGTACTCGATTCATCCCGGTAGCACTAAAATGTATAGGGACCTAAAACCCTACTACTGGTGGCCGACGATGAAGCTCGATGTTGCGAAGTATGTGGCCGAGTGCGTAACATGTGCGAGGGTTAAGGCACAACATCAGAAACCGTATGGGAGTTTGGAACCTTTACCTGTACCCATGGGTAAATGGGAAGACATCACCATGGATTTTGTGACTAAACTGCCCAGGACGAAGAACGGTCACGACATGATTTGGGTAGTCGTGGATCGTTTCACCAAGAGTGCACACTTCATAGCAGCCAACGAGAAGTGGTCTATGGATAAGCTCGCAAATGCTTACGTGAAGGAAATTGTAAGACTTCACGGTGTACCTCTTACGATTGTATCAGATCGTGATAGTCGTTTCACGTCAAGGTTTTGGAGGAGTCTACAAGAGGAGTTAGGTACAAAGTTGTGTTTGAGTACTGCTTATCATCCGCAAACTGATGGTCAGAGCGAAAGAACGATTCAGACGCTGGAAGATATGCTGAGAGCATGTACCCTCGAATTCCAAGGGAATTGGGACGAGCACTTACCTCTGGTAGAATTCTCCTACAACAATAGTTTTCACTCGAGCATCAAGATGGCACCTTACCAAGCCTTGTATGGACAAAAGTGTCGTACGCCGTCTTGTTGGCTTGAAGCCGGAGAGAAGCAGTTTATGGGCCCCGAGATAGTCCATGAGACTGCTGAGAAGTTGAAGGTGATTAGGGAAAGAATGTTAGCAGCTCAGGATCGTCAGAAGAGCTATGCTGACAAGAAAAGACGACCGATAACCTTCGAAGATGGGGATTCCGTTTTGCTTAAAGTCTCACCGTGGAAGGGACTTATAAGATTCGGGAAACGAGGAAAGTTGAGTCCAAGGTTTATTGGACCGTTCAAAGTTCTTCAGAAGATAGGGAACCAAGCTTACAAGTTGGAATTGCCCGAAGAACTCAATGGTATTCATAACACTTTCCATGTGTGTTATTTGAGGAAATTCACGGGAGATGTTCCCGACATAATTCCAATCTCAGAGTTAAGGATGGATGACAATAAAAGGCTGATCGAAGAGCCTGAGGCAATTGTTGACCGTAAGACTAAGAAGTTACGACGCAAGATGGTCGACTTAGTGCTAGTCCGATGGAAACATTCGAATGGGCCGAACCTCACTTGGGAAACAGAGGATGACATGATGAGTCGCTATCCACATCTGTTTGTTGATGCATGATTTCGGGACGGAATCATCCTAAGGGGGAGAGAATTGTAACGCCCGGGTTTCAGGGCTAAGCATTTTTGTCAATGTAATAGTCTAGGTCAACTCTTGTAACTCTTTTTGAAGAAATAAAGATGAAATATTTGAGTATTATGTGAATTATGTGTGTTTATGTGTTTATTATTTAATTATAAGTGTATAATTAATAAAGAATAAAAATAAGCGTCAAAATTAAAGTATGAGATAAGCCCGATGTCTCTACATAAAGTTGTAGAATATGTCTCAAGGTTTCTGTACATATAAAGAACGCCGAAATCCGAGTTATAACGAAGAAGTTATGGCTCGTCGAAGTTTTACGGCAAAACCGGCACGACACCGGGAAGCGTAAATAGTGAATTTACGATAGAGTGAGATTTAGCCTTATCAATCTAAACGAAAGTTGTAGAATATGTTAAACTAAGAACGTCGATAAAAAGAACGCCCAAATCTGACTTCGTATGAGGAAGTTATGATTTTTCTAAGATTCGGCTTAGCAGTGCACGGCCCGAAACTCGAATTTTTGTTCGAGCGGTTTTTGGCTTACGCGACCTAAATGAGAGTTGAAGATCTAATTAATAGGAACTCAACGATAAAAAGATGGACGAAAACGGAGTTCGTATGAAGGAGTTATGAATTCTTCGCGGTCATTTAACAGTCTAAACGCCTCTTACTGCTAAATTTGAGATCGGTCGAGAATTAGCCGACGGAGTCTAAATGAAAGTTATAGATCTTGTTTTTACCTACGCGTGGAAAAAAATAACGTCGAAAACGGAGCTCGTATGCGAAAGTTACGGGGTTTAGAAGTTGGCAGAGTGCTGCTGCAAAAGGGGTGACGTGGCTGAATATGGGCCAAGGCTTTCTCCCCAAGGAAAGCCATCAGATGATGACGCGTGGCACTGACTCGGCGAGTCAGTGAACCGACTCGGCGAGTCCGTCAGGATTTCACCCTATAAATAGAAGTGTCGGGTTCTCTCATTTCTCACACCTTTCCCCACTTCTTTCTCTCTCTACACTCTCTCTCTAAGCCTCCTTAAGCCCCCTAAAGCCTAGGTAAACCCCCTAGCACCCGAAGGAAGCCCCGAGGCTCCCGAAGTCCCGAGAAAAGAGCCTTTCGGCTCGGGAACGCTGCTCCAGCGAAGCCCGGTTTTCGAGAAAACTCGCTGTAAGTGAGCTACGCCTAACCTATCTTTAGTTTAGCTTACGTTTTAATATAGTAATGTTATTAGGACCTTATAATAAGTACTTGGGCTATTATTATGGGTTATATAAGTATTGTTTAACGCTTATATAATAATAATAATAGCTAGACTATTAATTAATCGCGGTTATCGTTAGACTAAACCCTAGTGGTGTTGGTACTAGGTTTTATCGAAGGAATATCGTTTTGAGAGTATCGAAGCGCTGTCCGAGTGCTGAGTCACCACCTTTCAGGTGAGTGCATAGTTACTTTCAGCTTACACATAGATATGAAGTATTTTATATAAATTACGTGCTATGTGTGCATATTATCTGAATACTTGCTATCTATGCTGGGTGAACATTGTTATACATGTTTTCAATGATTTAAACTGTATATGTATTTTATATCTACGAAAATGTTGGGGTAAAACATGGGTAGATGTAATAGCTGATGTGTGATAAAATGATGAGAGGCCTCGATGTTGATGTTGTTGTTTCTGTCATCTAGCGGAGTATGGATGACGACCACGGACTCTTCTAGACAGTCCAGTGGAACACTAGCAGGCTCGCAACCTGTAGGTGTTTGTGAACGATGTGTTCACCGGTGTACTCCATCCCCCACATGGTTGCCTTTAGGACATTTATTGCTGAGGAATCCCCTTAGCAGTAGTGTCCGTCCCGATGATGATCCTTAGGCTAGGTCCCTTATGATAGGTGTTTAGGGACGTAAAGTGAGGATAACGGGAACGGGTAATCGGGTTATTGTTGATTGATGAAATTAATAAACTTATTTATTGTGGGTTGAAAACCCTATGTGCTCACCAGGCTCCCAAGCCTGACCCACTCAGTTTTATGTATTACAGGTAGTGGCGCATGAGCATAGGTGTGATGTTTTGGACGAGGGATTACGGATATAGGCCTGTAGATATGAAATAATGTAGTAAGGCTTATATTGTACTGTTTATGCTTTTGATCTGTACGAACATGACATCCCAAGTCTTTTAATGAAATACATTTCTATGGAAATGCTTTTGATAAATCTTTATCATATTTTGTTTTGGGACAAATTCCGCAACACTTTCATTTAAAATGTAACTCTGATTTTTAAACAAAGCATAAACAAACCGGTCTTTTCTGGCCGTGATTTTGGGGATGTCACAGTAGCCCATGCCACTTACTTATAAGACCATGGGGGTAGCCCATGTAATTACAAGAAAAAACCGTAAGGGTAGCCCATGGCTGAAGCTGTTATAAGACTACAGTTTGACCTGTGACATTCACATGGTTGAGAAAAACCTATTATTGTACATTTATGGGTTGTAAGTAGTCACTTTCCTAGACTTAAGGGTTGAAAGAGTCATGTGGAGGTATAGGGGTAGGTTACCCTTTGTTGTTGGGATTACATGTGGAGTTTATTGTGCATCCATGTGGGTGCAGGTGTCAGTTTCAACAATTAGTTGTGGAATTCATTCTTCGGTTCATTCGCAAGAGGGAGCAAGTTGGTAAGGATTTTGGTTAGACCAAAATTGAGAATTTTCAGTCGGCATGAGTGAAGTATAGGCTAGTATAGGCTTTACTTGCTGGGATTTTGTTTGGGGTTTCTGATTGGTCAGCAAGGTCAAGGAGGCCCTTGTTAGATCGGAGTTGCAAGTTTCTAGTCGGCATGGTTATGGTTCGGATGGCTTTCTGTTTGGAATTCAAGCATGGTTTCAAAATCCTTGGAATTTAGATAAGGATATAGGTCTCCTTAATTATTGTGGGTTGTGTTGTGATGGAAATTATTCTTCGTTAGGTGTTTAGTGCTTGTTTTTCGATCTCTAAATGAATTAAAAACTTATTTTTTGTCCCCGAATTTTACAATTCACATCATTTTTTGAGCTTAAAAAGATAAATTTATGTTAATGATAGACCTAATATTTCCCGGTTGGTATTTTTGTGCCCATTCAGTTGGGTTTTTGACCTGTCTTGCATGGGTTCCTCATCTCTTATTCTATAGGACGATGGGAGTTGGGCTTCTTCTTATGAAGTCCAAAGTTCTTAAAGGAATTGACGACTCATTAACTAGTTTTTACAAGTTCACCTAGGCTTCTTAGGTCCCTCCTCCTATTCTACAGGTTGGTGGTAGATGGTTTTCTTGCACGAAATCCATAATATAGCACCACGTGCTTCTCATCTGAATTGATGGCTTTCATCACCACTTGTCATCACAAGTTCAACTCGAGTTTCTTGAGTTCATCTCCTCCTATTCTACAGGTTGGTGGGAGATGGTTTTCTTGCACGAAATCCATAATATAGCACATTGTGCTTTGCATCGGAATTGACGGTATTCATTTTACTTGTTAATGCAAGTGCAACCTGTGTTTCATGGGTTCCCTACCACCTAGTCTACGGGTCTTGGTGGGAGTTGGAATTCCTCTTATGAAGTTCAAAAATCTATAAGGAATTGATGATTTTTATCTTGTGTATAAAAGATTGCCTAAGCTTTTTAGGTCCCCACCACTTATTCCACGAGTCTTGGTGGGAGTGGGACTCATATGATAATGTCCAAATGGTTTCGGCAAGGAATTCACAGATTCGAAAGAAGAAAAATTCTTCACAAGCAATTAAGGCGAATAAAAGATGTTTGGCGGATTGACCACGTCTCCATGTTTTTATCATACCTGGCTCCTCGAGACTCCAATTTAGGCGATTCAAGATGTTTCGGAAACTAGACACAATTATCTACAAGTTTGAAGCTTTGAGTTTTCGCTGAATCGGTCATTTTCGTGCTCATAATCGACGTTGAAGATGAAGTTAGTTTGCTGTTAGAAAAAATAAAAGCTGAAAATTAAAAATTGAATTAAAGTGAAAGATCAAGGGCTAAAGTTGTACCAAGTTGAAAAGTTGAAGGCTTTGGGGTTAAAGATGCACAATAGATGAGAGTTAGAGGGACAAGAATGCACTTATGCTATATATTTATGTGTTAGCATTAAGGGGGGGGGGGGGGGGGACAAGGAACATACATACGACGCAAGTTAAAAAAAACCACAGCCGCCTTCGATTATTATTTTGATGCTGCATATCCATAAACACACAGGACAACCGGAGGAGATGGAGAAACAAAGGGAAACCAAACCAATAACTTGGTCAATTTTCTGACTTTGCTTTCACTTGTTTTATTATTATTATTATTAGAGGAAATTACATGAATGGTCCCTATGGTTTGGGGTAACTTGCATGCTTGATCCCTTACTTATTTTTTTAACTCGGAAGGTCCCTACTGTCTGTTTTTGTTACACACTTGGTTCCTAGAGTTTGTTTTTGTTACACGTCTGGTCCCTATCTTACCTAAAAAGACTATTATTTAAATAGGGAAAAATGGTGAGTTAGGTAAGGTAATGTGAGGTGGGTAGGGTTGGGGTGTGTTTATCTAAAAAAATTAAAAAATTAAGGGAAAAATAGTCTTTTTAGGTAAGACAGGGACCAAGTGCATAACAAAAACAAACAGTAGGGACCTTCCGAGTTAAAAAATTAAGTTAGGGACCAAACGTGCAAATTACCCTAAATCATAGGGATCATTCATGTAATTTACTCTTATTATTATTATTTTTCAATTAATTATGTTATGTTGCAGTAACTTATGCTAATTTGCTTTGCGTTTTAGTTTGGTCAATTACACATAGTTTGATTTGAGAATGATGTTTAGATTTAATTTCATCATAATTATTGAATTTAGTTTTATGAAGTAGTAATTTATTTGGGATTTGGTAGACTAAGATGAGATGGTAATTTTAATGTAGTTGATTTTGTTTGAACCAATTTTGTTGAAATTGAATAACATATTCAAATCAAATGTGTGCTTATTTTTTTTAAATATGAATTATGATGGGTAAATTTGATTTTTTCTAGCACTTGATCAACGTTAGTTAGATTTAATTTGCTTTGTATGAATTTTAATATTTACATGCAATATTGATTTTGAGAGAAGCTTTATTTGTGACATAATTTGAATATAAATGTACGGTTTTGTTATTTCGCTTAAACTCAACATAGATGTGTATTGGGGCATTTTTAACAAAACCATTGGACTTAATGCTTTTTAAAATCGTGAACTACATAGATATGAGTGAATGTTTTTTTTTAAATCGAATCATGAGACCGAGAGGTAATTGATAACTTTTGTTGGTGTTAAGTTATCGTTTCTACATAATTGGTTTGACAAATTAGTTGCATTAGAAGAACCATTGAACCCGTATAAGTCAACTAAATCCCCCTTTTCTCATATTTGTTAAATCTCTTAATTTGTGTTTGCTTAGTCATTTTAGTTTTCATTATCACTTTATCGATTCAGTTTCATTTTTTATTTTAATAGTTTCCTTAGTTTATCAAATCAATCACTTTTGCAAGCAATTACCTAGTTCACTCTACCTTAGGATAGGATAGTTCTTGTGGGTTTGATATCTGGTCTTACGACTATATTACTTGCACGACCTCGTATACTTGCAAGTATGCATTTTCATCAACATTAGGTCGCATGTTTCTTGCTAAGGATTGAATCGGTATCTATATCGGAAAAGGAGTCATCAGTTAGGGTATTAACCGTGGCTGCAATTGCTTGGGGTCAAGGAGTACTACGACTCTCCTTTTGGTGACACTATCAAAAACTTGACTGATCTCTTATTAGTATTTTGACGTTAATAACTTTATTTAAATGACTGATTTTTACTTTTTACAAAAAACATAACTCCTCCGATCAAAGTCAGATTTTAACAAAGTTTATATCCTTGGAATTACATCGTGGTGTGCTTTCCGAATATGTTACCCTTTATACTAGTTAACACAACTTTTTACGCACTTAATTATGTGACTTATGTATATTTTGGAATATTTTCTCTCATACACCAGGGTCCTAAGCCTTGTGTTTTAGATAATTATTATATTCTGAGTCTTTTACGATTAGTAACTGGTGACAATTTTTGCAATTGTCACATCATCCTTTTCAACCTCCAACCTCTCCATTTTGAAAACCCTAACATCTTTGAGTGTTCTTGGTGTTCTTGGATATTTGAAGACTCAATTATCGTATTTTGGTATGGATTTTGAAGTCTAAGTTTCTTGCAACATGTTTTGGTGAAGGGATCAAGTGTAGATCTAGCAAGAGGGCTTCATTTCTAGACCATTGTGAGTAAAAAGTTTTCAACTTGATCTTTAGTTTGATAGATCATGTAGTTTGATCATTTATCTCCCTTTTTGGTCCTTGAAAGCTTGTGCTTGGAGTTGAGTGAACTCCAACACCTCTTAAGCTTATTTTGTCATCTCATAATCTTGTTGGATTGGAAAATTTTGCATCTTTATCTTGTTCTTGAAGCCATGCATTTTTTTGAAGGGTTTTATACTATTAAGGACTTAGAGTTGTAGATCTAGCATTATGATGGAGTCCTAATAGATAAAGCTGGAAATTTTATCCATTAAATCAATAAAAAGAACTAGATCTGAAGTTTTGAGCTTTGGTCTGAGGGAATTAAGCACTTAATGGAGATTTTGGCATTCTGCCAGAAGCCACGACGTGGCCTAGGGTTTGCCACGGCGTGGCGATGCTCAAAATCATGACTGCTTTGTCTTGTCATTGCCACGACGTGACCTAGGAAGGTCCACGACGTGGAATTGACTTTGTAGACCCTTGACCGTTGACTTTTGACCAGTTTGACTTAGGGTCAAACTTAGTGGTTTAGGTTGTTAATTGAGGATTCATTTCTTTTGGTGATTAGTCAGCTCGCGGGATTGAGGAGTGAAAGGTGTGAAAGTGTTGTTATGCTTCTTCGGTTCATCAGCTTAGGTGAGTTTCTCACTATGCCATGTATGCCATCATACATCCTTTTCATGTTAGGATAGAGATGCTGTTAGAGCACAAGTATGATAGTGGTTAAGATAACTCCTTTATATACAAGTGCAGTATTGGACACTTGGTGTCATGGTATGCTAGACTGGAAGGGTCTTGCCTACTGATCGTATGGTACTGATAGGAGTTATGTTTGGATAGGGTAACTGGGGTAGGCCAGTTATTAGGATTATGTAAGACTGATCAGCGAAGGACTTAATTGAGAAGTGGTCAAAGGTAGGGTAACTAGGGAAGGCTACTTACCAAGTAAATGTATCTTATTAGATTATGATATGAATCTATGCTATATGGTTATGTATTGGTGATAGCTTGGGTTCTATGTAGTCTAAGTTAGATAGCCTGAGAACTTTTGGTCTAATACCTGATTGTGATGTTCTTTTCTAACTATTCTTTCTCGGGCAGATCATCTGTTCGACTGTCTATTTGATCCCTGATTACATATGATTTTTTTTCATTGCAAGGAGAGACCATGGGGGTAGCCCACAAAATTGTAAGGAAAAACCATGGGGGTAGCCTAAGACACTTGCTCGTAAGACCATGAGGGTAGCCCATGACATTGCATGGAAAGACCATGTGGTTATCTCATGGCAAGATCTAAGACTCTGAATTAGCCCATAGCTTTCACCTGCGGTTAGAGCTGACCTATTACTTCATGTATGTTCTTAGGTATGATTACGTGTGTAGGAGAATTGTCTGTTTGGCGTTAGAGTTGAACTCTTGTGTGGATGCATTGTATGTATGATGGAATATGTTGTATATTGGGGAACTCACTAAGATTTACGGTTACAGTTGTGGATTGAACATTTTTGCAGGTTGTGCGCAAGAAGAGCTTGGCGGGACTCTACGCACGCATCAAAGATGTTCGTTTCCGCGATTTTGTATATTAACTCTGATATTGTATGGTTTTAATCAAATGAATGTTACCTAATGGTTTTGAAGCAAAGGTTTTAATTGGTTATTGTATTTTAAAATTGCAAAATCTTTTTGTAATTTTTGTGATGTTACATAGCCACGTCATGGCACTCAAAATGAATACGCGTTTCCATTGGGTGCCGCCAGATCGTAGTGGTATCACCACCACGTTGTTGCCACCACAAAGCCTTATGTTTAAGTATTGAATGCCCAAAATTACAAAAGTAATTATACCTGGAACTTGGTGTTACACTTAAGCTCAAGTAGGCTCAGACTTGACTCATATAAAATTTATGGGGCTCGATTCGAGCTTAAGTTTCAAAGCTTGAGCTTGGCTTATGGATGATTTAATAGGCCCGAGTTCTGCTCGTGCTCGACTCATTTGTGAGGCATGCTTAAACGAGTATAAGCTCAGCTCAAACTTGGCTCGGTTAATAGTCAAATATCAAGCTTATTTGTGTTTTTAAGCTCGGTAAAATCATCGTTTATCATTATATGATATACAATAATTAATTATTTAATTTTAATTTAATATACAAAAATAAAATTAACAAAAATATTATATCATTATGTATAGGCTCGTTTAGGCTCGCGGGCCTAATCGAGCTCAGCATATGAAGCTCGAGCTCGAGCTCGTTTAATAAATGAGCTTAAAACTAAGCTCTAGCTCGGTTCCGACTTGTTTAACATGAGCTCGAATCGAGCTTTTGATGATTCGATTCCGAGTAGCTCACGAGTAGCTCGGTTCTTTTACCCCTTACAACCAAGTATTGATACTGGTACCAAACATGATTGTAAACACTCGAGCAGTTCAGTGATCGGTTCTCTAAATTAATTTGCCTCATTCGGTTCTTGATACTTGCCTGATCAATACCGTCATTTTGATAAAAACTGTTGCGGGATAAATGTCTCAAGTCAACACAAGTTGTTGATATGAAAGTTGGGTCTTCAAGATGTTGAAGGCAAAATGGAAATTTTGTGTAAAATGTACAAACAAAAGTTTGACACGGTGGAGTTTCTTGCATCATCTCAAGAAAGACAGTAATGAAATGTTTGTTGTGATGATGATAATAATTTTTGGGTGTTGTTAAATTGACATCTTATAAACACTTTTAGTAAAAGTCAACTTATAATAAATTATGTATAATTTTTTTTTTCAAAAAACAATGCAAATTTAACAAATTAAAATCCTTAAAAATCAAATAGGGTATCTAAATAATAAAATGGAATATCCTTTTAGCCAACTCCTAATTTTTTTTTTGGGTGAATTTCTTAACATGAAAGAAAAGAACTTTGTTTTCACTGAAAACGAAGTTAAAAAGATACTTAAAAATGTGCCAAAATTCCATATACCAAGGACTTATATATATTCTTAACTCTTAAGTGGTGAAACAAAATGGCATGCCTTTTCCTATAGTTTATCACATGGCCAAATGTATATTTTTATTAATTTCAAGTTTATTTTTAAAAAATCTCATGATAATTTATTAAATTTTATATATTTGTATTTTGGCAATTCTTATTGCAACCATAGATACTAAGTGTGTTTTTTGATTTTTACTACCATATAAGCGGCGGCGGCGGCGGCGATAAGCCTATGAAAATGTACAAGTTGATAATTTATAATTTATTTTGAAATGAAAGTATTTTTCATTCTATTGATATTTTTCTTTACCGACTTTATAACATTTTATTAAAATCGTTAATACCACAAAAGTAGTTTCAATCTCCTTATGCGTGTATACCACACTCGCTTACATATCATCCTTATACAATGATAGAAAATAAAAGTAGATAACCACCAAAATATTAAAATACTAAAAGATCTCTAACATATTTACACATATTCTATAGGGAAAAAATGATAGAAAAAAGTGATACAAATATGAATCGTAATCTTCCAAAAAAATCTAAAAAAAAGATAGTTAGCATACTTCTACATCGTATTTTTTTTAAGTCAAACATTTGTCAAATGTATATCTTGTAAAAATAAGGGAGTGGTGGTGATCAGAAATAAATAAGTTAGATTTTAGAAAAAAATAATTAATATGCCAACCAATCATAGGCTATTCATTCCTATTTTTTATTATATTCCTCATTTTTTTTTTCTCCAATCATATCTTATTTATTTTTTCTTTTTGGGGAAATGAATAGTATAACACCATATTTGATGTTATACTATTCATTTACCTAAAATAGGGATGAACTTTGAGTTGTCGATTTTAGTCTTTTTTTTATATTTTATATTTCTAGTTTATTTTTATCTATTTATTATAATTTAAATGTAATATTTAATATTTATAATTTTTTGTTATATATTATATTATATTAATTAATTAAAAATATAAAGTTTTTTTGTTTATCAAATTCATATTAAAATTTAAATACATATTGAAATTTTAAAACATGATAATGTGTTTTACAAAAACATATAATTAAGTATTGTAAATATAATCTTATTTATTTAGTATTATTGTAATAAAAAAAATATTAATTATATATTTGTTAAAACCAAATTAATAGAATGAACGTGTTTGACAATTTATATAAGTTAGAAGAATGGAATATGTTTTTTAGGGATAAAAATGGAGTAAAAAGTAGAATAGGATTGAAGATGAAACACTATTTGCTCTATTTTTTATTCTATTTTTTGGGAAGAAATGGATTGAAGATGGACTTAACACATTGTTTAACATCCCTAAGCACCTTCCATTCTCTATAACTATACGATCGTGTTCTTTATTACCCCAATGAACGTATTTATAGCATTGTAAGGATTCAAATTAAACGTATAGGTTTGCTGTTAGACAGATAAAAAATAATGTTTAGTTGAAATGAAGCTTAATGAGCTCGACACCATTCTTCCGGTCTAAAATTCCAAAAGAAAACAAAAACAAAAATCTACATCAAATCTATGATTGTGTCGCGTTGGATTCTTATACCAACCAAAGTAGCTACACTTTGCTTTTGTGTTGTGCACATTTATATGCTAATAATGGCAAGTGGGGCATTTCTCATTATACTATAAAATCATATTCATCAATAATTTTGAAATTTGAGTAAAAAAATTGTAACTGAAATTTATGTTACTTATTTATTGCATATAGCTCGTTTAGTAACCATCAAATTGGCATCAAACATCCTTCCTTTTATCATTTCTTAAAATGAACTTTAAGGATTCTTTTAAAGATGATCGGTAAGGATTTCGGAAATATTTCATAAGAAATCATATTTATAACCAAAGAACTTATGGTTTAGCCGTATATTGATAATAGATGCTTCTCAATGTTAAAGGTTTAAGTCTTTAGTGGAGATTTAAGAGTATAATAGTCGTATACGTTATTCTTTCAAAAAAAACAAAAAGAAAATCATATTTATAAATTACAATATTAAAACTCCTACCTTTAACATTAATGAGAAAAATTCGGGATATAACAAAAAAAGACGATTGCTTTAAAGAAAATAACCATGAAAAAAATGATTTCGGAAAATGACCAAAGGATTCGCAGAGCACCGTCTGCGGATCTCTCTATAGCTCTGCAGAATGTGGGTTTTTTAATTTTTTAATTTTTTTTCGTTTTTTCGTTTTTTTGCGTTTATTTTCGTTTATTAATATTAATTTTTTAATTTTTTTTAAATACATTGATACCGTATGTGATTATTATGTAAAAAATTTGACAAATAAAATGTTAAAAATAATGAAATATCTAAAGGATCCGCAGAGCACCCTCTACGGATCCATTAAAGGTTCTGCGGGTCCTCTACAGCTCTATAGAATCTTTGTTTTTTAATTTTTTAATTTTTTTTTTCGTTTTTTCCTTTTTTTTTGTGTTTATTTTCATTTATTAATATTACTTTTTTTTAAATACAGTAATACCTTATGTGATTGTGTAAAAATTTTGACAAAAAAAGGTTAAAAATAATGAACTTAGGATCCGCAGAGCACCCTCTGCATATCCATTAAAGACTCTGCGGATCCTCTACAGCTCTACGAAATCTTTGTTTTTTGATTTTTTGTTTTTTTTTTTGTTTTTTTTTTTGCGTTCATTGTCGTTTATTGGTATTAATTTTTTTTTAAATATACTAATACCTTATGTGATTATGTAAAAAATTTGACAAAAAAAAGTTAAAAATAATGAACTTATGTTTAATATCAGTCCACAAAACTGTTTGAGAATCTACAGAACTGTTACTAGCGGATCAGTATACATCTCTGCGGATCAGTGTATACCTCTACGGATTAGTGTATAAATTGTCATACCGGTTAAATATTGTATCAACTCACCCCGGTATAGAAAAATTTACACCTCTGCGGATCAGTGTACACCTC
Organism: Lactuca serriola; assembly: GCF_051521515.1. NCBI lineage: Eukaryota > Viridiplantae > Streptophyta > Magnoliopsida > Asterales > Asteraceae > Lactuca > Lactuca serriola. The sequence goes on from NC_136415.1 coordinate 53,930,317, forward strand.
TACGGATCAATGTATAAACACTTCTGCGTATTCTCTTATGTAGAGGTGTACACTAATCTGCAGTTGTGATTCCAAGAAGAACATACGTATGTACACTGATCCGCTGATAACAATTATGTGGGCTAATATTAAACATAAGTTCATTATTTTTAACATTTTTTTGTTAAATCTTTTACATAATCACATAAGATATTAGTGTATTTAAAAAACAATTAATATTAATAAACGAAAATGTACGCAAAAAAATATGAAAATCAAAAAACAAAGATTCCGCAGAGCTGTAGAAGATTCGCAGAGCCTTTAATAGATCTGCAAAGGGTGCTCTGCGGATCCTAAGTTCATTATTTTTAACATTTTTTTGTCAAATTTTTTACATAATCATATAAGATATTAGTGTATTTAAAAAAAATTAATATTAATAAATGAAAATGAACGCAAAAAAACGAATAAAACGAAAAAAAATTAAAAAAAATAAAAAAACAAAGATTTCGTAGAGCTGTAGAGGATCCGCAGAGCCTTTAATGGATCCGCAGAGGGTGCTCTGCGGATCCTTTGGACATTTCATTATTTTTAACCTTTTTTTGTCAAATTTTTTACATAATAATTATATACGGTATTAGTGTACTTAAAAAAAATTAAAAATTAATATTAATAAACGAAAATGAACGCAAAAAAATAAAACAAAAAAAAAATTAAAAATTAAAAAACCCACATTCCACAGAGCTGTAGAGGGATCCGCAGAGGATGCTCAGAAGATCCTTTGGTTATTTTCCAAAATCTTTTTTTTCTTAGTTATTTTCTTTAAACCAACCATTTTTTTTGTTATATTTCAAATTTTCTCGTACATTAATTTGATATGATATTAATAATTTAATGGAGCTATCAACGCCAAAGAATTATGATATCTGATAACCAAAATAATTATTGATATATAAAAATAATTGGACAAGTCATGTCAAAAGATATCAAGGATATCCGAGTGCAAGTACCACAAGGACAAGATGCCAAAACCAAGCTGGCATCCCTCTATAAATTGAGTGTTTATTCGGTCTAATTTAATATATATTTTAGAAAAAAAAATGTGTAATTAAATAACAAAATTATTTTTATTTTCTAAATATTATGTATCCATTAAAATCAAATTTCTATAATCATGAAGTATAGTTGTGTTTCACAATACATAGTATCTTTCTTACAATAACAAAAAGTATAAAATATGTTATCTTTAGAAAATATATTTATTGATAAATGACATTAAAAGGGTGGTCCATTAATGCTTACATGTTTGGTCTTTACTACAAAAATGCAATGCCTATCTTGTTTGCCCATTATAAAACTTGATATGTACCATCAATTTAAAGAAGTTGACTGGTTACTAGATATTCAAAATATATTTTAATATTTATAAAATAAAGTGTAAAGTACACAAATGATCGTTGTCACTTGGGATAATTTATGCATTGGTCTTTTAAATTTCTTTTTTCTTCTTCTTAACTCTTATCATTTCAATAGTTTGATTTTGGAACTTTTTTAACGGCTGAATTCTTATTAGAAAAAGGTTAGTAAAGAGCTAACAAAATTACAAAGGAATAGCTAAAAAAAAGTTTTGTAATTATGTAGTCCAATTAATACTTATGTTCCTATTATTATGACGTCTAAAAAATTTCGAGTAAAATTTTTATTTGTAAATAAGTCAAAACACTTTATTCATTATCCTAAAAGACAATCATAATAAAAGTAATATCAAAATATTATAGTAAAATCAAAATAATTAATGCGGAATAAATCTATAGGCGATACAGTGTGATCAAGCCGGACCCATCCTTTTGAAACCAGAAGTAACTGAAAACATTTTAAACATAAACTGTAAGCACAAAACTTAATGAGTTTCCCCAAAATACCACATACCATACATACATAACAATATAAAACTAAATTGGGTCTATTTCACACCCTTCGGTCTCTTTCAACCAGTATTGAGTCTATTTCACCCCCCTTCAGTCTCTTTCAACCGATATTGGGTCTATTTCACCCCTTACGGCTAAGCATATAATCATATCAGGAAGAATCACAAAGACAATAAGCATATACAGGCATAACAGTAAGTGTCACAAAGACAACTATCATCCTACAAACATAATCTAGTGGGTTGGCATTCGTGCCTTCGACCTACGAGTATGGTGAAGGAACTCACCTTGCAGATGAAACCACACCTAACAACATCGACAACCGAAGAATAATGGTAACACCTCTTATCAATCCATACAAGGTAAACCCTTAGTGTGCCTTCTAAAACTAACAATTGGCCAAAAGTCAACCAAGTCAAAAGTCAACCCTCAAGGTCATCAGTCAAATCCATCATCAGCTCATCTCCACGTTGTGGCCAACCCATGCTTATAAACAAAACCCCAATCCAAGCTTCTGACGTCCTCCACGCCCTGGCCAGACCATTTCCACGTTGTGGCTATCTGACAAGTCGCGATCCAAACATTCACCACGTCATGGCGTTCAATCTGTCAGGTCGTAGTGTGTTAGACGGACATGTCACAGATAACATAATCGTCACACCGTGGTACTATCCTGTCACGATGTGGTCACTGCCTTTGGGACAACTTAACCAATAAGTCCATAATCGTTTGACCCACTCATCCAAACCTTCCAGAAGCCATTCATACTCCTAAAACATCGTAAAAATTGTTCCTTGTCAAACATACATGACCTATGCAAGTCTTGGGCTTAAGTTAGGTCAAGAAGGTGAAAAAGAGGTTAAAACCTCAAGCATGGAAACAAGACCTTACCAATTCATAGATCTAGAATATATGATGACCAAGGGACCAAAGTGAGTTATAAAGTTTCAAACTTTGTCTCTTTCAACCATCCAAAGCTTAACTATAGACCAAAACAAACCAAATAACCTATATTTATAAGGTAAACATCATCAAAATGAAAACGTGAGAACTCACAAATGATCCAGAAGATGCACACAAGGAGTAACCATGTGTAGCTTGCTTGATCTATGCATAAAAGCTCATTCTTCTTCCTTCCAAGGCCACAAAAATACACCAAATTAGTCAATAGCTTCAAAGAGGGCTAGGGTTTAGGTTTATAGGTGTTGGAGGCTGTTAAGAGGTGAAATCCTAACTGATACTTCCATCAAATAAGTGTAAAACCTGGAATTTAGGGTTTAGACCTCTAGACGGTTGTCAAGTTGTGGCTAAAAGAATGCCACTCCGTGGTGGCCTAAATGAAGTCTGAGACCAATTTGCCCTCGCCACATCGTGGTGGTTCTTCCACCACAACGTGGCAACCCCCAGAACTCACAAATGAAAAAGTAAAATATATCTCAAGAATTCGGGTGTTAAAACTCTCACCCAATTGAATTAGATTTCGCCCGTTAATCATTCCTCACAACTTACTCAACCACACTAGTCGACCTTACCTGAACTTCCTGAATCCCAATTAGAACTAAGAAACTATCACACACAACGACTGACTTCCAACACTGCTAACGGAACCCAACCTTAGCAAAAATCACATCTTCTAACCAAGGAACAAATCTTAGCATACCGCCTTTAACTATTAGATAGAAAGTCCCACTGCCCTGCACAAAAACTAAAAACTCGGAACCATGTCTGACTGCCAGACATATAGTACAATTCCAAACCATATCCATAATGAGTCTATTCGAAAAATCTAAACCGAACAAAATCCTCTGACATTGGGATTATCTCGCTGATAACTTGGAGAAACAGAAACCTTGACTATTTATCGATGCTGAAAACCTACTTCGAATATAAAATTGACCCCCAAACAAAATTCAACCATTGGTGCCAACCAACGCCTGCATCTATAAAAAATCCCAAGAGACCACTCAGAACCCCACAACTCGCAACAATCAACTCAATAACTTGAAAACTTGAAAACGCTCAACTGCAACAATTATCCTTCTCTACCCAACTCACAACAAAACCAATCAGTCAGGTAACTCTCGAAACCACAAATACAAACAACTCCCTCAATATACTCCTCAAAACCAAAAATCCATCAGTCTAACTTTAGAAACCATAACCTAAGACTGTTGATCATCCATCCGTCAAACCTACCCCTAGTCCCTAACTAGGAATATCACCGCACCATACATAATGAATACTCAAAACATGCTAATTGTGAACTTCCATCTGAAATTGAGCCAAAAAACCTGAAATACACACTTGACTACCTGACAAGTCATCATTAATCCACTTCTCCCATGAGCATAAAAGTGGCCAATCTAATAATCTCACATTGCATCCAAATTCTTCATCAGCTCAGGTGTACATCCACCTAACAAACCATTGGAGACTTTAACCATGAACTTCACGACCTAAAGTTTCTAAATCAAAAATCAATGTTGGTAACCAAATTAGGAATAAACAACATGCTAGCAAACATGGCTCATAATTCAGACATTCAGCAAGAGACTCTCGATGCACAACTAACACTCCCAACAAGCTTTTATTGGCCACATGATCCAAATCAGCTGGTCACTGAGTCTCCCGGCTCCCAACAATGCACTAACACCCAAACATGACAACAAGACTAATGATCTGAGACTTAAGAGCTCAATCAAATGACTATTGGGTTCCACCCATATGAAGCATACAAGTACCGGTCCATGATACATCATAGCTACCTTTAACCACTATAACAATAAGCTCATGGTACTACGCTGATCTCGCCGCTATTCTATCACTGACTTGAAGACTCACGACCAACACCACAGGGGCCTAAAGATATTCAACCGCCAACTCACTGAATTGCAAGAACCGAATCAACATCAACCTTAATGCTAACTGAACATACCATGGTGTAACATTCTGACTCCTAGCTATAAATTTTAAAGTTTTATATTTATGTTTTTAGACCTACTCGACGAGTTGGATGCCCCAACTCGTCGTGTAGAGAAGGTTAAAGTTGCGTGAACTTTAGGACCTACTCGACGAGGTGGAGGACCCAACTTGATGAGTTGGAGCTGTAATATGAAACCCTAATTTCCAGGGTTTTGCACCCTATTTAAAGGCTCATTAGCCACGCTTTGCCTCTCTTATCACACACCTCGACCTTAGAAAACCCTAATCGTTTATTACTCCTCATTTTGTGTGTGTGAAAGCTTGGAAGGTGATTTTAGTGAAAGAAACTTGAAGACTCAAGAGCTTGGATCAAGGAGAAGCTTGTCGATCCAATACCTACTCAGTCTTGGCTCCATTTGAAGATAACAAGTTGTTACCTTGATCATTCTAGTGTTAGATCTCCTCATTCAAGGGTTTAAGGCCATTTCTATCATATTTTTGGGTCATTTTTGGTATTAAGCATGATCTGAAGTTGTAACTTCAGATGTGGACTCCTCTAAGCCCTTGTAGTCATAAAGTTATTGAATTTATCAAGCTTTGGCCCTTCTCTTTGGCTTAAACCTCTTCATTAGCTTAGTTTTGGCATTTAAGGCCTTACATGCATGTAAAGTTTGCAACTTTATGTGGTAACTATGCCCTAGGAAGCCAGATCTGGAGGTTGAAGCCATGAACTCGACTGAAATGAGCTAAATGAGGAATCACTGAAGGAACTCGACGAGTTGGATGAAGTTTTCCCGCTTTCTAGATTCTGCATGAACTCGGCGTGTTAGTGATTTAACTTGATGATTTGGTTAGGGTATTGAATTTATCAAGCTTTGGCCCTTCTCTTTGGCTTAAACCTCTTCATTAGCTTAGTTTTGGCATTTAAGGCCTTACATGCATGTAAAGTTTGCAACTTTATGTGGTAACTATGCCCTAGGAAGCCAGATCTGGAGGTTGAAGCCATGAACTCGACGAGTTGGATGAAGTTTTCCCGCTTTCTGGATTCTGCATGAACTCGGCGTGTTAGTGATTTAACTTGATGATTTGGTTAGGGTTTTCCCGACATTTTGGATGTTGCATGGACTCGACGAGTTGTCTGGAAACTCGGCGAGTCAACTGGGGTTTTCACGATTCTTTGAGTTCTAAAGGAACTCGACGAGTCAGTGGTTGTACTCAACGTGTTAGGTCAACATGGACTGTTGACCTTGACCATTAACTTTGATTTTGACCAAGGGTTGACTCCTTTGACTTCTGAGGGTACTTTGGTAATTTGGGCATTTATGGAAGTGGATCATTAGTGGTTGTAGGTGTTGGTGTTTGGAGATGTGTTTTCGAAGTTTGATATTTCAGTTCCGATCAACATTATGAGGTGAGTTGTCCTCACTATACTAACAGGGTTGAAGGCACCAATGTCGGCCCTTTTCGGATTTGTATTCGGGTTTATTGCATGATGATACACTTAGTGACCTGTTAGGTCGGTATCCTGGGATATATGATGATGCTATGTTAGTGACCTGTTAGGTTGGTATCTTGGTATATAGGATGAATGTATGGTTAGTGATATGTTAGATCGCTTTGACTGTTTGTATATGCTAGCATTGTTATCTATGTGTTGATTGTGTTTGGGCGTAGGTTGAGGCGAACCCGCTTTATGTTGTAGGACAACATACCCAAGGCGGCCCGGATAGGTTGCAGGCCCAGTAGGGCATATCAGTCAGGCCGAAGACCCGTAGAATGGTCCAGATAGGCTGAAGGCCTAGGTGGGCGGACCAGACATGCTGAAGGTGGGCCAGATAAACTGCAGGCCCGGTGAGGGCAATACAATCATTCTATAGACTCTATATTCATGTTGTTTATTTGCTATGATATGGTTATGTTGTATGGTGTTGGTATTTTGGGGGAACTCACTAAGCTTCGGGTTTACAGTTTTGGATTTTGTTTCAGGTACTTCGGATGATCGCAGGAGGGAGAAGGCATGATCGTGCACCTCCTTGCATTTTTATGATTTGATTTTTGGGATACTCTTATATGAAACTATTTTGAAAACATTTTGTAATAAATAATGGTTTTCGAATGTCTGAAAAAGCTTTAAATTGGCTTGAATTTTATGGATGTTACACATGGGCCATACCCTTTTATCACACACAATTCCTTTCACAGTACATGTTGTTACCAATGCAGAATTAGACAAAAACATGGTCGCACACAACCAGAGAATGATATAGGCGGTCGTACTCTTGTTCTAATTCAAATGTTATAAACCAAATAAGAACTATACCAATCATCCGAATCAAGTGCTCTCATACCATCACATTCAGTCCACAAACACTACCTCATGACCATAATCGAGGCACTACAACAATGTAAACCCCCAAGGAGAGACACATAACAAACCTTGGATCTACTGCATTCCTTTTTCCTTACAACCTTACCCAAAGGGTGAGGTACCAACAAATCTAACCAAATGACGAACCTCAATCATTAGTAGAAACATCCTCATCAACGACCGATACAAGATCCCACACCTCGATTGAAACTGAACAAATCCTACTAATACCTAACTGGCTCGATAAAACTTCCAGAATTATCCAGATTTATTGTCAAAACTTGGGTCAGATCAATCCAATATCAACACTGACATGCCCCAAAAGTGGTTTCTCGCTGATCTAGAGTTACACCAGAAAAACCAATTACACTGCCCCGACATCCGAACTCCCAATAACCAAAGATAGTTGTTGAGCCAGAGTCCGCTATGAACAGTATTTCCATAACCTACAACTGAGGGTACACATACCCAAAAACCTAATATACAATGTACATGATTTAACGATAGGTGGACGCATCCATTGAAATTTAACTGATTCAAGTCAAAACCTTCAAAGAACCCTAACCGTTGACGATGAACGAAATGACCAACGATCAAGAATGCATTAACAATAGATCCAATGATCCAATACACTACTAAACCAAAAACTCATATAGAACTAAACACACCAAACTCTGAAGCTAACTTACCAATGAATAACTACCCAACCCATACTATAGATAACAACCTATACAACATGTTGACGAATCCCTCAACAATCGATACCCAACCTGAGCATCACAAATGTCTCTTGATCTATTCTCCAGCATCCCGAAAGGAACCACTTAATATAACGACCTCCTTTTTCAACAACTTCCTACCGTGAATACAACTCATACATTCATGAGCACATACAATTGTTGGCAACTTGATTTGCATCTCCGACTTTACCAAATCCTAAGCCAAGGTCTTGCATACCAAAACCATAGATCCCTATGAACCATCCTTTTGAAACCACGTACTCTAACCGATCGATGATCCTCCAAGCAGAATACCCAGTCCCCCCCACTTGGGATTCAAACTACTACCAAAGGACATTGCAACAAACCAATACTCAAACTAACTCAACCAGATACATACCATCCATGACTCTCGGAATTTGTAACACAACACAAGATGATCTTCCATATGAAGACCAAGCAAACTCAAAGATATTATGAATCCCATATGGAGACCTCAGAAACCTCCCAATCATATCCACTTCGAACATCAAGAATCCCTTGTAGATACAAAAGCAATAATTATGATGGTCTGTTCATAGCTATAATTCTTTATCTAGAAACAAATAGACTAGCACATACCTCGCTCATAAATCCCCAGCAAACAATTCATAACGAGAATTACTCATTAATATAAGAAGCATCATTCTCTTACTTAGGATATATTAGAGATAAGAAAAGTTACCATTCCCAATTCACCTCCATCTTCAATTGGGAGAATAAAGTAGCTCCTGAAGTAACTAAATTCAAAGAAAGCAAACCCTTGATCTAATCTCAAGGAAACCATACCACAAGAATCCTCTTGTGCATTCCCACACTACCATACTTGCCTCCAAAAACTGTAACTATATAGCTCCATGTTGGGTCTACATCCCAACTCTGAAAATCCCATGTATGCTCTTTCTTTCTTCCGAACACAAAAAGATGGAAAAACATAATATTTGTCATGGATGGTGACATCCCAATCCATCTGCCAATCACTAAGTATCCGGCTGCAATCCTCAAGCCGATCATCATAATCGCTTCCTTCTTGAGTCCCGCGACTCAACCAGCAATACCTCGAGCTAGGCCCTCGAGACCTTAAAATAAATTAATCCATCTAGTTTTGTATCATTCAAAACCAAACTAACATGACCACTAAGGCCCAAGAAATTCACCATGCCCTTCCTTATCCTAAACAACCATAATCGATAAACCGAATAAGACAGTAACACATTGCAATGAATCATAGTGTCGAACCATACAATATACCCTCAATCAGCTCCTTAGAATCCCCAAATTCCTCAATTCGAGTATGGATCATATTCTTTCAGTAGTATGGTCCCAATACTACTTTCTACACTTATCCGTACTTTCCTCTAGAATCGTTCCAGATCCTCTAAGTAACTGCTCATGTCTACTACTGTCCAATCCAATCACATATACTCGATCTCAAACGAATATACACCGCTAAAGAGCGTACCAATACCTCTAAGGCGTTTCCTAGAATCTCCTAGGATTCCCACCTCACCCTTCCATTAGCCGCTGAAGAACCCCTACTAATATCTACTAACTACTTCATGAACACAATTACATGCAACAAAACTTAAATAATCTTTCGAATAAAAGACACAAACCTGCAATAGTTAGACTAAAACGAGAGCTATAATAGGTCCAAATCAATCATTCTAGAATTATTTAACCTTTGTCATATGTAACTTAACATATTCATTTAATAGTTAGCCCACATCAATATGGGTCCCACAAAGCACAAAGCGAGCAACATTCGGGTAGTAACATTTTATAGGCCACAAAATATAAAAAGGCATCCTCCCACTAACTTGTTTTTACGATGCTAGGAACTTCTACCAACATTTCTAATCTTCCTAAATTCTCCTTCTAGAACCTCTCTTTCGAAAATGCTCACACAAGAACATTCTAACATTCTTCCTAGGCTTTCCTAGGGTTCCCTCCACAACACTCTCCGCCATCAGTTGTAAAAGAGACTCCTTCTACTACCTTCTAACCACCTCATGAATACAATTACATGCCACATGCACTAGAAAATTCTTTAACTGCAAGGTCTCACACTACAACGGTTGGACTCAAACAAGAGTTGTGGAATAGAGTTAAACCTAACGTATTTTCTTATTATTTAGCCGATGAAATTTGATGTCCCTAAAAGCACAAAGCAAGCAACATCCGAGCATCGAGTAATCTAAACCAGTGCCTCATTTAAGTCAGGCCATTGTATCAAACAATATTAAATCCATACTAGCATGAAGTTCTAAAATCTCAATCAACATGCATATAAAGGAATCTCTCCTAGCATTCTATCATGCAAATCCATAGCATATCCATAGCCATAATCTAGCATGTAATTCTCACATACTTATACCAAAACAATAAGCATATCACATGTATGAGTATTTTGGGAAAACTTACTTCAACTCCGTAGATTTCACACATCACACCCCTTTTTCTTAGAAAACTTTTTATAAAATCATTTTCTTTTAAAAGATTTTAGAAATCCTGAGTTTGAGTTCAGTCTCACCCGAGAGTGTGCCCAAATCCCACAGACCAAGGCTCTGATACCCACTTGTAATGTCCTAAAATTTCCGAGTAAAAATTTCATTTTTAAATAAGTCAAAACCCTTCATTTATTGTCCCAAAAGACAATCATAATAAAAGTTATCTCAAAATGTCAGAGTAAAATTAAAATACTCAATGCGGAAAAAATATTCAGGGAATGCAGTGTGATCAAGTCGGACCCTTCCTTTTCAAACAAGAAGTACCTGAAAACATTTTAAACATAAACCCTTAGCATAAAGCTTAGTGAGTTTCCCCAAAATACCACATACCATACATACATATTAGCATAAAACCAAACCAAGTCTATTTCACCCCCTTCGGTCTCTTTCAATCGGTATTTGGTCTATTTCACCCCCTTCAGTCTCTTTCAACCGGTACTGGGTCTTTCATCTCCTTCGATCTCCTTCAACCGGTATCGGGTCTATTTCACCCCTTCAACTAAGCATATAATCATATCAGTAAGAGTCACAAAGACAACAAGTGCACACAGACATAACAGTAGGTGTCACAAAAACAACTATCATCCTACAAACATAATCTAGTAGGTTGGCATTGGTGCCTTCGACACATCAGTAAAGTGAAGGGTCTCACCTTGCAGACGAAACCACAACTAATAACACCCATAGGCGAAGAATGGTGCTAACACCTCATATCAATCTATATAAGTTAAACCCTTATTTTTCCTTCTAAAACTAACAATTGGCCAAAAGTCAACCAATTTGAAAGTCAAGCCTCAAGGTCATTAGTCAAATCCACCATCAACTCATCTCCACGTTATGGCAAGCCCATGTCCATGTCGTGGCTAACAAACAAAAACCAATCCAAGATTTATACATCCTCCACGCCATGGACAAACCATCGCCACATAATGGCTCTCTGATAAGTCGCGATCCAAACATTCACTACGACGTGGCGCTCAATCTGCCATGTCGTGGCGTGCATTAGACACATAAGTCGCGGATAACACAATCGCCATTCTGTGGCACCGTCCAGTCACACTGTGGCCACTGCCTTTGGGACAACTTAACCAATAAGTCCTTAATTGTTCGCCCCATTCATCCAAACCTTCCAAAAGCCATTCATACACCTAAAACATCCTAAAAATCATTCCTTTTCAGACATGCATGACCTATGCAAGTCTTGGGATTAAGTTAGGTCAAGAAGGTGAAAAAGAAGTCAAAACCTTAAGTATGGAAACAAAAACTTACCAATTCATAGATCCATAATATATTATAACCAAAGGACCAAAGTGAGCTATAAAGTTGCAAACTTTATCTCTTTCAACCATCTAAAAATTAACTAAAGACCAAAACATACTAAACAACCAAAATGTATAAGGTAAACAACATTAAGCTGAAAACTTGAGAACTCACAAATGATCCAGAAGATGCACACAAGGAGTAGATATGAGTAGCTTGCTTGATCTATGCACAAACACTCCTTCTTTTTACTTTCGAGGCCATAAAAACACACCAAATTAGTCAAGAGCTTCAAATAGGGCTAGGGTTTAGGTTTCTGAGTGTTGGAGGCTTGTAAGAGGTGAAACCATAACTGCTACTTCCTTTAAATAGGGTGTAAAACCTAGAATTTAGGGTTTAGACCTCCATAAGGCTGCCACTCCATGACCAAAAGAATGCCACGCCATGGTGGCCTAAATGAAGTCCGCGGCCAATTTTGCCTCGCCACACCGTGGTAACCCCCAAAACTCACAAATAAAAAAGTAAAATATATCTCAAGAATTCAGGTGTTACAATTACAAAACACAAACCAATTATATGAATAATCAATCAGCCTATCGATTAATAAATTTATTGTAACTGTATGATCACTAAAAAGAACATCATTTTGAAAATTTCAAATGATCCACTACATCGGCATTAACATAGCTTCTAACAAAACTAGTCTCAAGTCAATCCATTGCATCACTTCTTCCAGCACAGAAAATCCACGGACTCTAATGTCACACCATCTACCAAAATACCCCCACAACTCCATTGCCAATTCATATGTAAGAAAAACATGAACCACATCTTCCATATCCGAGTTGCAAAATCCACAGAAAACAGATGGAATGTCAATACCTTTCACATCCACATAAATAAGAGTAGATATCCTATTTAAACCGCATCTCCAATAAATATATTTACTTTTCTAGGAAGATATTTTTTCCATCTAGTATAAATATAACCATCTGGAAGCGAATGATAATCAATGCATCTTCTAGTCTCTAAAATTGTAAAATTTTAATCAATGCATCCTTCTTCATTTGATCTTCCTTTACTTGACTAAGAAGGAATTCCAAGTGCTAACATTGTATGTCAACTCTTTCTTTTGCTATTAAATTGTGTACGTTGAATTTCTCTTTCATTTCCTCCAACTCTTGTACCCTTCTTTTAGGTTGGTCTGCATGTCGTTAGGTGCGCTTCACTTTGTCATGTCAAACCAGTCGTCGTAAGGGGGATCTTTGTTTTTGTCTGGGATCTCATCAGTATCAGCATTGAGATCGATGTTAGTTCATGCGTCATAAATGTCAACCGAACTCAAATTGCCAGACCTCTGTGATTGTATCTCCGACGATATTGGAGTTTCAATCCATTTTACATATTTTCTCACAATCTCATGTATCTTTTCATACTAGAAAACATGAGACATGACCCATTTTGACATGATATTTCTCTCTCTCGGCTCTAAACAAATCAAAATCATTGGCACCACTTTTCTTTTTCGAAACAAGCATGTTGTAGATCCCATTAAAATTGGTGCACCTATGACCGTTTGGAGTCCACTTGTATATAAGCATATCAATATTGCAATATAGAGGTTTCTTCATAAGTTTGTAAAATTTTCCAAGCTCAGATTCCCAAAAACTAATTTTCCTCATATCATTTCCTATAAGTTTATTTATGGAAGTCTCGCACCATACGACCTATAACATCATGTTTTGATAAGTTCTTATTTCAGGATTATGGACAGTTAATAGGTCAATGAATGCCTTAGGCTTCAATGGAATGGATTTTAGACTCTAATGGAGGCATATATTGTTGGATAAGTGATTTAAACCTTGGATTATTCGATGGAGGCTGAGGGGTAAAATGGAAAGGGTTATGTTTCAGGCTTCTTTCATAAATTAAGGATTTGAGTTTGAGATGCTTTTAGTCATGACTATCAAGATATAATTTTAGAGCTCATCGATACCTTTCTATAGGTATAAAGTTCATCGAAAACGGAGTTGGAATGAAGAAGTTTTGGATGTTTCAAGTTAAGCTGGAAAAAGAGAGTCTAGCAGTACAATAGGCGTATACTAGGAGTACGTTGAGCGTACTAAGCTGAAGGAGTCACATTTTTAGGCTGTTACGTTGGGCGTACTGCTGCAGTGTAAAAACCCTATTTTTGTGGTTTTGGACCCTATTTAAGGAATCTAACCCCTTGGGGTCCTCCCTAACATCAACTTCCACCCTCTTAAGCCTCCAACTCAAAACCCTAGACCCCTAGAGCAAATCTTAAGCATTTTTATGTGTTTTAGGTGCATTCTGGATGAAAGAGAAGTTCAAGATTGTTGATTTTTGAAGCTCAAGCTTGTATATCCAGAGCCTACATTGCTTTTCTCAATTCCATGAGGTATAAATATTGAACCTTGATGATGGATTTGTTAGATCTAGCTAGTTTTGGGTTTTATAAGCTTTTTGGTCCCATAATCTTGGTATCCGTGAGTATCGATTACTATAATCCAAATGAGTTGTCATTTCAGATGTTTTTAGGTGCTAGGAACCATAAAAATGTGACCTTAGTTCCTATATATCATCCATGAAAGAGTTATGATGCTTTGGTTTGTGTATTAAGTTGGGGTTTTTGTTTATAGACTCCTTCTATCCATGGAAAGTAATAAATGTGGAAACTTTATGACTTAGAATGATGTTTTGGGTCTAGATCTAAGTTATGGATGTGACGTCTATATGTAATAAGCACTTAATGAGGAGGTAAGGACTCAGGCGAACTACTTTAGGCGTATTAAGTGGTATGCTATGTGTATTGGTCAGAAACCCCAATATTTGCATGGAATGCGACTACGCTCAACGTAGTTACTTAGTACGCAAGGCATACTCAGTCAGTGTTGACCTTATTTGACTTTTGGACTTTTTGACTTTTGACCTTAACCAGGAATTTAACCAAGTTTGACTTAGGGGAATTTTGGGTATTTTAAGTGGTAGATTGAGTTAAGACCATTGTTAGTTGTATAGGTGACCGGTAGAGTGAGCAGTTGGAGTTGTGATCTGTTCAGCTACATTTCAGACTGTGAGGTGAGTTTTTTCTCACTATACTTGGGGGTCGAAGGCACCAATGTTGGCCCACTAGTTTGTGTTATGTATAATGGTGTATAGGATGATGTTATGTTGATTATATGTTAAATTGGTAGATCTGTATGATTACTTGTACTTGCTAGTTATATGTTTATCTGTTACATATGTCGACATAGTATAAGTGGGTTGAGGTTGTACTCCTTTATGTTGTCAGCTAGCAAACCCGAGCTTTCCAATCAGGAGATTTTCGGCCAGTTGTAATCCAATCGAGAGCTTGTCGGCTATTAACAATCCAATCGGGAGATTATGGGCTAGAGTGGCAATCCAATCGGAAGATTGTGGGCCAGAGTAGCAATCCAATTGGGAGATTTTGGTCCAGAGTGGAAATCCAATTGGGAGATTGCGGGCCAGGGTAATCCATTTAGGGGACTGTAGACCCAACATACAATATGTATATTTGTTTGGTTGTGTGTGGTACTTTGGGGGAACTCACTAAGCTTTGGCTTACAATTTAAGTGTTATGTTTTAAGTGCTTCAGATGATCGGGCGTGGAAAAGGCTTGGTCGCGCACATCTTTCGGATTTTATGAGATTTGATTTTGGGATCCTCTGATTTGTGATTTTGACTTTTGGAAACGAATTTTTGTAAACTTTATGGTTTTTGGTTTGGTTTTGAAAAAGAAATTTTGTACTTGCATTTTGGGATGTTACAATTTGGTATCAGAGCCCTGGTTTGAGCGAATTGGATGAGCATTCATGTGAATCCATACTCAAACTAAGGATTTGTAAAAGTTTTCAAAAATGGTTTTGAAAATTGTTTTTAAAAGTAACCAAGAAGGATGAGATGTCTACGATCAGCCGGTCCGAGCAAGTATACCCCATTTTACCTACATTTTTATTTTTTCATGATGATTATGATAGAATTTCATGCTATTTGTAAGCTATGGATCCTCAGGAATGGCATGATGGAATTGCCTGAATTATGATGCCTTATTTCCTATGGAGTTTTTCTAGTTGAATGTTGCTTGCTTGATGTTTAGTAGGACTCTTTCGTGTGTGAATTAACTACTAAATGAATATGTTAAGTCACATGTTGCAAATGTAAATAATCTTAGAGTAAAGGATTTGGTCCTATTGCACAGTTCTTATTTGAGTCCAACTGTTGTAGGGTTGATTCTTTTAATCTAAGATTATTTAAGTTATGCTTCATGTGATTGTATTCATGAAGTAGTTAACTGGAACTAATGGGGGTCTTTCGTCAAATGATGGCAGGGTGAGGTGGGGATCCTAGGATAGCCTAGTAAGTGTTGTAGTACACATGGTGTGCTATTTAGTGGGTTTTGGTAGTATCATCATGAGGAGGTAACTTAGAAGATTCGGGATGATCCTTTAGGAAAGTATGGATAGGTGTGGAAGGTAGTATTGGGCCTATATTACTGGAAGCATAGGATCCATACTCGAACCAAGGATAGTCACGAGGAGTCTAAGAAGCCAGTAGAGGACGGTGTGAAGGTTTATATTTAGTGGGTAAAGTGTGATGGATTAATGATGACCGTTTGGTCTTGTTTAATAGGATGACGACGCCTGGACGAAAAGTAGAGCCCTCTGAGATTGGTGCGGACATAGGGTTACATGGTTGGATTGCCAATGAGGTTTCACATATATTGCGGGAAGAGTTGTCTGGTATCGTGTAACACTTGTGTTTCTAGCCTAGGCATTTATATTGAGTTGATAGTCTAGGTTAACCTTTGTAACTCATTTTGAAGAAATGAAAAGGATTTATGTGAATATTATGTGAATTATGTGTTTTATGCTTAATTATTAGGGCTTAATTAATTAAGAATAAAAATAAGCGTCAAAATTAAAGTGTGAGATAAGCCCGATATCTTTACATAAAGTTGTAGTGGTCGAAACAAGGATTTCGGGGATATAAAGAATACCAAAATCCGAGTTATAACGAAAAAGTTATGACCTGTCGAAGTTTCGCGACAAAACCGGCACGGTGCTGAATGTCGTAAAAAGTGAGTTTTCGATAAACTACTTTTTAGCCTTAGTAATCTAAACGAAAGTCGTAGTATTCGTTAGACCGAGAAGTTTGATAAAAAGAACGCCCAAATCTGACTTCGTATGAGGAAGTTATGATTTTTCGAAGTTTCAGCTTAGCAGTAGACAGCTATAAACTCGAATTTTAGATCGAGCGATTTTTAGCCGACACAACCTAAACGAGAATGGAAGGTCTCGTCATTAGGAGCATAACGGTAAAAAGTCTGACGAAAACGGACGTCGGATGAAGAAGTTATGAATTTTTAACGGATTTCCTGTCCCAGTCTGTTAAAAATAATAATATAAAATTTAAAGTCAAAATTAGCCGACGAAGTCTAAACGAAAGTTGTAGAGTGTAACTTTAGCTACACGTGCATATAAAGAACGTCAAAAACGGAGCTCGTATGCGAAAGTTATGGATTTTAGAAGTTTTGGCGCGAAAATCGAGAAAATTCGCATAGTCACGAGTTGCCACGTCACCCTCGCTGAAAAAGTGCCACGTGTCCTGCTGAGTCACCAGGCTGCTGAGTTACCGAAGCTGCCGAGTCATGCGAAGCCACGTGTCGAATCCTGATTCGACCGAGGAGGAGGCCCAATCCGAAGCAGCCAGCTCTCTGTCCGAGCCTCGCAATGCCTGCCGCGTGTTCCGAGCCTCGCATAGCCTAGCTCCGAGCCTCGCATAGCCTAGCTCCAAACCTCACAGGTGCACCAGTAGACTTCGGTCCACTTAGAAGCTGCCAACGAGCCCTCGCAGGTGCGACCCATGTGCGAGCCATGCGCAGCCTCGTGCGAGCCACCCCCTGCGAACCCTCTCAGCCGTCGGATCAGAAGGTTCTCAGCCCTTGGATCAGAAGCTTCACCCTATAAATAGAAGGCTGCGAGCCTTCTCGGATATTTTAAGAAATTGCCAGATTTAGCCCCTTTCTTCATATTTTCTTCATCTTAACATCCCGCAAAGCCCCGATATCGATTGTAAAGCCCGGAATACCCCACGAAGTGCCCGAGAAGCCTGAAAAATTTATCTTTTCGGTTTCGAAGCCCGACTTTTGCAGAGCCCGGTTTCTCAATAAAACTCCCGGCTTTAACATAGTATAACATAAACATATAAACTAGCATGAACACATAAACTGCATACTGCATCGGGCCGTAGCCCGGAACACGTAATCCATAAATCCTGTCTTAGCCACGAAGGCATCAAACATCCTAACTACTGCATCGGACCGAAGTCCGGAAACTACTGCTAGTTAGACGGGCCGACATTGTGGCCTTAGACCCGTTCCTACTGAAAGGAAACTCACCTCGTGACACTGGCTGCTGAACTCCTGAATGAGAAATCCCTGACGGCTGCTCCGGCTGCTTCCCAGCTATAATAGGAAATAAATACTAAATCAGAATAGGGATTCCTTTATGGGTAAAATGACCATTTTACCCCTATTATGGTGTGGGACACAACATGGCCCAAAACCTCAATTCCTTCTAAGTCCATCTATGGCCCCACTATAGGCCCACTAATGGCCCAATTTGCTATATCGGGCCTAGAACCCTTTTATTGGGCCTTACTAAAGCCCAATACTAAATACTTGGTCCTTAGCAACTGAATTCTAATGGGCCATAAAGGCCCAAGGACCCTAAGCCTGAAACCCAGCCCACACTGAGGCCCAACACTCGAAGCCCAAACTGGTAGCATATGCGGGGCGTACACCAAGGTACACTAAGCGTACTGGCTGCTGGCTTGTACGCGGCGTGTATTTCCTTGTACGCCCAGCGTACAACCCTGTTAAGCCAACATCTCATTAAGTGCTTAATAATCCGATCTAGAAGCTACAAATCCAGATCCTAAGCTTATTCAATGACTTAAGCCATAAAGTTGCTTACTTGATGGCTTACAAGCCTCATAAAGGCTCAAACTCTCACAAATAACATTCTACTTCCATAAAACCAACTAGATCTCATGCATGGTTCCATATAAGCCTCAAAGATCGAAACTTTACTGCTATGGGGACACTTGAGCTTCAAGGATAACAATCCCAAGCTCCAAAAATGTAGTTGTAAGATAAAGGTCCTTCCTTTGGACCTAAAAGGTCCAAACTTCCAAAAACTCCTAGATCTAAACTTACAAGAGGAAAGTTGGAAGCTTTATACCTCTTTTGAATGCCAAACGAAGGAATAATCCAAGATCTATGAGCTCAAGGTACTCAAGTTCTCCATCTTCCACTTCTCTTCTTCTTCTTCTTCACAAAATAAGCTCAAAGATCAAACACACACAAGCAAGGAGCAAAGGGGACGAACTAGGGTTTTTCTGGGGTGAATGATAAGTGATGAGGCCAAATGAGAGGCTATAATGGGGTTTAAATACGTCTCAAACCCTAAAATTAGGGTTTTTCCTCTCGCCGCGTACGCTGGGAGTACACTATGGTACGTTGCACATACGCCTCTCCTTCCCACGTTTCATTTAGTCATTACGCCCAGCGTACAACGGGTTACGCCCCGCGTACGGCTTATGGGCAGGCTATAACTTGGCCCAAAACAAAAGGCCCACTCTCATATAGTTCTATAATAGCCCAAATAAAACTTGAGAATTTAAATAAATTTATACCTCGGAAAACGATCGCTATAGAGTTACTTTAAATCGATATATGCTATCGAGGAAAAGATAGTTGAGGAATGTTCTAGATCTTGTTGAGAGGATTTCATGGATATTATGATCGTCGAAAACGGAGTTCGTAGGAGAAAGTTATGGTCGTTTGAAGTTTAGATGAAAGTACATTACTATAATGAGAAAGTTAACAGAAGTCAAGTCCACGGTCAAATTTTGATGCCCACGACGTGGCAATGAGTATGAGTCACTAAGACACGTATGAACTGGAGAGTAACACATGGTAATTAATTCCCCCACAACATGGTGTTTAAGGCAACGACGTGGCACCTATGAGTCAATTGTGACACGAGGCAAAAAAAGTATGATACATGGCAAAACATGAAGGCCACGGTGTGGCGATGCCCAGGTTATAAAAATAAGTGTTTTATATAATTTGCAGAGTTTTTGGCACGTGATCGGGGATGCCGCTCGAGAGCCGTTCTCGGGAGATTATACTAGAGATGTTATAATATTATACAAGTGATACGGGGCCGAGTATGAGATACGTTAAAGTATCTTTTATCCCGTTAATTTATGATTTAGATATGCTATATTTATTAAGATATATTTGACCTGAATATGTGCTACTGGTATTCTTGATATGGTGTTGTTACAAACCTGTTAGTAAGATTAGTGAGTAAATCTTACGATCAAAAATTTAGTTGAGACTATAAGGGTTATAAACCCTAATATTTGTGAAATGATCATTATGAGAGATTTAACTAATGGATTATAAGTTAAGTCTATTATGTTAATATTATGAGATTTGATTAATTTGGTGACAAGAGGTCACTAAGGGTAGCTAGTAGTTAGTTATGACAAGTTTTGAGAGACTCATTATTTAATGATTAGATGCTACCACATGACGAGCTGACAGGCAGCGAAGAATTGAACTCGGAACTAAAAGATGACTAACTAGGTGAGTAACACTAATTTAACATCCATTGATGTGTTATCTGTTATATACATTATATGATCTAAAATTATTAATTATTAATGAGTAATTTTTTGATATTATAAATATTGATTACCAAGAGAGATTGATATCTGATTGAAAGATTGATCTTGATAGAGAGATGAATCATATTAACAGATAGATCATGTCTGAGTAATTATTGTATTTGATTTTTAATATTTATGATATATGTGATATGCAATGTATGAATTATACATAGATTTAGATACTGGATTATTTTTAGGAAATTATTTATTATTATGAGTTAAATCATTATTGAGAACGACATTATAAATGATAGATTAATTATGATTAAGAGATAGACCATGATAGATAGATTATTCATGAACAAGTGATTGATTAGGATAAAAAGATTAATTTCAATTGAAATAGATAGATCTTAATAGATAAACTTATTAATACTGAGAAAGATAAACTATGATAGTGAGGAACTTTGATAGATAAATTGTGAATTAAGAGATAGATCATGAGAGATAGCGAGAAAGAGATTGGGAAAGAGGGAAAAGGGGGACGAGAGAGAGAGAGAGAGAGAGAGAGAGAGAGAGAGAGAAGAAGAAGAAGAAGAAGAAGAAGAAGAAAGAAAGAAAGAAAGAAAGAAAGAAAGAAAGAAAGAAAGAAAGAAAGAAAGAGAGAGAGAGAGAGAGAGAGAGAGAGAGAGAGATAGATAGATAGAGATGGAAAAAAGAGAGAGAGGAGAGAGAAGAGAGAAGAGAGAGAGAGAGAGTGAGTGAGTGAGTGAATGAGAGAGAGAGAAAGAGAAAGAGAAAGAGAAAGAGAGAGAGAGAGAGAGAGAGAGAGAGAGAAAGAAGGAGGGAAAGGGAGAGATCATTGATTGGGGAAATGATTACGATTGAGGAATATATTAATGACAGAGAGATAGATTATTAATTGAGGAGTAGATTCTTAAAAAGAGTATTAGATTATCACACAGAGGTTGGTTATGATAATACCCTTAATTACATAAATTAATTGTTAAATAAGTTGTAATGTGATTTATATGATATATATCTTATTATGTTTTTAGTAGATGTTATTCACTAAAGTTGTGAGGCTTATTTGTTATGATGATTTTTTGCAGTTCTATAATTGTGACGTCTGGCTTGATCCTGTACCTGAGGCCAATACGATCCTTGTGATAACTACTTGTATTCCAGAGTACTAATGTACACCAAAACGATTGCAAACTTTTAAATGATAAGTGAAATTTTTTGGGTGTACATGGTATGAAATCATGAGTGTTACAAGTTGGTATTAGATTCATGGTTTAAATGAATTACGTTCTTGTAGTAGATTCCTAATCTTAAACCATAGAGTATAAATGATAATTTATTTGATATGATAACTCTGAGTTAGATATATTATTTGACATTTTGAAAATTTCGAGAAAAATAAATATATTATTATTTCCCTATAAATTATATTATGATGCTTTGCAGAGAGAGTTGTGGAATGTGACTGAGTGATCCATAGTGAAATACGTAGCGTGGGAACCAATGATGCGCGAAATAGTGATCCGAGATACTTGATGCATTTAGATTGATAATTAGCAATGTACTTTGTTAGTATCGACGTGAAGAGAGAGTGATCATAAGTAGGATGTTATAATGAAGTTGTATAGATTACGACGATAGGAGAATAAGATCACGACGTATGAATTAAAATAGTGATATAACTTCAAAGTAAAGATAATGTGAGAAAATATAATGAGAACATATGATTAGGATCATGATATTTACATAATAGATGCATGAGAGGTGATTGGATCTCATTGTATAAAATATCGAAATAAGTGAGACTTCTAATTGAGATCATAGACTTACATGATTATTTCATGTACACGATTGATAGACTTACATGATTGATCTATAAGAGGTGATTAGATCATTTCACGTAGACGATTGAGACTTATATGTTTAGGCCCGTGAGAGGTGATTGGGTTTACTCATGAAGACAATATTTGTGATTGAGTCTCTAAGAGGTGACGAGACCTAATCCCAATATGAGATCTATTATGATTAATTTTAGTAATTAATATGACTAAGTGATGTTAATTCGAGTAATCGATACAAGTAGATGATATTGATCTAAGTGATTCAAGAAATTTATCCGAATGGTTAATTTTAGTTAATAGTGATTAATATAAGAAATGGATTTAAGTAACCGATGAATCTGAGTGAACAATATTAACTTGAGTAATTGATTTAATGAAACTGAGAAATTGATCGGAGTGATAAATTTAAGTGATTGAGCAGAATAATTGATCTGAGTAATTACTTTGAATAGTTAGAGTAATTAGTTCAAATAACCAAGAGTAATCGATCCAAGTAAATTATAAGCATCTGAATAGATTAACTATACTAGGATTTTATAGCTTGAGAATGTATTATTCAACCCTATTTCATGTTCCTTGTTTGGTTGTGGGCTTATGGCAGAATCAAATATTTGACGGTCTATCAAATTCGACGTTATGTACAATCGTGATATATACCTCTATCAACTATGACAATAATGACTTTTGAAGTGATTAAAACTGATTTAAGAAATTTTAAACTTATGGGAGAAATAATCTCATAATTGAGTATGAAAAAGGTTCTGGAGAATAATCAGTTAAAAAGATCAATTAATAAATTTAGTAAATAATTCAAGTAATTGATTAGGTTGAATTGAGTGAATGATTTGTGTGATTGAGTGAGATTGAACATAATGATTAATATTGATCAGGGCAATTGAATTGACTGGTGGATTATTCTGAATAAATTAAGATTCAATTGAGTGATTTATAATGATCAAAAAGATAGATATGAACGATTGATATTAATCTGAGTAATTGAAATTAATCTGAATAATTGATATCAATTAGAGTGATTGATTTCAGTAATTAATTTGAGTGAATGATCTGAGATATTGACCTAGTTATATAAGAAATTAAATTGAAGAATAAATCATTAACTAGAATAATTTGAGTGATTACCCAAGTGATTTGAGTGATTTAAAGATATTCGAGTGAATTAACTACATTGTAAGTACCATAGGGGATAACATGATTAATTTGAGTACTATGAGAACTAGTAGAACTATTCAGAGGTGAGTGATAGCAGTTGAGATGTGATTCACCATGGATCAATATGTGAAGTGCTTAATCGATATTCATTATATGAAAGACTTAATAAATTTCTATTTTACATGTTTAATAATTAGTAATACACTCGCAGCTTAGAAATGAGCTGTAAGTCAAGTACCAATTGATAATTTAGAAAATGCTAAAAGAAATAGCAAACTTTAAATGATAATATATGAAATATTACGAGTTTGTGATTGAGATGATTAAAAGGAGTTAGATAAAAATTAGAGTTAATTAAAGACGAAAAAAGTGTCTAAATATATGATGAGTTAAGTTGAATGAATAATTATAGTTTGAAACTATGACTAATGAGTTATTAGAGAAGATTTGATAGAAGGATTAATTCAAAAGACTTACAAGTATTTTACGATATAAGAAAAGATATATAATTAATATACCCTTACTTATTGAGATTCCAAGAAAGGAATCTTTTGGGGGGGGGGGGGGGGAAGGGAGAACTTGTAATACTTGTCTTTCGTGACCAAATATCATTTCAAAAGATATAAAATGATATGAGGCGAGTAGGAGAAATAGAGTGTGGAGTTACTTTAAATCAAGAAATTCTATCTAGCAAAAGATAATTGAGGAATCTTGTAGAGCTTATTGAGAGGATTTCATGGATATAAACATAATCGAAAAAGGAATTTGTATGAAAAAAGTTATGGTCGTTTGAAGTTTAGATGAAAGTATGCTGCTATTATGAGAAAGTCAACGGAAGTCAAGTCAATGGTCAACTTTTGATGCCTACGATGTGGCATAAAAGGCCACGAAGTGGCAATGAGTATGAGTCACTAAGACACATGTCAACCGTAGAGTGACCCATGACAATTAATTCCCCCATAATGTTGCGTTGAAGGCCACGGTGTGGCACCTGATGAGTCAATTGTGACACAGGGCAGAAGAGTGTGATATGTGGCAAAACATTAAGGCCAAAACGTGGCGATGCCCATGGTATAAAAATGAGTGTTTTGTATCATTTGAATAGTTTTTTGGCACGTGATCGGAGATACTACTCAGGAGCCGTTCTCGTGAGATTATATGGGTGATACGGGGACGAGTATGAGATGCGTTAAGGTATCTTTAACACCGTTAATTTTTTATTTCAATATTTTATATTTATTAAGATATATTTGACCCGAATATAGGCTACGAGTATTCATGATATGGTGTTGTTACGAACCCGTTAATAATAATAGTGAGTAAATCTTACGATTAAAGATTTATTTGAGATTGTAAGAGTTATAAACCCTAATATTTGTGAAATGCCCATTATGAGAGATTTAACTAATTGCTTACAGGTTAATCCTATTATCATAATATTATGAGATCTAATTAGTGTAACATTTGCAATTTTGGTATTTTTCCTTTTAACCCTTCCTTTAAAAATCCTTACAATTTGCTCCCTAGCCGAGTACGTTGGGCATACTCTAGGAGTACTTTGGGCGTACTGGCTCGATTACATGATCATGGAGGCACCGTATGTGGGAGTATGTTGGGTGTACGTTCGGCTGGGGTAAACCCTATTTTTTTAGGGTTTGTGCCCTATTTAAACACCTTAAGTTACGTCTAGACTCTCTTATGACTAGCCTCCACCTCTCCAAACCCAATGAACGAAACCCTGATTTCCTTGTGAATATTTTGATCTTGGAAGTGAACCTTGAGTGTGTTTTTTGGTGATTTTGATGGAAGATGAACTCTTGGAAGTTTGCATTGGTGTAGTTAGAGCTTGTGGATCCAGAATCATCATCAACTTGGAAAGCTATTTGAGGTATAAATCTCTTAACGTGATGGTTCTTTTGATAAGATCTAGTTAGGGATTTTTTGTATGCTTTTTATGGTCCTTTAAGCCATGCTGGAGAGTATGAGCTACTCCATAAGCAAAGAATGGTAGATCTTGGCATTTTTGAGTTCCCTTGTTCATAAAAATGCAATCTTGATGAGTTATCTTGGACCATGCATGAGTTAGGGTTAGTATTATGGGTTATTTTGAGTATTGGGTCCCATTAAGTCATGAAAAGGTGTAAAGTTGCCAACTTTACGTGTTAAGACATCATTTAGGATCATATCTGAGAATTTGGCTTAGTGGCTTAACCGATTAAGCACTGAATGGCAAGTTTAGACTGTTAGGGAGTACAATGGCGAACCTAGCTCGTACTTTGTGCATACTGGCTAAGGAGGGAGTACACATGGCGCAAGTCTGAGTACGCCGAGCATACTTAGCAGCCGTTGACTTTTGTTGACTTTTGCGTTTTGGGTCCTATTTGGACTATTAGGGTTTTGAGCTTTGTTAGGCCACTAGTCTTTACGACTTTGGGCCATTTGTTAGTCTTTGGGCTTTCATGGATTTGGGCCCATAATGGGCTTTGGGTGTCATTTAGGATTATGGGCCATATTCGATTTTTGGAGCCATTAGGTTGGGCCTTGGTTTTGGGCCAAGTAAAGAAAGGGTAAAATGGTCTTTTACCCTGGGTATTGGACAAGTGAACTAGATTTCTAGTTAAGTTTATGACCCGATTAATAATTGGTATCTTTATTTGATTGACTAGCGTGAGAATTTTTTGATTCAGCAGCCCGATCATTTGTTTGACTATCAACAGACTGAGGTGAGTTTGCTCACTATATTGTAGGACACTAGGATATGTTATGTGCTTGTATCCTTTGTGACTCCTGTTGTATGTGTTATATACATGTGTTCCTGTTTGCTATATGTATGTGGGGTGAAATAGACCCGGTACAGCCTTGTATTGGCACATGAGTTGAAATAGACTCGAGGGTGAAATAGACTCGTGGTGAAATAGACCTGGCATAAATTTGAGCTGGCATATATGTATGGTATGCGATATTTTGGGGAACTCACTAAGCTTCATGCTTACGGTTTTCAGTTTATGTTTCAGGTACTTCCGGATCTAAAGGGATGAGCTTGGGGTGATCGCATCGCGCAAACACCATGAGTTCCGCTTTATATGACTCTAATGTATTGAGATTATTGATTGACTCACTCTCTTTTTCCTTTATGTTTTTATGAACATGTTTTGTTGGCTGAACATTTGGTTGATCAGATGCAGGAGTTCATTTCATCTATGATTACGCGTAGTATTCTTGAGCAAACTCCTGTGATCTCTGGTACGATCACGGAGGGTATTAGGGGGATTATGGGCACTTTTTGTTATGATATGGTGGAGATGATGGGAGCTCGTACTTTAACTTTCTGTGAGTTCCGGGCAAGTGGGGCTCCAAAGTTCTTCGGGAAGAAGGACCCGATTGCGAGCAGTCATTGGTTGGCAGATGTCAGGAACAACTTCCGATTTAGCCTTTGTACTAAGGAGGTGAAGGTCAGACTTGTATCCTGTCTTCTGAAAGACAAAGCTTGAGACTGGTGGGAGGAGGTTGGGTATGTCTTGGGAGGCGAGGAAATTGAGTCCATGAATTGGGAGGATTTTTTAGCGAGGTTTCGGCCTTATTTTACACTTGTGATTGAGGTCCAGCAGTTGGCGAGGAATTTTAAGGACCTTCGACAAACTATTGAGATAGTGGCGGAGATCACTGCTATGTTTCGTGGGAGAGCGTTATTGGTTCCGTAGTATGTGGCGGACGAGGAGATGAAGAAAGGGAGGTATCATGAGTTGTTGAGGAGCGATATCAGGCAATTTGTGAGCCGATCCAATTGTATAACACTGGATGATATGATAACGTGAGCCAGAGAGAGGGAGATAGACTTAGAGATGCAGAGGAAGAGGAAGCCGAATCAGGTTCAGGTTTAGAGGGTTCAGGAAAGAGGCCTAACATATTTGATTCGAGATTGAGAGGCCAGCAGGGTCGGGGTCACTGTGGCAAGTGTGACAAGACGCACGATGGAGCTCTCAGGGGTGGTGGTAGTTCAGGCTGCTATCAGTGTGGCAAGACTGGGCATTTTAGTTGAGATTGCACATTCACTACCTAGGAACCGAGCCTGATTAGCTTTAATTGCAATCAGAGGGGCCATAAAAGGCCCATTATCCAAGTATAGTTGTGGTAGGACCGGTTACAGCTCCCGCTCTGGTAACTTTGAGGATTACGGATGGCCGCCATGGCAAGGAGGATATGCCTGTTTTGAAGATCATGGATTTTTAGCTGACAATCGAGGAGGCTTGTGAAACACCTAATGTCGTGACGGGTATGTATCTTCTCACTATTTCTTTAATTATGTTGATTTTATGCTTATATCTGTGTGTTTTGTTTTAGGATTGTTCCTTGTGAATGGTATCTCTGCTTTGGTATTGTTTGTTTTGGGGGCTCCCCGATCCTTTGTATCTCTTGCGCTCAGCAAGAGGTTTTTTGATGCTCCAGGGGAGCTGGATTGTCCATTAGAGGTTTAGAATGCCGACGATCATCCTATGCGAGTATCTAGGGTTCATTTGGGTTGTGTTTTGGAGTTGTTCAATGGGCGGTATCCGATCGATTTGGTTCCTGTTCCTGTGCATGAATGCAAGGTTATAATGGGGATGGATTAGTTGAGCCCCAATGGGGAATGATTGATTGAGAACAAAAGTTAGTGTGTATCCGAACCCTACGTAGGGGAGAGTTGGTGATTCAAGAAAAAGGTGTTCATGCGCGGGCCGATTTTATGTTCAACAGCTACGGTTAGACACTATCTTCAGCAGGGTTGTTCTGGATTTGTTGCCTATGTTATGGATACTTGGGAGAAGGGTAAGGCGACTGTGAATGATGTATCGGTTGTTCGGGAATATACAGATGTGTTCCCGGATGACTTTCCTGGAGTGCCTCCGGAGAGGCAGGTGGAGTTTTGGATTGACTTGGCATCTGGTGCGGCTCTAATAGCTAAAGCACCTTATCAATTAAAATATTGGATTGCTCGATGGAAGCCTAGGGGTAAAATTGGAAGGGTTATGTTTTGGGCTTCTTAAATAAATTAAGGATTTTAGTTTGAGATGTTTTTACTCATGACTATCAAGATACCATTATAGAGCTCGTCGACACCCTTCCGTTATATAAAGATTGTCAAAAACGGAGTTGGAATGAAGAAGTTATGGTTGTTTGAAGTTAAGTTGGAAAAAGAGAGTCTAGCAGTACACTGGGCGTACTCTAGGAGTACGTTGGGTGTAATAGGCATAATGATTCTTGTTTTTAGGGTGTTACGCTACGCATAACTTAAGGTACGCAGGGCGTACCGCCATAGTGTAAAAACCCTATTTTTGTGGTTTTGAGACCTATTTAAGGACTTTAACCCCTTGGGGTCCCCCGTAACATCAACCTCCACCGTATTGAGCCTCCAACTCGAAACCCTAGCCCCTAGAGCAAATCTTAAGCCTTTTTATGTGTTTTGGGTGCATTTTTAGATGAAAGAGAAGTTCAAGCTTGTTGATTTTTGAAGCTCAAGCTTGTGGATCTAGAGCTTACATTGCTTTTCTCATTTCCAGGAGGTATAAAGCTTGAACCTTGATGATGCATTTGTTAGATCTAACTAGTTTTGGGTTTTATGAGCTTTTTGGTCCCATAATCTTGGTATCTATGAGTATGGCTTACTCTAATCCAAATAAGTTGTCCTTTTAGATGTTTTTAGGTGCTAGGAACCATAAAAATGTGATCATGGTTCTTATATTCCCTCTGTGTAAGAGTTATGATGATTTGGGTTGTGTATTAAGTTAAGGTTTTGGTGTATGGACTCCTTCTAGCCATGAAAGTCATAAATGTGGAAACTTTATAACTTAGAATGATGTTTTGGTTATATATATGAGTTGTGGATGTGAGGTATGTATGGAATAAGCACTTAATGAGGATGTAAGGACTCAGATGAAGTACGACGGGTGTTCCAAGTGGTACGTTGTGCATAATGGGCAGAAACCCCGATATTTTCATGGAACACGACTACACTTAGCTTAGTGACTAAGTACGCGGGGCGTACTTAGTCAGTGTTGACCTTTTTTGAATTTTTGACTTTTGACCTTGACCATGAATTTGACCAAGTTTGACTAAGGGGCATTAAGGTCACTGTTTGTTGTATAGGTGACCGATAGAGTCGGTAGTTGGAGTTGTGATCTATTCGGCTACATTTCGGACTATGAGGTGAGTTTCTTCTCACTGTACTGCGGGTCGAAGGAACCAATGCCGACCTACTATTTTGTGTTATGTATCCTGACATATAGGATGATGTGTTATGTTGATTATATGTTAGATTGGTAGATCTGTATGATTACTTGTACTTGCTAGTTATTTGTTTATCTGTTACATATGTCGACATAGTGTGGGTGGGTTGAGGCTATACTACTTTGAATTGTCAGCCAATAATCCTTGACAATCCAATCTAGAGATTGTAGGCTAATGACAATCCAATTAGGAGATTATGGGCCAGAGCGGAAATCCAGCCGGAAGATTGTGGGATAGAGTTGTAATCCAATCGGGAGATTGTGGGCCAGAGTAGCAACCTAATCGGGAGATTATGGGCCAGGGTAATCCAGTCGGGAGACTGTGGACCCAAAATGCAATATGTGTATTTGTTTGGTTGTGTGTGGTACTTTGGGGGAACTCAGTAAGCTTTGGCTTATAGTTTAAGTGTTATGTTTCATGTAGTTCCGATGATCAGGGCAAGGTGAAGGCTTGATCGTGCACATCCGTCGGATTTTATGAGATTTGATTTTGGGATACTCTGATTTTTTATTTTAAATTTTGGAAACTAAGTTTTATAAACATGTTTGGTTTTGAAAAACAAAAATTTTACTTGATTTTTGGGATGTTACATACCCGCCAAAGCGTACTCCTCCTCCGGTGTCCACCATAATGGAGGTTCTTCGGTTTGCGCGATCGCTTTCCCTTTCTTTTTCTTTTTCCCTCTTCCACTCCTACTACCTCCCAGTTGCTTTTCAGCAACTGTATCTTGCGATGGTTATGTGGTTGACGGTTGTTTGTGACATGGAAGTAAACATATTACAAAAATTTGTTGTAGGTTTGATTTTTGTTGCATGTAGGCCAATGTAGAAAATTACATCGGGGGTGAGGTGAAATTAAAATAGTTTTTCTTGAAATGATAATTGTGGTTTGTTTTGAATGTTGAGGAGGTTTGTGTAATTCTCATAGTGTGCAAACCCCATCAGAGTGGTTGTGTTTGTGCTTGTGTTTGGTGGAGGGGTGTTTGATTTTGGCTCGATAGTTAAAAAAGGAAATGATTTTTGAATACATTGAGAGAAATTGAAGAATGATGTAGTAAAATGTTATAACACCACGGCCTAAAATGTTATAAAACAAAAATACATGGAGGGGGAAGTGTTTGTGCCGTTACCACGGCGTTGAAGTTTGGCCACGTCGGTTATAACACCTTATAACGGGCCCATATCTAGTCGCTTAAAATAAAGTTAGAGCAAGGAGGTATATTATACCAAACCAAGACCATTTATGTAAATTAGTTTAAAAACAATAAGACATTTTTACTTTGTTAAAAGTTTGAATCTAAAATCATCCACGGATACTTACGAAACTTTTATATAATTAATTTTGAATTTTTCATATGCTACATACATAGAATTTTGAATTTTTGTATGCGTAATTGCGTATTGCTAAATAAATTGATCACTTTTGGAGCCCAAAGGTAATTATAGTGCAACTATTCATTAAGAAGCCCAATAAAATATTCTTTAAACATGAACCCAACTAACTGCTGCGAATTTACTTTCATAGTTTCATTTCTTCTAATTTAACTCCAATAAATAAATTATGTTTAGAAAGGAATAACGATAACTATAATAATTATCCGTGTAAATTACTTGAGAAAGAATAATCAAATTCGAAAATTAAGAATATGTTAAGAAACAAGTGAAGCACTAGTTATGATATATTTTAAATGTAATATGCAAATGTAGATTATATTACCAAACAATATGCAAAAAGCTCATCGTTTGTCACTAACGGGATGATCGCGCATGACATGAAATGTTTATAATATTTTTTAAATTATGACATCAATTTTTTTTAAAGATTATAAATCAAAATCTATTAACTTTTGCAAATGAAGAATTGAAAGTGAAGAAATATTCTCTTGTATCTACTCCATTCATTACAACAAATATTTATATACAGATTACATTGAGCTATCATAAGCCTGTTAATATAAGCCCTAACTATAGTAAGCCTAACTAACTAAAACAAAAACAAAAAGACTCCTAACTAATAACCATTTTCTTAAATATCTCCCTTAAGATGGACTATGAAAGATGTCTTTCGAAGCAATCTTAGATAGTAAAGGATCCATTTTTTCTTTAGGAAGTGGTTTATTAAAGAGAACTGCTAATTGATGTTGTGTTCTGATTGACATTAACTTGATTGTGCGATCAATGACCTTCTCTCTAATAAAGTGGCAATCTAAGTCAACATGTGGTCCTTTCATGAAATGTTGGGTTGGATGCAAGCTTAATGCCTGATTCATTATCATATAAAATCAAAGTTGGTTGTGTAGAATCAATATTGAAGGCTTTAAGTAAAATAATTTCACTTGTTGTAGTTGCCAATGCCCGATACTTAGCCTCAGTGGAGAATCTAGATACCCTGGTTTGTTTCTTTGATTTCCACGATATCAAAGAATCTCCTATGAATATACAAAAGCATGTAACTAATTTTATAGTGTTTAGACATCTAGCCCAATCCGAGTAATTGAATGCTCTTAATTTAAAAGACTGTTTAGACGACAAAAATAACCCTTAACCATGATTATGCTTTAAATATCCCAATAAATGATTGACAGCTGCCATGTATGGAACTCATGGTGCATATGTAATACATGGTCTGGTTTTAGTGAGATACATCAATGTCCTAATCAAACGTCTATATTGAACATGATCATCCAATGAATTGCCTTCACAATTGGATATTTCATGTTTAGGATCCATAGGGTAATGAGTTGGTTTTGTAGCAAGCATACCAGTATTTTAAAGAAGATCAAGAGTATATTTCCTTTGAGAAACAATTATCCCTTATTGAGATCTTACAATTTCTAAATTAAGAAAACGTTTTAAAGTGTCCAAATCATTTAGTTTAAAATTTACACTTAAACGATCTTCAAACAAATTAATTTCTTTCAGTGAAGCTCCAGTGAGGACTATATTCTCAACATTAATCAATAATGCCACATAAGTGGAACCACGACCTTTATAAAATAAAGAATAATCTGCTTTGGACCGCATAAAACATTCTTTAATTAGAATACAAGAAAACTTGGCATACCATTGTCTTGAGGCTTATCTTAAGCCATAAAGTGATTTTTGTAATTTGCATGCAAGCTTTACATAAGATGGAAAACAAGTAGGAGGTAAATGTCCCCATGGTAGTTTCACATATACTTCTTCTGATAAATCTCCATTAAGAAACCCGATGTTAACCTCTAATTATAACAAGGGTTATGATTGTTGTGCAACTAAGGCAAGTAGCAATTTAATTGACATTGGTGAAAAAGTATCAACAAAATCAATGTCTTCCTGTTGGTTAAAGTCCTTATCCATCAAACTTGCGTTGTAACGCTCAATAAAACCATCATATTTTCTCTTGATTTTGAACACACATTTGTAACCTAAAGCTTTTTTGTCACTGGGGAAAGGAACAATAGACCAAGTATTGTTAACTTCTAATGCATGTATTTCATAATTCATAGCATCAATCCATTCTTTTGACATTTCATCCTCTTTAAATGTCTTTGGTTCAATTTCAGCCGAAATGCATAAAGAATAAGCCTTTTCATTTTGGGACAATTTTGAATAAGAAACAATTGCTTCCAAAGAATATTTAGCAATGGGTGTAAAAGGGTCATTCTTAAGAGAATAATTTTAAATGAGATTGCAATGATAGTCTTGTAAATATGTAGGCTTAGCACTAATTCTTTGAGGTATGGTTGAAATAGGAAGATTTAGATTTCCGTCATCGATGCCCTCCAAAAAAGAAGAACGATCATTAGAGATGGAGTTGAAAGGGTAGTATCATCATCTAAAACTGGATCAAAAACTATAGGAAATGTATGAAAAAGAAAAGGCTTAAGTGTAGTTTGATTCGGAATCTAGGTAAATGGAAAAATGTTTTCATGGAACACATTATCCCTTGAATTAAAAGCTTGTATGGTTTTAGGATTAATAAAACTGAAACCTTCATTCCAGGAGTGTATCCGATAAATATACATGTTTTGGCACAACTCAAAGTTTGTGCGGTTAGAATTCATGGTAGATACAAAGGCTAAGCATCCAAAGGTTTAAAGGTTGGAATAATCGGGTTTGGCTTGATATAATCTTTTATACGGAGATATTTTTCCAAGACATTTAAATGGAATTCGATAAATGAGAAATGTAGCATGTAGAACACATTCAGACCAATAAATGATAGGCACTTTGGACTGAAAATATAATGCATGCGCCAGATTTAACAAGTGTTGATGCTTCTGTTCCACAACATAATTCTGTTGTTGTCTTTCCAGACATAAATATTGGTGTAATGTACCCTTTTTACGAAAAAAAACATAGTGAATGCTAGCTCTTTAGCATTGTTAGATATGAAATGATATTAAATTTTTAATAACTACTCTAAATTGAATTTGAACCATTTGAAAAAAAAATATTGGAATGACAAATTGAGCATCAGATTTATGCATGATCAAGTAAATCCAGGTAAACCTTGAGAACTCATCAACTAATGTGATGACATATCTAGAGCCATGATGAGAATCAACACTATACAGACCCCACATATAACAACGGATTAGATCAAAAGGATTTTATTTAACATTGTTCAAAGATGGAAATGTCAATTTCTTCTATTTTTATAAGTGGAAAACAGAACGTGGAATTTTATCAAAATCCTTGTTTAAAGAAAAAATAACACCATCAAGCATCTTGAGCTTATTGAATGAAGGATGTCCAAAATGTTGATACCATTTCTGACATGAAATGGCTTGAATACATATTGCTGGTGTAGAAAAAATGCACAACCCTTCGTCAAGAACATATAAACCAACTTGCACTTTACTTGCCAATCATCTTCTTGTTGATTATATGCTTAATTTGATAAAAATTATGATAAAACTTGATTGTAATTGTGTTTTCACTGGTTATGGATGTAACAGAAATAACATTAAGCTCAAATTGTGGCACAAATAAGACATCCTTTAGTAATAAACTATCACTAAGTTTAATGTTTCATGTAAAACGAACTGGAATTCTTGATTGATTAGGTAATAAAACTCTTGTGTTTGAGATTTCCTTCATATCATCAAACATATCTTTTTTTGTGACAAACATGATGAGTGGCTCTTGAATTTAAAACCCATACATTTGAATTATAATATCCAAAGGTTAGATTAAGAATGTAATGATTACCTATGATTGGTTTATTTGATTCAGTCACCATGTTTGTAGAAGCCAATTTTCCAGAGAGTAAAGCAATGAGTTATTGACATTATGCATTAGTAAGACTTGTCATTGCATCATTTGTGTTTGTTCTTGAAATTAGATCTTGATGATTAGCTTCAAATGTATGCTTGAATGAGATAGAATTGAGAGCATTATCACTTATAGGTTGATTGTTTCTATAACCTGGAGAGAATCCATGCATGCGATAACACCTTTCTTGTGTGTGTCCAGTCCTTTTGAAATGTGTGCACTAAAGAGACTTGTAATTGTTCTTAAAACCATAATTAGAACAAAACTTTTACCATTGTTGATTGGAGTATTTTGCAAACAATAAAAATGTAACGCCCCAAAAATAAGACAAAAAATTTCATTTTTAAATTAATAAAGCAGTATCCCAAAACATTATCATAAATCAAGAGTGGACCAAATGTATCAATACGTCATAAAATATTAGATTTAGCATGAAAATGCAGAACAATTGTTAAAAAAAATAAATAAGATGATCGATAGATTCTATATTAATGACGTGAAGTTAAGACAAGAAACAATGATCAAAAGAGTGTCGAATGATTAGATTCAAATAGCTCTAGAAAAGTTCACAACGATGGAACTTCTCTGTGAGAGTGTACTAAAATAGTGTTTAGGGCCTACACAAACTGTAACCCTAAAATGTTACATGCATGCACTATTTATAGAGACTAGACAACTCAGTAATTCCGAATCTGGACAGGCCAATTTTGGAATAAACAAAATAATAAAGCATACATTTGACACACCACATAATAGACCTAACAACAATAACGTGTGTGCACTGAAATCACCCCGAGCTCTTCCCGTTTGCACCAGAAGTACCTGAAACACAAACTGAAAACCGTAAGTACGAAGCTTAGTGAGTTTCCCTCAAATACCGCGTACCACACATATCAAACATATAATAGGCCCCGCCCAATGAGTGTAACGGGCCCCGCCCTAACTCGCATAATGGGCCCCGCCCACTGAGTATAACGGGCCCCGCCCTAACTCGCATAAAGGGCCCCGTCCACTGAGTATAACGGGCCTCCCCCTAACTCTCATAACGAGCCCGCCCAACATACAAACATACAAGTATGACAAACAATAGCATAAAGATTACCCATTGGGCCCTGCTTACTAAGCATAAAAACACATACACATACAAGAGTCATGCAAACATCTAGCACCCTAACATTATAAACCATGGACGATATTGGTGCCTTCGACCCGCTAACCATGGTGAGGAAGACTCACCTCTGAATATGAACAATAACGAATGAGGTCCCGACTCCGAATCTCAGCTATAACCGACGCCTAACCATTAAAAAGACTAATTCTCAAACATAATCCAGAACACCCAAAATACCCCCATGAGTCAAACTAGGTTAAACAGTCAAAAAGTCAAGAAGATCCAACTCAGTTGACCGCCACATTGTGGTAGCCCTTTACCACGTCGTGGTGTCGAAAATGACAAAATAGTC
Source organism: Lactuca serriola (assembly GCF_051521515.1). Taxonomy (NCBI): domain Eukaryota; kingdom Viridiplantae; phylum Streptophyta; class Magnoliopsida; order Asterales; family Asteraceae; genus Lactuca; species Lactuca serriola. The sequence continues at coordinate 53,966,783 of NC_136415.1, forward strand.
ACGACTAGCCCCGCCACCGCGTGGTAACAGGTTTTTCAGCAGCTTAACACATTTCGCCATTTTTTCGATTCTAAAGGGTCTCCAACTCAGATCTAGTCCAAAATAGGGTCTAGATGGATAAAATTTTCCAACTTTATCCAATAGAACCCTCCGAAGTGTATAGATCTCAACTATAAGGTCCAAAACACAACATGGCTTAAGCAATAATCACTCGATCTATAAGGTTACTTGTTCAAAAGTTCCAAAAGAATCTCTAACACCAAGCACATCATAAAAATGGATGCTTTTCAAATATGCATGTCCAATACATGTCTTTAACTCTTATTAGGCGAAAATAGGAAGAAAAAAAATGCCAAGATTCCATGCATGACCTTAAAACTCAAATCTTATTCAGATCCAAAGAGTCAAATGCTCCAAATGGCCTGGAGATTCATAAATTTGCAAGCTTTATGATGTTCAACCTTTCAAAGCAACAAGGCATAGAGAAAAGTGTACAAAATCCAAAGATCTATCAACTAACTCATCAAGATGAAGACTTTATATCTCCTTGAGATGCTCGAGGAAGATAAACATCTGGATCTATATTGCTTTGGACTCCCAATATGATCTTCCACCACCTTCTTCCTTCATGTTGGATTAGCTGTCTAAGCCCATAAATATAATTGATATATACCTAAACTGATAGTAGCATAGTCCTTTTGGGTTGCCCTCGAAACTAGCAACTGGACAGATGATTTTGGAGAAAGAGGTTGATTTATTATTTGATTAATAAATTAAAATAAATGACTTGTTAATATATTACGAGAATAATATATTTATTAGAAATAGTAATATTTTAATTAAAATTTAATCAGAAAGCAACTGTAATTAATTTTAGGATTAAAGGAATTTATTAAAAGTTCAGGGTCTGAAGTGAAATTGTTCAATAGTTGAGCAAGAGGCAATCTAGAACACCCCATAAGGCTTGGACGGTTTTCTTAAGGCCTTAGGGTTTCTAGAATAATCCATGGTGGATAAACAGGAAAGTGGATAATTACTCGGTTTAAGATAATCTTGGATTAGGGCTTATGTAGGGTTTCCTAATTGCACTATAAGTTCTGCCTCAAACCTAAGAATTTCGGCCACTTGCTACTTGTAAGACATAGAAAAAAAATTTAGCCTCCCTCCTCCTTCTCAATCGTCTTCCATTGCTAGTGTTGGGTGTGAACCACTAGAGGCGTGACATTTGTGACGCTTGCTCTCAAGGCTTCATTAACACAAGGATTTACATTGTTATTACTACATAACAATCAATTATGATTCTTATTACCCTATGTGTATTTTTGATTATATACTAATGTTCTAGGGTTTCTATTTTATTGTTCAACTTGTATGTTCAATTAGAGAAAACATAGATCAATTAATAGGGTTACATGCACACATAGGATTATTATGTTTTGCATGATTTCCATCAGTGCTATCAGAGCATAGATTTAGTTTTCTCTTGAATTGATACAATCGTTGAACTTAAACAAGGAGAAGCAAACAAAATTGTCATTTTGTTCCGCCACCACGACATGGTGGCTTTCACCACGGTGCGATGACCTACGATTTTGCTCTACCACGGCGTGGTAATTGTTTACCACAACATGATGGGTTGTCAGATCCAAAAAATTTGGTTTTATTGATTATCTCATGAATTGATTAGGATAATTACCTTTAATAATGTTTTAATTGTATAAAAATGAATATTTTTCAAAAGTAATTTGATATCCTTATCATGAATTCATGATTGGATTAAATTTTAAATTAAAAAATTAATTTATTAATTTTCGAAATTTAAAATATAACCTACTATTTTTGAAAAGTTTTAAAAATACGCCCTTATACTATATGTAAAATTAAATGTTTAATTATTACTATATTTATAAGAATAAGTCAGTCGAACCGCTAATACGCCTCATTCACGAAGCAGATCTATAAGGGGGGTTTAAGGAAGCAGCTTATAAAATGAATGTCATTAAACTCCCGCGATCTAAAAGCTTATCGCCACGTCGTGGTGAGGCTTCACCACGTCATGACCTTCGAAAGAAAATATCATACACAATCGAAAATAATTTCATACCTGGAATCGAGTGTTACAAAAAACTATTGGAGATGAATTTGATTATGCCATTCCAACATCTCTTTGCCTCTCCTCTTGTATGACTAACGAATAGAAGGAATAGGATCCATAAGCAGAATTTGTCCTCTAACTTGTGAGAAAGTCTCATTTAATCCCATTAGGAAACTCATTGCTTGTTCAACTTCCCTGGCTCCTCCACAAGTACATAAACCACATGTGCAATTTGCATTATAATTTGTTAATTCCTCCCATAGAACCCTTGAGTTTAGCGAAGTAATTATTCACAGAATCTTGACCTTGAACATGATTCATTAAATCTCTCTTGATTTCGAAAATAATCAGGTCATTACCTTGTTGAAAATGTTCTTTAAGGTCCTTCCAGATCTCAACAACAGTATCAAGGTAAATCATAGAAGCATAAATCTCATTGGATATAGAATTAAGCAACCACGAAATAATAATGTTATTGTTTCTTGTCCAAGATTTGAGTCTAACCGGATCTGAATTATGAGCTTTTGGAAGGATTCCATCAATGAATTCAAGCTTATTTTTTACGGAAAATGATATGTTCATAGATCTGCTCCATGAAGCATAGTTTTCGCCAATAAAAATTTGCGAAACCAAAACAAGCCCAAGGCTATCAGAATGCTGAAAATAATAAGGATCATTTGAAGAATTTTGATCCATAGAGTTGTTCAAATTGTTGTTTGAAGAACTAGACATGATAAAAAATAGAATTAAGAACAATCAAAAAGAGGGAAGAACAACCAAAATCAATCAAGGAATCAAAAATCGATAAACGATTGTGTGATTTTTCATAAAAGAATCAAAGAAACACAAATGATAAACGAAATCAAATCAATTGAATAATCAAAATCAATTGCAGGATAGGAGAAGTGAATAAGAGACTCATTGACGAAAATAAGCAAAAGAAATGCAGAAAAGCTCTAATACCATATTAACTTTTGCAAATGAAGAATTGAAAGTAAAGAAATATTCTCTCGTATCTGTTCCATTCGTTATATTTGTTCCATTCGTTATAACAGGTATTTATATAAAAATGACATTGAGTTATCATAACTTTTGATAATATAAGCCCTAACTATAGTGAGCCTAACTAACTTAACATAAAGACTTCTAACAAATTAACCCCTTTGCGATTTGTCAATAGTGATATGTCACAAAACTCCAATAAAATCCAAGTTATTGTTATTAATGCAAATTAGAGTTAAATACAAAAAATAGTAGCCTCAAACATTTCTTTTAAAGTTTTTTTTAGTCTTGATTTTTTGTCCATAATACGGCCAGTAGCAGTCATTGAATCTGGTTTTTTGGAGTTCAATTTCAGCACGGTCAGATTTTTTTTTTCCGAACAGGTCTTGGACGTGCTACTTCTCATGTTGGGTGTAGTTCATGACCACTTCGATCTCACGTTCTGTGTGTTTGTTGTTCACTTCGGATTTTTTTTTTGGTTCAAGTTTCGGTTTATATATGTAGTATATATCTAATAATAAATAAGTTATAAATAAATTTTTTTTTACATATAATACTATGTCTAAATATTATTAAAAGAGAAACCTTATGACATCATCTTAAATAATCTGGACCCTTGATTGTATTTCAATCTTATTTTTTTCATCCTTAGATCAAATTGCTGACATCATCTTCTCCATATGGAATGTATTTAATTCCAACAAATGCTTTCCAATCGTCAAACAATAACTTACATTCGTTGAAATGAAATGTATTTAATTCCAATAAAAAATTTCCATATTTTAAATTTTGAATTTCCGGTTATGAAGATTTTAATGTGGTCAGGTTTAAAAGCATATTACTAACAAACCATTTCAATCAAGACATTAATATCAACCATTAATATAAACTCATTTACATTAGTAAACCATTAATATAAAATCTATTTTTATTAGGAAATCATTAATACCGGAAAATCATATTCAAATTATCACATACATATATGATTCATCCTTAAATCCGCGGCTCACACTTATTTTCAATCGTTTCCTTTTTCTTCAAACCTTCTCCTACAACATCATTATTATTGCATATAACTACCATCATCGTTCTCTGCTTCAAACATTCACTCTTGTACGCTAGGAGGTCAGCACCTTCTTTCATTTTTTTTTTATATTTTTTCGATTATTTTTTTGTTCCTATATCAAATGTATGTTGTAACACCCAAAGTCAGGAAGGTCAAGAAAGGAAAGGAAACCCTAATTTTAAGGGAGGACTCGGCGAGTCTGAGCAGGATCCGGGTCGAGGAGTAAGTGACCGACTCGGCGAGTCGGCCAAGGAGACTCGGCGAGTCTGGTCTGTGCGAGGAAAACCCTAAATTCGGGACTTGGAGCCTATTTAAACGTCTCATTCTCTCCCCTAGGGTTCCTTTACTGCCTCTTTCACCCAGAACAATGAACCCTAAGCCCCATTGTTGCTCATTCAAGCTTCCAAGCCATTTTTTAGTGATTTGAAGGAAGAAGAAGAAGGGGAATCATTGGAGCTTCAAGGATTGGCCTTAGATCTAAAGATTGGGGAAACTTTCTGAGTTATTGAAGGTATTAAGTCGTTTCCCTCCTTTAGATCTATTATGGTTGTGAGTTTTGGGGGCTTTTTAGCCATGATTAGCTATCCATTTGAGTTAGAAGCCAGATCTGAAGTTGCTACTTCGGATCTAAGCATATTATGGTCTTGTGAAACATAAAGTATCTGTCCTTGAGTTGATTATGGAGCCTCTTTGCCTTAAACCCTAGTTTATGGTGTATTTTGCCTAGATCTCCTTCTCTACACGTAAAGTTTGCAACTTTACGTGAGGAATAGGCTTGGGAAGGGTAGATCTACAGTTTGGAGTCCATGCATGACTCAAAAGTCCTCTGCATGTATGAAGATTTGAATGGACTCGGCGAGTCCTTTGAGTGGACTCGGCGAGTAGCATGAAGATTTGGAGGAACTCGACGAGTGGGATGAACAGCTCGTCGAGTCGGATGAAGTTGGGAATGAACTCGGCGAGTTGGAAGAACAACTCGGCGAGTCTGTTCTTGGATTCGGCGAGTCAGGTCGCGAAACCCCAAACCCTTCGAGTTGAGACTCGAATCAGTGATTCGAGTGGAGACTCGGTGAGTTGGACATGTCAGGACTCGGAAATCGGTAGACTCGGCGAGTCATGGACTGACTCGGCGAGTCGAGTCGCGAATGGAAGGACTCTGAACATATGAACTCGGCGAGTCAGTAGGGTGACTCGGCGAGTAGGGTTGACCTGGAAGGTTGACTTTGACCTTGACCAGAGTTGACTTGATTGTCTTTCGGGAGTCAGTTAGAATCAGTGTTGCATTGATATTGATAGCTCGGGGAGCGAGTGGAGCAGGAGTTCAGAGAGTTGTCGGGCAGCGGCTAGTGGGATCATCAGCAAGTTCAGCCAATGCAGGTGAGTTTCCCTTTGTGTGAATGGGTCTAAGGCCACAATGCCGACCCATGTAGTTATGAGTAGAAGACACAGGGGTTAGCCCTAGGCACAATATGCTATTATGATATTCAGGACGAGGTCTAATGATAGTGGGCGGGTGCCCAAGGAATGGTTTATGTGATAGTTTATACATGTTGTCTGTGTGATACTTGTATGTGTCTGGTAGGGAGATGAGTGTGGACGAGGTCCCGTAACTCACAAATAGCAGAGTGTGGATGGTGTTCCACATCTTATTAGCAGCAGATCAGAGGCGAGGCCCAAGTTAGGGAAAGAGTGAGGGTGGGCTAGGCCCGTACCTCACTATCAGCAGGAGTATGGACGGGGTTCCATGACTCATCAGTAGCAGGACAAGGGCGGGGCCCAAAGACAGGCGAGGCCTTAAGACATTAGTATGTGTTTAGCTTATGTGATGTGATATGTTTATGTGCTATTATATGTTAGCGGGAGAGGCCCTGTGATAGGCGAGGCCTAAGTGAAACAGATCTGTATCCGAGCGAGGCTCGAAGCCAGGCGGGGCCTAGAGCGGCGGGCCCGAGGTAGGGGGCGAGGCCCAGGATAGCGGGCGTGGCCCAGTATGTGCAGTATGTGGTTATGCATGGTATGTGCTAGGGTGGGGAACTCACTAAGCTTCGTGCTTACGGTTTTCAGTTTTGGTTTCAGGTACTTCCGGTAGCAGAGGGAAGAGCTCGGGGTGATCGCATGGCACACACCATAGATTAGACAGCCTGAGAATGTTTTACTCTGATAACGAACATGTGTTTTGGAAATTAATACTCTGATTATGTTTGGATTGATGATTTTGCTTTAAGTAATGTTTTATTAAAAGAAAATTTTTAGTCTTGAATTTTGGGACGTTACATATGTATTCATATATTTCGATTTTCTTTATCACAAATTACATGAAATCAGTTAACTACTTTTCTGAAACTTTTCAAATAAACAGGAAAAGATATTACGTACCTTTAACAAATTAGAAATTAACTATCTTGGGAACTGACATTAATTACGAAAATGTTACTTTTATATATTAGAGATGATTATGATTTTTTTTTAATTTTTATATCATAAGAATCCGGTTAATTATGACATAATTTTAAAATATCATTGAAATTATTATGTTTTTGTATATCATATCAACCTATTTTTTTATTTTTATATAGTAACAATAAAATTTATAAATTTACACAACAAATATACATATTTCAGATTTTGTAATGTTATTATACCTTACAAAATACAACTTTTTCCAAAATAATTTTCGCCAGTAATTTCATCCATAATTTCACCAAATTTAAATTTGTATTTTCTTGATATAAATTTTTTTAATGATCCTGATTTTTTTCCGCCAAAAGTATATCAAACATTTACGTCTTAGATAATGCTGCCCAATTATAATTATTACTTTCCAAAACTATATCCTTTTAATGAGGAATTTGATATAATAAAGGAAGTAAGTATTAATTAAAATGAGATATATATTCCATAATTATTACACGGATTTATTAAAAAAATAATATCAAGGTGTAAACATTAAGCATTTTTAAAGTGAAGTTTCAGAATACGTACAAATGATGATATTATACAATGAAATATAAAATTGAATAGACTGGAAAAAAAAAACTATTAAGACAGTCAATCTTGAAAATAACATAGTTATGAAAATTATAAAGTAAGATAAAAATTATAAGATATTAGGAGATTTGTAAAAAGTATAATTAGTAAAAGCGTTACGGTTATTAGAAAAAATAAGATCGTTAAGATTAGTAAAAATACAATATATAAACTAAATTATCACAATAATAATGAAATGTCATTATTTGATATTTCATATAATTGAAAGATATACTAAAATTATTCAAAGTTGCGCCAAAACTAATGCAAAGTTCTTGCGAACACCAAATAAATAAGAACAAACATAAAAGCTAGCACTTATATTCATAATCAATTTAAAATAAACCAATCATGATTTAGAAAAAATCTCCATTGATGATATACTAAAATTAAATCCATATAACATTTAACATTCTATAAATTATATTATATAACTTTATTTGAATAAATGAAATAGTTGTCAATATTTAATGTAGTAGAAAAACGGTATATTGGTTGTCAATATATGTTTAAATTAGGTAACCTTATTATGGAAAGAACGTCTAATTAAAATGTTTATAATTATATAACAATATCATAACTATATGAGACGAGAAAGGTCGTTCAACTAATAAAACAAAAAATATTGTCTACAAAGAGGTCCTTCAATGATTATAGATATTTATCGTTTTCAATGTATTTTTCACACATTTCAATAATACCAATAACCATATATATATATATATATATATATATATATATATATATATATATATATATATATATATATATATATATATATATATATATACTAGAAAAACTTGAGGCCCGTGCTAAGCACGACCCACGAAAAGTAGTTTGGGTTTTTTTTTACTGTTATATAATTTTGTTGGATTTTCAATATAAAATGTTTGAATTAGAAATGAAAGCGAAAGCATATTCTTATAATCACAAGTATGTTACTATCATTGGTAAACAACAAGTACATTGCTATATTTGGGTAAAATTATAAGTTAGAGTGATGTTACATGTAAAAAGTAATGTATAATGACAATAGTAATATAAAATTGATGTGTGTCATTCGTTGCAATTTACTCTTTTTAATATAGTGCTAAAAACTTATCACATGATAAATTAAGTTGTTGTTGTTGTTTTTTTTTTTTTTTTTTTTTTTTTTTTTGCATTCATGAACATAATTCATAATTAAGTATTTTTGTAGGCATATCAATAAATAATAATGTAATGTGTAATGACAATAATGACTAACTAATAGACGAAAGAGTCTCGTAATGGGTTTCTCTCGATCAAATTGTCTGTCTATACTCTAGTTGCTTATGGATGCCACTCTAGTTGCTTATGATCCATCAATCATTGTATCTATTTTGCAGCTAGCATCATATGTATCCTACATCAAAAAGCCAAAAGTAAATGAAAACCCACATCCAAAATGTAAACTAAATGTAATAACATAAAAAGGTATGACAGTGAAGATATATGGATTACTCACGCTTTTAACTCTTGTATAGTATAAATTAGCAAATTCATCAACAAAGATAATATTGAGGAGCATAACATAGCACATCAAGTAGAATTTTAAGCAACATATCATAGCTAGAAAACAATGACTTAATAATAAACAATATATAAGGGTTATTTTAAGAATAAGTCGCTGCATAGAATGACAATCGGTAGAAAACCCTTCAGTCAATCTTGTAAAGATAACTCGAGTTCTTCTCCTTGTCCTTTTCATATGCAGAAGACGAACCATATAATTAAAGACCATAAATTCATTTGCGTTGACTATTTCTGCCAATTCCTTTTCTTCTACTTTTAGTTAATACCAATGCTGGCTTCAAATCAATGTTTCTGATGTGATAATATCTCACAGTTTATACCAATCAAACTCAATAATTTCATCATAATTATATAAGTTGACATCCCTATCTACTACGAAATGACTCGAGACTACATAAAAACAAAACAAATTGCATTAACACATAAGAAATAATGAGAAATATATAGAGAATAGATGTACTCCCAAGTATGAAAACATGAATTGCAATGGAAGAAGGTGCCAATACTTTAACACTTCCTAACAGTTGTGAACGATATTCGTAGTTGCACTTAAATACATTAATATCACTATTGAAAATTTAGTAAAAGTCCATGTGAGGCACTTCTCCACCTCATCCTCTGGTTTCTCCGGTGGCTTGTAAAAAGTGACTAATTTACACCAAATTGTTCAATAAATTTGACAAAATATGAGGATATAAATCAAGCATTACCCAAAGAAGAAGCTTTGGGTACCTGTAAAATCGAGTATCTGCTACAAAGAACTTCCACAAAAGGAGTAAAAAAATTGAAATTAGTGATTAGTTTTTGTCATTTGCGTGAGGTTTCTATATGGAATGAATGATAAGATCTATGGATATATTGATCTCGAACCAACAGATGCTCAATGTGAATCTTTGACTGCATTGTATTCTATTTATGGCAATTTCTTTGATCAACATTTGAATGTTTCAATGGTTTGTGATCTTTGGATTCTATAATGACAAATATATGACCATCAAATTTCATTCACGTTCCAGCTGTAATAATTTCATCATTTCAAGTAATCTGATAGCTAAGAGTTTCCTTGTTTCATCATACATAGTCTCTCGTAATCTTTAAATCAATTTAAAACCATTTCCATCATTTGTTCCAAATTCTTGATCATCACCTGAATAAGCTAGTCATTGAAACCGTCACAAGCAGCAGCAGAAACAATATTTCTTTCCCTAAAACATGAACCGGTAACATATATATTTTCTTGACATAACAAACACAAACAATATGCAAAGAAAATATGAGGAAGTGGACTTGGCTTTATAATCATATGTATAAAAAGTTTTATTGAAGCAAACAACCAGAAACAATGACATCTTCTCATTTAGGCATATCATCAACCAACTTGCCAACAATTGGAAAATCCACCAAGTAACTACATATGCGCTCCATTTCTAAGGTTTCTTGGGAAAATTATGACATTAATATGAAAAGATCAACCCACATACTTGAGATGAACCAATAAAAAAATTGATTGTTACTTACCATTTCCTCATGAATTCAATTAGATACAGGGAGCCAACCACGATACAACATCTCAAGAAAAATGTTGTCTTGATCTGTCACTTTTATATAATTGAATCTCAAAGGTATACAAAGTAAAAGTAACTAATGAAAAACTCTCATCAATCTATTTTCCCTGTTGCAATCGTTAATCAGAATTAGAATTGGAAAAGATGTAAATTCTTAGCAATATATTTTTCCCTGTTACAGTCATTAATCATAGGTAGAATTGGAGATGTATTTGGCAAAAAAAATTATAATTACTATCTGGAAAGAAAATATTAATCCTGAACATATATTTCACCCAAATCGAGTTTCCAGATTGAAGGAAAAACGACCATTTGAATAGATTTTAACACGGGAAGAAAATCCATCGATTGGATTGACGGTAAACAGAAAAAACAATTGGAATCAAATTAAGGTTCTTGAAGATAACATACCGGTGGGAAGATGCTGACGGCAGAAAGATCAATGTTATCATTCTTATTTAATTCAACATTCAGAATATTTGTTGTCAAGAATTGGGCGAATTTTATATTCGTCACATAATAATTGATTCCATTTTCTGGATGATATGTCAGATTTTTCTTGATGAGGAACCGTTCGTGCGTTTGGAGAGATGTAGAACCGATGGGTGATCAGAATTGGAAAAGGTAAGTGTTAGAAGGGAGGCAATGATCAGAAAGATTTAATCGACATTTGTGCACGTTGTGTCGTTCCGAGAGTTGGATACGTGGAGGAACTGTAACCCTATGAATTTCCTCTAGCCGGCACCAGATTAAAAGGCTTTCATATATATATATATATATATATATATATATATATATATATATATATATATATATATATATATATATACTAGAAATATGCTAAGGCCCGTGCTTAGCACGGTCCATGAAAGGTATTTTTGGTATTTCTTGAAATAATTATAAGATCACAATGAAAAAGAATCCCCAAAAAATATTGAAATGCTCTTTCTTGAATTTTATATAAGGCAAATAGCAATGAACTTTCCTTCCTGCTTGTTTGATATTGATTCTATCAATTAAAAAAACACAAGAACAATGTTATTATTGGTAAACAGATATAAGTGCATTGCTATTATGGGTAAAAAAAAACTTATAAAACTTCTTTAAAGAAAGGTTAAAACCTTCGACATTCGATTGAAATAGTTATTTTTATCATTATTTGCATTCATGCAAAATGTTTATATTAATCTTACTTTATTCAAATAAATGTTGTCTATTCATCAAGGTTCAAGGTTCAAGTAACTGGTTAACAAAAGACGTTAAAAATTACATCATTAGTTTAATCTTTTCAGGAGCTACTTTTTTGGATTATGATAAACCATATGTTTTTGACGGGTTATAGTTACACTCACAGTCTTGTAGATAAACTATGGTGCATCAGAGGGCTGGAGAGAGAACTGGTAAGCATGTTCACCCTCAATCTACAATTTCATTTAAAGTTTAGAATGTATATAAATCTTGTAAATTGTGTTCACTAAGTGGCTATACATATTCACATGAATATCACAAGTATGAAAAAGTTTCGTGTAATTGGTTATATACTAAGCAGGTCCATGGAGTATGGACTATGTATCTTGAGCCTTTGTTAGTCATACAATCTTACATTATATTTTGTATCTAACTATCAGTTAATTTATTAAACTACAAAATATTTGCAATATTAAAAGATACATCTCATGTTGATAACAAATATAATGATTCTTTTATACAAAGCAAAAAAAAAAGAACAAAAAAAGATTATCATAACTTCCTTTCTTGTAAAATAATCCAACAAATTGCAAAAGATTATAATACTCACAGCTTAACCGAAAATCAAAATTATGCATAAAATACAAAAGTTCCTTATCTAGATAGCACACAATAGACGGAAATCATTAATAAAAAAACAAAATAAAGGCCAAGAGGTCAATAACTCATGAGGACTGTCTATTGATAGTAACTCAAATATACTTTAACCATTTTTTATCCTTACAAACTCAAGCCATAGCAGGTGTTTGAAGTTGTGACCAAAGATAGCAATCCAATTTCAAATAAATGATTCTTCTTCTCTAGTTTTAAAATTGATGGTGGAAACTTACATCCAAACACCACTAATTATAGTGGGTTAATGACCCGAGATGGAGAAAACCACAAGACCACCCAACTCTATTTTTTACATTGAACAGAGAAAATCCAACTTAACAGTTGAAACAAAATCATGAATTATCCTACTTGTATAACTTGACAACTTTTATAGGCATTGTGGTTTCATGGTCTTATGGCTATAAGGTCTTTTTTTCTTTTTCCGATTGAATACATTGTTGGCATGAGACTAAATGACCATTTTACCCCAGCACAATCCAAACCAGCTTCACAAAATCTTCCAGCTAAAGGGACAAAAAAATAGTCAAGTGGTCAGAAACTTGATCACTTTGTGTCATCCCTCTAACCCAAGTCCTGCAACAATTCTTCTTCCATTTTTATGCATCTAAGAGCATACTTACTACTTAAGTTTTTTTTACATGCCTAGATCAATAGATCAAGTTCATAACAGGTTGTAACTTACTTTTTTTTTTTATCATTGTTTAACAACTATTGACTTTAGTAAGTCAATCGAGTAGATCACATTCATGCATCGTTGCAATGAAAGGTAAACCCTGCCTTTTTTCAATCGCATGAAACCAGTGATAACACCATGCACAAGGAAAATATAAATTACCATTATAACCTCTCAGTATTTATGAAGCACCAAAAAGTCAAAAAGAAAAATAAAAAATTAAAACATTATGATTATATAAGAAATAAGTGTATATGACAAATGACCAAATTGGGTCTTTTACATTTACCTTCGCCAATAGATGATGTCAGAAGCAAGCCATTTGTCTTGATTTTGGAAAACAATTAATTAACATTGAGGACTTGAACTTTATGCAAGAAAACCAATCTTCCTTCTAGTTCTATCTAAAATTTCAAGATATTGAATACGAATCACATAGTCAAATGTTGCTCATTTAGATCACACTACACATGAATTATTAGCACATAAATTGCCCAATTAGACTGCTTTTTTTATGGCAGACGGTCAAATAAGTTTCGTTAAATTTAAACATGAACAAAGAAACAGAAAAATAAGCATGTGAAAACAAATTATGATGAACACCAATTAGATCATGGATCGACTGAACTGCCAAAGACGAATCATTTTTCTGGGGAGCACCGAAATATATAATTGTGTAAATATTTTTTAATTATTCAAATAAAGAAAATATGCAGATGTATCCCTCTCACAGAAATTTGATCGTTCTGCATCTAATCCAACATATAGGAATATAAATTCCAAATCCCAAATCTTGAATATAAATCCGATTAGAGAAAAGGAAATCGGGAAAGGGACGATACAGTAGAGTTAAAAAAAACCAACTGGAATTATCAGAATATCAGGAATTATATTGTTATCATTTCATAATTGTATATTCAAAATTGATTATTGAACCAATAATTGATGAAGGGTATTTGGTAAATATATATAAGTGTAAAAATCAAAAAAAAAAATAAAATAACACCATTTTGGGTTTGTTAAAAGAAAAAAGAGAAGCAGAATGTCTGGAATGCTCTCTTGCTCTCTGTACTCATAACCAACATATAGGAATGATGATGTAGCTGTGAAATATAAGCAATTCTTATTAGTCTTTTTGCATTTTGTCATTGATAGCGAATTATGGAAAATTAGAAATATATCCATTCATAGTGTCTGTAAACCAATATAAGTTAAAAGGTACTATAATGACATATTTGGATGTTGCAATGTTTAGTTATTTACCAGCTATTAAATTCAAGTTCTTTTATGTTGGAAAATTTTCAGGCAGATGGGGGAAATTGCAGTAATTTGTACAATAGGATTACTTATTTTCCTTCTTAAATGCTGTCAAGAGTGGGAGTACTTAAATGAACCAATTAAATTTGAAATTAATGTGCATATTAAGATGTAAGGAAAATGTAATATGCTGTATATTTGTTTGAAGGAATTTAAATTTCCCTTTTACACGATTGAAAACAAAAAGGAAAAACAGATTGCAATATGATATGCATTTCTAGGAATAATACTGAGCTTTTATATACTTGAATCTCAAGGATATACAATGTAAAAGCAACCAATGGAACAAATTGTCCGCAATATTTTCCCTTGGTGCAATCGTTCATGATAATTACAATTAGAAAATATGTTAACTATCTGGAATAATTTATCCATGTGCAATCGTTAATCATAATTACAATACAATTGGACAAAATTATGCCTGAACGGATATTTCACCGAAATGGAGTTTGCCGATTGGAGGAAACACACCGGTCAAATAAATTTTAACGGGATAGGAAAATACATCAACAGATTAACGGTAAAGAATAGGAAAGAACTAAAATCAAATTAGGGTTTGTGTAGAAAACATACCAGTAGGAAGATGATGATGGCAGATGGAGATGACGACAGGAGGATCAATGTGTCGTTCTTATTTGATTCATATTACGAATGTTTGCGGTGAAGATTAGGGGGAATTGTGTGTTCGTTGCGTAATAATTGCAATCCGTTTTGTGGATGATTTGGTTAGATTTTGTTGATGAGGTACCGTTGCGTGTATTCGAAGAGGCGTAGAATGAAGGAGTAATTGAATTTGGAAAAGGTGTATGTCTGGGATTGGGTACGTGGAGGAACCGGAACACTAAAGGGCTTTTATATATATATATATATATATATATATATATATATATATATATATATATATATATATATATATATATATATATATATATATATATATATATATATATATATATATATATATATATATAGGTTCAGCTTCATTTGAGACCATTCTAATTTTGTGAGACCGTGAGACCAAATCTAAAAATAATTTTAAAATGCAAAATAAATGGAAAAATCCAAAAATTCTTTTTTTAAATATTATTTTCGGAACTTGAATTAACTAAAAAAAATATTAAAAAAATATAAAAAAAATAAAAAAAAAATCCGTTTTTTTTTTTTGAAAAATACGTGAAATATTCTAAATAGAATATTTCACTGACATATTCTAAAAAATAATTTTAAAATGCAAAATAAATGGAAAAATCTAAAAATTCTTTTTTTAAATATTATTTTCGGAACTTGAATTAACTAAAAAAAAATAAAAAAAATAAAAAAAAAATTCTATTTTTTTTGAAAAATACGTGAAATATTCTAAATAGAATATTACACTGTACATATTCTAAAAATAATTTTAAAATGCAAAATAAATGGAAAAATCAAAAAATTCTTTTTTTAAATATTATTTTCGGAACATGAATTAACTAAAAAAAAATAAAAAAAATAAAAAAAATAAACAAATGCGTCTCACGGTCTCACAAAATATAAGTGGTCTCAAATGAACCTAACCCTATATATATATATATATATATATATATATATATATATATATATATATATATATATATATATATATATATATATATATATATATATATCGACGCCATGCCCCAACACCACGGACGACAGAAGACACAAGTTCTTTTCTCTGAAAAACACATATTCTTCGCAACAACTCTACATCTGGTAGGTTCTCGTTATTTATCTGTAAATGTGGAACAATTAGGGCTTCATTAATAACATGGTTTTAATTGTTCTTATTTTTTGGGATTAGTGAAATCCGTGTATTACACGGGTTGATTTAAAAAAATTAGACATTAAAGTCTAAATAGATAAATATTTTTTAATGTACAACTTTAAAATAAGGAAAAAACATATTTATTGCAATTTAATATCATATCATATATATGATATTTAATACTTTACATATATAAATATATGACTTTAATTTTAAAAATTGAAACAAACCAAAAATTGACAAGTGGATAATATTTATTTCAAAAATACCACAAAATGACAAGTGTCAAAACTCATGAGAGATTGACATGTGACAAAAAAAAAACTTCATTTATTAAGAAGGATATGATAGGATTCTGTAGTAGTGGTACAACGGTTATCATATAGTTGAGTGTCCTAGGGGCTGTATGTAGTCATGTAGGATAACATGAGAACTCTTGATCTAGGCTTTCTTGCATGTTCCTTGTTTGGGTGTGGCTCTAGAGTAGGATCATCTGTCCGGGTGGCTAACTCACCACTGGTTACTTACGATTACACATTTCATGGAGGTTAGCTGGTAGCGAGACTGTGTGTTGTGAGAAAACTAGTAGGCGGTAGGAAGTTGTATGATTAATATTTAATGTTGCCTATATTATGTGCCTACTTGATCCTTGATATATATATATATATATATATATATATATATATATATATATATATATATATATATATATATAATCATTATGCAATATTTGTAAACGATTATATATTTTTCTATGCGTTTTCCGCGTTTAACGCGGGCTATAATCTAATTATATTTACTATATCTAATAATAGATAAGTTATCAATGTAATTTTTGATATTATAGTTTGTGGATTTATCGATTCGTAATCGTTATCAACCTTATAATCGTTATCAACATCATATGAAGAGTTAAAGTCGGTGGCTCGACGCCGAAGCCGAAGTGTAGAATATGGTGGGCTGTGTATTTGTTTGGGCTGTGGTGGGGCTGAGTGCACGTGAAGTGCTGCTGGGTAAGGCATTTAGCCTTCAAAGATTGGCCGACAAACGTACATGGCTTTTTTTAGTTCTCCTGTTTGCTTTTTGTAAATTCACTATGCACGTGTGCAGGGCACGGTGCCCCTTTTTATGTAAATATTTTTTAATCACCTTTTGTCTAAAATATATAATCAAAATTATCTATATTTTAGACTTTTGGATACAATGGGTTTCTTTGTTTTTCTTTTAAAAAAAAACCGTTTCATACATTATATTCTTCAGAACACTGCGTAACATTTGGTTTTTGTAGTTATTTATTTTTTAGAAGAGTTCTTATTTAAAAAGTATTATGTGTGCTCCGACACAACACAACAACACGAACTCTTCTTTTCAAACATCTTATAGCCATACTTAAGATATATTATTCAATATAAAATTGTTGTTTTCTTTTTTCTATATGTTTATTAGTTTATTAATATTATGATGTTTATTATAAACAATTCAAGTATAATTTATATAATTTCGAAGCAGTTTGATAAATTATATATATATATATATATATATATATATATATATATATATATATATATATATATATATAATTTTTTTTGGTACGAAGGTAAAAAGTTTTTTTCTATATATTTTTTTTGACGAACGAAAAAAATGAATCATTAAATGAATAAAAAATAACATGATTCACAAAAAAAAAAGTTCTCAAAAATATATCTCGATGATTCATTTATATAATGATTTTGTTGTAATTAACTAAAATTGTTATAAAAGTGATTTTTTTTCTTAATTTACTTAAAAATTAATCATGAAGATGTTTTTTTTTGGGAATTTTTTCTTGTGAATCATCTAAATTTTGAATAATCTAATGATTTATTTTGTTTGTTCGGTAAAAAAAATATGTAAAAAAAAACTATTTACCTTTCTACCAAAATTTTACTTCTTATTTGATCTTGACTCTCTCTCTCTCTCTCTCTCTCTCTCTCTGTGTGTGTATATATATATATATACACACACACACACACATAAATAAATCGTGAAGATGTTTTTTTGTGAATTTTTTCTTATGAATCATCTAATTATTCATTTTGTTTGTTCGGTAAAAAAATATATAGAAAAAAACTATTTACCTTCCTACCGAAATTTTACTTCTTATTTGATCTTGACTCTCTCTCTCTCTCTCTCTCTCTCTCTCTATATATATATATATATATATATATATATATATATATATATATATATATATATATATATATATTGTGTTACATAGTCTATAACTAAATATTGATAAATTAAAAAATTATTCACTAAAATAACCAAATCTATTAAAGCTAATAAAAAAAATAATTATCATAGTTACTGAAGTGACTTCTATATTTAATCTGAATACATGACATAACTTACTATATGTTAAACATCAATTTTGTTAAAAACCATAAAATTAAATATAATTTAAATAAATAAATATAATATGTTTAACATATTTCACTTGTATTATATGGTCTAGAGGTGTATTTTCAAAAAATTATTGTAATATGAAATTATTTGAAATTTGTAAAATCAGTTTATTTAAATTTTAGCTTATTACAACAGTCTGCAGACATTAAAAAAAATAAAATTCTTATTACAGGTTGCAGTTATTTAGTCCACATATTCTGCTATAAAGTGTTGCAAATATGTTCTGTAGACTTCAGATGTTCTCGCTTCGAGAGAAAACAACATTTATATCTTCGAAACAACAATAAATAATAAATATAACTTCTAATTATATTTATGAAAACAATTACGATAATATTATATAAAATTCATTATATTTTGGTTATTTGTATAGGATATTGATTAAATTAATTTTTTGTGTGTGTTTACTATTAATAAAAATGTTCATTTGCTTTTTATTTTGTTAAAACGAACCATCTCTATATATATTAAAAGAGAAACTGCCGACAGTATCTTTAACAATCAGGTCATTCGTTGTGTTTTCTTTATTAATTTCAACTATTTGATTATTTTGATGATGTCATCATAAAATAAAATAAAATAAAATTAATATTGACTAAATTTAAAAACTTGACTAACTAATTTATGTTAACGCCATTTACAAAAGGAATGCATTCAACTCATTTAAACATTATCATAATTTTTGAAAGTAAATTTCATTCATTCATAATTAAAATCATGTTCTTAACTGACGTATTTCGTATATTTTTTCAATTCACATCTATCGTATGAAACATACCTATAAGATTACGGGATATCGTCGCTCAATTTCAAAAAATCAAAGAATTCAAAATCATATATAGTTTCCATAATCATTGTTGAAAGTTGTGTATAAATCATGTGCTGCTGTTCGTACATTATGTTTTTTTCAGACCCTTAGTAGCATCATGTTCGAACAACATCACCCTTTGCAAGCATCAAGTTCATCATCTAGGCTCATTCTTCAATATGATGTTCTTAATTTTTATTGTATTCGATTTTTTGATTCTCATTAGTGTTGTATTTGACTGTGATCTTTAAATGCATGAATAATCTTGATTATAAATGTTAGTATTAGTTTTTCAATCTTTTACTTTTGTCTTTTTAATTTTGCATTTGATGTTGCACTCTACATTTTTGATAAAATGCCCATGAGAAAAGCGCAATGACTTTTGATTAACTATATTTATGTATGTGTGTCTAACGTAATTAATTTTTTTTTTTGAGATTGTTTGGATTACACTGTAGTTAATGATTGAAAACTATCATTTACCCTCTAGTGTTTTTAATTATCAATATTATACTGCTATTAATTTGACGTATTTGTCCATAATTCTTGGTTTTTAATAGATTTAGTTAATAGCAATGTAGTTTGACTTTAATCTATAATGTTTTGAATTGCAATTTCTAAATTTCTTTTGAGTTGTTGTAAATGGATACAAAGTGCATTGTAATTTCTATTTTGTTTTTTAACATATTTAGTTAATAGCAATGTGTGTATGTAGTTTTCTTATTTAAAAAGTCAAAACTCTTATTTCAACATTTTTTCCTAATATGTCTATCTTTGAAATGTCATATTCCGGTCATGGGAAACCCTTTTTAGTCGAAATTAGTGAACAAAGCTTTGTATTTAAGACAATCAATCTTGAAATTAGCATAGTTATGGAAAATTATAAAGTAAGATAAAAAAAATTATAAGATATTAGGAGATTTGTAAAAAGTACAATTAATAAAAGCGTTACGGATATTAGAAAAAAAAAATAATAAGATCGTTAATATTAGTAAAACTGCAATATATAAACTAAATTATATTGATGATATACCAAAATTATTCAAAGTTGCGCCAAGCCTAATGCAAGGTTCTTACGAACACCAAATAAATAAGAACAAACATAAAAGCTAAAACTTATATTCATAATCAATTTAAAACAAATCAATCATTATTTAGAAAAGAATTTTCATTGATTATATACTAAAATTAAATCCGTATAATATTTAACATTCTATAAATTATACTTTATGACTTTATTTGAATAAATGAAATAGTTGTCAATATTGCAGTGAACAAAATAATATATTGGTTGTCAATATAGGTTTAAATTAAGTAACCTTAATGTCGAAGGAATGTCTAATTATAATGTTTATGCTATATAACAATATAATTAAGTAATATTTTTAAATAATTGAAAACATAGAATAATGACAAGTGAAAAATAGTTAATTCAAACACAAAAATTTCCATGTGGCAAAATGAATGAAAAAATGACATGTGACAAAATGATTTTTATTTATTATGATAGATTTTTTTATTGCTTTATCTTATTTTTTATCGTCGTTTTATAACTTTATATGTATTTTCTATATGTTCCCACACGTTCAAAATTTTTATATTTTGACGACTTACGCGTTTTCTTTATCAAATTCAAAATTTCCAAAATCGGATTACGATCGTAATCTATCAATTTAATCATCATTAATTTCATCTATAATTTTAACCAATTTAAATTTGTATTCCTTATATAATTTTTTTACTGATTCAAAATTTTCCCTCCAAAAATATTTTAAGCATATATTTCTTATGTATTCCTTTATCAAATTTAAATTTGTATTTCCTTATATCCATAAATTTTTTATTTTGATAACTTATGCGTTTCTTTTATCAAATTTTAACTTTCTAAAATCGGATTCAATCGTAACCTACCAATTTAATCGTCATTAATTTCATCCATAATTTCACCCAATTTAAATTTGTATTTTCCATATATAAATTTTTTAATGGTCTCAAAATTTTCCCTTCAAAAATATTTCAAGCATTTACTTTTAGACAACGTTGCCCCATTATATTTATTACTTTTTCTCATATAAAATAATAAAATTTACGAATATGCCTGTATATATATATATATATATATATATATATATATATATATATATATATATATATATATATTGATTTTATAAGAAACATTAACACTAAAACAAAGTGATTAAATTTCTTTTCGTATAACATATCAACCTATTTTGTTTTATCTTTATATAGTAACAATAAAATTTATAAACTTACACTGAAAATGTACATATTTTGAATTTAGTCATAATATTATACCTTACAAAATATAATTCTCTCCAAAATAGTATTCGTCAGTAATTGCATCCATAATTTAACTCAATCTAAATTTATATTTTCCTTATATAAATTTTTTTAATGATCATGATTTTTTCCTCCAAAAATATTTCAAACATTTATTTCTTACATAATGAAACTCCATTATAATTATTACTTTCCTCATATAAAATAATAAAACATACCAATATGCCTATATATCTATATTTAACTTTTATAAGCAACATTAACAATAAAATAAAGTGATGGATTCAAATGACGATTTATCTCCTTAAAGAAAAATAAGCTAAAAGTCTTGTCCATAATATTTTATCCATCAATCTTTCATCAAATTACACTAATGTAATTATCTATGATTTAGAAGGTACTCATATGTTACGAAGAATGTCGTTCAAGTAATAGACACAAAAATATTGTATACAAAGAGGTACTTCAATGATTATAAATATTTATAAATTTCAATGTATCTTCTACATATTTCAATAATACCAATAACGATAATTTTTTATAACAATTATCAAGGTTGTGAAAATTGTTCGGCGGTAGTTTGACGGTCAACTGACGTTAAGCGATCGGATTCGGTAGGGATTAATCGGGAACCCTAAATTATTTAAAAAATTAATATATCCTAAAAAAAGAAGTATTTAAAAATTTAAATTTTGATATTTTCAAAAATTTAAAATTTTAGTATAGTATCTTAAAATTTGAAAGCTTAAAAATTTCAAAATTTAAAATTTTAGTATAATATTTGAAAATTAAAAAATTTAAAATTTTTAAATATTTCCTGCCTATAAACGCCAATCCCGATTTTGACAAATTTCCGCCAAACACCAAAATCGTAATCGGTTCAAGGCGACCAAACGATTAATCGGCAGCCAAGACCGATTTCTACAACACTTATAATTATTATGCAATATATGATGACATTTGTATGTTTTTATGCATTTAACGTGAGTTATAATCTAGTTTTATCTATGAAAAATCATTCTGAATCAAATAAAAACATATTAGAGTTTATTTTTGTGGTCCCGTCTATATAAATGCGACACACCTCTAGGACTGTTCACTATTCGGATAAAACCGAATTATCCAATTGGACAATTTGGATTGGACTATTTGGTTCGGATTTTCGGATTCTTGGATTGGTTTTTAACAAAACCGAATTATTATTTTGGATTTCGGATTGATTTTGGTTTATAAAATAAGAACCGAATAATCCAAAAAAATCGAATAAACATTTATTATTTATCTATTTATAATATATATCCATAGTTATTTATTAATTTGGTAACTTATTTTTTCAAATAGGTTCAAAACGTTTCACTCGATAAAAAAAAACATTAATATGTATTTTCTCTCAAAAGTTTTCTATGTATAAAATATTTAACTATAATATATCTTCTTAGTAGTTTTTTAAAAATTTCAAAATGCAACTAAATAATTTGTTTTTGGTTCTTTTGTAAAGTTGGGTAATATTATAATTATATATCGTTTTAAAATGTTTCGTTTTTTGAAAACCGAATTATAAAAACCGATCCAACCGAATTGTAATTGGATCGGATCGGATCGGATTTGAATTTAGATTGGACTATTCGGATCCATGTTTTGAAAACCGAAATCAAATTGGATTCACTTGATTGGATCGGATCAAACCGATCCATCCAAATGAACACCCCTACACACCTCATACCAGAAAGTTGTTTCATATTGTTTTGAAAACATCCGGCACAAGATTTTAAGAATATTTTGAAGATGCATAGATTCGACGAATCATATTAGTTTCATATGTTTTTCTACTATGAATTAAATTTTGAATATGTAAAATGTATGTCCAGATAAATGCGAAGAACAAGTCTAATAAATGGCAAATAATTTTAGAACATCTCATATTAAAGGGCTCGTTGCAAGTCTCTTTCCCCATTTTTGATTTGCTGTTAGATTATATATTAGACGAATCGGTGTGGGCAACGACGAGTGTCGTTTTGATGACATGGACATCCGTTAAAAACATTACCATGGGTTGAATACCGCCCTTTTCCCGTTGAGCCTCGTTTCATTATCCTTCGTTACCATCGCAACACGTTATAACGTGTGAAATTCGAAAGAAACGGCCAAAAAGATCATTGATGAATGGTCAAAAACCATTTTTTACCTATTATAATGTCACATACACAAAAAACATTTTAATACACCAATCTCTCATTCTATTTAACTCAAAAAAAATCAACCACATTTTCTTTTTATCCAGAGCAAAATCCGGATACCCCTCTTCCAAACACAAACTCACCACAAATACCATTTCAAGGGAACTTCTTTAATCTCACCTCACCCCCATTCAATTTCCTACACCGCACTACATGCAACAAAACCAAAATCATCAACAAAGCATCTTCAATAATTTTGTTTCCATGCGACAAACAACCACACAACCTCCACCCACACAACTAACGCAAGAAAATATTCCCGAAACGCAACTAGGAGGTGGTCGGAAAGGTAGAGGAAAGGAAAAAGGAAAAAGAAGACAGTCGTGGAAAGTGAAGAAGAACCTCAACTGTGATGGACACTGGATGAGTATTACGCGTTGGTTGTGGCGTTGTGTGAGACTTCAAAAATCCAACTGTAGGAAATGATACGCGGAGAGTTGGTTTTTACGAAACTGTGCTCATAATTCCATGTGATTTTGAAGAAACAACTATATCGCAATATTAGTATGCTTAGTAGCAAGTGGACTCCAATCAATTATCGGTGCACCAAGTTTAATGGGATTTTCATGAGACAAGGTTCGCCAAAGCAATGTGGAGCAAATGATTTTGATGTGTTCAAAGCCGCGAGGGAACAATATCACGTCGAAATGGAGCACTCTTTTGAGTTTGAAAAAGTATGGGGGATTGTCAGAAAAGATCCAAAGTGAATTAAGGCACAAACATCGTTGGAGGCACAATCAAAGAGGTCTTGCAATTCTAGTTCGTTTGACGTTTCCGACGCATGGACTAACGTCGACCTCAACGTCGATACATATTACATCCCCAATGACATTGAAGAGACCCCCCCCTCACGACGACCAGTCGGGCACGACAAAGCGAAGCGTACTCAACGACACACGAACGAAGCCGAGATAAGGGCACAAGAGTTGGTGGAAATGAAAAAAAAAAAGTTAGGCCAACACAATCTAATTTCACAACAAAAGGTTTAAGTGCAAGATGAGCACTTGGAGTTCCTTTGTAGGCAAGTAGAGGAAGATCAAATGTAGCAATTTTTCAAACCAACGAGGAAAATATGGGACCACGAAAAGTGTAAGGGCTCCGAAAGATGAAGGAGAGGATCTTGAAGAAATATTTGGATTACCACTATTAAATCGTTTTTATGTTTTTAAATTAGGATTATCGTATTTTTTTCATTCAATGTTCTTTTGTTCTGTAATTTCATTTTTAGTTTTTAAATGTTATGTTTAATTTAGGATTTAATTAAATTGCATGTCTTATTTTTATTTTTTATAAATGTTATAACATAAATAAAAAAAACAAATTGAAAAAATAAAAAAAAAAAACTCGTAAAAGGAAATGATGATATGGAAATTAGCGGATGTTATTGTTGGGTCATGAGCAAAACAACATTCCTATGGTGTTCATGAAAACCCTAATTGTTTGGATCTAGTTTTTCTATTTGTACATACAATATTGTCCAAGACTTGCAAACCGTAATCTAACATACAACAAAACGTTAAATCAACATAAATAAACCAGTAAGAATGTTACCTTTGATTGTTGCTTGAAGATCTTTAGCTTATGAGAACCTAGCACCTCAAATGCAATGCCTCTAATGAATCACAAACACCAAAGCAAGTTGGAAAATCTTGGAGAGAGGGGAAAGGCTCAAAATCGGCTCTTGGATCTCTAGGGTTCAAGTGGTAGCCGAAATATGAAGCATAGGGGTCCTTTATATAGGTGTGAGATTAGGGTTTCAGTCAGAGTCCTTATCCGGTTACTTAGTCACCAAGCAGCCCATAAGAACCTTCTGGATCCCTATCTTGGACGAAATCTTATGGGCTATCCATAAGGATTTCGTCCACCTTATCCCTAGGGTTTCTCAACCTACTTTGCAACTATCCAATAATTACAATTTCAGTCCCCAAAGTTTAATTAATCTCTTTTGATCACAAAATTAATTCTTGACCAATATTAACTAAACAAATATGATTTCTCCTTTAATATATTATTCATATAATATAGTAATAAACCATAATAATCTCTTTCTCCATTAATCATCCGGTCAAGTTGCTCTGGTGAAGGCAACCCAAAAGGACCATGCTACAACCGAGTCAAGTACATACCAAATATAGTTATGGACTTAGACACTAATCCAACAGTCTCCCACTTGGATAAGTCTAATAACTAAAGATGCAAGTACGACTTCAAAATCTGATTAGTAATCGTAGCTCTCAAAAGCCTCTGTCGAACTTTGACACGTCCTTTAGATAAGGGATTGTATAGTCCTCCGTTCTCAAGATATCGTGTGGACAATCACATGGAAAATAGTCATACTTATTGTCCAACAGTTTGTTTCTTGATCTCTGATCTATCTGACATAGAACTTAATTGAACACATCAACTCAGTCATGATTGGGCCCGACACATAAGTCAAACCAAATCATCGAGGGGCCCAAAATATCGCTTTTACCCTCGCAGGATAAAAGGAACAGATAAACTTCGACTTATATGCATTTACTATTCACTCATCAAATCATACACAACAATGCGTTTTATAACATCATGTTACTGATGCGTTTACGCATTATCAATGCACAACCAACTCGCAAACAATAAACCATATATCTAGGTTTAAATACTATATGATATTATCGTCTCACAATCACTCGTGATTAATTCCATGAAGTGATTTAAGTGAATGCGGGTCTAATCCAATACTCAAATCTTATTTCATAAGTACTCATGAATGTTACAGAAAACTTTTGCTATGTCTAATACACTTTAGACAGTCTACAAGACAATTCATGACAGTTTTCTTTCATGTCTACTTCCAACATAAACCACAGTGGACAATTTAAATAATCTTATTATTTAGGAAGTCAAAACATGCAAAATGAAATAATAGTAAATAATTAACACATGACAGTAATTTTACTTATAAATAAAACACTTTATTTAATCATCAAATGTTAATTACAAATTTCTATTACAAGTTTCTAAAAGCTATCTAATCACTAAAACTGATATCGTCCTTCAGCCCAATGTTCCTAGCGTGCTCCAAGTGCTTGACCCTACTTAGTCCCTTCGTGAGGGGATCTACCGAGTTCTCCTCTGACGATACCCTCTTAACTATGAGGAGTCCATCTTCTACCCGATGTTTAATAAAGTGATATTTCCTGTAGATATGTCTGGATCTGCCATGATCCCTCAGTTCCTTGGTCAAGGCAATCAGATCTTCATTATCACAGAAAATCTCCATAGGATCCTTTATGGCTGGCACAACTCCAAGGTCTCCGATGAAGTTCGTCAACCATATCGCCTCCTTTGACGCTTCGCTCGCTACTATGTACTCTGATTCGCATGTTGAATTAGTTACGGTCTCCTGCTTGGAACTTTTCTAAGTTACTGCTCCTCCATTCAGGGTAAAGATCCAGCCTGATTAAGACCAGAAGTTGTATCGGTCGGTCTGAAAACTGGCGTCACTATACCCTCGCACCCTTAAGTCATCACTCCCACCGAGGATAAGAAACCATTCCTTGGTCCTCCGAAGGTACTTAAGAATATTCTTGACTGCGTTCCAATATGCTCTACCAGGGTTCCCTTGATATCTGTTGACCATGCTCAAAGCGAAGGCTACATTAGGGCGAGTACAAGTCATATCATACATGATCGAGCCAACGAAGGAAGCGTAAGGTACTTGACTCATTTATGCTATCTCGACTTCAGTACTCAGGCTTTGAGTCTTACTCAACTTGGCATTACTTTGGATTGATAACTCCCTTTTCTTGGAATTCTCCATACTAAAACGCTTTAATACATTATCCAAGTAAGTACTTTGACTAAGTCATATCAGTCTTTTACTCCTATTTCTCACTATCCTTATCCCAAGAATATAAGCAACTTCTCCGATGTCCTTCATAGCGAAGCACTTCCCAAGACAAGACTTAACCTCCTGCAGGGTTGGGACGTCGTTTTCCATGAGTAGTATGTCATCAAAATACAAAAGGAGGAAGCTAACTATACTCCCATTAGCTTTGAAATATACGCATGACTCATCCTCGCTTCGCAAGAAACCAAACTCTTTGACTTTCTCATCGAAACAAAGATTCCATCTACGAGTTGCTTGTTTTAATCCATAAATGAATTTCTTAAGCTTGCACACTCTATTAGGATGTTTTTTCATCGACAAAACCCTCTGTTTGACTCATGTAAACATCCTCAGCCAATTTCCCATTAAGGAAAGCGGTTTTGACATCCATTTGCCATATTTCATAATCATGAAACGCAGCAATGGCTATCATCACCCTTATAGACTTTATCTTTGCTACTGGTGAGAAGGTCAGATCATAGTTAACTCCGAGAGTTTGAGTAAAGACCTTTGCAACCAATCGCGCCTTATAAGTGTGAACTTTCCTATCCATGTCGGTTTTCTTCTTGAAGAACCATTTGCACCCGACCGTCTTACGACCTGACACATTGTCAACCAAATTCCAAACTTGGTTGTCATACATGGACTGAATCTCGCTATCCACAACCTCCTTCCACTTTGTAGACTCCGGGCCTGCCATGGCTTCCTTGTAGCTGTTAGGTTCATCCAAATTTACTAGTGTACTATCACTAATAAACGTATCACCCACACTTATGATATGAAAACCATACAACACAGGTGGAACACTAACATTACTGGAATGTCTAAGAGGTAAGGACTCGTCAATAGGTTTAATAGGAGTTTCCTCCTCGGGTTGAGCGCTAGTGCTAGAGGTTCCTTCATCGCTTGATTCTTAAAGCTCTTCAAGATCAATTTGCCTCCAACTTTCCCCTTGGCTTATGAGTTCTCGCTCTCGAAAAACTCCTCTCCTCACAACGAAGACAATATTGTCACTCGATCTATAGAAGAGATATCCAAAGGATTAATGTGGATAGCTGATGAAACTACACCTCTCACTACGAGGTTCGAGCTTGCCGTGAGTCTCTCGTCTTACGAAAACCTCGCAACCCCAAACCTCGATATGTGCCAAAAAGGGAGCTTTCGATGTCCACATCTCGTGAGGTGTTTTGGCAACCTTCTTTGTAGGGACTAAGTTAAGGATATGGGTGACAGTCTCTAAGGCATACCCCAAAAATGAGATAAGTAACGAAGCACGACTCATCATGGAACAAACCATGTCCAACATGGTTCGATTACGCCTCTTATCCACACCATTCAATTGCGGTGTCATAGGTGGCGTCAATTGTGAAAAAATTCCGCATTCCTTGAGGTAGTCGTGGAATTCAAGACTAAGGTACTCACTTCCTCGATCGGATCGGAGCATCTTAATTTTCCTGCCCAGTTGATTCTCCACTTCTTGCTTAAACTCTTTGAACTTTTCAAAGGTTTCTGACTTGTGCTTGATTAAGTAGATATACCCATATCTGCTATAATCATCGGTGAAAGTCACATAGAAGCCACATCCCTTGTGGTGGATCTAAAGGGCGTATACACATCGGTGTGTATGAGATCCAATAAACCTCATCTCTTTCACAAGTGCCAGTGAAGGGTGACTTGATCATCTTTCCAAGTAAACAAGACTCGCACACGTCATCTTCCCTAAGGCCGAATGACTCCAACAGTCCATCCTTTTGGAGTTGGGTTATGCGCTCCTTGTTGACATGTCCAAGACGACAATTCCACAAGCATGCTTTATCCAAATCATTGGAAGAATCGATATACAATACATCATTTCCTAAGTTTTCTACAACTACCACAGTTTCATATATTCCATTACAAAGCAATGCTTCAAAATAGAAAGTACCATTAAAGAAAGCAGTAATAGAACCTTTTTCATTATCAAACGAAAATCTAAAACCTTGTTTATACAAACCATGAAAATAAATAATGTTTCGTGTCATTTTTGACGAATAACAACAATTATTCAAATCCAAACCTAACCCAATACTAAGCACTAAAGAGTAAACTCCAATATTGGTGACAGGCGACGCTTTCATATTCCCCATGATCAAGTTTATCTTCTCATGCTCCACATCCCTACTTCTTCTTAGACCCCGCAAATCAGAACAAATGTGAAAACCACATCCTGTATCGAGGACCCAAGACATAGAATGTGATATATTGTTAGAATGAATAGTATAAATAACTGCAAAGGACAAATTTATCTTTCCATCCTTGATATCTTGCAAGTATATCGGGCAGCTTCGTTTCCAATGCCCTTTGTCGTGGCAATAGAAGCAATCAGTATCCTTCAGGTTCGAGGAGGGCGTAGCGGGACCAGCCTTGGTTCCACTAGAAGAGGTGTCATCTTGGGACTTTCCCTTGCGGTGGCTCTTAGAAGGATCCTTCCTCTTCTTACCCTTCCCTTCCCCAATAGCCAAGACGAGGGCATTAGCAGTAGGAGTTGATGCAACAAATTTATCTTTTAGACTACTCTCAGCAGTCCTTAACAGGCATTGAAGCTTGCTTAGAGTGACCTCCTCTTTGTTCATGTGGTAGGTCATGTGGAACTGGTTGTAACACGGAGTTTAGGAGTGAAGTATGATATTTATGACCAGCTCCTCATCGAAGTTAACATTTAACTTCAGCAAGCGGTCCACATATCTCTGCATTTTTTGCAGGTGGGCCGTGACAGACTCTTCATCCTTCATTTTGGTAGTGATCATCGCAGCGATGATCTCATACCTCTCATGCGTTGCGCTTTGATGGTGCCTATCTATCAAATCTTGATGCATCTTGTAGAGTTGGTAGTCCTTGTAGGACTATTGGAGTTTGGCGGTCATTGTCGCGAGCATGATGCAATGAACTTTCATAGCATCTTACTCGTGAGCTTCAAAGGCAGCGATCTCTTCGGGAGTAGCAGTGTTGACGTTGACTTCTTTCAGCTCCTTGTCGAGGGCATACTCCTTGTCCTCGTAACGGGTAACCATTCGAATGTTGTGGATCCAATCGTTGAAGTGGGACCCATCGAAAATCACCCTCCCCCACAAATTCATGAGTGAGAATGAGCCGGAAGAGGTCGAGCCAGAAGCGTTGTTGTTGTTCAAAGTAGACATCCGAAATAGAAAAGAGACAAAGTTTGATTAGATAATAATCCCCAATTAAATACCCAAATATAAAATTAGGGCTAGGATCCAACAACATTTAAATAGTTCAAATTAAACATTTTAATCATAAAACTTAAATTTCAAAACTTAAGGACAAGTTTTGAACTTTTTCATAACACAAAGATCAAATAGCAAATAATTTTCAATTAAACATTTAATTTAATAAGTATCTAAATTTGACCTAGTCAATATTACTTGCAAGATAATTCAAAAATTAATTTAAATAATCAACTATTATAAAATAAGGAAATTATTATTTAAACAATTGGTAATTATCTTTTGTTTTGATGAGGATATTGATAAAAAGTAATAAAATTCGGATTTTATTAGCCTAAAACAATTTAGGTAATTATCCTTAAGCAAAACAACAAGAAATCCCGAAATTCCCTCTGTCTGACGCTCCGACTCGCCGAGTCCCTTTATGGACTCGGATTTAACCAATTACAACAGTACTCAATTATATGATAACCAGGATAACAATCCCAAAGGGTCGGCCTTGGTGCATTCGACCCAACAAGTATAGTGAGGAGTACTCACCTCACAAGTAGTGCTGAGCTGATAAAATCCAACTCCAAACTCAGCTCCGGACTCAAATGCCTACAACCACCATGTAACCATTTATATCAAAACCCTGAAATACCAAAAATGCCCTCAAAGTCAAACTGGGTCAACCATGGTCAAAGCCAAAGTCAATAATCATGGTTAACAATCCATGTTGACCCAACTCGTTGAGTTACTACAACATCTAAAGAAGCGGGAAAACCCAGGCCAACTCGCCGAGTAATCAGGACCAACACGTCGAGTTACTACAACATCCAGAGAAGCGCGAAAACCCGAGCCAACTCTCCAAGTTGTCAGGATAACTCATCGAGTTTTCCAGGTCTTAACACATCCAGCCCCTTCTTATCGAATCTAATGCTTAGAAAATGCAGATATGATACCCAAGGGTTGGGAACCAACGTAAAATTGCTAACTTTATGTTCATGCATGACACTAGGAGGCTCCAATACTCAAGAAAGACTTAATAAGGTACCTAAAGTATGAAAGCGGCCTAGAACTTGATAAACCTTGCAACTTTAAGTCCAAAGAGGCCATAAGACGTCCAGATCTGAAGTGATAACTTTATGAAATACTCAACCCAAGAACAATCCCCAAAATAAGCCAAATATGATAATAAACTTCCAAGAAAGAGATCTAAGCAATAGATAAGCAAGTTATCGACTTTTTACCTCAAAAGAGTAGCTAAACTCAAGGAGATTCTGGATCTATAGCTTCCCCCTCCCAGCTAGGCACCACCAACTTCAAGCTCTTTCAAAATGAGACCAAAAGAAGTAACTTTTAAGCTCACACACTCAACTTGGGATAAGATGCATGGAATCTAGGGTTTCTAGACTAAGAAGGCGATTAGGGTGGCCAACAATGGGACTTAAGGCCTTTAAATAGGGTGCGACACCCAAAATATTAGGGTTTCATATTTAGCCACCAACTCGTCGAGTTTTCCTCTCCAACTCGTCGAGTTGGTCCAAAAAGATCCGCGACCCTAAAACTTTCAACACATCGAGTTGAGGCCATCAACTCGATGAGTTCCAAGGAAAAGTTTACCTTTTTAATAAAATTATCATACATGGGAATCAGGATGTTACAACTCTTCCCCACTTCGACTAGGCTTCGTCTTCGAAGCCTGCTGCGGTGAACAAATCTAGATAATGCTCCTGCGTCTCGGCCTCCGGCTCCCAGGTCCACCCGGATCCCTTCCGATGCTGCCACTGTACCTTTACCAAAGGTATCTCCTTGTTACATAGAACCTTTACCTTCCTTTCCAGAACAGCCACCGGCCTCTCAACATAGTTTAGGTGCTCATCAACCTGAATGTCATCTAATGATACCTTGCATCCTCGTCCAGTACACACTTTCGCAACTTTGAAACATGGAAAGTGCTATGAATCTGACTGAGCTCCTCGGGAAGATCCAGTCTATACGCAACCTTGCTGTAACATCCGGATTTTCAGGTACATTATTTATTCATTATTTTTTTTGGAGATTTTGGGAGGGACTCGGCGAGTTGATGCTTAGACTCACCGAGTAGTGTCGCGATTTTCTATCCGGGTTAATGACCGGACTCGGAGAGTCCACGCTGTTTAATGAAACCCTAATTTTCGGGGTTTGAGACCTATTTAAAGGCCCTTATGGCCTTCATTTGCGGCTACCAGTTGATAGAGAGAGACCCTAGAGTGTGTGAACGTTTTGGAGAGAAAGGAAGCAATTTTTGATCCTTGTGTGGGTGATTTTGCAAGAAGAAGGTGACCAAGGCAAGAGGAAACTGAAGAGGGTGCTAATCTATGGATTTCAGAGCTTAGGGACTTCATCTTGAGGTATATATTCGATCCCCTTTCAGTTTTGGTGTAAGTTTTGAGAGTTAGGGTTTCTAGCCCCTTTTTGAGTATGAATTGTGAAGCAATTGGTCCCTTCTTGTGTTGAGCCTTCGAATCTGGATCCAAAGAGATCCAGAGACCTTAAATTCTTGATCTTTATGGGTGTCATGGAGAGTTATGAGCTTAGGGTGGCATATTGAGTCCATTTCTCCAAATAGAGCCATTGGGTCGTTGTATGGGCATCAAGATCCAAACTTTACGTGTTTATATTGCTTAAGGAGGACAGATCTATGAGTTAGAGGAACGGATCTGACCTCAGGAGCTCATTTGAGCTCGAGCATGGCATGAACTCGCCGAGTACCAAGAGCAGACTCGGCGAGTAGGGTTAGGGTTTCCCCATAGTTCACTCAGTGAGTGCTTTCCGAGTTGGGAGAATGACTCAGTGAGTCAGAAGGAACTAGAGGACTGGAGTTCAAGGCAGAACTCGCTGAGTTCATAATGGGACTCGACAAGTTTAGTCAGAGTGGCCCCGTGACTCATGCCAGGTGTGACCCATCGAGCGGGGGAAAGACTCGACGTGTCATGCGGGACTAGAGGGATAGTGGTCACGCGAAGACTCGCCGAGTCACCTAAGTGCACTCGGCGAGTTGGGTCAGAGTCTGACCATTGACTTTGTTGGCTTTGAGGATTGGTCAACAATGGAGTCTTCGTTTCAAGAGAGGGTTGAGTCTAGTCTCTAGGGTTATATTTATGAGAGTATTTTACTTTATGTGATTAGGCGGAGGCTAGACCGTATTGCTACAGAGTCAGAGCTTTACCGAGACATCTGAGGTGAGTCTTCTCACTATACTTTACCTTGAGTGGTAAGTAGGGTTATGTGACAGAGTATCTTGTATGTTATGTTTGTGATGTGTTTCACTGCATTATTTCTATGTGATTTATGCTGTGTGTATTCCAGAGTTCAAAGAGTTAGGACTAGAAGGTCTACAGAGTTAGAGTCAGTGGGCCCACAGAGTTATAGCCTCGAGTGGCTAACATGTGTTATATGTGGTATTTTGGGGAACTCACTAAGCTTTATGCTTACAGTGTTATGTGTTTCAGGTACTAGTGATGATCGCAGGAAGGCGCCGGCATGATTCGTACACACACCTGGGATTTTATGTATTTTGATCTTGGGAAATGTTTTTGTGAAACAAAGATATGATACAACGAGATTTTGTTAATAAATGTGTTTGGCAAATGTGTTTTGAAAATTTAAAAATTGTTTAAATTTTTACGGTGTTACACTTGCCAACCCTCGAAACAATCCGAAATGGTCTGATATATCAAGGGCCCAACTTCCCCTTCTTCCTGAAGCGAATCACACCCTTCCAGAGTGAGACCTTCAGCAACACTATGTTGCTGACCTGAAACTCCAACTCAGATCGGCGTCAGTTGGCATAACTCTTCTGCCGAATCTGAGCAGTCTACAATCTCTGCCTAATCTGTTGAATCATCTCTGTAGTCTACAAAACCACCTCTGTCCGACCCATGACCCTATGACCAACCTCGCCCCAACAAACTGGGGTACAACACATCTGCCCTACAACAGCTCAAAAGGCGGAGCACCAATGCTGGAGTGAAAATTGTTGTTATAGGAGAACACTGCAAGAGGTAGGTAGGAGTCCCATCTCCCACCAAAATCAATAACGCATGCTCGTAACATATCCCCGAGGGTCTGAATGGTCCGTTCGCTCTGGTCGTCGGTCTGCTAATGATAAGTTGTGCTGAAATGCAGCCTCTTTCCCAGTTCCTCATGGAACTTCTGCTAGAAACGGGAGGTGAACCGAACATCATGGTCTGAAACAATAGAGACCAGATCCCTATGGCGAGCAATGATCTCGCGAATATACACATAGGCCAACGAGCTCTCTCGAATTGCCAGAAAATGGGCACTCTTGGTCAATCGATCCATGATGACCCAAATAGCATCAAATTCCTTCATTGTATTCGGCAACTTAGTGATGAAATCCATCAACATATGCTCCTATTTCCACATGGGAACCTTGAGAGGCTATAGCTTGCCATGCGGCCACTAATGCTCAGCCTTGACCATCCTGCAGGTCAAGTACCTCTCGACATACCAGGCAATCTCCCTCTTCATGCATGACCACCAATAACTCAACCTCAAACTAGACATGGAGGTGGTTAAGCTGTAATGACCAAACGTACCAACAATGACATAGTAAGGTTTGAGAAGGATGAAATCGATTTCTATGAAATATATTTAGAGTTCCTCCTGGAAGTTTTGATCTTATCATCAATTGTAAATCTGCAAAAGAAATCTTGGATGTTCTTAAAAATCTTTATGAAGGAACTGAACAAGCTCAATACAAGAAGCTGACTAGCGCCTTGAATGATTTCAACAACTTAAAAGCTCTCCCTGTAGAAAGTCTTGATGATTCCTTAAAAAGATTTAACCTCATCTTCAACAAGCTCTCAAATGCAGGTATTACTTGAAGTGATTATGAAATAAATCTATAATTTCTGAATGGTTTAGGAAAGTAGTAGACTACCGTGAAGACGATAGTCCAAGGAGATAGAAAGATCAAAACCATTTCATTCTACAAAATCTATGGTAAAATTCAAGCTCAAGAGTCTACGATGATGAAAGACTGCATGGATCTTGGTAGACCACTCGCCTTGGTCGCTCATTCACCGCAGTCTACCACTACATCACCCCAGTATCCTCATACCGGAGAGTCCTCATACCAAAACACATATGACAACACACTTTCGTCATACGAACCAAAGATGCAACCAGATAATGAAGAAGCCTTTCAACATGCTTTACCTTTAGTCATTCAAAGGTTCAACAGGCTCTCTCCACCAAAATACCGTAAAAATCAACAATTTGGCAGACCTCCCATTAAGCGAAGCTACAATCCACATAACAATACTCATCATCACTATCCTCAACCCTCCAGATACCCTAGAAATCCATCATATCAACTATAGTCTCAAAAAACACCCTTAATGATTACCAACTCCATTGAAGTACAAATGGAAGATAAACCTTTTGACACCGCAGATGTGACCAAAGAGAAGAAAGAAGGAGTTATTATTTGTCAGAAATTTCATAAGGAAAATCATTTTTCTAGAGATTATAAGGCTAATGTAGGAGAAGACAAAGCATTCTACCTTAGAATGGTCAGGAGGTTGATGAAGGGAAAGAGCGATTGAGAAAGCGTTTGTGGAACAAGTGAGGAGAGACCATTAACTATGGTCTTTGGGAGATGAATATGATGAAACAAATAACAAGAGGAAACGAGGAAGCTTGTGTCTTGTTGCAAAGAAGAGTGTTATCACCAAAGATAAATCTTCTAGACTGAAGAAGAACCTAGTTCATAAGAAGAGAAGCGAACATCAACATCGTTGAATAGGTAAAATGTATGATTCATTCAAACTATTATAACATGCATGATTGTGCACCACATCTAGAAAAACATACTCAAACATGTGCTGACGGCCTTACAGATTATAACAAAGCCTTAGATGAAAAGAACATAACGACCCAAGAGTTGTACCACTTGAGAGGAAGACTAGAAGACAAGAATCTTAAGGTCAATATGTTAGAAATAGATCTGAAACTAGAGAAAGATGCTAGGTTACTTAGTCAAACTCAGTTAGATGTTGCTTTTAATCAACAGGATTTAGGCCGAGTTGAAATTATACGTTTCAATCAATTAACAGAAAAGCTCTTTAATGAAAGCAAAGCATTCAAAACCGTAGTTAATAATGGGTTTGTAGATAATACTTACAATTGGGGATGGTCAAATAGATTCAATACCGGAGAAAAGTCTCCACCTCGGTGTGATTCCGAACAACCTTATGTTCCACTTGATAGGCCTTTTCATTTTCCCATCAATGACAAGACCTACTATGAAGATATACAATGTCATTTTGGAAAACTTCATGTTTTAAGCAGTCACTACGTCATTGAAGAGATTCTCCCAGACACATCGAGACTTTCTGATGAGTGTTACTCTATACCAGTAATTGGAACAATCTTTCATGGATCCGAATCTGAAGTGGATGAAGAGATCATTTTAGAAGGACTAAATTTGTCCCCAAAATGTTATCGAAGAGATAATCTTAGAAGGACCGAACTTACCTTTAAAAACAGATGTCACTGAAGTTGTGAGTACTACATCCTATGCAGTATTTTACTCTTCGGCTCAAATAAAAGTCTCACAAGAGACTTCTGTTAAGTCAAATACAAATATTCAAACTCTTCCATAAGGACTAAGAATATACAAGTTTAAAATTGGACAGTGTTCCAGATGTCATGAACTCTAGAGTTCCGATGACTCCTCACCAAGACCCATACCGAAGTCCAGACTTTTCAAAAGAAAAAGACCTACATTGAACAAATTGGGAATTTTTTTCACCAAAGGATGAAGCAAAGAAAGCCTTAAAATTTGAAATTAAATCTCGCATTGAGAAAAGGCAAGTTGAGTCAAATTCAGTTGGTGTAGAAAATAAAAGGTCATCATTTTCAAAGAAATTTTTTTCTAAAGAGTGTACGGTAGGAAAATCCTGTTCCAAATAACTCTGCGCATAATAATTTTTTCAAAATTAACTCTTTACAGAAGTTAAAAAGAAATCAAAATTTCAAAATTCCCAACAGATGACCTAGTCCAAAAAGGTCTCATAGTCCAAAACCAATAAAATGTAACAACACCACAATTGTTATTCATGAGAACAATAAATCTGACCAAAAGCTTAAGACTATCATGATTGATGACATCGCATTTTTCAATTGAAGGAATAAATAAAAGTATGAAATGAAAAAAAATCTTGATAAACACATTGATTACATTCCAAATTCTATACCTAGAAAAACATTGAGTATAAATGAAAAGAAACTCACATTTAGCACTCATCCACCCATTAAGAAATTTGCCTTTAAGTCTAAGAAAGCGGATCTCATTTTAATGAAAATTTGGAAAAGAAAAGAGGTTCAGAACACCACATCGCCAAAAGTTGTTAAATCATACATCACAACAACATCTCACACTGCAGATTCTTCTCACAAATTTGTTAAGAAATCATACGATGTTACTACGGGCCCAAAACTAATTAATTATGTAGGCAATGTGCAAGGAGGATCATAAAATTGAATGGTTAATTCATAGTGCATGCTCCTTTCATATGATGAGAAGGTTGGAATACCTTCGTGACTTTAAGTCAGTCACACATGGTGGTCACATAACTTTTGGAAATGATGCTAATGGAACAATTAGAGGGTATGCTGTTTTAACAAATGGAAACTTTTCAATTCAAAGGGTTGCCTACATCGAAGGCCTAAAATATAATCTTATTACTGTTGGGCAACTCTGCAAGGTTGGTCATCGAGTTGAATTCGATGATGAATACAACTACATCATGAAGAAAGATAGATCAAGGTGTCTAATCAAATAAAAGGTTGTTGGAACAATGTTCCCATTAGACGTATCTCTAGTCATTGGTAAACCGCGACTATGTTTTTTTTGTCAAAAGCAGTCTCCGAGGTCAGCTAGGGTGTGATCGTCCGTTCGAAGTTTGATCACATTGCCCTCACCTTGGATGTGCATTATGTGGTCCTTTCTCTTTGATCTAGGGGTGGCACTGTAAATTGAATGTAATTCATGTCTAGGGAGTGACTCCTCTGTCCTGAACTCTTGGGAGACAAACTCTATCTTAATGTGCATTTGTAATCCTTCTTGCGTATTACCTAGCGGTATTCAGCTTGTTCTGGGGTCGTGTGTTTCTAGACCTATTGTTTTTCGATGTCCAATCTCCTACATTGGAGCTTTCCACTCGTATACACTAAGTGTGGTGATTTTTTTGCGTTTGCCATATGGGCGGCTTGGCGGAGTCTAGCGGTCTCGTGTTTCTTGTTGAGTGTTCATTTTTTTGAACATTGCTTCGTCTTGTTGGTGCTTACACCAAATTTTAGCATAGGCAATGAACTGTTTTCAATCCTAAGTGGTGAAATTTATTTTGTGCCTCGTGTCAGATTGAAGGGTACTTCTCTGACATCAGATCTTGGGGCCAAGCGATGTAGCTGAGAGGTTGTTGGCGGTTCCCCGATCCAGGATTTTTCGATCCTGATGGATGCTCGGTTCTTGTCCGCTTAATGAAACGGTCGGCAGTAACTAAAGAGAACCTGGATCCTCCTGGGGTGATAGCAGGTGACCCCATATCGTCTATGCCCTGTTGACCGACTGGATGATGTCATTGGTCAGAGTCGTGGCATGTTACTTTTGAGAAGGTATGAGAACCTGGTATCCTAGGTATTCCTCAGCAACATTTTCTGGGCTCTCGATCGCGTCTCTGTATGCGTTGGGCTGATATGCTCCTGGTTGAGGCGTCCCTCTGGAGACGACTCTCAGGCCTCCTTGTGCTCTGGTTTTGCTTGCATGATTCCTTTCTAAGGGCAAGTGTCTTTTTTTACTGGCTATGATTTCCCTATTACGAATTACGTAACCATGACGTTGACCTTTTTGTCATTTAAGAGATCGCTTGTAAGAGACTCGCGCGAGAAGTGACCCAACAAATATTTGAGTCGATTAGAGATTTATATGGCATTGGTGATCATTTTTTGTTGATGACTCTTCCCCAGAGGGCATTAGTCAGTATCTTCTTGATTCGATGGTCAAAGGATGCTGAGGGAACCTGTTCTGAGCATTGGTACTCGCGACTTCCTCTCAGGGGTGTGTTTGACCTTTAAATCCCCGCTAAATCATGTCAATTCTTACTCCATGTTTTGGTATCTTTCGCCCTTCTGATATTTGACCCTATGGGTGACAACAACCCTATTGGTGGTAGATAGACATTCACCGAGGGTCGGAGAGTGTTCTGATCTGACTTCCTGTTGCTGGAAGACGCCTTTTCTATGTCCTTCTTTGTGTGTTGTTTTGTTCTATATGAGGGGATTTTGAATCTTGCTCTGAGGCGAGGTAACTTCTACTTGGTTATTCAAGGATTGGCCTTCCACATCCTTGATAATGAACTTGCATGGACATGGCGTCATTTGTGTTTTTATTGGGGTCTGAGAAGTTTGATATTGCCATATTTATACCTATTTTTAGGCAATATTTAAGTACATTTTTATATATAAATTGGTAATTTGTTTAGAATAATGGTACTTATGAGTTTAAATGTTATTTGCAGCCAAAAAGAAAACATTTTGAAGAAAAGGGACTAAAAATGTTAAAGGAAGAAACTTTGGGAGTTAAAAGATTAAAGGACAAGAAAATCAGGGAAAAGCATTCTCACGTCATGAGAATTGGAAGATTCACGACGTGAGCTTAAGTTCTAGAAGATATGTACGCGGGTGAAGGAATCCTTTCCGAACACGGTTATCTTGTATTCACGACGTGAATAATTTAATGTTCACAACGTGAATTATTAAAATCGGGAAACTATATATATCCTTGACCATTGCGAATTGAAGAGACTTTTGGCAGAAGAAAGAGATTCCAGAAGGCAAAATTCAGAAGAAAAATAGATCTGGAAGTGGTTTTCAACACCAAAGAAGAGGAAGTTCATAATTTGCTTTATAAACTTGGTACACTAAACATGTGTTTGATTATAGCTTTTAACTGTTTAGCTATTATATGTCCAGCTAAATCTAGCTGCTTCTGTTAACTAGATGAGGCTGGAACTCATGGTTTGAATGCATTAGATTTGACTTTATTTGTTGGTTATATGCTTGTGTTGATTGATTTTACCTAGCATGTTTAGTTAATGATTTAAGTGCTTTAAATTCTTGTTCTGTGTAGTTAGTGAACACAAATCTGCATGAATATGAATACCTAATAACAAAGTGAAAACTAGTTTATTAGAGATAAGATCAAACCAATCATAGATAAGTAATTGAATCATTGAATTAAGTTGTGTTAGAGAACGCATATTATGACTGTAATTGTGTTTTGATTAATCAATCTTCATAGCTCCAATCTTATTTAATAATTGATTATGTGTTAACTATTGTGTGACCATACATAAATTTACATGAATTGATTAATAATTAGTAGGTTTAGAACTAAACTGCTAATACTTCTTAAATTGGTAACCAACGGTAATAGTCTTGACTAATGTATAACCATTGAGTGAAAGTGGATTCGAACTAACAGAAGTATTTTGTTTATTGATTGATTTTTTGTTAAAGAATTAAGTTTATCTAAACTTGCAAAATTAGATACAAACCCTTTTAGC
Organism: Lactuca serriola; assembly: GCF_051521515.1. Lineage (NCBI taxonomy): Eukaryota > Viridiplantae > Streptophyta > Magnoliopsida > Asterales > Asteraceae > Lactuca > Lactuca serriola. Next base: position 54,008,230 of record NC_136415.1, read on the forward strand.
TTATTAATAATTAGATTAATTTAGTAGTGAATATATAAATTAATAACACCGTTCCCTGTGATCGACACCTGACTTACCCAAGCTATACTGTAATCTGACTAGGTACACTGCCTATAAGTGCATAGTTAGTCTAAGTTTGTTAGGTTATATATATTAAAATTAGTGGGTACTTCCGTGCACATCAAGTTTTTGGCGCCGTTGCCGGGGAACGACTTAGTTTATTAGTTTATTTAGTTGAATTAGATTAATCGATCCTTTTTGTGGGATAAAACCTGCAAAAAGTTAATTAGTTATTTTTTGTTTATTAGCTTAGTTTATTAGCATATTATTTTAGCAAAAAATTTGATTTTTTTTTCTGTCACAGAACTCACAACGTGAGCTATATACACTCATGACGTGAATGTTGTGATTCTTAGTTTTCCTTAGTTTTTAGTTTATTTTTTTTTATTTTAGTTCAGTTTTACGTTTTTATCTTGTTTAATTTGTAGGAGTTCATGACCAGAGGCTCTAACACACCTTTGGTGCCACCGATTGAAGATCCAGAAGCTGCACTTCACAAAAAGACTGATAAGAAGATGCCATTGCAAGAACTATAGTTAACATTTTCAAGGAAGTCGGGAAAGAAGACAGGAGAGTCAAGTTCATCCTCAAAGAACAAGATCAAGCTTGAACACTTGGATCAAATACCCGTCCAAACCAAATCCGAATACGATACCGAGCCTGAATTTGAAGAACATACGAGCGAACCCGAGAACGAGCCAAGGAACGAGATGGCAAACATTGAGGAGATGTCCATGGGAGCTTACAAGAAGCGGATCCGAGAAGATGTGGGTCCCGTTTTAGTCCAACCCACAATACCTGCCACTTCCACATTCGAGCTGAAGGGGCACATCTTGACTGCACTGAAGGATATCCCATTCTATGGGAAAGATCATGAGGATGCTTTTAAGCATCTAGACGAAGTCAATGACATTGCGGATTACTTCAATGTCCCAAATGTCAATAGAAACACTGTACTGCTCAGGATGCTTCCCATTACTTTCAAGGGAACTGCTAAAGAGTGGTTAAAATCACTTCCACCGGGTATGATCACCACTTGGGCTCAAATGCGTGAGCAATTTATGGACCAGTTTTCCCACCATCCAAGATAGCTAAACTCAAGAAGGCAATAGCCAACTTTGAACAACAGCCGGGGGAGTCATTATACGAAGCATGGGAGCGGTACAAGGGCTTGCTCAGAAATTGCCCTCAGCATGATCTTAATGTGCAACAAGAGATGTCGATTTTCTATGATGGGGTCAACATTAAGACAAGAAAACTCCTTGACTCTCAAGGACCTTTGACAAAGAAAAATCCAAGGGCGGTCAAGGAGTTGATTGAAGAATTCGCGAAGCACTCTCGCGAATACCACAACCCTAGGCAAGATGGAATCTAAGGCGGTGGAGGGGCCCAAACTGAAGAAATAGCAGCTATGATGGCTATGCTAAATAATATGGATCGGAGATTGACACAAATGGACAACTCAATTCATGCCATAAGAGTTGGTTGCGAAAGGTGTAGTGGTCCACACTTGACCAAGGACTGCAATTTAGATGAGTTTGGGAACAGAAAAGCTCAAGTGTGCTACTCGAGTGGGGACAAGTATGATGAAGACTAGAGGAAACCAAAGAAGGAGTGGCTGCCATATGAAGAATTTAAGAAGCAAAAAGAAGCTTGGTCTAAAATTCCTGAAAAATTAGCCTTTTATGATTACATCGGAAATAATCTGGCAAAAGAGAAGTATAGGCAAACAAGCCGAGGCTTCTACCAAAAGGAGCAGCTGCCAGCTGAGATGAAACCCGATCTAGAGACCATGTTGATGAAGTTTATGGAAGCCTCGGAAAAGAGACACGAGGCTACTGATTCTGCTATTAATGAACAAAGAACTTTGGTAAAGAATCATCATGCATTAATGGTAGAACATCAAGCTTTAATAAAAAATCAACAAGCCTCCATTAATAATCTTGAAGTGCAACTTGGTCAACTAGCCACTCTGGTTCATGAGAAGTTGTCCCCAAAAAATCTTGAAACGAAGGCCAATCTCATGTAATGGACATAGATACTGAAGAAGAGGCCATCTCTGAGTTCCTAGAAGCCTTAGAAGAAGAACCACAATAGCCCGATCCAAAACCAAAGAAACCCAAGCTCGAGAATCAAGATGCTGCTGAATTGAAGAACTCACGACGTGAGCCATATAAGCTCACGACGTGGACCCGTCATGAACAGAAAAATTCTGTAGTTTTTTTGGTTTATCAGCCGCCTTTGCCGTTTCCTTCCCGAGCTGCCCTTAGTCCACTAGAAAGAGAGCATCTAGAGTTTGTTAAGCACGTGAAGGGTATCCCGATTAATACTCCCTTTGTCGAGTCCTTATCCAAAATTCCCGAGTATGAAAAATTACTGCAAGACTTGATAGACACTCGCAAGCAATTAAAGAAGCATTCCAAGGTGATTCTAAGTGAGCAAAGCTCAAGAGTTGTGTTGGGAGATATACCAAAAAAGATGGGGGATCCTGGACGCCTAACTCTTCCATGTGAGTTTGGGAACAACATGAAGGTTGATGCTTTAGCCGATTCTGGGGCGAGCATTAACTTGATGCCTTATTTGTTTTATCAGAAGTTAGATATGCAGAAGTTGAAGACCACAAGAATTACTATTCACATGGCGAACCGTTCAGTGACACAGCCCCGGGGCATTGTGGAAGATATTTTAGTAAAAATTGGAAAATTAGTTTTTCCAATAGATTTTGTAGTGTTGGATATGAAGGAAGACCCCGATGTTCCAATTATCCTTGGCCGTCCATTGCTTAACACTGTTGGAGCTCTTGTTGATATTCGCGAGTCTAAGCTCACCTTGAGGGTTGGTGATGAAAAAGAAGTTTTTGGGATAGAAGATGGCTTTCAAAGGAATCATGTTCAAGAAGAGGTGTTCACCATTAATGAAGACAATGAATTAGAAGAATTAGAAAAACTTATGGAAGAAGAGATCAAGACAGTTCATCAAGTCAAAAGAACAAAACCAAGAGCATCTGTTCCATATTTGGTTGAAGTCATTGCTTACAAGAGTCCACCTTCTTGGGTAAGCAAGGAAGATGATGAGATGACAAGTGATGAAGAGGAGGTTACTTCAAAGGTGACAAAGCCAGTAGTGAAAGGGGAGAAGGATGCTATGGAGTGCAAGGAGGAAACTAAAGGGACCAAACGCAAGCTTGAGAAAGATGAGGTCAAAGCTAAAAAGGAAAATTCGAAAAAGGCGTACAAAAGACAAGTTCAAGCTTACAAGAGGTGTTTCAAGGAACAGAAGATCCCAGTGGTAGACTCTTTAGACGATTCGACATAGGATGCACGGAGTCCAACTCAAGACTCCAAGAAAAAGAAGCGCTTCTCGGGAGGCAACCCGAGTTTGGTTTGCAATTTTTTTTATTTTCTTTTTAGTTTTTGCGTTTTAGTCTTAAAAACATAGATCATATCATCCAACTCGCTTATAACATAATTAAACACTGAATGTGGGGGCCCTAAAATGGAAGTAGTAATAATTGAGAATTTAGTTAAAAGTCAAATTTGATTTAGTATGAATTTTCCCTTCCAGACAAAATTCACGACGTGACTTTTTCAGAATTCATGCCATGAATTGTGAATAAACTGGATAATAAGTCAATAATACAATTTAGCCCATTTTATATTAGACTAAGTGGCCCAAGACCAATCCTTGAGTGCATGGCCAATATTAAGCCCGGACGAAATTCACGACGTGAATTGTAATAAACTCACGAAGTGAGTTTTGAATTGCACCAGACCACATAATAAAGACCTAGAAACCAGTTGACTCTCATTTCTTTATTCCTCACGAAGTGAACAAGCAATTTGGTCCCCCTTGCTCCGTTTAGGCCGACAATACTCAATTTTTGTGCTTACTTACGTAATAATTCCATACAAGGTAATGATTCTTCTATTCTATGTTTAATTTTGCTCTAATAGTTGAATTTAGGGCTAGGGTTTGTTCATTTGTTAAATTGTATAAAATACGCCCTAAGATTCGTGAATTACCCTTGGAATATAGTTGATTATTGGTTGAGAATGTCATAGGAGTAAACCCCCAGCACTATCATGGCCGATTTGTACAGAAACAAGACCAAATATCGAATCTAACTACGAACTCACGCCGTGAATTCTGGACTGTGCAAGTTCTTTGTTCCTTTTATTTCTAAACTGTTGGGTTGTTGTTTTCGCTGTGTTTGTTCCTTGTTTTTGCAAAGATGGAACCTAGAAGGGAAATACCTCTTGGAGTTGCGGGTTTGCACCCGTTTTACAATTTTCCCACCACCATGTCCCGTGACATCTTGACGCGATGGAACAACAAGTTAGGGTGGCTTTATAACCGCGAGATTGTTGTTGATCCTACAATCAATTGGACGCGTTTGAGGGAAGTCGGGCTCGTGGAAAGGTTGTCCCCATTTTTGACAAAAGTATTTATTGGAGATGGATACTCGTTCACTTGTTCGGGTTGGCACAATCTATTTCGGATTCAAGAGCGGGTCTATAAGGAATTTTGTGTTGATTTTTTCTCAACAGTGACATTCTAGGAGACAGTCCAAACCCAACATTGGTCGCAAGCTTTGGTGTTTCGGTTGGGGGGTGAGTACCGGGAGCGCAGCCTCGTTGAATTTGCTTGGAGAGTTGGACTATATGATCGAAAAGAGGCAATGACTCCCGAATTTGGTATGTTTTTGAGCGCGGCTGCTAGAGGATATATGGAGGGTGTCACTGGGTATGCTTTCTGGCATAATATTGCGTCCGGAATGTTTAATTCCGGAGTGTCTCCCGAGAGCAGTATTCGGTCCCCGATCCATCGCTTACTTCACCGTTTCATCACATTTTGCATCAATCATTGGAGGCATGGAGATAAAGTGACAAAACAAAATTTATTCTTCTTATGGTGTATCTTACAGCCCGGCGTGTGTTGCAATATTCCTTATTTTCTGGCATGTTTTCTGGCCAGGTCTGCAGCTAGTTCGTGGCCTGGGAGCCCCATTTGTGCAGGACAATTTATTACGCGTTTGGCCCGCTCGTATCATTTGGTTGTTCCTGATATTATTCGTTCCATGACTTGTGTGGATGAGCATGAGTTTGGCATGGGGTATTTGGAGACTATGCGGGTTGTCAGAAACTTCGGGTCCCATTGGGGCATAGTACCTTCAGATGGTGAGGGTGATGATGGTGATGACCAGCCGGCCGACCAACCTGAACCACAACCGAGGCCGAGGCGCAGGAACTTGAGAGGAAGGGGAGAACGCGGGCAACCAATGCATCCACCCGCATCCATGGTGGGAGCACCTTTTGGGAGTGACATGGCTGGTTATTTTGACCAGTTATCTTTGAGTGTCAATTGGATTGGTGGTACCATGGAGAACGTTGTTTGACACCTTGGAGTGGAGCAGCCGCCTCATTTGGGGTATCATTACCCGATTTGCCCGAGGTGGACGGAGTATAGAGGACATGGAGCCGACGGAGCTGGGACGAGCGGGGCGAACGAGGATGAGGAGGATGATTGAGTGTTTTGTCTATTTTTATTTTTTTTATTTGTTTTGGTTTGTTTTTATTTTGTTTTGTTTGGTTTTATTTTGTTTGAGATTGTAAAAACTGTTAAGATATTGTGTTACTTTTATTCTTCTTTGGTTGTTATTTCTCATAAATTGCTAGGAGCGCCTAAAAAGGATATCGAGATATAAGTGCGTATGTGTTTAGCCGGGAGTATTTAAAGTTGAGAGTCGAGACCCATATTTTCAATTAAGTGTGGGGTGAGTCAATAGAGTAGATAGTCAGCGAAAGAGTAAAAAATGGTGAATTTAGAAGAGTCTTAATACATTAAGACATTGGGTTGAATTGTGCACATTAAAAGAAGATTTGGCTAAATGTTTTTCTGTCTGCCCAGTTCTCACGACGTGCACTCGTGTTACACACGTCGTGAGTCAATTCTCAGGGGTTCCCAGAATAAGCGTGATTGCGACTTCACGTCATGACTTTTCTTATCTCACGTCGTGAATCGGTATTCTTCACAAGTTCAAAGACCCTTGACATATTATTATTCCATGGGTTGATACCATTCTTCGTGTCATTATTATGACGATTATTTTGGCTCATTTTCACTACCATACAATGTGGCGTATGCTTTCCCACATTGCTCGTTCTATTTTGGAGATTTCCACCACATTTGTAGAAGATTGAAGGCTCGATTTCATGTTTTGTCGGTACATTCCTCATCTCGCATGTTCAAGATCCAAGTTTCTATTTCTCAGAGTGCATATTCAAGATGCACGTTTTCCACACTTTTGGAGATGCTTACGCCGCTATCCCAGGGGAGTCTGTTCCTTTTTCTCCGTTTTCATAATTTTGATTTATCCTAGGCATACAATTAGGGCATTGTATGAAATAAGTGTGGGGTAGGGGGTAGAAAAAGTTAATTGCTAGATAATGGTAAATTTTGAAAATTGAAAATTTTAATCTAGTAATAATATATGGGATGATCCGATAAAAGCTCAAATGTTTAGTTGAGCCAATACACGTTATAGTGCATTTGTGGCCTCCCTTATTTTAGTGAAATCATGGAACAAAAACACGTCGCTTAGTTTGAGGGATGCAATATGTTTAGCAGCCTAAACCTGAAATGTATCCAGGAAAGCTATGTCTTAACCAATAAAGGTTGAAGTTAAGCGCCCCTGCTTAAGCATGTAGGTTTTGAGTGAAAAAAGTGAGTTATACATGTAAAAAAAAGAGAGAGAAATTACTGAAAAGTAAGAATTCTTGAAGAGTTTTGGAGCTATCAAAGTATGAAGATCAAAAGATCAAAATTCCAGAAGTTCAAAAGTTGAAGATACCAAAAATCAAATCATGAAAGAAGTGAATTCAAAGAAATGAAATTTAAACTATCAAAGAAGTGAAGAATTCAAGAGCTCCAAGTATTGGCATCTTAAAGTTGTAATTCTCTAGTTTATGTATGCTTGGGTAGCTTTACAAAAATACTTTGAGGTTAAGTAAGATTTTTGCGAATGGATTCGGAGGGTTGCATAAAATGAGCATTGTTCGAAAGAAGTGGGCGAGTGTTTATGAAGATTGTGAGTATTTAAAGTATGAGGGTACTTTAGGAAAATTTTAGACACAAATGCATGCCTTGAGGTCTTGGCATAATGGCTGAGTTGGAATCGGATTGTTCTATGTGATGTTAGTAATAAAGGGTTAAGTTTAAATTTGCTTGAGGGCAAGCAAAGCCCAAGTGTGGGGTATTTTGATATTGCCATATTTATACCTATATTTAGGCAATATTTAAGTACATTTTTATATATAAGTTGGTAATTTGTTTAGAATAATGGTACTTATGAGTTTAAATGTTATTTGCAGCCAAAAAGAAGACATTTTGAAGAAAAGGGACTAAAAACGTTAACGGAAGAAACTTTGGGAGTTAAAAGATTAAAGGACAAGAAAATCAGGGAAAAGCGTTCTCACGTCATGAGAATTGGAAGATTCACGACGTGAGCTTAAGTTCTAGAAGATATATACGCAGGTGAAGGAATCCTTTCCGAACACGGTTATCTTGTATTCACAACGTGAATAATTTATTGTTCACGACGTGAATTATTAAAATCGGGAAACTATATATATCCCTGACCATTGCGAATTGAAGAGACTTTTGGCAGAAGAAAGAGATTCCAAAAGGCGAAATTCAGAAGAAAAATAGATCTGGAAGTGGTTTTCAACACCAAAGAAGAGGAAGTTCATAATTTGCTTTATAAACTTGGTACACTAAACATGTGTTTGATTATAGCTTTTAACTGTTTAGCTATTATATGTCCAGCTAAATCTAGCTGCTTCTGTTAGCTAGATGAGGCTGGAACTCATGGTTTGAATGCATTAGATTTGACTTTATTTGTTGGTTATATGCTTGTGTTGATTGATTTTACCTAGCATGTTTAGTTAATGATTTAAGTGCTTTAAATTCTTGTTCTGTGTAGTTAGTGAACACAAATCTGCATGAATATGAATACCTAATAACAAAGTGAAAACTAGTTTATTAGATCTAAGATCAAACCAATCTTAGATAAATAATTGAATTATTGAATTAAGCTGTGTTAGAGAACGCATATTATGACTGTAATTGTGTTTTGATTAATCAATCTTCATATCTCCAATCTTATTTAATAATTGATTCTGTTTTAACTATTGTGTGACCATACATAGATTTACATGAATTGATTAATAATTAGTAGGTTTAGAACTAAACTGCTAATACTTCTTAAATTGGTAACCAACGGTAATAGTCTTGACTAATGTATAACCATTTAGTGAAAATGGATTCGAACTAACATAAGTATTTTGTTTATTGATTGTGTTTTTGTTAAAGAATTAAGTTTATCTAAACTTGCAAAATTAGATACAAACCCTTTTAGCTTATTAATAATTATATTAATTTAGTAGTGAATATATAAATTAATAACACCGTTCCCTGTGATCGACACCCGACTTACCCAAGCTATACTGTAATCTGACTAGGTACGCTGCCTATAAGTGCATAGTTAGTCTAAGTTTGTTAGGTTATAAATATTAAAATTAGTGGGTACTTCCGTGCACATCAGTTGCAGAGCAGCATTGTTTCACTCAGGTCAAGGTAGCTAATGTGTTTCCTCTACAACATGTTGTGCTTTCTTGCCACCATTCGGTTTGCGACCTAGCTAGGGAGATTGATTCTAGGTGGTGCTTATACCTACTGACCTTACAAATTCATGCTTTGTTATCCTGCTCTTCTCTCCTAGTTGCCCTACTTTTTGTTCTTCAATTGAGGTTCGTGCCAGCTCTGAGGCAGCGAGGGTCTGATAGCGACAATGTACACACGGGCTATTGGCAATGATAGTGGGTGATCTAGTACTCGTGTAAAACTTCACAGTGTTGTGGTTCGCCGATGGTATGACCCGCAGTTTGAAGAGCGTCGGTCGCCCGAGCAGGACGTCGTGCTCTGTCGGGATGCGTACAATTGAAAACATTATTCTGTGTGTGACCTTGTCTCTTCTGTCATTGACTGGTTATAGTAAGAGGGAGATGTATAATACCAAGTGGCCATAAGTTGTGCTATGTAAACCCTATGAGTAGGCCGACGGTCGGAGGTGTTAAAGCTTCCTTCCAGGAGGTTGGCAATTGCTGGAAACAATGCTCGTAAAGGATGTCGATACCAATGTCGTTGTCTACATAGACACAACTGATTTGTAATTGGCGTATGCAGGCAGTTATCAGGAGTGGATCCCTTGTATTCCAGCCCAACATCCTTGGATCTTCTGACAAAAAACTAATATTGAGGATGTTTTTAGGTGGTACCTCAATGTCATCGTCTGTTTCATAGCACTCACTTCTCTTATGGGGTCCCATGATGGAGAGGATTTCCTCCTCAACTTAGTGTTATTCGGCATCCATCCGAGCTCGAGTGTTTCACTGGTCAGCGTCGAACTTGGATCTCAAGTCTCTTGCGATGTCGGAGAGGTCGCCTGTTAGCTGCTTTTCTTCTACTTCTTTCCTCAATACCGTGCACTCGCAGGTGTTGCGATTTTTGTTCTTGTGATACTCACATTACTTCCCTTTCTCTTTGTACTCCTTTCAAGGTGCTTTCTCGATGCCATGCACCTTAGTTTGATGGTTCCAGGGCTCATCTATACCAAACGGATGAAATCTGCGGGATGGGTGCCTCAAGTGCCAGTTGTGCTTGTCATGGCTCCTGTCACGGTGGTCTCGGTTGTTGGGGCTTGAGTGGGAGTTTGCTTCTTCTTGCTTGATGTACACATTTACAATAGCCTTTAGGTTGTCTTCCTTCTTTTCCTCACCCTCGATATGTCTGAGGTATTTCTTGACTCTGTATTTTAGCTCATCTCTTGACTGAGGTACCATCCCTTGCATCTTCTTTGACAAAGGGTCAGGGAGTAGACCTTGGGTGAAGGCGCCAGTTACAAGGAACTCTTCATAGCCCGAGACGTTGAGATTCACCAAAGTGAATCTATCGTAATATGCCCGTATTGACTCTCCTTCTTTTTGCTTGCATGCCATTATGGAGTTCACATCTACTTTCCCCTTCATTGCATGAAATTGTTGAGGAAAAGGTATCGTAACTGCTCGAAACTTGAGATGTTGCCCAGTCGCAGTGCCTTGAACCACTTTCTAGCGTTTCCTGATAACATAACAGGGAAATATGTGCACATGAACCGCTTGTCCATCCTTAGAGATGTCATCATCTACTCATAGGTGTCAATATTCTCATCGGGGTCGGTTGTACCGTCATACTTGCGGATGTTTGGTATGATCGTCGAGTGTGGGATCTCACACTACAAGAGCTTTTGGCAAAAAGTAGAGCTGGTGCTTCTCATTGGGTTTTCCATGTGTGATTACGGAAAACCATTGTACATAATAAAATTTTCAGCTTAGTATGGGTTCTCGTACGGTTAGTTGTACATCGATGCTTATGAGAGATGTATGGTTGTTGCTGGGGGCTTGATTACATGCTCTGTTGTGGTTGTGAACCCGATTCCAACTGTTGGAGCATGTTTGGATTCGACCCTGAGGTTGTTGAGCATAGACATTGAGTTGCTGCTTCGATGACATGTTGGGGTTGGATTCTTGCAATGGTGGTGTTTGTGGGATGGATCTATGCGACTACTGGAAATAAGGGTAGAACATCGGAGGTTGTTGAGTGAAAAGCGGAATGTGTGATATTCCTGCTATTAGAGAGAACTGATAGGTTAACAATGGGTACCGAGTGGAGGACAATATGGTCCTTGAGGTCGTATCAAGGTTGTGTAATTCTAAGTACACACCCGGATGAAGCCAAATAGTATGATATGTTCTTCGAGCTTAACGTCGTTTGAGGATAGCTTCATCTGGGTTAAGCCTGAGAATAACAACAAAGAAAGAACCAATGCCAGTCGTCGTCTTGGAGGTGGTCCCGAAACGAGGCTCCGACAGTCCAGTCCATAATTGGATGAGAGAGTTAGGGTTTAGTTTAATGTAGTTAATGAGACAATCCCTTCATCTAGAGAAGGAGGGTTTCTTTTATACGTATTTTCATAGGAGCATGTCTCCGACAGTACCTTTTGTCTTGTCTGGGCCGACAGGACTTGGAGGCGTTTTATTGGCGGATCATGCACCACTAGCGGTTATTTGCTATTGGTGCAGATCTACCGAAGGGCAGCGCTTTGAGCGCTACACCTGTCGTCATGGGAAGTGGTTAGTACTGTTTTGGCTTACTATAGACTGAAGTTTCTCATTCTGAGTTAGACCTTTGCGCTAGAGCGTCGGGGTCTGAGTGTAAGACTGCGAGGGTGAGGGTATGGGCCTATCACTTATGTTGGGTAGCGACCGTCAGCTAGGTCGTCCTTTAGATAATCATCTAGAGGGATACGTTAACAGTTGCTCATTTAATTGTTGACTTGGGATAAAATTGCGGTAAAATTAGAATCCTTTGATGTAATTGTTCATTCAATTAGAGGTGTTTGAGATTGTTTATTTAATAAACAATTTTTGATAAAAATGTTTATTAGCTTATGTGATGACAAAATAAGTTCTTAAAAAATTCAGATTAACTTATATACTTGCAAAAAACTATAAGTTGATTAGTCATTTTTTTTTAAGTTTTTATCTGTTTGGATTATCTTAAATATACAAAATGACAAAAAAAAAGAAAAAAAAAAAGAAGGAGACATGTTTTCATGTTTAAAAGTATTTAATTTTATGTAAAAAGATTAAGTTATAAGTTAAAAATATTAGGCTTTAATGAGGATATTATAGTCTTTTCATTTTTATAAGTAATAATCTTTTTTTAAAAAGTCAAAAAAATTATTACGTATGACACTTATTAGTTTTAAAACATTTTTTAGACTTATTGAGTTTTTTAAAATCTAATAAGTCAATATGTTATTTTCAATGTCAATCCCAAACACCCCGTTAGTTAATTGAGATTATATATGTTGTGGATTAACGATTATGACACACCTAACTTGTTGATATTTTGTAGAGTTTCTTGTCATGACAACAGTGATGGATATCTTGATTTAATTAGTTTATTGTTTGACTAACTAAAGGTCATCAAATGCTGAATAATGGTATTATTTCAGTTAGTAATTTATTGCTTAATTGACTAAAGAGTCATCGGTTAACATACAATTGCTTGCTGATGGAGTTAACTGTTAAAGTCATTGATCAGGATCCAGGGGTTTCCCGGATGCCCCGAGTCACTATTCCATTTCAGCTTATAATTTTTTTCTTTTTTTTTTTTTTTGTATTAAAATGCGACTACTAAAAAAATATTTACATCTATTAGTATATGTTGAATGAAAAAAAGTGTTGCCAATGCTACTTTATATTCCTACGTCTACCCCTGATATCAAGTGGGAAAGTCTGTCGTCTCTACTTTAGTTTCTTAACCTGTGAAGTACAAAATGATGGGAATGGATGAAATATTGAGTCGCGTTATATTGGTCTATGGCTGATTGTTAAGAAAATAAGGATTGATTCATATGTAATGCATATTACTTTCTTAAGAGATTTTTGCGAATGGTAAATTTATAAGGCTTGAACTTTAAACAGCCTTGAGCCGAGATTGATATAAAATATTCGATCCATATACCAATTGTGAAATTTGAATTAACGGTAAATTTAAATCCATGAAAAAATAAAAGTCAACTATTTTTCTTTGACATGCAACTTTATTTATTAACTTAATATCTCAGATACTGTATCCTAACGCTGATATATGATCTTCATGATCACCCAAGAGTTGGCTTTATCTTTATTATTGTCAACTATCCAGTCATAATAAGTTTTGGATAATCAGTGTTGAACTGTTGATCATATCTTTAAAAGCTTTTAATTTCCACTCTTCGAACCTCAAAATTGTGCTGTGAAATCTTCTATCGACATTAAAAACCTTGTATTTAATTATTATTTTATGTGTTATACTGATCATCAACCTAGAGCTCAAAATTAATCGAAATCTCTATATTAGAGCATAACCCATTACACGTGGGATGCTGGTTGGAGGATGATAATGCAATGGCCACGCAACTATAAAATAAGTCAATCTGATACCATATGGTTTTTTTTAATTAAATTCTTGTTCGGATGCGTTATTTTAAATTATTTAGGGGTTATTAAACTTTGTTTGCCAGTTTGGTTGGAAACAACTCAGATTTCTTGGCCATTTGGTTCGAGACAAGAAAATCATACCGACACCAACTTCAATCCTTCATTTAACGTGTACTGTATCGTTTTAGCAATTTGTTTACTTTTTTTTTTTTTTTTTTTTTTTTTTTTTTTTTTTTTTTTTTTTTTTTTTTTTTCATTTTTATTGGTCTTTTCATTGTATTGAAATTTAACAAATACATAATATTTGTTTAAGAATAATATAAAACTATACTAACACATATTTATTCTTTTAATTTTTAATAAAATATCGTAAATATATAATAATTGTTTTCATTTTAGACACATTATTTAGTTTTGTTCGTTTTTTCAGCAATTTTTATATATGAGAAATAGAACATACATGCACGAATCAAATTTTTTATATAAACCAAAAATTAATCCGTTGGTTTTTCAAAATGGTTTAGGTTTCGTTTAGTTGCGGAAAAACAGTTTTTATTTTCTGTTTTCTGTTTTCTATTTTCAGTTTTCATTTTTCATTGGAAAATTTAGAAAACGCGTTTAGTTCAATCTTATTCATTTTTCATTTTGCTGTTTTAGAAAATTAGAAAACGCGTTTAGATGTGCATTTTTCTATCGGTTTTCATTTTTCATTTTTTGTTATTTTAACTAATATCACAAACACCACCCCACCCTACCTACCCTACCTACCCCACCCACCCCCACCCTGTCCCACCCCACTCTACCTTAACTCATCCTACACTACCCCACCCCCACCCACCTCACCCTACCCCCACCCTATCCCACCCCATTCTACCCTAACTCATACCCTACCCCTACCTACCCACCACCACGACCTCCAACCCCACCCTACCTACCACCCTTATTCTTTCTACCTATCACCCCCACCCACACATACATTTAATATATAAGAAGCAACATAAAATTCAATGTATCATTTAACATAAAAATGAACATTTTAATAAGACAAGTTTTACTATTTTAATGTTATCAATATTGACGACGTTGTGTATGTCTTTCCCATAACATGTTAGCAATTGAATCTCTAACTTGAAGCATTTCATCTTGATCTGTCATATCCAAAGGAAAACCCTCTTGAACCACGTTAAAGCCTTCTGTGAGTTCTTGAAAATTTTCACCACCATATGTATTGAATAAAGTGTCTGCCCTATCCTCCATCCGTATATAAGTATGCAGTGCACAACATGTATGTGGGATCAACATTTGGCGTCTCAACGGATAGTTTGGTATATATTTCAAAATGTGAAATCTTTTTTTAAGAACACCAAATGCCCGCTCTATGACATTCCGAACTGATGAATGTACAAAGTTGAATAATTCTTTCTTTCCTCTAACTCCACTACCACCTTGCCAATCAGAACGATGATACCGCTCACCACGATATGGAGCTAAAAATCCCTTTAGATTTGGATACCCACTATCAACAACATAGAAATAATCTACACCACATAAAGCAAATATATACTTAAGTCGAGTATTTAGAAACTAGATTAAATAAATTAGGTAAAGAACTGTTGAGAAGTCTTACCACCGGTCGGTATTGGAAATTTGTTTTAGGGTCTAATAACAGCGTTATAAAATACACGAGAATCATTCGCTGTTCCTTCCCAGCCGGTATACACAAAAGTAAACATCATATCATGGGAACAAGTCGCTATCACATTTTGTGTAACAAGCACTGCTTTTCTTCCGCGAAATGACTTTTGTTTTGATAATGGAGCCCAAGCTGCTACATGAGTGCCATCAATAGCACCGATATAATTCTGCATTAAATTATGTATGTTAGAGAGATAGAGGTTTTATGTATAAGTGTTAACAAAGAGATCAATGAATACCTTAAAGAATGGATACCATCTCGAATCTGCTCGAATTTTTGGTTGAACTTCACCTCTGTTAGTTGTTTTAACTACTGTAAGAGCAAATGCCTTCAAAGCTCTTAACACATACTTAAACCAATAATGTACAGTCCCCGTAGAATGTTGAAAACGATCCGAAATCATTCTATGGCTTGTTCCATGACATAAAATCCGCAAACTTATTGTCAAACCTTCTTCTACACTAACATCCCTTCAATCTTCCAATAAATTCATCATCTTTAGTTTATCACACAAGTTTAAAAAAACATGTGGCTTCATCCTAATTGCTTCATAACACTGGTTAGGATTACCGCACATTATCTCTCGAATGTATTCTTTTCCACTTAGCATAGATGTCCTACAAGGAGTTCGGTCAATAAAATTCCTATTGTTCTTTATTAAGAAAGCAATCATCATCATATCATCCAAATCATCATCGTCATCATCTGAGTAAGAGCTACTATCCGATGAATATGACATTGGGACACTTTATCTGCACCATAAACCATTGAATTTAATGCCCATCAAGTAAAATAACACGAAAAAAAAGTAAAATCGCACATCAAGTTCCATACATATCATCAAAATGTTCCACAAAATGACATCAAGTTTCTACATAAACATCAAAACATAAACTAGTGTAATATGTTTATATGCCATCCCTAAATTCTAAAACAACTACTCATCTAAACTATCAAGCCACGACATCCCTAAATTCTAAAACAACTACTCATCTAAACTATCAAGCCAGTGTTTCCTCCTATTCTCAGACATCATTAGGAACATTTTTCTCCAATTAATATCAGGAAAGAAGGACAATGCTTTAGTGTAAGATCTTGCACCAACACCAGGTGTAGCTTCTAAAGTCGTCATACAATCACTAATCGAGTATTCCTCGGTCAATGAGCTTGTTACATCACCATACTTTCACATATAATGTTCCGCTCTTGCTAAATCTCTTTCCTTTCTAGCGACTATTGATTCTGAAAATGCATCCAACAAGGTATCATATTTGGAATTTCCAGGACCTTTTTTCATTCTTCTTGAACCTGGTAAACCCTCCATTTTCTCTTCCAACATACGCTTTCCCTTCCGACTACCCCCATTAAACTCACTCTCACCAAAACTACCACCCTCTAGATACTCATCCTCAATTATGTGCGCTTCTTCTGATGTTTGAGGAGCACAAGTTAAGGCATTATGAAAAGCACTAGAAGCAGTCGAACTATTGAAGACCAAACTCAATAAGGAATAAATCTTACAACCCTTTTTCTTCAACGATTTGAAACTTTATCTCGTTGTAATATATGGTATACAAATACTTTATTAGTTAGCAAAATAAGTCAAACATTAATAAAATTATTAGGTTTAAGATATTTTATACCTTAAAAAATCATCCCAAACAATATCATTAGCAAACACTTTTCCAAAAACAGCATCCCATGTGACTCCAGTATGGTTAATCAATTCACTAAACTTTAGATAAACAGATTTAAGGCGGTGGTATTTTGCTTTCACCTTCTAGGGACCATATCTTAAAGCAAATTTCAAAAAAATCTGTTCATCTATTTGTGTCCAATTAGTTCCTTTGAAGATTGGAGCCCCATTAGGATCTCTCTTGACCCTTTCCTCTAAAATCTCTAAGAAATATTTCTCACAAGCTTCTGTCCACTCCATTGCATCCCCACTGTGTCCACCCATCTATATATAACCAAATTTATTTAAAACTAAACACACTAAAACGATTTTAAATCTAACAGAGTAACCAAACTAATTAGCAGTTTTGTGATTACAATGCATAATTAACTCAGACTATAAAATGAATAGAGGTTATATTAAAATTGAATCTAGGAACATGTACAGTAATATAAAGGATCAAATCATAAAACAAAGTTGCAGTATAGGCCATTTATTTTAGAGATAAATTAGGAGAATGCTACATACATAGACATATTTACACATAAAGAGATACACACTTGCATTACTATCTACATATACAGACATGAAATTGAAGCAGTATTGAGGGATAAGTTTAAAATGTATTATACTCAAATTGGCATAGATATCTATAATTTAGATTGATGTTTTATATGACATCAAGAAATTAGTCCATAAACTGAAACTAGGGCAAGAATCAACTGATTTCGTCACCACCAATAAAAAGTGAAAGAAAACCATCAAATAGAACGATATATGCAATTATTTATCGAAGTAGATTTGTAATTAGTAATCGAATCTGAAAAATATCCTTAGATGAGAAAAAATTGTGAAACTGTATACGTGGCGTGATGGGTAAAAAGGGTGTTGACACTTGAGACTTAACGGATAACAAAGAAATAGGAAAAAATTTGAGATCGATTATGTAAGAATTGATTCTCGTCAACACCAACAAAATGCGAAATCGTAACCACTAAATACATCGATTGAGCTACAAATAGAATTAAATTTACCTGATTTTTTTTTTGCAATAATGAGCACAGAAAGAAACAGACGCAAAGAAGGGATTTTGTCGGAGAGAGAAGTTGTTGTCGTTGAGAAGGGATTTTATAAATTTTTTTAAAATTTTATAATTTCTTACAATATTTTTATGATATTTTTTTCTTATAGATTTTTTTTAATACAATGTATTAAATCTTTGTTTATAATTTTTTTTTAACTTTTGCTGTTCTTTCATATAATTTTAATACAAGTGTTTTTAAACCAAATATTTTATAAATGTTTCAAAAGTTTTCTTACAAGTATTTAACTTGTTTTTTTTTCATACAATTTTTTATAACTTTCATACATTTATTTCTAAACTTTCTTTTACAACATTTTTAAAGTGTTTTATAGATTTTGTATGATAGTTTAATATTTTTTATAACATTTTAAAATAGTTTCGCTAAATACTAGTTTAAAACGTTGTATAAAAAAAATTAAAAGTTTATACTTCTAATTAAAAATTAATAAAAAGTTTGAATAATTTTTAAAACATTTACCTTATATAGATTTTTTTTGTTTTTTTATTTGATAAGTAATATTTTTTTTTTTTTAAAAGACCCTCCATACTTATTATTACTCTTGAGTATTTGAGATATTGAAACTGATTTTGCATGTTTGTTTATTTAGGGAAGCCTTTTTAGGGTTAATCGTTTTATGATTCCCTACGGTGCTTTTACAGTATAAGTTCTTCATCGAGCTCTTCTAAGGCATTGGTTTTATATTAAGGTATTGGTTTTATATTTATGGTAAATATTTTATGTTCCCTATAAATAATCATTAGGTTACATTTTGATATATGCTTTTTCTGATTAGAGTTTTCTTTGTACGATCATATCATAATCAATATACACAAAACCTTTATCAGATTACTTGCATATTATGGCGATTGATTCTTGATATTCCGCATTCGTTATCTCAGATTTATTCCAAACAAGTGGTATCAGAGCGGGTTCTTGTAGATCTCAGCGATTATTGCAAGAATCGATTTTGCTTATGGCGATATTTTATCATGAATCTCACCTTGTTCTTCAAGTTTTGTAAGTTTTCTGAAAAGAAAAAGTCTAGTACCTCGTTTTATTGCAAAATATTGTTCAGATATGTTATCTTCTACTCATTATTTCATCTGATTTGTTCTTGAATCATGTTCTGGAAGAGAATTAGAAGAAAATTTTCGTGTTTATTCGAATGTTTGTGTTCAGATATACTTTATTTGTCTAAAAATCGTCCCAGATCTGTTTTCTCTCTCTAGAAACCATCTCACATCCGTTTCTCTCTCTAGAATTCTTATCAGATCTACTTTCTCTCTCTTCAAGTTTTCGTTCTTGTGAAGATTAAATGGAGGATTATAAGGTGTTAAAAAACATTAAAAGACTAGGATTAAAAGTTACAGATCCAAAGTTTCGTCTTAAAGAAGGATATTTGTTTTGGAATGTTCCTAAGCAATTAATGTTGAAGAATACATTGAGATGTATAATCTCTATGTCGATGAGAAAATTGGTGATTCCACACAGATTTCTTATGGTGGATTTAAAGTAATTGTATATAGGAAAATAAAGATTTGTTAAAACAATTTATCATTATCAAAGAATATTTACTTTTGAAGCAACTTCAATAGAACTTAGAGAAAGAAAGAAAAGAAAAAGAAGGTGTTCTTGGTGTTATTAATAAAGTTCATTATGTTCTTCAAGTTTCTGAAGAAAAAGTGACTCCAGATGTTCTTGTTGAGGGGGAGTCAAGAGTTTCCAGTTTTTCAGAAGCTTCACAATCCGAATCTAGTAGTTCAGAAGACAAATCTAAATGCAAAAAATCAGAAATCGTGAAAGCAAAGGAGTTTTGTTCTATTGGAACAACAACAGATGATTTTTTGTGTTCTGATGATGTTTTGTTCTATAAGCCCATTATTGAAGATGTTCAGATTTACCAAACTCCTAAGGATTGTTTTCAAAAGACTTCTAATATTCAGATTCAGAAAGATGAAGAGTTTGTTCAGATCTGAAATTCGTTTCTGAAGCCTAGAAATAAGAAAAGAAAGAAGAAGAAAAAGAAGAACAAGAACAAGAGTAAAATAAAGAAGGTTTGGATGCCCAATGTACAAGTACCTAATGCTTGTGAAAAGGTTCAGAAAGCTGAAGTCAAGAATGTTCAAAGAAAATTCAATTTTTCTTCAGAAAAAGATGTTAGAAGTTGGAGAAACGAGAAAAGAATATTTGGTTGGTTTAATGAAGTTTTTGGAAATTTTGTTTTCCAACTAAAAAACGGGTATTATTTTCAGAAGATGATTGTTTCTCTTCAAATAAATGGTTGTGTAAGAAACCAACTTCAATCTTGAATCTTTATTGGGTACCAAAAGTCTCATAAATGTGTTTTCGTTTATCAAAAATAAAAGGTGGGTGTGTGTGTGTGTGTGTGGGGGGGGGGGGGGGGGGGGGGGACAAAAGCTGATGAAAATTGAGTCAAATTTTAGAAATTTTGTTGAAGAAATCAATTTATATTGATTTTTAATGGTTGGAAATGACAAAAGCTGAAAATGTTGAAAAAGAGGGTGAAAAAGGAGATTTTCTACAAAAAGAAGGTTGCCATCTGACATATTTCTGCAAAAGGGGTGCAAGTTGTCAGTATACTGCAATCATGAGGGACGGATTCGAAACTTTGAAGAAATAAAGTGTTAAATTCGCGATTAGAGACAACAATGTGTCACTTTTGGAACTCTAGGTAAAAACTGCAAGTTTATTCAAACTTTAAGGGTTCTTTTCGCTAATGTAATGTCATGATTGGATTTTCCGATAGTCTCCGGCAGTTCGTCTCGTGCAATCAAAATTCTCACACTGTTTGTTGTTCGGCGTTCTGGAATCACAAGTGTGAGGTTCGCAATCGGAGCAGATTGTTCGGGGTTGCAATCCTTCGGCGTTGTGAACATATGTGCGTATATGAAATCAGAAACCGAATTCGCAACTATATCACAAATTGGAATTTGACGTTCGTCCCCGAATCGGTGCGAATATTCGGAGGCATACGTAGTTTACTGTTCATCTACGAACATTCGGAAGGAATCAGATTCGCATCTTATTGCATCATTCATGGAGTTCAGCATTCGCAATTCCGGGCTCGAGATGAATAGGATTCGCACTACAACACAAATTGAAATCGTTCGGAGTTCTAGGCTTCGCACTACTACCCTTTCGGAGTTAAGTGATCGGAATCAGAACCGTCTTCAAAAGGTTCAGAAACCAAAAATCTTTTCAATCATTCGATATTTGAACTTGTTGAAATTGGAAGTTAAGAACAGAAATCTCAATCAAAATCTGTTACAAACAAAATTGAAGCCAAAATTAGCACTCACAATCGAATCTTGACGGGGTGATGGGCATTTCATTGGTACCTGATTTCGAACCATTGCTATCGGAATTTGGTTTTAAGGATTTTGACTTTCAGAAGTCAAAGATACGTCGCTCTTCAGATTGAACGAGGAAGATGACATATGTTTCAATTCCAGTCCCCGAATGTTAGCAAACTTTATAGTTTCAACCCATTTGATGTTGTTATTTGTTTCAGTTACAATGAAGAAGATGGGTTATATTTTCAACTTTTTTCCTGTAACTTTCAGAACTTAATAGATTTAACCCCATATCCAAAATTCTTTTCAAAATTTATGGGTTTTATCATTTTTACCCTTTCTTTTCAAAATATTTTCCCTTCTTATCCTTTTCTTTGGACTTATTCTTTTTAAACTCTTCTAAATAATTTGTTCTTATTCCATTCTTTCTGTCTAATATTTGAAAATCGAAAAATACAAAATTAACTTTTTGTTAGTTTTCCGGTTTTAATTTTTGAGAATCGGGTATAATCTAAAAGGATTTATTTCATCTAATCTGATGGGTTTTTAAGATTGTTGGTGATTGTTCTTAACTTTTCGGATTCTCTCCATGGTATTTGTTGAAGATTTAAGGGGGTGATATTTGTTTCTCTGGCATTAAAAACCCCATGTGTTGATTAGTCTCACAATTTAGGGGGAGAAATGCCAAGAAGATCGAAAATCGTGATCTTCGTCAGTTTCATCATTTAGGGGAGATTGTTGAGTATTTGAGATATTGAAACTGATTTGGCATGTTTGGTTATTTAGGGAAGTCTTTTTAGGGTTAATTGTTTAATGATTCCCTACGGTGGCTTTACAGTAAAAGTTATTCATCGAGCTCTTTTAAGGCATTTTTTTATATTAAGGCATTAGTTTTATATTTATGGTAAATATTTTATGTTCCCTATAAATAATCATTAGGTTAGATTTTGATAGGTGCTTTTTTCTGATTAGGGTTTTCTTTGTACGTTCATATCAGAATCAATATACACATAACCTTTATCAGATTACTTGCATTTTATGGTTATTGATTCTTGATTATTCTTGATATTCCGCATTCGTCATTTTGGATTTATTCCCAACATGGTCAAACATGATCAAACTTAAAGTTGATTGGTCAAAGTCCATAAACCCACTGAGTCAACCCAGTCGAGTCAACCCAACCAAGTTAACTCAACATGGGTTGATCCATGGGAGTACGCGGGGCGTACTCCGGAGGTACGCTCAGCGTACATGAGGCTTCGCAGAGAACCACCATCGGGGTGGCTAACTGGGTACAAGGGGCGTACACCAGGCTACGTGGGGCGTACCCTCACATATCCAACTTCTTCATTAAGTGCTTGATGGATTTAACACTTGAGGTCATACTTCATATCCAAGGTCCAGAGGCATACTAGGGTCATAAAGTTCCCAACTTTATGACTTTTCACGTCCAAAAAGTCCTTAATGCATGGTCTTAATCCATTAAGACCTTCTACAAAAAAACATGGAGCTAAACTAGCTAAAGGGACCTCATTTTTATGGCTTAGGACCCTTCCTAGGTTCTGAAAGGACAACCCAAAACATCCAAAACCAAAAATGTATAGAAATGAAACTTTTGAGACAAGAACAGCATAAAGCTACCAAAATGAGATCCAAGCAAACAAAAGCATCAAGGTGAAGACTTTTTACCTTCTGGAGCTTCCCAAGGAGGTAATGATCCAAGATCCACAAGCTTTCTTCAACTTCTAAGCTCCTTCATGCAACTCCTTCTTTATGCAAACCAAAAACACACTTTTAGCTAAAAAAACACTGTTAAAGGACTGGGGTTTGCCAAAACTGACTCAAGGGATTTGGAGGCTGAAAAGGTGGAGATAAATGGGCCATAAGGATGCTCAAATACCCCTCAAACCTAAAACTTAGGGTTTCATTCGGACATGAGTATGCCCAGCATACTAGAGCACAACCTAGTACGGTTAGTGTACTCCTCTTGCATTAAAATTATAATCTTGCTACTAGGGATTCTCATGGCTACTTCATTCCAATCCAAGGACCAAAATGACATAATTTAAAGCCAAGGGATGAATTTGAAAATAGCTGAAAACCAGGATGTTACAACTCTCCTCCGCTTGAACTAGACTTCGTCCTCAAAGTCTGCTGCAGAGAACAAATCTAGATAATACTCCCGTATCTCAGCCTCTGGCTCCTAGGTTCACTTGGAGCCCCTCTGATGCTGCCATCGTACCTTTACCAAAGGTATTTCCTTGTTACGCAAAACCTTTACTTTCATTTTTAGAATAGCTATTGGCCTCTCAACATAGTTCAGACGCTCATCAACCTAAATATCATCTAAAGAAACCACTGCATCCTCATCCAATATGCACTTTCGCAGCTGCAAAACACGGAAAGTGATGTGAATCTGACTAAGCTCCTCAGAAAGATCCAATCTGTAAGCAATATTGCTAACCTTGGAAATAACCTGAAATGGCCCAATATATCATGGACCCAATTTCCCCCTCCTCCTAAAGCGAATCACATATTTCCAAGGTGAAACTATTAGTAACACCATGTCGCCGACCTGAAATTCAAACTCAGATTGGCGTCGGTTGGCATAACTCTTCTGCTAACTCTGAGAAGTCTACAATCACTGCCTGA
The DNA here is from genome assembly GCF_051521515.1 of Lactuca serriola. Classification (NCBI taxonomy): domain Eukaryota; kingdom Viridiplantae; phylum Streptophyta; class Magnoliopsida; order Asterales; family Asteraceae; genus Lactuca; species Lactuca serriola. The sequence goes on from NC_136415.1 coordinate 54,031,797, forward strand.
TCTACTGAATCATCTCTGTAGTCTGAAAGACCACCTCGGTCCGCCCCATAACCCTATGATCAACCTCACCCTAGCAAATTAGGGTACGAAATCTCCCCTATACAAGAGCTCAAAAAGTGGAGCACCAATGCTGGAGTGAAAACTGTTGTTGTAAGAGAACTCTGCAAGAGGTAGGTAGGAGTCCCAACTCCCACCAAAATCGATGACATAGGCCTGCAACATATCCTCAAGTGTCTGTATTGTCCGCTTACTCTGTCCATCAATCTGCGGATGATAAGCTCTACTGAAGTGAAACCTCGTGCCCAGTTCCTCATGGAACTTCTGCCAAAAATAGAAGGTGAACCGAACAACACGGTCTGAAACAATGGAGACTGGAACACCATGGCAAGAAATAATCTCACGAATATACAAATTGGCAAACTTCTCGGTCGAAGAACTCTCCCGAATATCCAGGAAGTAGGCACTCTTGGTTAATCGATCCACGATGACCCAAATAGCATCGAAACCTGTGGCCGTCTTCGGAAACTTGGTGATGAAATCCATCGAAATCTTCTGCCATTTCCACATGGGAACCTCTAAAGGCTGCAGCTTGCCATGTGGTCTCTGATGCTCAACCTTGACCATCCTGCAGGTCATGCACCTATCCACGTACCAGGCTATCTCCCTCTTCATACATGACCACCAATAGCTCAATCTCAAATCCCGATACATCTTGGTGGCCCCCAGATGGATAGAAAAATGAGACTTATGAGCCTCCTCCAACACAATCTGTCTGAACCCACCAGACATCGGAACCCATACCCGACCACAACGGATCGACAGTCCATGACTATCTAGAACAAATTTGGCGATCTCACCCATGATTCTCTCTATCTTCTAGTTCTCTTCACGAACACCCTCGGCCTGAGCCTCCCTAATCAATCCCAAAAGCGAAGAATCCACTGATATCCTCATACACGATACCCCATCTGAAGACCCAGCTGAATTGCGGTTCAAAGCATCTACCACCACATTCGCTTTACCCGGATGGTAAAAGATATCGCACTCATAATCCTTTATGTGCAGCCACTTTGTGCTGCCTCATGTTCAGGTTCGGATGATCCATAATATGTATTAAACTCTTGTGATCCGTGTAGATAGTACAGTGGACCCCATAAAGATAATGCCTCCAAATCTTGAGGGCAAAAACCACTGCCTCCAATTCCAGATCATGCGTGGGATATCTCGTCTCATGTGGTTTTAGCTGTCGCGAAGCATAAGCTATCACCCGTCCTCTCTGCATCAAGATCGCCCCCAAACCAGTGATAGATGTATCATAGAATACCACAAAATCCTCAATTCCCTCTAGGATGGTCAAAATCGGGGCCTCGCAGAATCTCTGTCGAAGGGTCTCAAATGCCGACTGTTGCCCAAGGACCCACCAGAAATCCACCCCCTTCCTCGTCAGACGTGTGAGGGGTACTGCAACCTTGGATAAATCCCGAATGAATCTCTAATAGTCTCTTTCAAACCCAAGAAACTCCTGATATCCGAGGGAGATTTCAAAACCTCCCACTGCATCACAGACTCGATCTTGGCAAGATCGACCAATATCCCATCCTGATTAACAAGGTCTCGAAGGAATTGAACCTCTAGTAACCAAAACTCACACTTCGAGAACTTAGCATAAAGTCGTTCTCGCCTCAAAACCCCTAGAAGCTCACGAAGATGCTCTTCATACTTCTCTTTGGTCTTGGAATATACTAAGATATTGAAAGGATTTAAGCATTCTAACACTCCTATGGTGTACATGCAACTCTATAAACCTTGGATCTATGTTTTCTCTATTATACATGCAAATATTTGATAATCCAAGGTTTCATCCTAACAAGCATAATATGAAGCAACTATGCTACAAGAAACTAGTAGAATGACATATCTTTTGATGCAACTTGAAGTCTTGAACCTTTAAGAGCCTAGTGCCCCAAGTGTTGCACCTCAAATGGTTCACACAACACCAAGAACCCTTGGAATAACTTGAGAATAAGGATACTTGCACCAAATCGGTTTTTCCCTCTTGTGTACTATACACTAGTGCCCATTTCATGAACTAGAGACCTCTTTATATAGTGTGGAGAATTAGGGTTACATTCATGTAAACTCTAATACCCATGACCTTTAATTTCTATAGGATCCATGGGTTAAACGCTCCATGGACTATCCATGAAAGCTTAGCCCAACCTAAATAAACTTGGCCCATTGTATATATATATATATATATATATATATATATATATATATATATATATATGTATGTATGTATATATATGTATGTATGTAAGAGTCCATATTTAATTAGTTCCTTTTTTATCACTAAATTAATTTTTGATCAATACTAATTAAATAATATGATTCCATATTAATACATTAGAACTTATAATATATTAATATAAATCACTAGTATCCTTTTTCTCATTTTTGTCTATCCAATTGTTTCGATGCCATGCAACCCAAATAGACCATGCCAATTCGGTTCAAGTACATACCAATTATAGTTATGGACTTAGACAATAACCCAAAAGTCTCCCACTTGAATAAGTCTAAAACTATTATTGTGTATGACTCCAAAACCCAACTAGCAATCGTAGCTCTTAAAGCCGCTGTCGAACTCTGACCTAGTCAATGACTTGTCCATTAGATAAGGGATCATATATTCCTCCATTCTAGTTATCATATGGACTGAGACATGGATTATAATCATTCTCTATGTCGATTTGTTGTTTCCCGATTTTCGATTTATGATGACTGACTAATTGAACAAATCAAATTAGTCCAGGCTTGGCCAAGCACTTAGGGGTGTCATCACTAAATCATTGAGGGGCCCACATATATCACTTTTATCCCCCTAAGGGTAAAAGAAATGGATAAAATTTGACTCATATACTTGTTCTACTACTTGTTGAATCATACACAAAGGCATGTTTTATAACATCAAGTTACCAATGTGTTTTCGTACAATCAATGTATAACCAACTCATAGTCAACAACTCATATCTCTAGGTTTGAAGAATATAAGATATTATCGTCTCATAAAAACTCGTGATAAAATCCATGAAGTGAGTCAAATGAGCGTGGGTTTAATCCAATACTTAGAACTTATGAGCACTCATGAATGTTGTAGCAACTCTTGCTATGTCCAACACCTTAGACATCTACAAACCAACTTCATGACCGTCTTGATTCATACCTATTTCTAACACATGACCGACCGACTGTGGATGGTTTGAATAACTTAGTCATTCGGAAGAATGACCTAGTTATTTTGGAAGTCAAAACATGCAAAGTGAAACACAAGAATAATCGAATCCAATATGGTCTCAGAACTTATGAATATAAATAGAACACCTTTTATTTATCACCATATTGATTACACATTATTCATTGCATAATGTTTAAAATCATCAACTTTATACATGAATCAAAACAATAGTCATGCCATGCTCTAAGCATGCACACTATGTTTATCCAAACAATAGTCATGCCATACACCAAGTATGCACACTATGTTTGTCCAAACATTAGTTATGCCATACACCAAGTATGCACACTAAGTTTGTCTATGATCTTTACTTTGTGAAATAGATCGATTGAAAATAATTCCAATGATTCTCATTTCACAATCCCAAATCTTTATCGTAAATGTAAGAATTTCAAATTCCTACCATTACCGAAATCTATTAGATTTTAAACTTATATGCATTGATCCTCTTGTAATGATTATGGACAAAGTCACAAAGACTTGTCAACAGTCATTACAGAGTATTCCAATGGAGATCAACTTCATGGAAACAAAGTCTCATATTCAAAGTACATTGTTTTGAACATCCTTCTTGCATTAAGTTTTCTAATCTTACACAGATTGAATAACTTCCACCAATGGAGACATTTCCATATTCCCATTTTGACTATCACTTTTGAACAAGAGTTGCCTCCTTTCAGAATATGTCAATATGGTCCTTCTAAAATTAACACTATACTTCCAACTGTCCCTGAGCAACCAATCTTTGGTAAACCTTAGATTTTCCTCGACAATTGCTTAATCATTTTAGTCATATCCAATTCTAGACCTTTTCCCCTCTTAATTCCCCCAGGCATTTGGAAAATTTAGAAATAATACATATTATAGAACATGTAATCGATCCAATACCCGAAGCATATGGGACACGATTCATGATGTCTCACATAAATACATGATCCTTGATCAGTCTTCTGCTACAATATTTTTTAATTTGCCATGTTTTCATAATTCAACTATGAAGAGGGATGTCGTAATCATAATCGAATTTTGAGAATGCAATATATATATATATATATATATATATATATATATATATATATATATATACAGAGAGAGAGAGAGAGAGAGAGAGAGAGAGAATTTCCTTAAGTTGAGCCATTCCAACATAAAATTCATATATATATATATATATATATATATATATATATATATATATATATATATATATATATATATCCTTGACTAAAGATGATTAAAATCGCAATCTAAGCTTTTTAGAATTGAAATGAAGTATAATTTCCTCTCCCTTAATTATAGCAAAACAAATTTTTCCCAATTGAAACTTTTGTTTTCTATAATTAACATTGCTAACTTGTAACACTTATCATAATTATCATGCACCCACTAACATGATGATTATTAGCATAACATTTATTCTCGCACTAGCTTTGACATGTACTCAGAAATCAGCTGGACTTCTAAAAATCAATACTTTATTGACTTTGTTACCAAAGTTCAGATTTCTGATACGAGATTGTGTAGAAATTTTCCATTCCTCACAGGTCCATGTTAGTGTGTCGGTTAACCACACACACTCCACTAATGACTTTGAGAATGCAAATATCACAATTGCTATCTACTTAAAACCACTTAGTGAAAGCATTTCGTCACCATCATTTTCATGAATCGGAGAGAAACCTTATGACACTTAGATTTTATGGTGTATGTGTTCCTATCCATGTGAATTTTTCAAAACCATAATCACAAGACAAGGTTAGTGACAAATCCAAACTCATATGGACTGAACGTGTGCAGTCTTAACTTCTTGCCACCTGGCAGCACAAGGCCCGCCATTGTTTCCAAGTTTTTATGCAACCAATTGAGAACTCTCAGAACTCATATGCAAATCTAACTTGAACTGGAATGGGCACAAAAATAGTAATATGTCACACGATAGGTTATAAACCTCAAGTCGTGTGCTAGTGATAAACTACAGGTTTTATTCTTGATTAGATCTTGAACCTCATCCAGGATCTTTTAGACTCCCACTGTCCTCTTGACATATAAGACTCTCTTGCCAAGAGCCATTCCTTGACAAACAAATATTCATGAGATAGTGTGAATTCTTATCAAGACAGACACTTCACACAATTGGCCTTAGTTGGTCTTTGTTTTATCCAAAACATCACAACTTACCAATTTCAAATGTACAAGAGTAGAACACATTATACTTTTACATTTGACAAGTGTTATAAACCTTCTTTAAGATGTTTCACTCAAGTTACAATCTTGGAGTATGACTCTAAGAATTGTTTTGGAACGAAGTATGACTCATCTTCTTGATTTAACCAATTCAACAATTCAACATTCCTCTTCTTACCCATAGGAATGCACTAAGATGTCGTTAGAGGACCAATTGTGAGATGGTTTCTTAATCATTAAGCTGATCACAACATGATACTAAAGTACTCTCCAATATTTTTAGATTTGAGAAACTTTTATCTTTCTGCCAAATTTGATTCTTCTCATTCGTTCTGCCATACATCGAAACTTTTCCAATGATCCAAAATTATACTTAAACTTCTAAGTATAACCATATTTACTAAACTTTAATAAATCATGACGAATAGTCTTATCGATCTTTTGTGGTGGACTTGACCAGTGCACAAGAATGTGTATTCGATCCCTTAGTCCTTCACTTGACTCACATATACATGTGAACAAGGAATTAGTCTTAATTTTCCAAAGATGAAAATTCTCATTCATCATACTATACAACTTGCATGATTCCAAGTTTCGGTCCAATTGAAACTTGGATTATGAGAATCTTTTCTTATTTGGTAAATTTAGACCCTACCAAAAATGAAAGAATCAAATTCATATTTCCATTATTGCTAGAAACATACAAACATCAATTTTCCATAAATGCCATTGTAAGGAGATATAAAATAAAGTAAAGCAAAATTTTATTTATTTATAAGTATAGAAAAAAAAACTTTTGCCTTACAATGCAACTTTAAATGAAAACTATGTTATTACATATTTTCTAGAAATCTATCATTACTCCTAGGTAGTAGCTCAAGAATCCGATCTTCGAACCATGCAATTGAAATCCATCTTCGCGATCAGATTCAACATATTCTTCCTTTAAGTTTCCTTCCCTTTGCTTGATCCTGCCAAACATCAAAATGTAACCGAATCACATTTTGTATTAAGAATCATCAATTAGGAACTTAACAGAGTTAGATAGTGGACTTACCTGAAGCAGAGTCAAACTTTTTTATTCTTCCTTCTCTCAGATCTTTCAGGTAGCCATGGCAGCTTCACAACCAATTCCCATTCCTTTGGCAATAGAAACATATGGACTCTTTGGTAATGGTACATGGGACTATCTCAAACTTAACCTTTCTCTTTACCATTTGGTCAACCAAGTTGACTATGGCCTATCCCTTTCCATTGGGAAGAGAAAGCTTTTCTAGATATTCAATGTTACCATTGTCAATGTCCATGGAAGTTTGGTAAGTTGATCTTCTAATCAAATTTGCTTTTACCAGTGCTCCAAATCATTGCTGATTCAGTAGCATCAAGCAAATAGGTAAGATCATTATGGGTCATGTCATACTCTGTTACATTGTAGTCCTTAATGAAGTCACTATGTGACATAGAAAGTGATTGAAGAACCTAGTCAACAACCAACTTTCTCAAGACTTTGACACCCAACTCTCCTAGCTAGTCAATATGTGACTTCATCTCCAAGATGTGAGTACACATAGACTTTGCTTGCTAATAGGGCTTGAGTGACCTTGAACTATTCAAGAACTTGTGGGTTAGGGAGAATAATTGGAGGCGGTGGAGGAAGAGAAGTATGATTTCCATGAACCAATCGCAGGAAATCATCTTCATTAGGAAAGCTTGTTCCAAGAGATTTGGGAAGATCATAGTTGTCTGAACCAGACATCTACAATGGGAGAAATTCAATTTAGTTGATTTAAGTCCTTAATAGAGCACCCAATATGAAATATTAAGGCTAGGACCCAACACAATATTTTATAACTTGGAAGAGGGATGCGGTAATCCACCATGAAAAACGAAATGAAAATTAGGTTTTAATTGGATTTGAAACTCCTAGATCTTTTGAGATTCATTGAACTTTTCAATGGCATGTTTCAATCTCAATTAAGCCCTCTCAAGTTTGTGACTGGGATACCGAGGATCACAAACAAGGTGTGAATAACCATGAAAATATACTTGGTACTCTTAATTTTTATCACATAATCGATGTACTGGTTAACCACACGCGCTCCACTGATTCTATGATAAACCTTAAGCCACCCTTTGCCAACCTTGTTAAATCCAAGTTAGTGTGCCGGTTAACCACACACGCACCACTAACGACTTAAGCAAAGTGGAAAGTGTAATTTCATGGGTTCGCACCAAATTCACATTTTCCTAAAGTAACTAAGATTGAGAATTTATAAAAGGTTTAGTTACTTTATATTTATCATTATACTTATAATGAAGAGAGATTTATGGTCCTTGTCATACCCGTTCGACTAACGACCCTCCACCAGTCAAGGAAGCGGTGGGTGAGAGTAGACACCCATTAAGCTTCCATTTTATAGGCAACAACCTTATACCCCCCCCCCCCCCTTATAGACCGACATCGTGAGGCCTACTAATGGTAAGACTGACTTTGGTCTTATACATTATATAACTATTAACTATTAATATTATAATAGTATAAGGGTTGAATTTTAACTTTTTAAATTCTAAGTGTTTAACTTGGAATTAAAGTATTCATGGGGAAACTTTACAAATTCCAAAACTTGAGGGCAAGTTTTGAACAATTCAAAAAACTTTTCAATTCCATAACTTATGTGTTTAAAGTAGTTTTAATGAAAAACTCTTCAAGTTCCATAACTTGAGGACAAGTTATGGAAGACTTTAAAGCGTTTAAAAATGAGACACTTCATTTTATAACTTATGGAAATGTTATGAGTTTTAAAAAAACCTAAATGTTACTTTTCATATAACTTGAGGACAAGTTACAAAAACACATTTTATGAATAACTTTTAGATCAATTTGGATTGAAAACACATTATCACATAACTTTTCTATTAATCTAATCTAACTCATAAGAACAAGATAATTCAAATCATCAATCTTCAAGAAATTAGCATTAACATGAAAAATAATACAAATCTTGAAATTATGACAATTATCTTTGAAATTGGATTGGCATGAACATTACCACATCAAAAATAGGTTTATAAGTTCAAAAACATCTTAGGGTAATGTTCCTAGTCCAATTCCAGCCAAAAAACACGAAAATCTGCAAACTGGAAGCCCAACTCATCGAGTTCTATAAGGAACTCATTGAGTTCATGCTTTAACTCATGAACTCGTTGAGTTTTTGGCCAGAACGCGTCGAGTTATCAGTCTGGACAAATTCTTGGTTTTGAAAAATAAGTTGCATCAAGTATAAATGAAAACAAACCTAGGCTCTGATACCACTGGAAGGATTTGAGCATTCTAACACTCCTATGGTGTACATGCAACCCTATAAACCTTGGATCTATGCTTTCTCTATTATACATGCAAATATTTGATATTCCAAGGTTTCATCCTAACTAGCATAATATGAAACAACTATACAACAAGAAACTAGTAGAATAACATACCTTTTGATGGAGCTTGAAGTCTTGAACCTTTAAGAGCCTAGTGCCCCAAGTGTTGCACCTCAAATGGTTCACACAACACCAAGAACCCTTGGAATAACTAGAGAATAAGGATACTTGCACCAAATCGGTTTTGCCCTCTTGTGTACTATACACTTGTGCCCATTTCATGAACTAGAGACCTCTTTATATAGTGTGGAGAATTAGGGTTATATTCATGTAAACCCTAATACCCATGACCTTTCATTTCCATAGGATCCATGGGTTAAACATTCCATGGACGATCCATGAAAGCTTAGCCCAACCTAAATGAACTTGGCCCATCCTATATATATAAGAGTCCATAGTTAATTAGTTCCTTTTTATCACTAAATTAATTCTTTATCAATACTAATTAAATAATATGATTCCATATTAATATATTAGAACTTATAATATATTAATATAAATCACTAGTATCCTTTTTCTCATTTTTGTCTATCCAATTGTTCCGATGCCATGAAACCCAAATGGACCATGCCAAGTCGGGTCAAGTACATACCAATTATAGTTATGGACTTAGACAATAATCCAATAGATATCATCAATAAATACAATAACCGAACGATCGAGCATCGGCCTGCATACTCGATCCATCAAATCCATAAATACCGTAGGCACATTGGTGAGCCTAAATGGCATCACCACGAACTCGTAATGCCCATAACGATTCTGGAACACGGTCTTCTCCACACCCTCCTCTCTCACCCGGACCTGATGATACCTGGACCTCAGATCTATCTTAGAGAACCAAAATGCACCCTGCAACTAATTAAAGAGGTCAACAATCCACGGAAGGGGATACCGGTTCTTCACCGTTATCTTGTTTAACTCCCGATAATCAATACACATCCGGTATGAACCATCATTCTTCTTGACAAAAAAATTAGCACTCGCCTTGAAGAACTACTAGGTATGATGAACTGCTTACCTAGCAGATCCTGCAACTGAGATGACAACTCCTGCATCTCAGGCGGTGCCAAGTGGTACGGCGCCTTTACAATATGGGCCGCACCTAGCACAACGTCAATCATGAACTCGACCTGCCCCTCAGGAGGCACACCGGGTAACTCCTCCGGAAACACATCGGCAAACTCCCAGATAACTGAGACATCTAAAATGAAACTTGACCCCCAACACGCATATCCACCACACAAGCTGGATAACCCGCACACACGTGCTGAATATACTGTCGAGCTCTGGCTACAGAACCAAACCTAAAACCCATCCTGGTGCCCTCTCCATATATAACCAATTCTCCCCCACTTGGGGTTCGAACTACCACGCACTTGCCCTCACAATCAATCTTAACACCAAAACGGCTCAGCCAATCCATTCCCACAATCACGCAGACATCCCACATGGGGATAAGGATCAAATTGATCGGATAAGGCACCTCAAAGATCTCCAGAATACAACCTTGATATACCGGTGATGTAGAAATCCCTTGTATGTTGGCGATAGAAACTTGCAACGGACACTCTAGCTTCCCAATGGGCATATCAACCTCTCTATTGAACTATCGATACACAAAAGACCGACTCGCACCCGATTCACACAACACTAGAGCAGGCAAAGAGTTCACTAGAAACATACCTAATAGAGGCACGTAGATAAGCATAACATAAAGCATAATCAACAGAATAATGGATAGAAACATACCAGTAATAGAATCTGGAGCTGTTCTGGCCTCCTCGGCAGCAAGCTGGAAAGCGCGACCTCGAGCACTCAGGGGCTCTGCCCTGCTTTGACTCCCATCAGTGATCCTCAAATTAGCCGGCACTGAAACCTTTGCCAGCCTAATAGCAAGCGATAGGCAGATGGCCTTCACATGGCCAGCCTGGTTGCAATGATAACAAATCCTGGAATTGAGTGATGGGACTTGCTAGCGGCAATCCTTCGCCATATGGCCTAGCCGACCACAATTGTGGCACCCAGAAGATGATCGGAAAGCACCCTCATGCGCCTTGCCACACTTCCCACAAGTGCGGCCCTTCCGCCCCCCAGATTTGACATCAACGGTCTTAAACCGCTTTGGCACATGTTGCGACTATGTCGGGGCCGACCTCTACTCCCTCGTCTGCAAATCAATCTCAATCTCACGCCTCCTGGTGGCCTCCTGCATCTCCAACCAAGTACCATAGTGCTGGGTGGAAACAAACTGCCTAATCTCTGTCTTGAGCATGCTTAAGTAACGGGTCATTTGAGCCTGCTCAGATGTAGCAAACTTAGGGCAAAACATAGCCCTCTCCGTGAACATCTTGGTGATCTCCGTCACCATTTCAAAACCCTACCTCAAATCCAGGTACTCCTGGGCCAACCTCTCACGCTCCACCAATAGCACATATCGGGATCAGAACACCTCAAAGAACTGCTCCCAAGACACATCAGCTCTTTGCTCAGCAAAATATGAACTAGTAGCAAGCCTCCACAAATTGTTCGCTCCGGTCCTCAGAAGGTTCAGAGCGCACTTGACCTTCTGGTCAGCTGGACAAGAACAAGTGAAGAAACACCCCTCCACATCAGATAGCCACCTCATGGCGATGATCGGGTCCTGTACCCCATCGAAAGTCAAGGCTTCATATTGTCGAAGTCATGATAATGAAAAACTCGACCCGATCCAACCCCTACAGCCGCAACAGCTACGGTAGCTGTAGCAGCAGTCTCAGACAAAGCAGCATAGCAATCATCAAAGTACTCAATCATGGTGGTCTTGATAGACCCAAACATCTCTAGTAAGTGAGCTTAGAAACGAGCAACAACCTCCTCCTGTAGGATCTCCCTGATCCTGTCATCCAACACAATTGACTCACCCTGACGGTCAGCTCCTGATCCCAAACAGGGCCCAGCCTCAACTCAACGCGTAGTCACCATACTGAAACTAAACTAGGAGCATATCAGATATCATGCATATCATAACAGGGGAACCAACTCCCACAAAGCCCTAGGGGTTATGACTTCCTTGTTACGCATATGGGTCCTGTGCTTTCGGTAGTACGGGCCCATACTACCTTCCACACCTACCTGTATTTTCCTCGGAGGATCCCCACAACAAACCTAACAATACCCGCTAGCATACTCATACACTCAATCCTCACTCCATACAGAAAAGGCTATATATCTGAAAACTGGACAGCTGACCCCACACAACTCATCCATGAAACTTCCACCAACCCTGCAGCACTCATGTATGCTAGCCATGCATAACACTAGACCATATAGATAGTTGAATATCTCATCCTAACTAAGCCCTTCATCAAACAAGAACAGGAAATAAGGTCATACATAACACTAGACCCTATAGACAGTTGAATATCTTATCCAAGCAAGACATGGTGGTTGATTTTACATAAAAATCAGAGTACATAGTGGTAAGTGAAGCATCAAAAGAAGTAGCTTGCTTGAAAAAATTTATCGGAGATCTTGGAGTTATTCCAACCATTCAGGAGCTAATGGAAATTTTTTGCGATAATGAAGGTGCGGTTACTTTGACTAATGTACCATCCATAAAATTCATGAAAAAAATTAAACTTTTAAAACAACCCATAAATCATCATTATTTACAAATAGTTTTCAAAACAGGTTTAATATCATAGTTTTCCCAAAATCATAAAATCAAAACTCGAGGAGGTGCACGATCACGCCTTCGCCTTCATGCAATCCTCTGAGGTACCTGAAACATAATCCAAAATTGTAAGTCCAAAGCTTAGTGAGTTCCCCCAAAATACCAATACACATACAAATAGCACATATACAATAACAACATGCAATTGGTCCATAGCTAAAAGATTAGATTACCCCTGAGCCTACAACATAAGTCTGGCTTACCCTTGGCCCACAACTTATGTCTGGCTTACTCCCTGGCCTGATCAGTCCTCGGACTGAACACCATTAAGCCCTCAGTATGAGTCTGGCATGCCGTTCCTGACCCTCAGCTCGTATCTGGAATGCTCATGAGCCCTCATTATGAGTCTCGTATGCCCTCCATGGCCCTCGGCTCACATATGGTTTGCTCCAAGGTTTGTTTGCTACGACACTGAGCAGTACAACCTCAACCCAACCCACACAATATGTCGACATATAAAAAATAATATCATACATAGATAAACATGCAATATCATAGGTAGTCCTATAGATCTACCAGACTAGCATATCAAAACTAGCATGCATATTTATTCCATACTCAACATATCAACAACATCAAGTTATTAAACCAATAGGCTGGCCTTGGTGCCTTTGATCTGAAAGTATAGTGAGGAAAACTCACCTCACAAGCTGAACAGAACTGATAAGGCCTAACTCCGAATCTCAACTCTCTACTCAATGCCTACATCCACCAAGTGACTAATTCCATCAAAATCCCAATAATACCTAAAATACCATCAAAAGTCAAACTTGTTCAAACATGGTCAAACTTCGTCAAAAATGTTCAAACTCAAAGTTGACTGGTCAAAGTCCATAAACCCAGCCGAGTCAACCCAACCAAGTTAACTCAACATGGGCTAATTTATGCGTGTACGTAGGGCGTACTCCAGAGGTATGCTTAGCGTACACGAGGCTTCACAGATAACTACCATCGGGGTGATTGACCGGGTACGAGGGGCGTACACCAGGCTACGCGGGGCATACCCTCGCAAATCCAACTTCTTCATTAAGTGCTTAATGGCTTTAACACTTGAGGTCCTACTTCATATCTAAGGTCTAGAAGCATACTAGGGTCATAAAGTTCCCAACTTTATGACTTTTCACATCCAAAAAGTCCTTAATGCAAGGTCTTAATCTATTAAGACATTCTACAAGAAACATGGAGCTAAACTAGCTAAAGGGGCCTCATTTTTATGACTTAGGACCCTTCCTAGGGTCAGAAAGGACAACCCAAAATGTCCAAAACCAAACATGCATATAAATGGACTTTTGAGACAGGAAGAACAACATAAAGCTACCAAAATGAGATCCAATCAAAAAAAGAATCAAAGTGAAGACTTTTTACCTTCTGGAGCTTCCCAAGGAGGTAATAATCCAAGATCTAGAAGCTTGCTTCAACTTCTAAGCTCCTTGATGCAACTACTTCTTCTTTTTGCACACCAAGAACACACTTTTAGCTCAAAAAGACTCTTAAAGGACTAGGGTTTTCCAAAATCGACTCAAGGGCTTTGGAGGCTAAAAAGGTGGGGGTAAATAAGCCATAAGGATGCTTAAATACCCTTCAAACCCTAAAACTTAGGGTTTCATTCGGACATGAGTACGCCCAACATACATATGTGTACGCCGAGTGTACTAGGGCACGTCCTAGTACGCTTAGTGTACTCACATGTACGCTTAGCATACTCCTCCTGCATCAAAATTACAATCTTCACACTAGGGATTCTCATGGCTGCTTCCTTCCAATCCAAGGACCAAAATGACATAATTTAAAACCAATGGATGAATTTGAAAATACCTGAAAATCGGGGTGTTAAAACTAAAGAACCGAGAGACCATGGTAAGTCAAGACACATCGACAGAAAGTACCATTAGATCAGACATAGAGTAGAAGAATATCACCTTATTGTGAAGAGGATATCATTAGAAGAGATTCATGCAAAGCCTTTGACAAAGGCTCTGAGTAGAGTTAAACATAATCAGTATGCTAAGAGCATTGGTTTAAGAGATGATATTAGTTTTAGTAGGTAGATGAGTAGTTTGAACTTGTAACAAAATAAATGTAGTTGATTTTTGGTGATTAAATGATAGAGATTATTTATGAGTTTGTTTACTGCCTTTTTCAATTGTTTATTCTTGTGTTTCATTTTGCATGTTTTACTTCCTGAATAATTTAATTATTCAAACTCCACAGTCGTTCATACTTAGGGAAGTAAGTAGTGAATTAAGACTGTCATGAATTGGGTTGTAGATTGTCTAAGGAGGTTAGAAATAGCAATTGTATTGCTACACCATTCATGAGTACTTAGAAATAGAGATTTAAGTATTAGATAAATACACACTCATAGAATTACTTCATGGATTATATCACGAGTAATTTTGAGATGATAATATCTTTTATTCTTAAAATGGAGATATATGAGTTGTAATTTACAAGTCAATTTTGGATTGGTGTTGTGAAAACGCATCACTAATATGATGTTATAAAATGTAGTGTCATGTATGATTTTGTGAGTAAAGGATACAAGAATATAAGTCAAAGTTTATTCGTTCCTTTTTCCCTAACAAGAAAATCTATATCTTTGGGCCCCTCTGTGATTTGGTGTTGACTTATAGTGTTAGGCCCAACCAGGACTCAGTTGATGTGTTCAATTTGAAGTTTTATGTCGTCATTATAAATCAGGAAATTGGGAAACAAAACCTGCACAACGAGATTGATTCTAATCCATGTTTGTATGATATCTGGTACAATGGAGGAGTATTTGATCACTTATCTTATGACCAAATGTATGTTTAGTTTAAAGTTTAACAGTTGCTATGGCAACACTCTTTGCTGTCTAATTTAGAAGTTATACTGGTAATTGTAGTTATGGACTTAACCAAGTGGGAGACTGTTGGATTAGGTATCTAAGCAAATAACTAAATTAGTATATATATACTTGAATTATTAGAAAAGTCCTTTTGGGTTGCCCTCAAATCTAGTAATTAAATAGGATGGCTTTTAGAGAGAGAGACTGATTTATTAATTTATTATGTGATTAATAAATTAATTACAAAACAAAATGAATAAATTATTAATATATTATAAGAATAATATATTAATTAGAAATAATATTATTTAATTATAAATTAATCAGAATTAATTTTGGGATTAATTAGAATAATTAAAAATGGAATGACTAAAGGTGACAATGTTCAAAAGTTGAACATTGACCAATTCTAGAACCTTCCTAAGAGGGGGACGAATTCTATAAGGGTTCTAGGGTTTCCTCGGGCATTAAAGGAGCCTTGGATGCCTTAGGGAGCAAGGAAAGGAAATAAGGTTTATCTAAGGAAACTTGCTTTATCCTAGTTCTTGTTGGAGCATAAGTTAGTTATTTTATTACACTTTATTATTTGTAAGGTACCTCTCTTTATAAATAGAGAGGGAGTGGTCATTGTTTTCATGTGCACCAAATATGTAGTCTTTTGTTTAGTCAAAGAGAAACTCTCAGTTGGGATCTCTCCCATAGAAGTGTTCTTCATTCTTCATATTGTAACCTCTCTTTCTATTAATATCATCAGATTACCCATCTTATGTTCTTCATTTATATTTTTGTAATCGTTAAATATCAAGATCCTTTTATTCTGCAACAAGTCGAACGTACAAATGGGCTCCTACAATTGGTATCTGAGCCGTACATTGAAGATCTAAGCGATTATTTCAATCGAACGACTCCGGATCGACTACTTTCACCTTGTATTTTTCGATTTTCATACAAGAATTTCTAGGTTCGCAACCGGAAATTTTTTTATGATGAGTTTTCGATTTTTTAAGTGTTGATTCAAAGCTTTTTCAAGTTTTTAAGAATAAATGTTGCTGCTTTTTGTTACAACTATCTGCCGGAAATCTGGGTTTAAGAAGATTTTATCTTGTTGTTGAAGAAAAAGAAGAAGGAAAATGATATGTGTAGTCTAAATCGTTTAAATAAGTTTTGGTCCAAGCATATTTATGTTATGGAAAAGACACAATATCTTGGGTATTATGAAGATGGAGAAGATTTTTCTTGAAGACTTCATCAGCTTATTCTTTTAAATTCATGATCTTCATTCACAAAAGGTATGGTGTTCTTGTTCCTATACTTGAAGCTGATTGGTTGATAAATATCTTGAAGGACTTTCAAAGCTACATCATTTTACTCTTTTTTAATGAAAGAGTACTTCACCATAATGTCTTCCCATACTTTCCTGACATTTCCATGTGATAAAGCAACCTTTTACTTTAAACTCATACCTTATCCTTACTGCCACATTTTCCTCTTCCCAACACCCCACCTTATCCTTATATGCTTTAGAAAACATTTCCTTGGATAAAACGAAGTTATAGCCTCTACGGTATCAAAATTTCATGAAAAAATGTCTTTTCGTCGTCAGACCTCTCATCCTCAGAGCTCAGCACCGAGGACCAAGATCTGACCGAAGACAACGCCAAACTGAGGAGTTATACCTCACTAGAAGTCTGTTGATCTTCTCTTGCGTAGCCTCTGCAATATAGCCCTCACTACGCAACATTAACCTCCTACCGCAGCCGGCTACACTGCTCGCATACCGAGGACACATACCGCATACCAGCTTTTCGTGATTTGTCCTTTCCCTAAAGCATACCATAACCTTCCATTCTTCACCTAGATCTCTTCGTGATTTGTCTTTTTTTAGTCAAACTCGAGAAAAGAATACACCTAAATTCAATTTTGAAATTCGAATCAGATTACTAATAAATATGTTAACGGATATGTGGTTTGATAAAAAAAATATCTCAGACGTTTTTTACCCTTTCTCGATAAAAAAAAAGTTCATTTTAGATCTATAATATTCTAACATTTACTAAGACATCATTTTGATTGAAATGGAAAACAATCAATCCCATAACGAATTAGTTAATGCGTTGAAAGAAACTAACTAAACTCAAGAGTTTTTATTTCATTAGACCGATGACCTTAGTTAATTCTATAATTCATATCAGTATCAAGTACTCCTTTTAGCGTAATTTTTTATCCTTGCTCTATGATTCTAAATTATTATTACGAGAAATTCCCGTAATAATAATTTAGATTTGCATTTTCATGTTATAAGTAATCATTTTTATATCTAACTTGGTCATCTCATTGGACCAATTGTAACTTCTTATTTTGAATATTTGATTTGAACGATTCTGAAAAGACTCAGAATAAATACTAATCTAAAATTATTTAAAATTATTAAATAAGTTAGTGCATATCTTGATTTTTTATTGACTTTTTTCGAACGAGGTAAGATATGGTGAATCGGAAACAATTAATTAAGAATAAAAAACTTTTTTTTATGAAACAGACATATCAATATGCATGGATAATACCTTTCCTTCCACTTCCAGTTCCTATGTTAATAGGGTTGGGACTTCTTCTTTTTCCGACGGCAACAAAAAGTCTTCGTCGTATGTGGTCTTTTCAGAGTGTTTTATTGTTACGTATAGTCATGATTTTTTCCCGCCTCCTCGCAACTCCATCCGCCCACTTATCCTTGCGAAGACTTCATCTCCTCGCTACCCCAATCAAACCCGCCTTCCCCGCTCTTCGCAATCACTCTATCTTTGCAACCTTACCCTTCACTGTAGACCCTCTCACCTAAGACCTCACGTCTTCGGTAGCCCCCACCTCCTCAGTCCTTATCAACTCTTCTCACCTGTCCTCCTCTCACCTCCTCAGATTTTACCCTCTTCCCCCCTCCTCCCTTCCCTCTTAAACCTCGTGCAAACCTCCTTATCATACCACAACCCTTATTTTTTCAACCACTTTTTTTCTCATTACTTTTTTTACCACAATTTTTTTTAGCCTTTTTATATTTTTCACTCATTTTTTTTAAAACCATTATTTTTTTAATACACATTATTTTTTTACCTTTTTTGTTTCACCAATTTTTTTTAAAAAAAAAACCAACTATTTTTATTAACACCAATTTTTACCACTGCAACCCATGATCTGAAGCACTTTTGTGAAGAATAATTTTTACAATACTCAATTTATTGTCTTCACGAAAGAGATTATTATTGGATATTTATTCAAGCTTCGATCGTCACGATGGATTACTTCTTGTTGATTATATTGGAAGAATTTTATTATTCTTTTCATGAGGATTTCCCATTAATGAAGGTCTTTCAACCAACACTCATTGGACCAGTGTCTTAGAACCAATGATCCTACATACCGCAGTCGGACATCATATTCCTTTTCGCGATGTTTGCACTGCAACGACGTCTGATCAACAAATTTGCTTCGCAATCTTCGCATCACGAATACTTTTTATGACTTGTTGCTCTTGATCTTCGGTTGACGAACCATGTGTCTTGAGCAAGTGGACTTTATTTATTAAAGCCGTTTTAGGAGTTCTGGGCACCACAATTTTGGTACATTAGCATTTCTCAGCAGCGCAGACATTTTTCACGCAGAGTTCTTATTTCTTATTACGGTACTTGTTCAAGGAGTTTTCAGCAACATAATCAATCAGCTATTTATCATCTTGGAAGTATTAATATACTTTATGTCTTGTGTTTTATCGAGACCCTTCATACATCTAGTGTAACACCCGTAGATCAAGGCTACTCAATTTAGAGATAATAAGCGTCAAAAATAACTTTTTGATAGAAGATTATTTAGGATGAATAATCTTAACTAAGTTGTAGTATATGCTACAAGGGTTCCGTACATATAAAGAACGCCGCAATCCGAGTTATAACAAAGAAGTTATGACCTGTCGAAGTTTCACGACAGAACTGGCACGACGCTGAATGATGTAAAAAGTGAATTTACGTTAGAGCGATATTTAGCCTTAGTGATCTAAACAAAAGTCGTAGAGTTCGTTAAACCGAGAGTGTGCATAAAAAGAACGCCCAAATCTGACTTCGTGTGAGGAAGTTATGATTTTTCTAAGTTTCAGCTTAGTAGTATGCACCCTGAAGTTCGATTTGAGATCGAGTGAGTATTAGCCGAAGTAATCTAAACAAGAATCGAAGATCTCATCAATAGTAGTGCAACAGAAGAAAGACATACGAAAACCGACGTCAGATGAAGAAGTTATGGATTTTTAACGGAGTTTTCCTGTCCCGGCCTACTAAAAATAATATAATAAAAATAAAGTCAAAATTAGCCGACGGAGTCTAAATGAAAGTTGTAGAGCATAATCTCACCTACGTGTGGATATAAAGAACGTCGAAAACGAAGTTTGTATGAGGAAGATATGAATTTCGGAATTTTTATAAATAATTAAAATATAATAATTTTAATATTAATTCGGATATTATCCGAAGGAGGGGGAGTCATCGATCTGATCCGAACTACGCCCATCGTAGTTGAGTACGCCCAGCATACCCGGAACCGCCTCAGCTACGTCACCTGACCGAACTCGAGTTCCATACGCATGCAGTGACGTCGTGTACGCCCATTGTAGGGCTTAGTACGCCCATCGTACCGAGTACGCCCAACGTACCTGGATTTACGCCCAACGTAATCGAGGTTTCAGCACCCTATAAATAGATGTCGAGGGCTGCCGATTTCTTTTGTTCAAACTCTTTTCTCTCACTCATTTTTACCCCGTTTTATGTGCAAGAAATATCTCGAAGCCCCGATATCATTCCCGAGCCCTGAAGCAAGTCCCGAAGCCCCGAAGATCCTGAGAAGTGCAATTCCCGAGCCGAAGCTCTACCCGCGAGAAGCCAATTTTTGTGAAGATCTTCCAGATGTACTGAAGAATACTACTTCTACAAACCTTAGTGTTGTCCGATCATCTTCTGATCAAGTGAGTGTATAGTTACTTTCTTCTAACACATAAGTATGAAGTATTTGCTATGAAATACGTGCTATGTGTTTATACATTGTTGTTTATTTGAGATGCTGGTGGAATGGATGAACTATATAGGTTTTAATGAGTTAAACAGTATATGTATTTTGTAACTACAGATATGTTGGGTAGTACATTGGCAGATGAGATCCGTGAGTATGGATCAGATCAATAGGTTAGTTTTAGATCCGTGAGTAGGGATCAGATCAAGAGGCTAGTTTTAGATCCGTGAGTATGGATTAGACCAAGAGGTTAGTTTTAGATCCGGTAGTATGGATCAGGTAAAGAGATAAAACTTGTTATTAGTCCGGGAGTATGGATTAAGACTAAGTTAATTGTCCCTAGTCCGAGAGTATGGATTGGACACAGTTATTGATCCGGGAGTATGGATCAAATCAGGATTAAGGTATAGTTAATTGTCCCTATTTCGGGAGTATGGATTGGGTACAATTATTGATCCGGGAGTATGGATCAGATCAGGAGGTTAGTTTTAGATTTGTGAGTGTGGATCAAGTAGTTTTAGATCCATGAGTATGGATCAGGGTAAAAGGTTAGTTTTAGATCCGTGAGTATGGATCAGGTAAAAAGGTTAGTTTTAGATCCATGAGTATGGATCGGATGAAGAGGATAGTTTTAGATCCGTAAGTAGGGATCAGGTAAAGAGAAAAATTTTAGATACGAGATTTTAGATCGTGTCGTTGTGAGTATCGATGGGGTGGGATAAGAGTTGCATTTATATGGTGAAATTGTACAAGTTTGAATGTTCTATATATATAAATATATGATATAACATTGTGGGATGAAAACCCTATATGCTCACCAAGCTCCCAAGCCTGACCCACTTAGTATTCCTTGTATCACAGGTATCAATACGAAGACATATTTCACTGAGAGATTAAAGGAGATGTAAATCACTAGTGTAAATAAATGTATGTTCTGTTTATGCTTATGTGTCTGTATCGGAACATGACATCCCGAGATTTTGTTATATAATGAAAATGCATTTCTTTAAGAAATGCTTTGAGAAATTCTTATCATATTTTGTTTTGGGAATAAATTCTGCACCCGTTTTCTTTGAAAGATTACTCTAATTTTAAAGCATAAACAAATCGGTCTTTTCTGGCCGTGAAATTGGGGATGTCACATCTAGGGAGAACATGTGAAGCTCTTGGTATTCGACACTCTCCATCCTGATTTATTTATTTATTTATTTTAGATATTTGGACACTGGTTATCAAAAATCGGGAGAGAATATTATGAGCATCCAGATTATTGATTATGTTTTTCAGAGTGTGGATTTTGAAGATATCTAGGAAAAGGAGATTATTTAGTATGTTGAGGTGCTAATTGATCTTGGCTTATCATCTACTTGTTTATTCAAACTGACGCCATGATGATAGTTCTGATTGAAGTTTGAAGTCCGATCCTGGTGCAGATCATTGCAGGTTCTATTCCTGGATCCAAACTTGTTTATTATTCCAAGTCTACCACGGGATGTTTTCATCTTTTTAGCAGGTTATTCTTTTGAAGAATTTTGGGTATATTATGATTCAAGAACTAGAGATGTTTCAGACTTTTGAAGCCGGAGTGTGACTTGATTACAGGACGTTCAGTTCAAAAGTTATTATGATACACTTTTGAAGTTGATCAGTTTGGTTTACTGATCATATATGTAGATTCTAATCTCACTCTTCAACATCGGAGATGATGGACTTCGTTGCTTAGAATACTTTGACTACAGAGATTTCATTGCCCAGTTTCAGACATCACATACACTTTAGAGTTTAAGAGACATTTCATCATTTGGTTCTCATTATGTATCATTTTATTACCGCACTTGCTAGTTGGTTACTATGTATTTTAGCCTTTTATCATTGTATTTGTATCCCTTATCATTTGCGAGCATTTAGGGAGAGATTGTTGGAGCATGGACATGCTCAAAAAAATATGAGTGATAAGTTAGGTTATTTTATTATAGTTTATTGTTTGTAAGGTACCTCTCTATATAAATAGAGAGGGAGTGGTCATTGTTTTCATGTGCACCAAATATGTAGTCTTTTGTTTAGTCAGAGAAAACCTCTCGGTTGGGATCTCTCCCACCGAAGTGTTCTTCGTTCTTCATATTGTAACCTTTCTTTCTATTAATATCATTGGATTACTCATCTTATGTTCTTCATTTATATTTTTGTTATCGTTAAATATCTAGATCCTTTTACTCCACAACTAGTCGATCATACAAATGGGATCCTACAGCTCCCTTAGTCGCCTATATAAACGCTCCATTAGGTTCATAATTTCGGTCATTCTATTATTCCAAGGCATAGCCGAAATTTTTCCATCTCATCTCCTCTCTCTTTCAGCCTCCTTGTTGCAAGTGTTGGGTGTAAACCATCAGAGGCACGAGATTTCTAGTGCTAGCTTCCAAGTGACTACAAGAAGGATTTTGTTTGATTATCTACTAGTATAATCAAGAGGTATGTTTTTCTAAACCTTTTTATGATTTCCGAAAATACTAGGGTTCTTGTAGGGCTCTTGATGTTCAATTGGTTATTGCATTCAATACTGAAAACATAGATCCTTTAGGTTGTATGCAAACCTAGGGTTTAAGTTTTTCCGCCAAAATATGATTTTTGTTACCTATAAATCCCATCAAGAACTTATTCAAAATGTTAAAATTTCATCGTTTTATACTATTTCACTCATTATGTATGCAGGGATTAATCGTTAGGCGCCCTCTAGTCGGTCGAGTAGTGCCTAGGGATTAATCGGAGATTAATCGCGACCTAGTCGGGATTTTTACAACAGTGGTTTTTAGCATGGCCATGTGTTTTTAGCATGGTCATGTGTTTTGACCATGTGTTTTTAGCATAGCCATGCCTTTTTGCTAAAACTCCAATAAGTCTTTAGACTTGGCTTCGTCTTCATTCTAGCGTCACCATGAGTCATGTTGCTCAAATATGTGATAAAAAAAGACAAACACAACACGTGTCGGTGTGACATGGCCCGCGTTCAAACGTAGTCATTTTCTAGGATGATATGCAACGACTCGGCTCATGTCTTCATGTTTTCTTCCACGATATGACCGATCCATCTTCTCTTCATGCTCCAATGCTCTTAGCTCCAAGATTGTCCCCATAGTTCCAATGCTCCAAGCTCCATAATGCCTACAAAATTAATCAAAAAGACTGAAATACCATGCATTCCAAATAAAACATGCAAGTGCCCAAATAATTAACTAATGCAAAATTTATGAAGTAAAAAGCAATGAAAAGATTGAAAGAAATGTG